>NC_088683.1:233447248-234047248 GCF_028017835.1 Emys orbicularis | reverse complement strand
GTTACATAGTTTTAACTTTCTTTCCTTAATTACTTCTATAAGCTTGGTAAACTAAGTATACAACTGCCACTTTGTAAACCTTTCACTTACATTGGTAATTTATTTCAAATCCTTCTAAAATTGTTTCCAGGCCTCTCAACCATAGCAACTTTAGATTTTGACAGTTTATAGTCCCCCGACTCAGCTTTCTCGTTTGTACATCTAATCCCTCTTTTCCTCACTTTCCAGTTGTTGCCATTTGTATGGACCAATAAAAATACATAAAAGAAAGCAATTAATTCCAGTACAACTTTAGTCCTACCACGTAAAATCAGTATACTAGACGTAAAATAGGAAGCGAATGAAGAATTAAGAAAAGGGAGGAGTAAATATCACTAAATGTCCATTATAGCACTAAATGAACATTAAGGACCAAATCCTCTGTCCCACTGGGTACTTAAAGCTATCGTAAGTTTTTCCTTTTGGGATTCTCCAAGTGTGCAGGAATGACTGGGTGGTGTAAAGGTGGTGGTCTTTTTTGATATCACGCTCTCTTAGCTTCCCCCTGCATAGGGGGCAATGAGGAATGCTCAGAACTCTGGGTATCCCCTGGGAGCTGTTACAAGCTGGTGCAACTTAGAGCACTGAGGCTGCTCTTGATTGCGCAGGGTGCCATACTGTCCCCAGCACAGCGGGAGATCAAGGAATGATGGAAACTCTTCTGAATGCTGAGACTGCATTATAATAATAAAATGTGGGAAACTAAGGGATACTACATAGCCCAGAAACAGACCTGGTTAAAAGTCTGAAAACCAATACAGTAAGCACTGGTACTCTTAATTATTATTCAATATGAAAGTCTGACTTTACTAACGACTCCAACAGACAGGGTGAAATCCTGACCCTGTTGGAAGTCAATAGCAAAAATCCTATAGACTTCAATGGAGCCAGTGTTTTACCCACAAAATTTAACATTGTGTTATAAACATCCTAGTACAGAGTCTCCCATTATGATCAGAGTTTTTGCAATCAATACCTTTCTTATGACATTATTACATTTTGAAGTTCTGTGCTGATATTGATTTATCTCACCCTATGGAGCTACATAAATATTTTACCTAAACACAATACACAGACTAATATTTTGTACATTCTGGTAGGGAAATCTATCAGATTTGGCAAAAGATCACACTTTACAATCTATTGTTTTAGTTGTCAATAGTTTTCAAACAGTAATTAGTTTGAATGTGACAATTTTAAAATACACACACACACACACACACACACACACACACACACACACACACACACACAGAGTTATCTTCCTCTCTTGGTAAATGCTCTGAACTGCCAACTGGAATCAGATGAACACAGGATACACGTTGCTAAGTTCTGCATAGCAAGACAACATGTGTAGAATACTGGAATGCTGACATCACCCACAGAGGAGAATGAATTCACACCCACACCAGAAATACATCACTAAGCAAGATGATACGACCCAGCCCCAGGGTAGATAAATATCATAGTTGTTGGCTTTCATTCATCAGGAAAAAAGTGTCCCACTAACATTAGTATAAGGATAAAGAAGGGATTTGGGAGCATACTCCCAGAGGTTATAGTAGCCCAGACAAGGGGAAAAGTGATTTCCCACTGTCTTTGTCAATGATTTCCCGAAGTCATCAGACTGCCCCGAATTGTTTCTTCAAGTTTATAAGTAAAAACATTTTCATCACAGAGGGCAATTATGGGCTAAATGCATAATTGAGAAGTTTTCTGATATGATCCTTCCATTTCCAGACAAAACTGTTTATGGTGTAAAATAGATACAGCCTGTATCTACTACTGTTAAGCCTTAGCATAAAGATAATTCAAGGTTTCTGAAGACTCCATCTGAACTGACCAAATATTTGTGACCCTCTTGTCGGATCTAATATTTGTTTATAATAATAAATTTCAAAACAATGATCAAATTCAACAAAGCTGGCTCAACCAGGAAAGCTCATTGCAGTAGATGGGAGAATTCATCTCTTCATAGGGCAGCCCCCTGCTTTGAATGGTTATTCATCATTATTATCTGAGTCACTCTTGTAACAACGGAATTGATGTTTTTCAATACATCAAAGCTGATACATTATCTGACGTCAATTTTCTTAAGCTTGAATCTGGTCCTATACAACTAAAGCACATACTTTACTTTCAGAACAAGAGAGAGTGGTCACCATTATGAAAGTCAGTATTTATCAATCATCTCCAAACAGGGGTATCTGAGATACCACTGTTATGTCTTTACCTACAGGAAAACAGCCATAGTGTCTTAGTCTACATTACCACGTTGCTCAGGGGTATGAAAAAACACCCCCCTGAGTGACATAAGTTACATCGACAGAAGCGCCAGTCTAGACAGTGCTATATCGGTGGGAGAGTTTCTCCCGCTGACATAGCTACTGCTGCTCATGGAGGTGGTTGAGCTCTCTCCCGTTGGCATAGAGTGGCTACATAAGCAATCTTACAGCAGTACAGCTGCACACTGTACACTCGCTAGTTTAGACATGGCCTTAGATCCCCTCTGTTTAGAAGGTGTTGGCAAATGTTGAATTTTTAATGGCACTCTTCTGTCTATATATAATTGGGTAATAGTTCTTTATTAAATGTCGAAGTGTTGAAGTTTCCATTTTAAAATGTTAGTAATGTGAACTCTTCAACCTCTGTGGGTCCTGGCTCACCATAAGAACGGCCCTACTGGGTCAGAACAAAGGTATCCTGTCTTCCGACAGTGGCCAGTGCCAGGTGCCACAGAGGGAATGAACAGAACAGGTAATCATCAAGTGATCCATCCCCTGTCGCTCATTTCCAGCTTCTGGCAAACAGAGGCTAGGGACACCATTCCTGCCCATCCTGGTTAATAGCCACTGATGGACCTATCCTCCATGAATTTATCTAGTTCTTTTTTGACCCCTGTTATTGTCTTGGCCGTCACAACATCCTCTGGCAAGGAGTTCCACAGGTTGACTGTGCGTTGTGTGAAGAAATGAGAAACCATATGAGAAATACTGACATAACAAATTCTGCTTGTTCAGAAATTTGCTTGAATACCTTTGTGCCCCGACACCACTGATAACATGGTCTCAACTCTGGAGACAGTATTGGTTGGTTATTGCTGCTTGTACAGCCAGCAGAAGACGAACACATTTTGTGGCTTAGTGGACATAGCAAGACCGGTGCCCACTTTTTTGGTTTTTAAACTTTTTCAGTGATGGGGTAAGATTTAAAAAAACAAAACAAACAAACAAACAAAACCCTAAAACTAAATTTAGAATATGGGGGGGTTAATCAGGTTAATTTTAGCTATATAAAATGTGAGGCCTAAATAATCTGAGCAGCATTCTACTAAATAAATACAATTAGCTTTACTTGTCCTGGAGAAGTAGTAAAACTGGTAGAAAATGTGATGCCTCTGGATCAGGAAGGAAGAAGGTACCTTTGTTAGTTATTGGCAGATATTTTAAAATAAATGTGGATAATGCATAAGGTGAGATATTATTACTGCAACTTTGCATACAATAAGAAGTTACAGGATGGTTGCATCAAAGGCTGCATAAGAATATAAGAACGGCCCTACTGGGTCAGATCAAAGGTCCATATAGCCCAGTATGATGTCTTCCGACAGTGGCCAGTGCCAGGTGCCACAGAGGGAATGAACAGAACAGGTAATCATCAAGTGATCCATCCCCTGTCGCTTATTCCCAGTTTCTTGCAAACAGAGGCTAGGGACACCATTCCTGCCCATCCTGGCTAATAGCCATTGATGGACCTATCCTCCATGAATGTATCTAGTTCTTTTTTTAACCCTATTATGGTCTTGGCCTTCACAACATCCTCTGCCAAGGAGTTCCACAGGTTGACTGTGCGTTGTGTGAAGAAATACTTCCTTTTATTTGTTTTAAATGTGCCTATTAATTTCATTTGGTGACCCCTCGTTCTTGTGTTATGAGAAGTAGTAAACAACACTTCCTTGTCTACCTTCTCTACACCAGTCATGATTTTATAGACCTCAATCATATCTCCCCTTAGCTGTCTCTTTTCCAAGCTAAAAAGTCCCAGTCTTATTAATCTCTCCTCATACAGAAGCCATTCCATACCCCTAATCATTTTTTTTTTTGCCCTTTTCTGAACCTTTTCCGATTCCAATATATCTTTTTCAAGATGGGGCAGCCACATCTGCACACAGTAGTCGAGATGTGGGCGTACCATGGATTTATATAGAGGCAACATATTTTCTGTCCTATTATCTATCCCTTTCTTAAATATTCCCAGCATTCTGTTCGTTTTTTTGACTGCCGCTGCACATTGAGTGATGTTTTCAGAGAACTAGCCACAATGACTCCAAGATCTTTCTTGGAGCAAGAAGTATGATCTCCAATATTACTATATTCAGTGGGGAAGAATTGGCAACCCATACAAACAGGACCTAGCTAACCTGCTTTTATCATATGTGTGCACAATATTGCCAAAAACAAGTTTTAAAAGTCATGAGATTTTAAAATTAGTACATTTAGAGTTCTTTATTTACTTTCAGGCTTTTGAGCCTAAGGGTTCATGTTTTCAAGTTTTTATCTGCAATCACCTGGATTAGAAACTTAAATTTTTAAACAAAATGAAAGCTGAGATTTTCATGTAATCTCATGACTCCAAGAGTTGGGCCTTTAAAAAAAAATCAAATATCACAAGACTCACAATAAGATTGGATGAGTTAGCAATGTGTATGTACTGCTGTGTGTATTTATATACAGGGATATCTGTGCACTGTTCACGCATCTCTATTTAGCAGAACAAATTTATAAATGAAAACAATCTGCATTTGCCAATTTAGTCCCTGCTATAACTCAGTTGCATTAAAAACGATTATAGCTACACTTTTTCTCCTACCTGATCCATTACAATAAAATGTTGGATCACTCAACTTTTTAGCAACCTTTGAAGCTTCTTTGTACTGTATCAGCGACAGCTCCCCTGATTCAAAACAATACTTTATGTAAAATCTGCCATTGTTTAAAGAAAAGACCTTTGGACTTAAAATAAAAATTAATTTGTTGGTCAAATGAAAAAGCTATAGTGCTAATCTATATGCTAGGGCTGGCTGGAAAACAATTCTGTTTTGTGAGGGGGTGGAAAAAAACTGATTCCAAAATTTGTTTTTCTTCTATGGCAGAACAAAAATGAGACCTTCTGAAATTTTTTGCAAAAAAGCACAAGTGCAAGAGATCCACCCCAAGTGCCCGGTAGTTCAGGCACTTGCCTGGGATGTAGGGAACCCAGGTGCCTGCTATGATTCAGGAAGAATAGAGACTTGAACCTCCCACCTCTCGAGTGAGTGCCCTAGCAACCAGGCTATTCTGGTGTCTCTTGCATTCTCATCTGTGACCTGAGAAACCTTCCTGACAACATTTTTGTTGAAACCAGTATGTTTCACAAAACACAGTGGTTTCAACAAAAGAGCATTTTTTGATGGGAAAAAGTTTCATTAATTTTTTAACTAGATCTACTGTGCCCCAACATTATAGGTTATGCATTCCATCCAGACTGGATTTCTGCAATGCCCTGTAAATGTGACCAATTTTGAAGATAACTGGAAACTTCAGCTTGAAAGGGTACATGGCTACTCACTTACACTACTTCTCATAAGGAGCATATTATATCAGTTGCTCCGCAGTTGACTAGCTTCAAGTTTGTTTCCAGCTGCAACTGAAGTCTGCAATTTCTCTCCGAAAGATTTTAAGTTTTGCTGACCTTCAGGCCTGTTGCAGGGTCTATCTATTGCATCAGGCTTTCCTCTGAGTTGCGGGAGTTTTGAGGGAGGTTTTTATGATAAGGGGAGTTTTCTTTGAGTCCATTTGAGTTTCTGTTGTTATTCACTCATGTTACAATTATTTTACAACAGATGTACAGTAGAGATACCTAGAACTGGTAACAGGCATACTTCATACATTGAAAAATAAATAAATACCTCTTACAGATGAAGAATTTTTCAACTCATGTGCTACATAACTGCTCCACCCATTCATCTTTGTTTCACAGACTGTTCTCACACCTATACTGCTCATGCGTTCTCTCTCCTTCTCACATCCCCCCAACCTGCCCTGTCCCGCTCATTGATTTATAAAGTAAGAGGCTCTTGGATAACAACTCAGAATTGTAACACTCTGAGTAGTCAGGTGCAACCTTTTGACAAGGACCCAATGTATTCCAATATTTGGCACTGCCATATCTTCTGTATTCCAATTCCCAACCACAACAAGCAGATGCTTTAATGATTACACTGCTCAAAAAACCCCTCTCAGAGCAGAACTTAAACTGAAAATCATAACAGTAGCCATTAGCGCAAATTTACGGAATATAGAGTGATGGTTGATGGGCACTCACAAGTGCTCCCATTTTATCAGTTTGCCCTTGTTTACGCATTGGATTAGTGCTGGCTCCCTTTGGGCTGATTTCTCCTGCATTTGGGAACCATGCAGCACATATGAAAGGTCACCACTTCCGTGCTACTTGGTGAAAACATGTTTACAAAATTGTATCTGCTTATTTGCAGTTATGGACACAGGACGCTAAACTAGATTGATGGCTCACTGTACAAATATTTGCTCTGACACTAAAGCCGATATAGTGTTCCTTGATTTTCTTTTCAGTAAATAGGTTATAGTTCCATAAAAACAACATGGAAAATTAAAAATAAATACAAATAAAAACATTATACATCAGCAGGAAGTATCAAGAGAGGAATCTTTTATAAATTACCCTCTAATCTCAGGTACCCCAAATTCAGACTGTGTGCCTGCTAACTCGGCTGCAATTTCATTCTTTGCTTTAAGCAGCTCATTTGTTTTGGACGGGGAGAGGGAAAATTAGCCCATAAGTTCCCAATGTTATGAAAAACAGAAACAATTGCTAGAGTTACAAGCTCCTCCAGGACTGAGCCAACAGATGAACAGCTCTTATTCTACACTACAAATCATTGCAACTAACTGGAATTTAGAGAGACATGAAGGCAGTTTAGCTAGTCTATAAAACACAAGGCTTACAGGATATGGTGTTTTGCATAAAGGAATCTATGCAATTATAATTGTATCTTTTGGGGTTACAGAACCTTCACGCACACTTAGAAAAACAATAAACTTACACAGATTTCAAAGCAGCTCAGCATCTGATTAAGCCATTTAAACAAAATCAACTGAAACATACAATGCCACCGATCATTTCATGGATTTTGCTCCTCTCAGGCTAACTATGAAAACATGCAAGATCATGAAACTAATCTAAAAATAAAAGGTCTTTGAGAGCCTTTAGTTTGTTGATGGAATAGATTTCAGAGCTTGGTAAGTGGTAGGCACAAAGTAAGTGCCAATTTTTTTCTTACTAAGCAAGAAGTGTTTGTTTTCTTAAAATTTAGCTACAGCAAATAAAAATTAAAATGCAGTAAGTTAGAGTCATCACAAACACTCCATTACAGTTATCTCTAGCACACTACATATATACACATTTTGTTTGCTTACCCATTAACTAAATTCTGCTGCGTCTCCGGTGTCTTTTCTAATTTGATCAAACCACACTTGGAACAAGAACTCGATTTAGAATTTTTGTAAAAAATAATGCAGTTTTCCTGAAACTATGTATCAAGTGTCTGAGAAATAGTCCAGCTGGAGCAACTCTGACTCCCACCATACCTTTTGTTCCCAGAGACTTCTACTCTCATTAATCTTAGGAAACCAAAAACAAAATAAAATAAAATAATATTTTCATTTGACTGCTTCAGAGTAAGCTCAGCAAGTTCAGTGAGCGTGTGTGTGAGAGCGAGTGACAGAGGGAGAGAAGCAGACAAATTGCAACTGGATTCCCTGCTTCTTATTTCAATGGGATTGTTTTGAAGAAGTACAAGGAGTGGTTAAGAAGGGGCATGTCTCCCTCCTCTCCCTCCCCCATTAAAAAAAAAAAAAAACTTCTTCCACATGGCTGTACAAACTCATAACTGGACTGTAACTGTGCAAGCTTTCCTTATTAGGAATAGACCAAAGAATGTTGGAAGCATCTGGTAAAATCACTTTGAGCATGTTAAGAAGCATTTGATGTTTTCTCTGTCCTTCCACGACAGATAGGTTTTTTTTTAAATTGCTTTCTAAACCTCCTCTGCCCTAACAAGCAAAACGTATACCCCAAACATCTTTTAAACAAAAGCAACACAGAAGCTAAATATTTTATGGTTTGCTATGGGAAAAATTCCTTGATAAAGATTTTGCTTCCTAAATAAAGTCTGTTGTATTCACAGTCTATGAGTACTATACTGCCATTTATAAAATGAAGGTGGGAGGAGGAGGAAGTCTAATTAAAAACAAACTCTGAATCACCAGTTATGTTGATTGCAGTTCTATTCCACGTGGCAACTTACCAAATCACCACTATAAAAGACATCTTTGTTTCTCAGCTGATATGACTTTACCTCATAGAACTGCTCTCCCAACAAAAGGAAGACAAAGGTTCCAGTTCACAGGGATTGACTGATTGTATATCATCATCAAGTTCATTGGTACTGAAATAAAAGGTTGTTTGTATGGCTCCTAATCAAATTCAGAGCCCACCCCAGGCAAAGCCGCACCGTTAAGACTGTTAATGCACATCAGCAATTTGAGGGGAAAGAGATTAAAATAACACTGAAGGAGAAAATCACATTTTAAAATTGGAAACCCAGGATACTTTAAAGCTAAAGTAAAATATTTTAAAAATCAACAACATTGGAAAAGATGGATATATACCCAAATGTTGTTAACACTATCCTCCAACGCTGCCTTGAGAACACTAGAAAATTTGAAATCACCTTATCCATACAGAATATATAGCTTCATATCATCAGTGACCCTGTAAAAAACATCCTTCTTTTTGTTGTAAAAGAACCCTGCCCTCTCAGGAAGGCAATTTGACAATTCAGACATTGAAAAGGCAGCGCAACAGAGGCAATAATGCCTCACTGTTTGCATAGGGTAAAATTCATCCCTGTGCAGCACTAGGCCTATGCACCACTCAAGTTTCACGTCAGCCCTGTTAATGAGGCCAAGGCACCAACATCCCACTTGAGCCCTTTGGGTATTATGCAACCAATGGTAAGCCGTCATTAGACAAAGAGCCAGCATGCAGTCATAATTCATATAAAACCTCAGACTGAGAGTATAAATCATTACATTAGAGCTGGCTCAAAATCTTCCAACAGAATGTTTTTCTGTCAGAAAATATCAATTTATTGAAATTGAAATGCTCTGAAAATACCTAACTGTAATGCTAGTGTCCTTTACACCTTAGCTCTTAACTGGTTGTGTATCTTACGTATTGCTTTTGTTTAAAGGATATCAACATAAAGTTTGACTTCGGGTAGGAGAGGAGGCTGCTTGAAAAATAATTAAGGAACTGACTACCTTAGAAGGATGCCTGACCTCTCTGCTATACTATTAATGCCAGCCTCAATCACCTCGTTCTCCACTTCCGCCCCAAGCATCTTCATGCATCCTTCCACATTCCTCTGTATGTGTGGAACATTTTCCCCAAACTTATCAATAAAGACCTGTCCTCCTTCAGAAGACCCAACCTAGGTCAACATTTTCAAATATGCCATGTGCTTTACACTATAAACTGCTTTCCAGTAAATTACCTTTCAACTTCACTAAGTATTCTATTGTAACAGCCTATAGAGCCAGTTAGGACTGCATGGTTTTTCACTATGCTGCACACTATGGTCACTAATTCATGCACAGAAACATTAAAGAGAGAAACAGATCCTTCCATCCAAGAGCATGATCCAAAGCCCATTAAAATTCATTGACTTCAATGGCTTTCAGGCAAGCCCCAAAAGCATATGGTCTTACAACTTGGTTTAAAGGAGACTCTGTTATATCTATAGCTAAATAAAAGCCTTTGAAACACAGCTGAGAAGTTATAAGACCATTCAGTAAAGGAGAGTAGTATATGCATACACAAACTAGCCAAGCAACAACTTAATTCCGCTGCAATTAAGGTTGAACACCAACCTTTTTGAAATATGCCCTAAAAGACTGTTTAAACCTCAAACTCAGCCAAAACCATGGAAGTTTCAACTAAACAATTTATCTCACCCGTTGAGATTATTGTAGTCAATGATCACATCCCCTGCTTGTTATCATTTAGCTAAGCTATACGTATTTAGTGTTTTAAATCTTTCCTAAAAAGCCTTCTCCATCTAATTCATCTTTTCTTGTTAGTCTTTGAATTTTCTCCAATTTCTATAATTCTGTTATTCAAATATCCAGAACTGGGCACAATATTTCAGTTAAGGTCATATATAGTGGAACTATCATCTCTCTGGTGCGTATTGTGGTGCCTTTGCATACAGAGCCCAATAATCACACAAGACTTTTATGCTATCAACTTTTCTATGTTGACTGCAGAAAGATAAAACAGATTTGCAGTGAATCATTCAATTTAGCAACCCTTACTGAAGTGATTAACTATGAAAGCTATCATCTTCACCTTGAACTTGTAATCCAGTTACTAGAAGCTGGAAATACATCTTAACAGCAAAAGAAAAAAAGAAAAAAGAACTCCTTCCTAATCACTCATAGGTTCCAATGTATTAATACCTTTTGGCTTAAATAAAGATCCCATCACATTCAATAGCTAGCAGTCTACATTTCGAGGTATTTTTGGAGAATGTCACTATATCTAGATGAGTTTATCATTACATTCCTTGTTTGAGACATCATTATATTTGAGAAGGGTTCTTACACTCCAAACTGCTTTTTTTTTTTAGTGGCTCCTACCTTTCTGAAAAGTTTTCCATTTGGGGTGAAATTTGTTTGAGACATCATTATATTTGAGAAGGGTTCTTACACTCCAAACTGCTTTTTTTTTTTTAGTGGCTCCTACCTTTCTGAAAAGTTTTCCATTTGGGGTGAAATGTTACCAGCAGAGTCTAACCCAAAACTTTGAGCAAAATCCAACTAGCCATTTACGAGTTCTGTGAACAAGAAAGAAAATACACTTTCCCCATTATTTAGATTTGGTTCTTTCGCATTCAGACTCAAAATTATTTATCCTTAAGACTTGAAACTGAATATGTGGCTAGACCTCAGTAAGCAAATAATATCACTTTAAAATTATTAAAGTAGTCTCATCAAAGTTCTAAAAGTTGAAAACTTCATTTTTGTGAATGTGCACTATATAACTTTTCACTAATTTTGAATTGTGCAACATTCCAAGAACCAGTCCAGAGCCCCACTAGGGTTGACAACCCTCCAGGATTGACCTGGAGTCTCCCAGAATCAGCATTGATCTCCTGGTGAGTATTGAAAGAAATCTGGGAGATTTTAATAGGATATTTTAAGAAAATGACATTACATCCTGTTAGGGAAAAAAAAAAACTCCGGGAATAGCTTCAGTCAGAGTTGGCAACCTAACCCCCACTCCAGAGAAGTGAAGGAGGTTATGCAAAGGGTCAACCCACTCTCCAGTGGCCCCAGGGGAATAAAAGAACAGCTTTAGAGTAGTGCTGGTCTAAAAATTTCCATCAAAGTTGTTTTACAATGGGAAACTGGGTTTGCAACTAAAAAAAAAGTGTGTGAAAAGTGCCTGCTTTCCTTGAAAAAAATTGGTATTTTGTTGAAGAAACAGACAGTTTTTGGCTGAAAACCAAATGTATTTTGATTCAAAATGGCTCTGCCATGCCTCATGGGACCTGAAGTTCAAACACCTTATGCTAGCATACTTCCTGAATGAGCCTGGCTCTCTGACCAGACTACTATTCCCATGATGAACCACGGCCAGGGATTCCTAGGGCGTATCCCCACCCTTCACCAACAGGGGAAAGAGTGGTGCATCATTGAAGATGCAGCCTGGCCAGAAAGCCTAGCCCACAGAAAAGACTGGGAGCATAATGAATCCAAACTACAACTCCCATGAGGCATGACAGCACCATTTTGAATAAAAATATTTCAATTTTTGATTAAAAAGCCACCATTTTCTGACCAGCTCTATTTTAGAGCCACCTTAGTGCTAAGGGAGCAGTGGTGCAGCTGAGGATCTGGCCTAAGGGTGCACAGGAAAACCATGATCACACTAAGTTATACACGTTTAGTTCTGACGGAGCTCACAATTATTACACTCAGTCACTCATTCAAAAAAAAAAAAAAAAAAGCAGCATTATTTATGAGCCCTATACAATATTAACCTTCATGGGTGAAAATAAAAGAGTGAGAGCAACCTGTGCATACAGCAGAAGCAATTTCAAATCCACTTAATATAGCTAATCAGTTTAAATGTTTCTCAATTACTTGCTTTCAGAATATATACTGACAAATTTATGAAAACTGTTAAGTAGTATATTTACATATCTTTCTAAAAAAGAGAGCTTTTCTTTGAGTGTACCTCAATACACCTCAGTCAATTGATACAAAAAAGATGAATAATGTGGACAACATTTGATTTAAACAAGTGCTGCAATGTCATCTTGGCATCAGTGAATACGCATGAGGTAGGCTGGCTTACTCTACAAGATAAAATAATAATTTACTGAGTTATATAACTGCATACATTGCATAATAAAGCACGCATTTGTTTGTTTCAAAATCAGCAATTACTGGAAAATACCTACTACCCTAAATTAAATACTGAAAATCGTTTTCAGATTCTAGGCCTAAGCTCAAAGTCAGTGGTTAGTCATTTACTTACTAAGATGCTTTAGCATGGAATTTACCTTCACTGTCTGCAAGAAGCACCATTATTTTTAACAGATGCCATTGTGCCCTAACTTATTGTACACCCTTTTTCACAATGTGAATATGCATAAATGTATTTTTCATGTGTCCCAGGACACCTCTCAGTAGGAAATACTATGATTCAGTTGATAATCTTTGGTAAAATATTTTAAATTAATAAGTGAATTTGAGAGAAGTCTTTATCTCTTAAGAAAACCTCTGCTACACTTAGGGTTGTCACCTTTCTAATTGCACAAACCGAACACCCTTGCCATGCCCCCTCCCCCAAGTCCACTCCCCTTCTCTGAGGCTCCACTCCCCACTCACTCCAGCCCCCCTCCCTCCATCGCTTGCTCTCCCCAACTCTCACTCACTTTCACTGGGCTGGGGCAGTGCAGGAGGGGGTGTGGGCTCTGGGGTAGGCCAGAAATGAGGGGTTCAGGGTGCAGGAGGGGACTCCAGGCTAGGGCAGGGGGTTGGGATGTGGGAGGGGGTGCAGGCTCCGGCTGGGGATGTGGGCTGGGGGTGGAGCTGGGGATGAGGGGTTTGGGGTGCAGAGGGGGCTCTGGGATGGGGCCGAGGGGTTTGGAGTGCAGGTGGGGGCTCAGGGCTGGGGCAGAGGATTGGGGTGCGGGAGGTGGGTGGGCTCCGGGAGGGTGTTTGGGTGCAGGAGGGGGCTCAGGGCTGGGTAGGGATGCGGGAAGAGGTGCGGGCTCTGAGAAGGTGCTAAGGGATGGGGTGGGGGCTGGGATGTGAGGACTCTGGGAGGGAGTTTGGGTGTGGGAGGGGGTTCCGACCTGGGGCAGGGGGGTTGGGGTGCGGGCTCTGACTGGACATTGCTTAACTCAGGCGGCTCCCGGTTGGTGGTGCAGTGGGGCTAAGGCAGGCTCCCTGCCTGCCCTGGCTCCGCACTGCTCCCGGAAGCGGCTGGCATGTCCAGCCCGTAGGTGTAGGCATGGCCAGGGGGAACCACGGCCAATGGGAGCTGTGGACCCAGCGCTTGGGGCAGAGGCAGCGTGCAGAACTTCCCTGCCCACCCCTGTGCCTAGGGGCCGGACATGCTGGCCGCTTCCGGGGAGCTGTGCAGAGCCAGGGCACACAGGAAGCCTGCCTTAGCCCCGCTGCGCTGACGACCGGACTTTAAATGGCTTTAGAGTCTACATGTCCACTCAGTCCCACTTCTTGTTCAGCCAATCGCTAAGAGAAACAAGTTTGTTTACATTTCCGGGAGATAATGCTGCCCACTTCTTAATTACAATGTCACCTGAAAGTGAGGACAGGCGTTCGCATGGCACTATTGTAGCCGGAGTCACAAGATATTTATGTGACAGCTGCATTGAAGATTTATATAATAGAATCATAGAAGATATGGGTTGGAAGAGACCTCAGGAGGTCATCTAGTCCAACCCCCTGCTCAAAGCAGGACTAATCCAACTAAATCATCCCAGCCAGGGCTTTGTCAAGCCGGGCTTTAAAAACCTCTAAGGATGGAGATTCCACCACCTCCCTAGGTAACCCATTCCAGTGCTTCACCACCCTCCTAGTGAAATAGTGTTTCCTAATATCCAACCTAGACTTCCCCCACTGCAACTTGATACCATTGCTCCTTGTTCTGTCATCTGGTAACACTGAGAACAGCATGGCTCAGGGTTCCCAAACTTGGTTCGCGACTTGTTCCGCCTGTGCCCCTTCCCGCAGCTCCCATTGGCCGGGAACGGCGAACTGCGGCCACTGGGAGCCTCGAGCGGCCGTACCTGTGGATGCTCAGGTAAACAAAGCGTCTCTTCCAACCCTAATCTTCTATGATTCTATTATATAAATCTTTAGTGCATCCTCCAAACTCTCTTTCTGAAAACTGGGCCCTTAAAGTCAACACTGCTGAATGAAAGGGTAAGCAAATAGGATGGCCGTATTCACAAAGCAACGACACCAACATAGGGGCAGACTGAAAATCTGTTTTTGCATAAAACAACACAAAAGCTTTCTGATGTTCTCTTCTCTCCCTTCTACAATTTGCTGTTGCTGGTGTGCCCGCTAAGTGCCCTCTGCTCCTATTTAAACTCTCTAATAGCGAACTAACAGCTTTCTTTAATCCAATTATTTTAATCTGTCTGTGAGGCAGATGCAGCAGCTGCTTAGCTCCTCTTACCAATCTTATTAATACCCTAATTAAAACATGCATTCATCAGCTGAAAGACCCATTCAAACCTTTTTAAGTCTTACTTTCCATTATGGCTTTATTAAGGAAAGAGCTTAGTAAAAAGAAAAAAATCAACATCCTAGATTTTAAGAGATTGACAGTGGCTCAAAATAGGCATGCAAAGACAGGGAGCTGAAGAGGTTTGTTGCACTAGCCTTGTAACAATTAATTATCTGGAAGAAGAATACAATTTGTCTCCATGTCCTGCTGTGAGGACAGTAGAACTGAACTCCCGGCACAACAACAAAGCAAAGTGTGAAAACTTCTGTCAAAGCATAATTGCATCAAAAAATATAACAATTCAGTGCAGCCCAATATTTCTATTAAAATACAAGACTACAAAACGCTATCATTTTGGAGATTATAATAGCTATATATTTCTCATCAGCATTATGTCCTTACTAAGGAGATTAATTTATATACTTAGTTGATGTAATATATTTTATTTAAGATAAACCAAGGTAGTAAAGCATTTAAAGTCTGCATTTTAAAGTGGTAAAATCATAATGCTGTCTATAGTTATGTAAAGTCACCATTGCTACATGCCTATAGTGCACCAGGAATAGTTATGCTGCCATAGGCCCAATCTTGCAGCTATTCTGCATACACAGGACCACCATGGATTTCTGCGGGAGTTCCATGCATTGGAAGGCTTGCATCATTTAGCCTTTTGTCTATGTAAAGTATACTCACATTCCTTAGTATGATTAGTACTAACATATGCAAAAAAAGATCATTTAATTCCTGTCCAGAGATGTAGTTTCTGCAAAAACATATTGTTGGGCCAAATTCTCTGTTGCTATAAATTGGCTTAGCTCCATTAGCTTTAATTGGCATAGCTCCATAGGTCCATTAGCTCCTCCTTGTGCAGAGAGCGTGGTGGCCTGGGCTGGGCCTGGGGGGATGAATGGGGGGGGGAAACACATGACCGGTCACATGACATCCCTTTAGATCGTGCCCCCGCCCCAGTATGGAGAGGCACCAGTCATCTATGGTGGGGCGCACTTGGGGGAGGGGGCAGAATGGGACAGGAAGAGACGGAGTAGGGGCAGGAAGAGGCAGGGTGGGGCCTTGGGGGAGGGGTGGAGTCAGGGTAGGGCCTGAGATGGAGCAGGGTGGAGCACCCCCGGGAAATGATAAAGTCGGTGCCTGTGGCCCTAAGCTTTATTTACTCACATTGTTCAAATCCTGCACTGAATATAAGAATGTGTTTTTTTTTTAAATGGTGTCTTTTCTGTGTCTCTTCTCACTATAATATATGAGTTCTTCAAAAAAGTTAATGAATTTTCCTCATAAAATCCCCATGCGGCTAGAAAGTTTTATTTCTTCCATTTAACAGAACCATGGCAGGGAGTAAATAAGGTAAAGATTTGCAAGTGTCCAGTAATTCTGAGCTTCTCAATTACTGGCTGACCAAGTTGAGACACGAAGGGTCTGATTTTTTAGAGCAGCTGAGCACCTTTAGTCCCCTATGGAGCTCTGAACTTCTGAGGTGTCTCAAGTTGGGCACCAACAACATGAGTAAAACACAATTAGTGGCCACCTCCAAACATTTCAGTTTAAATTCATTGCCCGACATTACACAGGAACTCTGTGGCAGAGCCAGAAACATAACCCATTTCTCCTGGATTCCAAACCAGTTCTTTAAACAACATCCTCATTCTTTTTTATTATTGTTGTTTGGTTGTTTTAAACAGATACACACCTTCGTGCCTCATTCACACTTTTCAATTTGTGAAGCAAATGAGGCAGAGATCCAACCAGTGCATTCAATGCACAACTCTGTCTCATTCAGAGTCCATCCAGGAGATAGAGAAATAACCTTGAATTTCCCCCCCCACAAGAATTTACTTAATTTTATTTCTGTTACTGAAAATGTCAGCTGGAGAAGAATCTATCCTTGCTTAGTGCATCGCCTGATGTAATTCCCTTAAATCTAACTGTCACCTATAGCAGTCAGGCTGGGTGGAGTCATGGACTCTATCCCTGGGAAGAAGGAAATTACAGATTGCATTCTTCAACTACTGCAGGATTATTCTCTTGTAACCACTGGGTGCAGACTCTACAGCTTCACATCCTAACAGGCTCATAATTTCCAAAAGTGAGCAACTTTACAGGCTCATTTGGGCTGGATAAGCCTCTTAAAATGATAATGAAATATGCTAGGCTGTGTGTGTTTATCTCAATTTTTAATTATGCTAATACTTCTTCTCAACCTTGGTCTATTTTGGTGCCAACCTCTGTGAAAGTAGTTCACAGCACCATTGAAATTTAACCTTAAAACTGCTTCCTGCTGATCTCTGGTACTAGAGGCATGCACTCGTTCCCACTGGAGTGGTATGTTTGTCATTTACTTCAATGGGAGTAGGATCAACAACAAGAGCCTCTGAAGTAATAGATGCAGCAAAAAATACTTTAACAAACATTAATAAGCTTTAGGCAGGGAGCATGTGTTAATCTATTATTGTGAAGCACTGTATTGTTAAACAAATATTATCTTAAACTAGTCTCTTGTCCTTTGCTGCCTTCCACTGTCCTCCCACCCAAAAATTATTCCTGAAGCAGAGCTTCTGTAACCCCAAATGGGAGAAGAGCCAGAGGCTGCTTTAAGTCCTCTAGGGAGTATGCTATTGCCAATCTATATTTTGTGGAAGGGGCTTTGACAATGGTGATAGGCAGCATACAATACAAAATAGAAACAGATACCCTCACAGAATGCAAAAATATATGGTCAATATTGCCCCATCCCCAAACAGAACAGAAAACAATAATAAGAATAGCATCTATTATTTCATACTTTCAGGAGCAAAATTAATGGATTTAAAAGAAATTATGCTTCTCAGGTCTTACTTACCATAATAAATTCCATTTTTTTTTCTAGTAGAAAACAGGTACTGCAGAATATTCTCAATTTATTGGCGATGAGAAAGAGAAACTCAGTTATACCCTTATTTTCTTGTATAGGACTGAAATAACACTTTTTCCAGATTTCAACAGAGAAGTAAAGTTTAGTGGGAAAGTGTCCATTATCCAGAAACATTCTCTCTTTGGAAATCAGTTTTACTCTTTCCCTCCCAAATACGGTCTTCTGTAAATGTGCAGAAAAGAATTGTTTTCTTTTAACAGCAGGGTGCACTCTTTTAAAATATTTATTAAAACATTCATTCTGGGGTTTGAAATGTATATGTTTCAGGACAAAGTGTATAAATAAATCCATTATACAATATTCCAAGCTTGCACGAAAGTCTCAATCAAATGAGGAAGTGTTTGGTTTTTGACTCTCATGAAAATTAGAATCAACAAGGTGCAGTCCTGCTAGGTCACATACTGGAAAAATAGAATGGATGAGTTCAGTATCATATTTTTTGATGTATTATTTGTATTGTCCTGTACATAGATTGACTGTATATAAAGGGGCGGAGGCCTGTAGGGGGGAAAATTTCTGCTCCACAGAACCAGAGCTATGAAGTAGATAAGAGACAAAGGTATCAGTTGGGTGTTCTAAGTATTAACGTGTGCCCCAAATTCCTAATTCTGTTATACTCTTCCAGCAACTACACAAGTACGCCTAAGCTCTGTACATCATGTTTCATGCATACCTTCCCTCCAGAATCTCTCTGGAAATGTGCATACTTTTGTCATTCTACCATAAGTGTGAGAGTAAGAAACAATTCAGTCTGCAAAATAAACGTTTTTAAAAAAAAAACTTTGGCCTGTTCAAAAAACATTCTTGCACTATATATATATAAAGTTCTTGGGAAAACAAAAAAAAAACAAAAAACCCACAAAAGCCACATAAAAGGAACTGAACCAGCTAATTTACCCTACCAGGAAAAAAAGAAAATTGAGTGGGTTACAGATTAGCAGGTCTAATATTTAATACACAAATTGCATTGTTTTCTGCTCATTTGCTACAACAATCTGAACTAATTTAAGAGCAATGTTATTTAATTTAGCAGTGATTTCACCATCCTGTAAAACAAAATTCTAACATGCCATCAGTGTACCTTTAAGAAAGTGCCATTCCATAGATACAGGCAACTCTGGCTGAAGTGAAGAGTTGAAAAAGGTTGTATTTCAGGCCTGAGTGCTTAGTTCAGGGGAGCGCCTTTTTCTTAAAGGAACAGCAGTTTCCCATGTACCATGTCCTCGCTCATGAAATTATCAGCCAAACTCTTTCTGCAACCCATGGAGATTCACAGCCATATGTAGAGTGCTCTCTACTTAAAAAACTCTCGTAGGAGAGATGAGCTGTAAAACATTGCTTCATGCGTTTGCTCTTAGCATTCTGTGATTGTATGACCTCATTTCAACTGCTTGAGTTTGTTAAATTAGCCTTCCCAAGAACTCGGAGTGTGTTTAGATAATTTCCCCCTATCTTTCTGACCAAAATAGTTAACTCATTCCCCATTTGCTAGTTACATTTTATATTCATTAGAGGCCTGCAATAATTCTGCTGAAATAAACATATGCGGGTGTACATAACTTCTGGGCGAAGAGGGTTATTTTTGTTTGCTTTTGAATATACTCCATGTGTTCTCCATTTTCTCCTCGATCTTTTATCCTAGGAACTCAGAAATAAAATAAGGGGAATGTATTGAAAAGATATTGTCAACTTGAAATTTCATCAACTTTCAGGTACCAACCTGCCCAGAGTCCTCAATTTTTGAGATTTTAACATTTTCCTATTGTTTTAAAATATTTTTCTTTATTCCTGTTGCTGTGTGCAAAACCCAACACAAACAGAAAGGGAAACTGACTGAGCATCCACAGCAAACAGTAAAACTGATTATTCTCAAAGACCTGCCAAACACACAGAAAAAAACAAAATGGAAAAAATAGAAAAAAAGATTTTTTTCTTCAAATGTTGCATAGTTATTTGAGATGTTTCTTGTAACAATAGTTAGGAAAGGATTTCAGAGAACATTATGATTTTTAAGATGACAGTGTCCCTAGAAACAGTGCATGTTCTTTTTTGACCCTGCAATCCTAAATCATACTCTCCTCTCTTTGTAAGGTGTTCGAGCATATTCTAGTGGATAAAACAGAAGTATTAATTAATTTTCAACCCCCCCCAAACTAGAAATATATCTTTCTTTTTCATTACAAACAAAAAATGCACAGATAGCCTTGATCGCATGTTAATCACTTACAGCATACCTACAGCTGCTTCTGTTTACATTAACTTGGTATGAAATGCACTGTTATTCTTGAAGTAAATATTGAATGAACAGCAAAGAGTTTTAAACATAAAATGCTTGAAAGGTCAGCTGCTACGTTACAGTTAAAGAGATCACGTTATTAATGAAGATGGTATTGAGCGTTTCATTTGAGCATTTCATTCCGTATTTTAGACATATGTCTTCAAATTTACTATAAAAAAACTACAGGGCTTTCGTTTTCCATAGTTCTTACACCAAATTTGATCTCAGTTATACTGGTTTGAATCCAGTGTAATTCTATTTTAATAAATGGAGATATTCTGGATTTGTGCCTGTGTGGCTGAGATCAGAATTTAGTCCATCATCTTCTGAGATACTGCAGAACATCTTGCTGCCAGAATTGGTATAAACTCCACCAGGTAGACACCTACCTGGCCAAGAACATTTATTTTAGGTTAGGCCCAGTTCAAAGAATTTCCATACCCTGTTGACAAATACTACAGATTTTTAAGCTTCAAAAGCCAAACAACTTCTGTCTATATGTAAAATATCAGATACACTCCCGCCCTCCACAGATCACCATTGTGTCTGAGCTTTGGAATTCTATTTCGTAATTCTTGGGATTTTGTTTCCCCAATAAAATACTACACAACACTAGCATTAGCAGTATTGCCAGCCTCAAGCATCCAAAAATCATGAGTCAGCCCCAAAACTCACAAGATATTTAAAAACAAAAATAAATGGGTTCTGTTTATTAGCCTTCTGGTTCCTGAGACTTTTGGATACATGCTTTCAGGCTTTTCTCCACAACCATGTGAGCTAAAGTTTTTTTTTTTAATGGAAGTTAGGATTCTCACTTATTGACCTCTCTACAGGAACTGGGGATTTAAGGGGAAAACCACCAAATACCAAGCTGGCAACCCTGTGTTAGTATAATGTAAAGTTTGAAATATCAAATAGTCCAAAAAATAAGGTTGTTCCTGCAAAATTAACTTGGCCACCATGATCGTCTGTATCATTTTCTATTTTTGTATTCCTTCTTAAATACAAACCTTATGTGTATTATTGTTTATATTATTAATGTGTGTGATGGAAGTGGAGCTGCTCTGTAATTATTTATCAATATTATACACTGATGTGGTTATTGAGCTGTTTACTGTATGATTATATCGGTTTAGTTTAATAGTGGTCTGTAAGGAAAAATAAGCAGGACAGGAAGAGCAGCTCAAAACAATCCTCCCCTTAGTAAACACGCCAGGGTTGTTATGGGACAATGGAAGACCCACTGGCTCCAAAGACTCTGGTCTGGCTTCTGCTGATCCTACCAAACTCGTTTTGACAAGCAGGACCAAAGCCCAGGAACTGACAAGAACAAAGAAACTCTGTTTGGATTAAAAGGGTTTCTCTTTCTCTCAAATAGTTGTTGGGGACCCGTTCAGGGAAGTCAGACTGATACATAAGCAGTTCATTGACCAACTTGGAACAATGACTCTCCCACATGCTTTGTTTGCTCATACTGTGTGGTCAGGCCAATTAGCACCCAAGTGTGTTTCTCCTCTTGGCCTATTCCCTGCTACGCCCTGGCTAAGTGTCTCTAAAAATCTGGGACCTCTACACTCTTTCAACATCCTGTAAATGTCGTCTGGCCTGTCCACCTTTGTTCCCATAAGGGTAGACCCATCTTATGTGCCCCTCACACCCATAAATCCTGCATCCAATCAACTGGATCATAGATCTCCACCTGTTTTGATGCCCAGGCCTGTCCCATTGTTGCTGTGCTGCCAAGCTTCATACCAAAACTCCTGAGTCACTGGTGCAACTCCATGGACCAGCTTAGAAGGTCAGACATATCATGATGGAGGATCTGCTAGGCATCGCTCTGAACTGTCATCCCTCCATGATGGCAGAGGACATCTTAGATCCCACTTCTAGTACTACGTGTTAATGGTTGCCTTTGGTCTGCAGCACTGTCCTGAAGCAAAACCCCTGAAGCCTGCCTCAGTTTCCCTCCTTCTCTGAAGGATCACTCACAATCCAGCCCACCTGTTTGTCCTTTGTCACAACCATAGCCCTCTGGCTAGCTGTTGGACATCCTTTCCCCTTTCAGGGTGCTAAAAAGTCCATCCTCTGGCTCAGGGTGTACAGTTACTGGCATCTTTGAGTTTAGTTCACTTGCTCAAGGACTTAATGTACCCTCCTGTTGGGTTTGGTGGGCCCAAACCCACCCACTTGCTGAGTCCCAGTGGTTGGTGCCAATCTCTCAAGCCCCAGCCTGTTTCATATTATGGTCCTCTTGCAGGGCATTCCTCAGGTTCACCCTGTGGTCCTCTCCTCCAGAGGGTTTAGTTTCCTGGGCAGCTTCTCACTGGTCTGTTTCTGAGACCCTGCTTCCAGTAGCTCCTCAGCCTCTCTGGCACTCACGGGGCTAGGGTTGTGGTTGTGGATCTGGTGGTTAAGTGTCCCCAGCTCTCCTCCATGGAGCTGGGGTTGCGGTTTAAGCCAACCATATCTTGGCCTTCAGCTGGGCCCTTCCCTCCCCACCCCCAATTAGTTCTCTAGCTTGGACGGTTCATCAGGCCAGCCTTCTGCTGATATCTGCTCAGTTGAATATCTCTTGAGGAATAGAAGCTGCTGCTAGAGACCCCTCTACCACCCAATAGGGGGCAAAAAAGGATCAACCCATCAAAACAATAAAATCTGAAAGTTCTGTAAAAGTGATGCAGAACAGGCAGCTTGTTACATGTGAGGATTTTCTGTACTGTTTAGGAATGTTGGCAATTATTGCTGGTGATTTTGTTGTCAGTTAATGCAGATGGGCATTTTTCACTCCATGCTTTTACCACAGCTAATTACCATCTAACCAAATGACCATCCATCTACATCTAGTCTCACTTGCTTACTGGAGAAAACTATCCTCACCATCTAATTAGTGAATGCTTACAAAACTTTGAAATTACAAGCTACACAAAACCTCTGGCTTCATTTACATTACTGTTGCATTTTCCAATAGTAACATGCATCAACATCTAGGCTTCAGGAATCTTTATGTGGTCTCTGTGAATGAAACTGCTCATATTGCCCTTTCATAAGGTGAACAATACTGTATCAGACAGATACATTTTTCTTCTGGTTTCCATATTTCCCCCTCTCCAGTAAAATTTGGCACTGGCTCTGTGGGTGCCTTATAGTGTTGCCAAGCACAGAGTTCAACTGGGTCAGATGCTTGAAAATGCAAAGCTGTTTGGACATGGACTGATATGTTGGGTCATCTGCTCTGACCCTTCTGAACAGATTCCTTGGAACAATCTCCACTTGCGTAGCATACGTACAGCTCAGCATATCCTCTTGTGCCATTTACAAGCAGAGTGGGTAGAATGGCTGCCTGACAACTAGGACCATTCCATAAACCAATGGTGACTCACTCTGATTATAGTTGGAAAAACAACAATCTTAAACTGGAACATTTTTAGTAACTTCTTTGTTCAACAGAGATCCAATCCAGATTTGTTTTTCTGAGTGCTGATTGGCTGCTTTAGATGTGAAAAGGGTTTAAATTGTGCAGAAGTAGGAAGAGTTCTAAAGTATCAAGATCAGCAGAACCTGTACTGTACACAGAACTTATTCAGAGTATTCTAAAGGTAAGTGTGATCCATTCATATAATGTTATTTTATAGCACATTTAAAACTTAAACTTTCTCATAGACCAATTTAAGTACGCTATCTCTTGTTCTGTATTTCCTCTGTGGTCATACTGTTAAAACAGAGCAATAATAACAAAAGGAAAAATATTAGTGCGTTAGTTCAGTGACATTTTGGGAACAATACCAACCCTGGATTCTGGTGTCTGACAAATTTACCTTTTAGAAGTAATTAGAAGTACCGGCAATTACAGATCGGTAAGTGTAACGTCAGTACTGGGCAAATTAGTTGAAACAATAGTAAAGAATAAAATTGTCAGACACATAGAAGAACATAAATTGTTGGGCAAAAGTCAACATGGTTTCTGTAAAGGGAAATCATGTCTTACTAATCTATTAGAGTTCTTTGAAGGGGTCAACAAACATGTGGACAAGGGGGAATCCAGTGGACACAGTGTACTTAGATTTCCAGAAAGCCTTTGACAAGGACCCTCACCAAAGGCTCTTACGTAAATTAAGTTGTCATGGGATAAGAGGGAAGATCCTTTCATGGATTGAGAACTGGTTAAAAGACAGGGAACAAAGGGTAGGAATAAATGGTAAATTTTCAGAATGGAGAGGGGTAACTAGTGGTGTTCCCCAAGGGTCAGTCCTAGGACTTATTCAACTTATTCATTAATGATCTGGATAAAGGGGTAAACAGTGAGGTGGCAAAGTTTGCAGATGATACTAAACTGCTCAAGATAGTTCAGACCAAAGCAGACTGTGAAGAACTTCAAAAAGATCTCACAAAACTAAGTGATTGAGCAACAAAATGGCAAATGAAATTTAATGTGGATAAATGTAAAGTAATGCACATTGGAAAAAATAACCCCAACTATAGATACAATATGATGGGGGCTAATTTAGTTAAACTAATCAGGAAAGAGATCTTGGAGTCATCGTGGATAATTCTCTGAAGGTGTCCACGCAGTGTGCAGCAGCAGTCAAAAAAGCGAACAGGATGTTAGGAATCGTTAAAAAAGGGATAGAGAATAAGACAGAGAATATCTTATTGCCCTTATATAAATCCATGGTACACCCAGATCTTGAATATTGCGCACAGATGTGGTCTCCTCATCTCAAAAAATATATATACTGGCATTAGAAAAGGTTCAGAGAAGGACAACTAAAATGATTAGGGGTTTGGAACAGGTCCCATATGAGGAGAGATTAAAGAGGCTAGGACTTTTCGGCTTGGAAAAGAGGGGACTAAGGGGGGATATGATGAAAACCACACAACCAAATGAAATTAACGGGCAGCAGGTTTAAAACAAATAAAAGGAAGTTCTTCTTCACACAGCGCACAGTCAACCTGTGGAACTCCTTGCCTGAGGAGGTTGTGAAGGCTAGGACTACAACAGGGTTTAAAAGTGAACTAGATAAATTCATGGAGGTTAAGTCCATTAATGGCTATTAGCCAGGATGGGTAAGAAATGGTGTCCCTAGCCTCTGTTTGTCAAAGGGTGGAGACGGATGGCAGGAGAGAGATCACTTGATCCTTACCTGTTAGGTTCACTCCCTCTGGAGCACCTGGCATTGGCTACTGTTGGCAGACAGGATACTGGGCTGGATGGACCTTTGGTCTGACCCAGTATGGCCATTCTTATGTTTTTAGAAAGCACAGATCAATATCTTTGATTAGTAAGAAGGCCTGTGGTACATATCTAAAATACTTCACAATTGATGATTATTATCCTTATATTTCAAAACGAATTTTTAACCTAAGATTGTACAGTTTAATTTGGCAAAATGAATTATAATAATTATTCTCTTACGCATTTTTTTTTATTTGCCCATCGCTGTGGTATAAGCCTTTACATAGCCTAAATTGGGTTATTTAATTATTTCAAATAAGAAGAGTGAAACACTGCTCCTCTCCAGCTGTTAACTGTAAAGCCAATAATAAAGAAAGACCTAACCATTTGGCTAAGTGTACAAGATTTCACAGTGGAGCTCACAGTGAATGTAGTCTGAGAAAGTAGATGCATCTTGCCATTCTTTTTAAATGTGGCCAAATTCATGCTTTAATGTATTTCATTCAGAACTGACTTTCATTGGTGTGAAATATCTTAACTGGGGAAGAAATATTGTAATTGAAATCCCTATTCTTAATGCATAAATAATGTATAAAACATGTTCTAACACTGAAAACTTCTATCGTGGAAAAAAAAACTTTTTAGCATCTTAATTCTGCACACGGAAATACTTTCAGCTCACGGAATTCTGAATGGTTTGCGGTGGAGATGGCACAACATGTAGTACTAACAGGATAAATTGTTTTTAGGATAAATGCACAGCAACAAATTCTAAAGCAATGATTTGGCCAAAAATTCTCTATTCTGGGATAAAAATAAATGAGAAGACAAAATAAAACAACTAGCAACAGCAGAAGAGATTCAGCTATTCTAGTTAGGGAGCAGTCCCCAGAACAGCTCTTCAAGAGAAATAATTCTATCAATTTTTCTCACAAATCTCTTGAGGTTTGCTCCAACACAGGAGCAAAAATTCAGCACAGCAAACTTTAGACTTCAAACCTTTTTGCACATTCTCCATTTGCTAAAACCTGCTTTGTTGTTGGTGGTTTTTTTGGAGGGGGGATATTTTGATTTTTTAAGGCTTGACTACACCAGCACTCTTGTCTGAGAATCTTTTAAAAGTGTGTTGGCAAGTTCTGTTATGTTACTTTTGAATGACATTCAGCCCTTATGCCTTTAACTACACCTCTACCCCGATATAACATGACCTGATATAACACGGGTTCGCATACAACGCGGTAAAGCTCTGACATGCTGCTCTGAGCAGTGTGTTAAGGGTGCTGTGCTGTGCCGGGGCCGAAGGGTTGAATAAGGGGCAGAGGGTCTCGGGGGCGGTCAGGGGCTCCCCCTCCCCAGGGTCTAGGAGGCAGGAGCTGTGGGGGGGCAATTTTGGCCCGCAGTCCCAGAGTGGCCCGGGGGATTAGCAGAGGGCCGGGAGCAGCCCGCTCTGCTTCCCTCGCCCCGGCCCCAGCCGTGTCGCTCGGGGGAGGAGGCTTGGGGGAAGGGATCCCCCCCACACTCACCGGCCGCAGTGGAAGCGAAGAAGCCCGGCCCCAGCCCTCTCCACTCTGCCAGCTCCCAGCTGCGGCGCTCCGCTTCCTGCTGCAGGTGAGTGCAGGACCTTTCCCCAACCCCCCTTCCCCCCCCCCCCCCCCACGACACGGCTGAGGCTGGGGCTGGGGCTGGGGCTGGGGCTGGGGCAAGGAAAGTGGAGCAGGCTGGGACCGGGCTGCTCCGCTTCCCGCCGCTGGTGAGTGCGGAGGGCGTCCTTTCCCCAACCTCCCCGCACTCACCGGCAGCAGGAAGTGGAGCAGCCCGGTCCTAGCCCGCTCTACTCCGCCAGTTCCCAGTCGCGGCACTCTGCTTCCCGCCACAGGTGAGTACGGGGGGCGTCCTTTCCCCAACCTCTCTGCACTCACTGGCGGCGGGAAGCGGAGCGCCGTGGCTGGGAGGTGGCGGAGTGGAGCGGGCTGGGGCCACATTGCTCCGCTTCCCACCACTGCTGGTGAGTGCCTGTCAGGGGGCGGGGTGTGTGGATAGGGGTTGGAGCAGTCAGGGGACAGGGAGCAGGGGGGTTGGGTAGGGGTTGGGGTCCTGGTGGTGATTAGGGACAGGGGTCTCTGGAGGGGGCGGTCAGGGAACAAGGAACGGGGGGGCCAAAGCAAGTTCGATATAACGCGGTCTCACCTATAACGCAGTGAGATTTTTTGTCTCCCGAGGACCGCGATGTATCGGGGTAGAGGTGTATCATGAATGAGGCTTCAAAGTTACAGGAAAGTGCCTTCAGAGATCACAGAAGTATTGGAGGAGACAAAAAAGGTTCAAATAATCATGTTCTGTCTCAAAATGATATACAAGATCCAAAGGCATTATATCACTGAGACACTGTTTCCACCCAGTGCTTAAAAATGAATGATGTAACTTTCCAAATGGACTATAGAAGACTTGCCCTTGACAGTTACTGATAGTTTAATGTAAAACAGATTCAGATGCTAATATGTTTGCACTGGTCTTTTCTGGTAGAACTAACCAGTGCAAAACACTTTCCCTTCACATTTCAGATACTGTACATTGAAAAAGATGGAGGATTGCATCTTGGTCACTTGCCTCCTAGTGCAACATTTGCTGTACTAGTGAGTATTAGATCAGCCTGTAATTCAGTGCTCAATTCCATTAACCTTGACAGCAAGTAATATCTTGAACTTGCAAATAATGAGTGCAACATTAACACAAGTATAATTACATACGTACAGGCTTTATACAGACAAACTTCACAGAACTAAGGATTATTTAGTTAATTTTTGTAAAACACTTTGAAAAAAGTCTAAAGCACGTAAGTGATACTTACTATTACTACTACTACTACTTCTGGAAGAAAATCCTGCTTTCTAGTGGGTTACTCTATCAGTCCTGACTGAACTGCTAAAAAGAGACTGGCATTGTAATTAAATATCCATCCTAAGAATGCCTGAAATAGAGCACAGAGGTATGGAGTGCCATGGAGGTATGCTGAGGGAATTGACAGCCACTCCAGGCCAAAGATTTGGATTCCTTCCCCTAAACTCTCAAACCCCACTTTATGTGGTCTTTACCTGGGAATGGAGAGGTGGCAACACTGAATTAAACCCTAATAGCAGGAAGGCTTGATGTAAAAATAAACCATCTGAGCATGACTGCAGATAGAAGGCAACTTTAAAATTCAGCAAATCACTTACACACATGCTTAATGTGACTTGATCCATTGATTTCCATGAGAAAAGAAAGAAAGAAAGAAAGAAAGAGAAATTCTGTCCTAGTAGTACAGAGTACTATTTTGCATGTCTGTGCATAGCAACATGTAAAAAATTACTGGATACTTGAAAAGGAAGATCTATTCCAGAGAAAATTTGACCATGGCATTAGGAAAAGAGAATCACAACTTTGCAGTTTCCTAATCTCTGCTTTTTCTTAAAAGTATACAAATATTTTCAATTCCTCTGAGACTCACTGGCTTTACGTTTTAACCACAGATTGCAGCATAAAAATAGGAAGGCTGGGGATGCAGACTTAAATGGCCTTCAGTATGCACAGTGTATTTAAATCTCTATCTGCAAAATGACCTAATCCTAAATAATGGAACTAAACAGTGACACTACAGCATATTTAAGCATGTTACTGTCTCTTGTTAGGTTTCAGAGAGGTAGCCGTGTTAGTCTGTATCAGCAAAAACAATGAGGAGTCCTTGTGGCACCTTAGAGACTAACAAATTTATTTGGGCATAAGCTTTTGTGGGCTATAACCCACTTCATCAGATGCATGGAGTGAAAAAAAGTAGGCAGATATAAATATACAGCAAATGAAAAGATGGGAGTTGCCTTACCAAGTTGGGGGGTCAGTGCTAACAAGGCCAATTTAATCAGTGTGGATGTGGCCCATTCCCAACAGTTGACAAGAAGGGGTGAGTATCAACATAGGGAAATTTATTTTTTGTAGTGATCCAGCCACTCCCAGTCTTTATTCAGGCCTAATTTGATGGTGTCACGTTTGCAAATTAATTCCAGTTCTGCAGTTTCTCATTGAAGTCTGTTTTGAAGTTTTTTTGTTGAAGAATGGCCACTTTTAAGTCTGTTATTGAGTGTCCAGGGAGACTGAAGTGCTCTCCTACTGGTTTTTGAATGTTACAATTCTTAATGTCTTGATTTGTGTCCATTTATTCTTTTGCATAGAGACTGTCCGGTTTGGCCAATGTACATGGCAGAGGGGCATTGCTGGCACATGATGGCATATATCACATTGGTAGATGTGCAGGTGAACGAGCTCCTGATGGTGTGGCTGATGTGCTTAGGTCCTATGATGGTGTCACAAGAGAGCCACTTCCTGGACACTACAGTGCAAATAAGCGATGGTCACATAAACACCACCCTATACTGGAAACCTACTGACCACTATACTTACCTGCATGCCTCCAGCTTTCATTCAGACCACATCACACGATCCATTGTGTACAGCCAAGCCCTAAGATACAACCACATTTGCTCCAATCCCTCAGAGACAAACACCTAAAGAATCTCTATCAAGCATTTTTAAAACTACAATACCCACCTGGGGAAGTGAAGAAAAAGATTGACAGAGCCAGAAGGGTACCCAGAAGTCACCTATTACAGGACAGGCCCAACAAAGAAAGTAACAGAACGCCACTAGCCGTCAGCTACAGCCCCCAACTAAAACCTCTCCAGCGCATCATCAAGGATCTACAACCTATCCTGAAGGATGATCCCTCACTCTCACAGACCTTGGGAGACAGGCCAGTCTTTGCTTACAGACAGCTCCCCAACCTGAAGCAAATACTCACCAGCAACTACACACTGCACAACAGAAACACTAACCCAGGAACCTATCCTTGCAACAAACCCCGTTGCCAGCTCTGTCCACATATCTATTCAAGGGACACCATCATAGGACCTAACCACATCAGCCACACCATCAGGGGCTCGTTCACCTGCACATCTACCAGTGTGATATATGCCATCACATGCCAGCAATGCCCCTTTGCCACATTCAGAATGAGGTCAAGCCTGTGTAACGTCATCCACTTGGGCCTGGGAGCGGCTCTTGATTAGCCAGTCATCTAGGTACGGGAATACTTGCACTTGCCGCTTCTGCAGGAAGGCTGCCACAACTGACATGCACTTGGTGAACACCCGAGGGGCCACCTAGAGGCCGAGGATGAGGATTTTATACTGATAGTGGCTGTTGTTGACCATAAAGCAGAGGAACCATCTGTGGGATGAGATTATGGACATATGAAAGGACGCATCCTTCAAGACAAGGGTGGCGTACCAGTCCCCCGGATCCAAGGATGGAATAATGGAAGCCAGGGAGACCATGCTGAACTTCAACTTCATGAATCTGTTTAGGTTTTGCAAGTCTAAAATAGGCCTGAGCCCACCCTTGGCCTTTGGGATTAGGAAATACTGGGAGTAGAACCCCCTGCCCCTGAACTCCAGAGGAACCTCCTCTAATGCCCCGAGTTGTAGGAGTGATTGCACCTCCTGCATTAGAAGTTGCTCGTGAGAAGGTTTCCTGAAGAGGGAGGGGGAAGGTGGGTGGGAAGGCGGGAGGGAACAGAACTGGAGACTATCCCAATTCTACCATGCTCAAGACCCATTAGATAGATAAGTTCATGGAGGATAGGTCCATCAGTGGCTATTAACCAGGATGGGCAGGGATGGTGTCCCTGGCCTCTGTTTGCCAGAAGCTGGGAATGGGCAACAGGGGATGGATGACTTGATGATTACCTGTTCTGTTCATTCCCTCTGGGGCACCTGGCAGTGGCCACTGTCAGAAGACAGGATACTGGGCTGGATGGACCTTTGATCTGATCCAGTATGGCCATTCTTATGTTCTGTTTGCTCCAAGAACAGCCCTAAACAGTCAAAAGGCAAGTCCTGAATAGTCTGTTGGACTTCGTGCAGGAGTCCCAACACTTGAAGCCATAAACTCCTTCTCATGGCTATAGCTGTTGCCATAGTACAGGTTGCTGAGTCCGCCAAGTCCTGGGATGCCTGCAAGGAGGTCGTCGTGATGACCTTGCCTTCCTCAAGGACAGCAGCAAACTCCAAGTGGGAGTCCGCTGAAAGCAGTTCCTGAAACTTGGACAGCATGTTCCAAGAATTAAAACTATATATGTTAAGTACTGCCTACTGGTTGGCAATGCGAAGCTGAAGCCCCCTGGTAGAATACATCTTCTTATTGAAGAGATCAGGTTTCTTCGCCTCCTTGGACTTAGGAGTTGACCCCGGTTGGCCCTGCCTTTCTTTTTGATTGGCAGCCGCCACCACCAGAGTGCCCTCCTCAGGATGAATAAACAGGAACTCATAGCCCTTGGAGGGCTCAAAATACTTCCTCTCCAACCCTTTTGCCTTGGGGGGGGGGAGGGAGGCGGGTGTTTGCCACAACACCTTAGTGGTGTTATGGATAATCATAATGAAGTGCAAAGCCACCCTCGAGGGACCTTCAGGGACCAGAATGTCATCCATAGGGTCAGTTTCCTCCGACGCTTCCTTTGCCTGCATGCTCAAATTTTGAGCCACCTTCCTGAGCAACTCTTGGTCTGCTCTGTTGTCCATGGCAGACAGTGTGGTGGAGGTGCCCACCATCGCATCATCCAGGGAGGATGAGGAAGATACCCGGAGCGGGAGGCCCACCGGGTCTTCCTGACCCTCTGTTCACGGGGATCCCCTTGCACCGGAATGCCCTGTGTGCTGTCGGGAGCGGTGCTGGTTTCCGGGCCCACGCCCATCTCGTTACTGGTGCCGGATCCACAGCGGTCTCAGTGCTGGCCAGTGTGCCCATCTCCTGCCTTTGTGGAGGTTCCCGAGCTACCGATGTGGATGATGGAGGGTCTCATGCCTCCGAAGCCACCGACAAGGATCTGGACCCTGCCCTTGGGCTTGGTGGTAGGCCCATGGGGTCCAGAAGGGCCACTGAGCCGGCATCTGCCACTGTGGAGGCCAGGACATCATAGGTAGCGGCTGCCCTTCCTCTTCTCTAGAACAGTGCCGAGAGAGGTGCCAGCTTCGCCTACATACAACTCCGCCTCCGAGTCCGACGAGGACTCCGACCTCAGCGACCAAGCTGGTGCAGAGTGAGATGGTACCAGGGGGCAGTGCCGAGGTGAGGGCAAGTGGTGCCTCATCATCATCAGCTTGCCCCTAGAGGGCACGGTGTGTCTTCGCAGCGCCGGTCCGGGGGACTGTGCCATCATCGCTGTGAGATCCCTAGATGCCTCAAAAGTGTCCGGTGTAGGGGTAAGGTCCTCCTCCCGACACTCCCGCACCGGGGAGTCCACTAGAACCGGATTCCACGGACCTCCCTGTGAGGCCGGAGTCCACGGTGCCGACTGAGTCGGAGCTGGGTGTCCTGGCATAGGACATATCCCGCTGGTGCCTCCTCGCTCCACTACCTTAGTGGGAGAGTGACCTCTGTCTGTCTTCTTTCTTTTGTGTGGCACTGGCGAATGAGAGTGGTGCCAGGCACTCACACCGGAGGAGGTCTTTAGTGCCAGGGAATGGCAGTGCAGAGGGTCCCTGGAGCCAGAGTCCTTTCTCAGTGCCGCTGGCCTCTCTTACCGAGGCCAGCGCACTCCGCACCGAACTGCTGGGCTTGCGGTCGGACGCCGCCAGTGCCGGCTGGGGACGAAGGGCTGACTCCAGGAGGAGTAGTTTCAACCTAAAGTCCCTCTCCTTCTTGGTCCTTGGGCAGAAGCCTCTGCAGATTTTACACTTATCTGTTTGATGGGCTTCCCCCAAGAACTTTAAACAGTAGTCATGTGGGTCTCCCTTTGGCATAGGCTTCAGACAGACCTGCACGGTTTGAAACCCTGAGACCGAGGCATGCCCCAGTCCCCAGGAGGGGAAACATGGCGGGGGAGTGGGGAGAACCCCCAACTGAAATTTATCTAAAACTGACTAAAACTACTTGAACTAATTAACACTAAGTTTTTCAACTATTTACAGGTAACAATGAGAAAAGTCCACTAGGGGATCATTTGCTGTGAGAGGAGCTGCTCCAATGATGGTCACTGGCGGTAAGAAGGAACTGAAGAGGCAGCAGATCAGCAGGGACCAATATACACTGCCATGAAGGCGCAACTCCAGGGGGCTCCGCAGCTAACCCAACAGGTACCGCTAGGGGAAAAACATTCCAAAGACTGTGCATGCGGCGCGCACACACCTAATGGAATGGACATGAGCAATCACTCAAAGAAGAACAAAGGGTTATAATGGAAATAGCAATGTAACCCTAAATTATAGCAGACATTACTAGCTAAAATATTATATATTCTACTAAAGGTCAGTCATTACATGCTGACTCATCCTGTGAAGACATTTAGTATTTTCTTCTCCCCTTGATGCATGTGGAAATTTCCCTTTAATTCCTGTTGTGACGGGTTCCCCCTGGGGTACCACTTGGAACTGGGATACCACTGAGCCCGCCTGTTCCACCAGCCTGGGTTCCCCTTACTCTGTGCTGCTGTGACAGGTTCTCAAGCCCCCTTTCAGCACACACACAGGTAGAGACGTACCCAGTTGCAGCTACATTCACACAGCTCTGCATGGGAGAGCTCAGCTAAGGAATTGCACAGCACTCAAGTGCACTCCCCCTCTGGAGCGTAAACCCAAAATTGTATTGTCTTGCGCTGCACAGAGAACTGTACCGCGTAAGCTAATTGAAATTCACCCTCTCCCTCAATGCGGAGAGAGACATGTACAGCTTCCCCTCCCCCAGTTATGAATTACACAAATTAAATTAAAACAAATACAAGTTTATTAAATACAAGAGGTAGATTTTAAGTGATTATAAGGGATAGCCAACAGATAAAAGCAGATTACCTTAGTAAATAAACAAAAACCGCAAACTGAGCTTAATACACTAGATAGGTAGGATATAAATTAGCAAATTCTCACCCTGACTGATAAACTGGGTGGCAGATTCTTAAGACACAAGTAGCCTTGGCTTTCCCAGGTTTTCATACACAGGCTAAAGATCCTTCTAGCCTGGGACCATCAATTCTCGCAGTTCAGTCTTTGTTCCTCAGGTGTTTCCAGGTGTGTTGTTATAGGGAGCGTGAGGTCCCCCCATAATGTCATTTCCCCCCTTTTATATCTTCTCCCTACTTGCTGGAAAGCTCTTTTGCTGTGACCTGGGTCAAACAGTTCCCATTGTGTAGTGCTATCTCTGATAGGTTTCCATTATATACAGTTCCTGGGGTAATCCTTGTGCTTGTGTGCATTTCCTCAATAAGCCCTTAACATTGTTTGGCTTTTTTACTGTCATACCTGAAAGGCTGCTTGTGGGTGTTTTCAACCTCAGGACATGTTTCAGCAACACATACATAGCCAAACTTCATATACGATGATAGCACATACAATCCAACGAGATATTACACTTCTACCCCGATATAACGCGACCCGATATAACACGGTAAAGCAGCGCTTCGGGGGGTGGGGCTGCTCACTCCGGCGGATCAAAGCAAGTTCGATATAACACGGTTTCACCTATAATGCGGTAAGATTTTTTGGCTCCCGAGGACAGCGTTATATCGGGGTAGAGGTGTATTGTCTAGCAGATCAAGTCTTTTAGAATGACACATCATAAGACATATCCCAATTACATGACAGTGGCGAATATTGGAGTGTCAGGGTGTTATGCCTATTAAAGGAATTGTGATGGGAAATCCCTTGGTAATGGACAGAAGAACTGACCCAGCAGAATTCAAAAACTGTCTAAGCTGAATGTCTGTATGGCCTGCAGTGAACCACAATAGACTCAAATGTGAGACACCGGCCTTGTGTCTAAACAGAAGCTGCACTAGTTTAAAGAACTTGAATTAGTTATTTAAACCAATAGAAACCTCTATGTGGTCACATATATCAGTTTACAACTGGTTTACATTCATTTACCTTATATCAAAGCTAGATCATTGTCAGTTTCAAAATAAATTTTAAATTAAATGAAGGCAGTTTGTATGAAAGACCAGATCATAGTGCCATAAGACACGCCATACCAGATAAGGCCATTCAGCTATCCTGCCAATGGCTGGTGCCGTTAATTGGTATTTCAGAGGAAGACAAAGAAATCCCATCGTACATCTAGCAAATTGTGCAATGCTGTACAAGGGGAAGAATATATTTTCCAGGACCTTGTATCTTGGATGAAAATGTAAACAAACTGACAACACAACCTTTGTAACAGATACAGTTAATAACATGCTGTCCTAATATGTTTTAAAAGAAAAAAAATCATCCAATACAGTATACTTCTTCAGAAGGGCAAAAGAAGAGAGCAGTCACAAGTGAGTTGTTTACAAATCTATCTATAGATGATTGACATTCTAACTGCATAGCATGTTCTTGTAATTTATACTTATTTTAAAGTTGTATTAATTCTTTTATTCCAAATATGAGTGTTCCACTCTTATCATGCCTTAGAACCATTTCTAATCACTAGCATTAAAAAAAAAACAACCCTAAAACTAAAACAAACAAAAAACACGCACACACATAACCTACCACTACTGTGTTTATGTATGAAGCTGGTTTTAATTTAGTTCTTTTCCGTCTTCTTTCAGGATTAAAGAGACCAGGAAATCAGAAAAAAGCAAAAGTATTCTAGGCATTTTCACTTGCTTTTAAGAATCCATCATTCCACTGCAGTCAGTGATGCGTGCTTCCATTAACTCTACTTCTTAGTGAATGCTATAGCCCCCCTTCCCCCCAAAAAAAACAAAGAAAGAAAAGAGTACAACTAGCAAACAATAAAATGTTTAAAAAAATATTAAAGTGCTTCTATGTCTTTTTGTTGAAGCTAGAGCTTAAAAAGATGAGGCTCTTGACACACACTTATATCAAGCATAATGTAATTATGGGATGTCACTTTCTACAATATATATAAAAAGAATGGAGTGCAGTATAAATTTTAACACCTAGAAAAAAACTACCTCTGTTTTGAAAAAATAAGATATAGTGCGCCAAGTTGCATAAAACGATCTTGTAAGGGTAACTTATAACTTCAAATAAGATGCAGTTAAAACAGGGGTGTGTATCATATACACAGTAAATGTCCTTTATATGAATTTGAATTGCACTGAGTAATTTTATACAGAGAGAATTTGACACACACTGCTATGAGGCAAACTGCTTAGAATGCAATGATGATAAATGCAGCACGAGGATTGAATCTTTGGAGACTGTTTTCACAATTTTGTTTTTGCAAATGATTTTAACAACCCAGGCCAGATCACATGCATTCCCTTGAGAATAATATGCATTTCTGAATGCCTGTTTTCTGGAACAATCAAAACTGGAGGGAAGTAAAATCAGTGGGTTAAAACCACTGGCTTCACTCACTCTTTTTCACAACAGACCGTGATTCCCACTGTGGTGATCTAAAGCTTAACGTATACGTTGAAAATTAATGTAAAAGGCACAGTCACAAAATGGGTTAATGATTCTCCAAAAAGCCAATTAAGGTTCCTGCAGTATTGCCAACTCTTGTGATTTTATTGTGAGACTCGTGATATTTGGTGAGTTTCTTTAAGCCACAGCTCCAGGAGGCAATGAGATTTAGCAGTCATGGTTGTGGAGAAAAGCTTGAAAATGTGATCCCATCATACCCTTAAAGCTCAGAAATTAGAAGGCAAACTAAAAGAATCCCAAACCAGTTATTTTGTTTTTAAATCTCTTGATTTTTTAAGCCAATCTTGTGATTTTTGGGACCTGACTTACTACTTTTAAAGGCTTGTGGCTGGCAATGCTGTTTATTACCCTTTAGATATACATAATCACAGGGAGTTTTAAATGCTGGTGTTGTAAGTGCTAATCACACTTCACTCATCACACAAGGGCAGATTGTGGTCTGCCCTGTTTGCTAGCACAAGGGAGTAAGGAGACATAGCCCTTACCCCTTACTCCCTTAAATCAGCTACTATTAATGCTGTGCTCAATGCAGAAAGGGAAGAGCTGCTACATTCCCCCACAGAGGTGAATGGGGAGGTTCAGGGGATATAAGGAGCTCTACCCCCAACATGCCAAGCAGCATAGCTGCTCAGCAGTTCTGATGCATTGGGCAACATATGCTAAATCAGGTATAGACCCATCAGAATTTACTCCCTCCCCAGAGCAGCAGGAAAGCCAGGAGGAAGATTGCAACTCTGAAGATTGCTACCCACCCAGGCAATCCCTGAGCAGTGCAACACCACTTGTCCCTTCACTCTAGGCTCATGGCAAAATTATGACTGAGCTCTAAAGAGAGTGGACAACTAATGGGCAGCACCTGCCCTGACCGAGAGCCAAGAACTCTTTAGTTCTAATCCCAGCCCTGGCTTGGGCAATCTGAACCTCCCTATGCCTCAGATGCTCAAATGGGGATAAAAACATGTACCCACAATCAGGGCCAGTGCAAGGATGTTTCGTGCCCTAGGCGAAACTTTCACCTTGCGCCCCCACCAACCCTGCGGCAGCTCCCCCCCCCCCCCCCCCCGCCCTGAGGCGCCCCCCCCCCCCCGCGGCAGCTCCCCCCTCCGGGGAGCCGTGCGGCAGCTCCCCACCCCAGCTCACCTCTGCTCCGCCTCCTCCCCGAGCACGCCGCCCCCACTCTAATTCTCCTCCCAGGCTTGCGGCGCCAAACAGCTGATTGGCGCTGCAAGCCTGGGAGGCGGGAGAAGTGGAGCGGCGACCGCGCACTCGGGGAGGAACGCTGTAAAAAAAATTGGGGGCACCGCTTTTTGGCGCCCCCAAATCTTGGCGCACTTGGGAGTCTAAGCCTTACTGAAAGTCAGTGGGCCGCAGGCTCTGACGTGCTAAGTCACTTTTGAGAATGAGACTTTGGTGTTGCAACGCTGAGCAAAGCAAAACCTAAATACCTTTAACAATCTGGTCCTTAGGCTTTTAAGTCATTCAGGACTTTCGGAAAATGTTACTTTGTATCTTTTCGGCACCTATGCCCTCCCATAAAGTAATTAATACACATACTCAAGTCCTCAACATGCAATTCATACAGTTATACACCTAGGGACCATATTTGCCAACTGTGCCCTAATTTGGCCAGGTCTGTCCTTGGTTTGTACATAACGAGGAAGCCAGAAAATAAGACAGCCAATTGTGACCACCATCCAAAGTTTACTTTAAAAAAAAAAAACTGGCCTGCTGTCAGTAGGGCAGGTAAGTAAGAATCCAGAACTCTGCTTACTACAAAAACAACGAGGAGTCCTTGTGGCACCTTAGAGACTAACAAATTTATTTGGGCATAAGGTTTCGTGGGCTAGAACCCACTTCATCAGATGCATGGAGTGGAAAATACAGTAGCGGGTATAGATATACATAGTACATAAAAAGATGGGAGTTGCCTTACCAAGTCGGGGGTCAGTCTAACGAGACAATTCAATTAACAGTAGAATACCAAGGGAGGAAAAATCACTTCTGTAGTGGTAATGAGGGTGGCCCATTTCAAACAGTTGACAAGAAGGTGTGAGTAACAGTAGGGGGAAATTAGTATGATAAAATTAGTTTTTGTAATGACCCACCCCAGTCTTTATTCAGGCCTAATTTGATGGTGTCGAGTTTGCAAATTAATTCCAGTTCTGCAGTTTCACGTTGGAGTCTGTTTTTGAAGTTTTTTTACTGCTCTACACTCCTGCTGAAGTCTAAATACTGCACAGGGTGGATACTGGCAAAGACGGGGGAAGAGGGTGGAATCAATCAGCCATTGCCCTGCCCTCTCGGTACAGTGCATGGAAAGTTAAAAAGCCTGAAATTTTCCTTTTGGTTGTCTCCAGGGCACTCTCCCCGCCCTCCCCCTCTGCCCACTTTTAGGGCATGGTTACACTTGCAGATGTAGAGCGCCGGTAGTTAAACCGGCCCTCGGAGACCGCAGCAGGGAAAACGCTGCCGTGTGTTTACACTATCAGCTGTAAGCGCAGTGGTGTGGCCATATTAGCAGCTCTTGCAACGCCACAGAGAGCAGTGCATTGTGGTAGCTATCCCAGTGTGCAAGTGGCTGCAGCGTGCTTTTCAAATGGGGGAGCGGGGGTGGAGTGTGACAGGGAGTGTGTTGTGTATATGTGGGGGGAGAGAGTCTTGTAAGTTCAGACAGCGGCAGAGGGAAGGGGGAAACCCCGACATCAGCACCCACACCTTCCTCTCTCTCTCTCTCTCTCTCTCTCTCTCTCTCTCTCACACACACTCACACACCTGCCTCTGCAGCAGGAGCATTCCACAGTAATGGTTTGCTTTGTCCCGGAGCAGATAAGCATGCCGGCTGTCAGAAACGGAGCTTTGAAAGGTGATATCCGCATGCCTGCAGCCGAGTTCAAAACAATGAGAAAAGTGGCCACTTGACTTCAAGGGATTATGGGACGTTTCCGGAGGCCAATCACAGCACAGTAATGCAACACATCATCCACACTGACACCTGGGCATTTCAGCTGGGGCGCAGCAAGCTTTATGCTTCTCGTGCAGGTGGATTACCAGGAGCGCTCCAGCTGCAGAGTCCAGGCGGTCTATGTGCCTCCGGAGTTAGGGTGCCCAGGGCTGATTTAATGTGCTCTAACTTGCAAGTGTAGCCAAGGCCTTAGAATGCGAGACAGAGGAAGACACAGAGGAAAATGGGGCAGAGGTAGGGTGGGACAAAAAAGCCACGTCTTTCCCAGTTGGAGAAAAAGAGGGGAGAATCCCTGAGACTATCACTAAGAGAGGGAGGAAGTGCCTCCTGAAGGGAGCTGGAGAGGCGCATGACAGGAAATCTATGCTCTACTGAAAGCCATCAGAGGGCAGAACAGGCCAGCTGAGTTGTTGTAGAGATGTGAGTGGGGTAACAAGCAGGTCTGATGTCTTCTCTTACAGACAAAATGAGGAACGGTGCCTACAGTTGTCCATTGAACACACTATAGAGGTAGCAAGGCAGGGGCCCCTCTATAAAAGCAAACACAATAACGGGTGCTTTGGAAATGGGGGGTTGTGTGGCATTTCAGGACTGTTGGGCTTTGTGATGAACACCCAAGCTTGAATGCTTTTCATCATATTGAATGAACTATACATCCTGGATGCTTCTCTGAGTCACAGTGTTTTTCAGGCTCTTATTAAGGGATTCTTATTTATTAACAAAACAAAAAGCACTATTTTAATGTCAATTGAAGACACAACCTCCAGCAGCCAGGGACCTGTCCCCTTCTTCTCAACACAGTTTACTTGCAAACTTGTCCCTGAAACTTTTTTTAAATGTTGGCAACTATGTCTGACATTTTGTTTTGCTCAGGATGCCCCTGCTTCCTTTCATTTCCTGCTGTCCTCTTCCCTGCTGCTCTACTCTGTATTGAGCGGCCTAGCGGGATGGTAAAAACCGTCTAGAATCCTGATTTCTGAATTGTTTGGTGCCAGCATTCCAAGCTAATTTTTTAGTTGAATTCATTCTGCTGCTGCTAGTCTACATTGGGTCTGAGATAAAGCCCACTGAAGATGGGGGAGGAGGCTTCCATTGCCTCAAGGGAGAGAGCAAAACGTGAGGAAGTAAAATGGAGGAGAATATATGTGGCATGTAGCACATTGTTCATAGAAGATACTTTGAATTTTCATAAGGACAGCTGCCAACTCCCAAGCAGAAAAAGTAGGGGCAGGTTTATAGACTTCAAGTGCAAAATATTAAACTTAGTTTTTTTCAAAGTTTGACAAAGACACGCTCGAGTTCAAGACATGCTCTAGTAAGTTCAAAGAGCTGAAAATGACACACACTGGGCTGAGTTGAATTCAGTTTACAATTTATTTAAATAACTCACTCAAAATCCTGGAAGACCTTTGTATCAAAATAAATATCGGAGAGGTATAAGAAGCATTATATCTATGGTCAGGAATTGATAACACAAATTGCAAACATGAAAGGAATTAGCTTTCTTGGAATTCAGGCTGGGTTAAATTGTGTAATGCAGAAAATTCAAATAATCAAGTCCTGGTTTTAAAGGAACAGCTTCAACTTAACTATTGTCTCTCTCCACTTCCTTTCCTACTCCCTTGGTTTATATGGAATCAACCTCCATCCAGCAAAATGCCAGTGGGAGCCCCTGGAGCACACAGCCTTCATTCCCCTGGGCTGGTCAGTGTGGAATAGGGTGGAAGAAAGATCACAACTCTTTCATGTCCTGTTGGCAGAGACTAGTACCACCATGTGGACCAAACCTGCAGAATCCGTGGACTCTCTGAGCACACAGAACCCCACTGTGCTGGCCCTCACTACGGGTCACAAGGGAAGAGGACGTTACTTGCCTACAGAGCTATCCAACCCTTTCTTTTACTCGCTACACTAGTCTAATAACCCACACACTGAAATTTTCATGCCAGCCTTTTACTTTTAAGCAGAACGACAAGCCGAATTTCACCTAGCACCAAATATGCAGACTGAATCTCTCCATTTGTTTTTGTCATCTAAAAATCACAGCAAGGCAAGGTCTGAGTACTCTCAACTAGAGAGTCCAGCAGAGGGCAACAAAAATGATTAGGTGGCTGGGAAACATGACTTATGAGGAGAGGCTGAGGGAACTGGGGTTATTTAGTCTGCAGAAGAGAAGAGTGAAGGGGGATTTGATAGCCGTCTTCAACTACCTGAAGGGGGGTTCCAAAGAGGATGGAGCTAGGCGGTCTCAGTGGTAGCAGATGACAGAACAAGAAGCAATGGTCTCAAGTTGCAGTGGGGAGATCTAGGTTGGATATTAGGAAACACTATTTCACTAGGAGGGTGGTGAAGCACTGGAATGGGTTACCTAGGGAGGTGGTGGAATCTCCATCCTTAGAGGTTTTTAAGGCCAAGCTTGACAAAGCCTTGGCTGGGATGATTTAGTTGGTGTTGGTCCTGTTTTGAGCAGGGGATTGGACTAGATGACCTCCTGAGGTCTCTTCCAACCCTAATCTTCTATGATTCTATGGTTCACCAGAACTGGAGACAGAGATTTTAGGGAAGGGGCCGGGGGAGAGGAAAGCCCAGGGGAGCAGGGTGAGTTAATATCTTAATTCTTCCAGAACAAAACTCATCTGTTAACACTCACAACCGACTGTCAAATCTCAACTTTTCCAAGCTGCAGTGAATGCATTCTATGCTTCATTGTTCTTGTGATAAATGTATATTTCTATTAGCAGAGTATGTACAGACTGACCGTGAAATGTTTCCAGCATTATGTATTATACCAGTTAATCAATAGAATTTACACAGCTTTGTCATCCTCAAAGCACTGTACAAACATTAGTTAATCAATGAACAAAGAAACAAGGGAATGTAATGTAGGATTAATGTTTTCAGAGTTATACAGGAAGTTAAAATGTGCATGGTAAGAGTTTAATTTATATGTTTGATTTTACCACTTAATAAAATTTGATCCCTAAGTCATGTCATCTCTTTGGTTGAAGGTGATGTTGGGGGAGAATCAGGAAGCAGCCATTGACCCAGAGCCAGAATCTGCTTGACAGTGGAAAAAGCTGCTTCAAAAGTGCTTAGGGTGTGCAGACTGTTCCCAGAACTTCATCTAGCTATAAACCCCATCAACAGACAGACAATTCTCTGGAATCTATTCTGGGTTAAGCATGACACTACTGTATTTCAGAGAGAAGTTGTTGCATGCTAAACAGGCAAAGTAAGCCCAGGAACTGGGCATACAGCAGAATTAAACATAAAGCTTAAAAAATGTGTGGACTCTGACCAAGTCTGTGTTATTTTAAAGCAGCTCTGAAGTTCAGTCTGCTGCACCAGCCCCAAAGAATCTTATACAGTAGAACCTCAGAGTTATGAACACCTCGGGAATGTGAACACCTCGGGAACACCTCTGAAATGTTCGTAACTCTGAATAGAACATAATGGTTGTTCTTTCAAAAGTTTATAACTGAGCATTGACTTAATACAGCTTTGAAACTTTACTATGCAGAAGAAAAATGCTCTTTTTTCATCTCTGCTGCTGCCTGTTGTGTACTTCCAGTTCCAAATGAGGTGTGTGGTTGACTGGTCAGTTTGAAACTCTGGTGTTCATAACTCTGAGGTTCTACTGCATCAGGCAAGAGCAACATGACAGCACATCAACCATCCCTCTCCAAAGTACACTAACTATCTTGTGGGGTGGGAGGAGTAGAGCCACCTCTGTGTCAACCACAAAACCCCCTTACACTAGGGTACTTCCCAAAGCCAGTCAGTTACAGCCCCTTTATGATGCCACAGTGGTGTACATGAGCCATAATGGACTTGTAAACCTGGGACATAGACCGAGGGTTCACAGATCCATGATAAGTATATGGCCCCTATTATTGTAGTATCTGAGCACATAATCTTTAATGTATTTCTTTTTACAACACCCCTGTGTGGCAGGTATTATCCCCAAACTAAGTCTCCCAAGGTCACACAGGAGCTCTGTGGCAGAGCAGGGAATTTAATCCAGGTCTCCTGAGTCCCAAGCTGGTGTCCAAATCACTGGATCATACTTCCTTCCATTTATCATGAGGAAGGTCCAAGTCAAGCAGCTCCACTTAAGCAATACTGCATGAGGAAAGAAGTGCTCTCTCAGGCCTGGTCCACACTAACCCCCCACTTCGGACTAAGGTACGCAAATTCACCTACGTTAATAACGTAGCTGAATTCGAAGTACCTTAGTCCGAACTTACCGCGGGTCCAGACGCTGCAGGCAGGCTCCCCCGTCGATGCCGCGTACTCCTCTCGCTGAGCTGGAGTACCGGCGTCGACGGCAAGCACTTCCGGGATCGATCCGGGATCGATTTATCGTGTCTAGACAAGACGCGATAAATCGATCCCAGAAGATCGATCGCTTACATCCGGACCAGGAAGTAAGTATAGACGTACCCTCAGATAACCAGGTCCCAAACCAGTAAGTGCTTTATATGCTAGCTCTTAAATTAACCTAACCTCTTATATTTCACTTACAAGCTGATAGCCACGTGAGATCACAGAGCACTGCTGTAATGAGCTCTCAATACAAAACTACAATTAATAAGTGGACAACTGCCTTCTGCACTATTTACAGCTTCCTAATGGTCTTAAGGGTAGCTCTTTGCAGAGCACATGGCATTAGTCTAGTTTCAAAAGTGACAACAGCAAAGATACCTGTAGACAGGCAAGCAAAAGAAAAGGACACAATTTTCTTACCAAATGCATATGGCAAAAAAGTGTCCTTGGCCACTGCAGCTACCTGATTATCCATAAGCACTCGTGTGTCTAAGAAGATCCCATTTAGACAGCCAACCTGCATAGCACGTGATAGGTACATTCTTTAAGTCGGGTTTGTCAATATCATCATGTTTTCTAGCTGCTTCCCTCAACCCACTAATACTATGTCTTATCTGACTGAGCTGCAATTCACTCACCCACTTCTGAGGCCCCATCTCAATACAAAGGCTCGGTCTTCACTGATATCAAGGTGGCTTTTTCCATGAAGATCACTAATATGCGATAGTTATCTCACTGTAAAATCCTAGTGGAAATAAGACACCTGTAGTTTTCACCACCAGGTAAATAATACGCTCCCCACCCATGTATGATCATGCCTGTTTTTTACGGATAACAAAAATAATCATTAAAACAGTACAAAATTAACTCAGACAGCAAATCAAAGCAATGTAAGAACATAAGAATGGCCAGAGAAGCTTCTTTCTACCACTCACCCTTAACCTTCCATACAAACCCTGTCAAATAAAGGGCATTTGCAATATCTCTTGCATATCTTGGATTGTAAGCTTCTCAGTGCAGAGAAGGTCTGTGAGACACCATGTTAACTTACAGTGCTATGCTTTATAAATAATTAGCCTTAATATTAAATTATTAAAAACAACAATAGCCCAGATACTCCTCAACTCTCCAAATGATTGTGAGGGCAGAGAGAGTCCACTCCAAAAGCTCTAAGGAAGGGGAAAGACTCAGACAGGATGGCTGGTATAAAGAAAGTGCTACCTTCCATGGCACAGAAATTCAAAAGGAGTGGCAGAGACTCCCATCATCAACTTAAACCATCATTTTAATTATTTTTCTGTTTATATCAGAGTAAGCCAAGGATGAGTTATTATTTATTTAACACAATCAGTACTCTGTGCTGTACAAAACTGTAAATATCTGAGGTAGGCCAAATTAAAAACAGACACCACAGTTGGGTAGTTTTTAAAACAGGAAAACACCTTCTCCTCCCTGTGGTCCTTGTTTCAAAACACTGAACAAGGCAAGAACAATCCTCCTTTGATTTTAGAAATTGATTCAGAACCTCCATAGAGGTTCTCTCCTCAAAACAGTTTTAAAGAAACCCACAACTGTGTGTCCATACATAGATTTCATAAAATAGCAGCAAGACCAGGTCCCTCCTCATCTAGGGAAAGGAGAACAGGATTTATATCTTCTCTCATCTCTATACCTCGCTGCTGGGAAAACTACATGTCCCAGCAACTGTGCTCCCCTGGCTCCCAGAGAAGACACAACCAGGAATGACTTCGAGCTAGCCTTGTCCCATACCAATGAGAGAAGGGGAGTTGCAGTCAGCATTGCTCATGGAACCCCAGTCTTGGGGGCCTAAAAGTAGAGTCAGCAGTGATGGTTTTCCACCAACACCCTCCTGACCCCGAGTATGTTTTAAGAAGCAAAACCTGAAACAGTGTAGTACTGGCCCACAGATGTTCCCTCACAAGCTTCAAAGAGCTGATATACTCCATTAAAGTAGGTTTGGTCCTTGCCTTAAAGAGCTTTCAACCTAGTTCAGACATATTTAGTACAGTGATATCAGTATGAGTTCATGGTGTGCAATAAAGTAGCAATGAACCGTTTTGAAAGGCTTCACAAAAGAGCATTTGGAAGTGGAGATTGATTGAACACGGCTTTGTTAACATAGAAAGAGAGAGCAAGGAAACATAGGCTCAATGGTATCTGAGAATGGCTGAGCTAATTATGGCTACATACTATTTCTCCCTACATGATTAACATTTTCACATGTGGGTAGCAGGACTTGGATTTGTTTATCAAGAGGTTTTCAAAGTGTAATTGTACATTATCTTTTCCTGCCAATTCTGGTCATCTGGTTTTGCAGATGGAATTTCCAGTGAGTGTCAACCCCGCTGTAGCAAAGCTCTTTTTAAAAATAGGCACTGTCCTTTTTAAATAGTGAGAACTAAGAAAATTCTTTCATTCTGACTTTATGTGTGTTTAATCTAGAGAGCTGTCATATTATCTATGCTGTTCTGGTGAGACAGAAAACCTGCTGCCTAGCTCCTACCCACATTGAGAACAGAAGAAAGTCAAGATAGAACTTAAACGATTTCCAGACTAATAAATGTAGTCTAGCAATGTATTGTAAAGACATAACAGACCACATAAAGCTCCTGTTATGAGATTCACGATTAAAAGTGTATCTTATTTTCAACGTTGTCTGTAATTTTGTCAGAATTTCCACCTATGATGTGGACTGAGTTCAAAAAAAGACTAAGCCCCATTTAAAAATACTGCATATAGATATTAATTTAAAATCTTGAGCTGCAAGATTGGGCCTGTATATCTTATTCAGGCACTCAGACACCCATAGGTTTGAATTCTGCACATGCTGAGCATATTAACTTTAATCAGAATCAATGGAATTTGCGCAAACGGTAATTCTCAGGAGTCACAGCATAGAATCATAGCAGATTAGGGTTGGAAGAGACCTCAGGAGGTCATCTAGTCCAAACCCCTGCTCAAAGCAGGACCAACCCAACTAAATCATCCCAGCCAGGGCTTTGTCAAGCCGGACCTTAAAAACCTCTAAGCAGGGCCGGCTCCAGGCACCAGGCAACCAAGCTGGTGCTTGGGGCGGCACCTGGAGGGGGGCGGCGCGGCGCTCGGGCCGCCGGGGAGAGCGGGGCCACAGCCGGGCTCGCCGCCCTCCCCCCGGCGCTCTGGCCGCCCTCCCCCCCCGCGCCCTCCCCCCGGCTGCCGGGGCTCGCCGCCCTGCGCTCTGGCTGCCGGGGGGAGAGCCAAGCCTCAGCCGGGGCTCGCCGCCCTCTCGCCGCCCTGCCCCCGGCGCTCTGGCTGCCGGGGGGAGAGCCGAGCCCCCGCCGGGGCTCGCCGCTCTGGCCGCCGGGGGGGGAGCCGAGCCCCCGCCGGGGCTCGCCGCCCTCCTCCCAGGGCTCCGGCCGCCCTCCCCTCCGGCGCCCTCCCCCCGGCCGACGGGGGGAGAGCGGAGCCCCCGCCGGGGCTTGCCACCCTCGCCCCGGGGCTCCGGCCGCCCTCGCCCCTGGCGGGAGAGCGGAGCCCCCGCCGGGGCTCGCCGCCCCCCCCCCCGGGCTCCGCCCCCCCCCCCCCCCCGCGGGGGGGGGCGGCGGCGGCTTTTTTGCCTGGGGCATCAAAAAAGCCAGAGCCGGCCCTGCCTCTAAGGATGGAGATTCCACCACCTCCCTAGGTAACCCATACCAGTGCTTCACCACCCTCCTAGTGAAATAGTTTTTCCTAATATCCAACCTAGACCTCCCCCACTGCAACTTGAGAACATTGCTCCTTGTTCTGTCATATGCCACCACTAAGAACAGCCTAGCTCCATCCTCTTTGGAACCCCCCTTCAGGTAGTTGAAGGCTGCTATCAAATCCCCCCTCACTCTTCTCTTCTGCAGACTAAATAAGCCTAGTTCCCTCAGCCTCTCCTCGTAAGTCATGTGACTCAGCCCCCTGACTATTTTCATTGCCCTCCGCTGGACTCTCTCCAATTTGTCCACATCCCTTCTGTAGTGGGTGGCCCAAAACTGAACACAATATTCCAGATGTGGCCTCACCAATGCCAAATAGAGGGGAATAATCACCTCCCGCGATCTGCTGGCAATGCTCCTACTAATGCAGCCCAATATGCCGTTAGCCTTCTTGGCAACAAGGGCACACTGTTGACTCATATCCAGCTTCTCATCCACTGTAATCCCCAGGTCTTTTCTGCAGAACTGCTGCTTAGTCAGTCGGTCCCCAGCCTGTAGCAGTGCATGATTCTTCCGTCCTAAGTGGAGGACTCTGCACTTGTCCCTCATCAGATTTCTTTTGGCCCAATCCTCCAATTTGTCTGTGTCACTCTGGACCCTATCCCTACCCTCCAGCGTATCTACCTCTCCCCCCAGCTTAGTGTTATCCGCGAACTTGCTGAGGGTGCAATCCATCCCATCATCCAGATCATTAATTAAGATGTTGAACAAAACATCCCTGGGGCACTCCGCTTGATACTGGCTGCCAACTAGACATCGAGCTATTGTTCACTACCTGTTGAGCCCGATGATCTAGCCAGCTTTCTATCCACCTTATAGTCCATTCATCCAATCCATACTTTTTAAACTTGCTGGCAAGAATACTGTGGGAGACCGTATCAAAAGCTTTGCTAAAGTCAAGATATACCATGTCCACCACTTTCCCCATAACCACAGAGCCCGTTATCTCATCATAGAAGGCAATCAGGTTGGTCAGGCCTGACTTGCCCTTGGTGAATCCATGTTGACTGTTCCTGATCACCTTCCTCTCCTCCAAGGGCTTCAAAATGGATTCGTTGAGGACCTGCTCCATGATTTTTCCAGGGACTAAGGTGAGGCTGACTGATCTATAGTTCCCCAGATTCTCCTTCTTCCCTTTTTAAAAGAGGGGAACTATATTTGCCATTTTCCAATCATCCGGGACCTCCCCCGGTCGCCACGAGTTTTCAAAGATAATGGCCAATGGCTCTGCAATCACATCCGCCAACTCCCTCAGCACCCTTGGATGCATTAGATCCAGACCCATGGACTTGTGCATGTCCAGCTTTTCTAAATAGTCCTTAGCCTGTTCTTTCACCACTGAGGGCTGCTCACCTCTTTCCCATACTGTGCTGCCCAGTGCACCAGTCTGGGAGCTGACCTTGTCTGTGAAAACTGAGGCAAAAAAAGCATTGAGTACATTAGCTTTTTCCACATCATCTGTCACTGTGTTGCCTCCCCCATTCAGGAAGGGTCCCACACTTTCCCTGACCTTCTTTTTGTTGCTAACATACCTGTAGAAACCCTTCTTGTTGCCCTTCACATCTCCTGCTAGCTGCAACTCCAATTGTGCTTTTGCCTTTCTGATTACACTCCTGCATTCTCGAGCAATATTTTTATACTTCTCCCTAGTCATCTGTCCAAGTTTCCACTTCTTGTAAACTTCCTTTTTGTGCTTAAACTCACCAAAGATTTCTCTGTTAATCCAAGCTGGTCGCCTGCCATATTTGCTATTCTTTCTGCACATTGGGATGGTTTGTTCCTGCACCCTCAATAAGACTTCTTTAAAATACAGCCAGCTCTCCTGGACTCCTTTCCCCCTCATATTGGCCTCCCAGGGGATCCTGCCCATCAGTTCCCTGAGGGAGTCAAAGTCTGCTTTTCTGAAATCCAGGGTCCGTATTCTGCTGCTCTCCTTTCTTCCTTTTGTCATGGTCACTGCTGCCCAGGTTGCTACCCACTTCTACTTCCCCTACCAATTCTTCCCTGTTTGTGAGCAGCAGGTCAAGAGGAGCACGGCCCCCAGTTGGGTCCTCCAGCACTTGCACCAGGAAGTTGTCCCCAACACTCTTCAAAAACTTCCTGGATTTTCTGTTCACAGCTGTATTGCTCTCCCAGAAGATGTCACTTGGTATCTTGCAGGTATCAAGTTCATAGGGCCTGATTCCCCACTGCCTTGTATCCTATTCATCTGTGCAAAGCACATTTAAAATTCCACCACTTACCCACTTTGCATGAGAGTAAATGAGTACTGTATACATACTGCAGGATAGAGGAGAATAGGGCCCATTTTATCACAATTAGCAATTGCACCTCAGTCCAGCTTCCCTTTGTATAAGCACAATGTTATACCTGCTAAAAACTGTGCTTGCAGAAATTGTGCCTATTGACCCTGCCATTAAGACAACTAAGCACATGGTTACACATGTAAATCAAGTACTCAGTCATCTAGTGGTAGGATTTTGATTTGCAGAACGCAGACAGAGGGAGGCAACTTCTGAAAATGTGGGCTATCATCTGCTTTCATAAATAACATTTTCTCTGCCCTGAAAAATGCTGAAAAATTGAATGCTGCTTATTTATAATCAAACATTAGCATCAGCCTAGTAAATAAAGATTATTTATATTTTAAAATATGTAATTCAATCAGTATTAGAATAGTCAAACCCCTGTTCAGTGCTATTTTGAAAACAGTCCTGCTAACTATATTAAGCCATTCAAGATGCATCAGTTTTTAAACACAACTGTAAATGTCTTCAATAATTTTGATCTGGAAAAAGGAAAAGAGTTCCTCTCTTTTATATTCCATGTGACGACATGTGTATATACTACTGATTATCTTAAATACCGTCAAGAGCTAGCCCTGGGTCACAAAGTGACTTGGGCAAGTCCAGTCACTAGATCCTTGTGATGGGATTCCCCCATCTCCTGTAGAGAATGGGAAGAAACCCAATTAGAGACATGCTCCATGCCTGTGGGGTGATTGACTTGTTGCCTCCCAGCCAGAGAGGGCAGAGCTGGGTGAAGATCCATTAGACACTTGGGCCTTATAAGCAGGCTGAGGAGCTCAGGGAGGGGAGAGACAGCAGAGAAGAAAGGACACTTTTGCAAGGCATCACAGGAAGCAAGACAGGCTCTTGTGAGGAAAGTCCTGAGGGAGGACTGAGAGCAAGACAGACTTGTGAGGGAAGAATTGAGAGGGAAGTTGGTGATCTGGATGTAGCCCTGTGAAGGGGCAGAGGACCTCCTTGTTTATGGTCACTGGAACTTATAAGAACATTAGACTTTTGATACCCTGAAAGGGGCTGGGGCTGGAAAAATAACCTAGCTGGAGGGTGAGGCCACAAAATGCAAACACTGAGGACAAGCTGGTACACTATATAGAAAGCAGCCAAAAGGGGGAGCTAGAGGTACAGACCAGTTCAATACCATATCTTGATTGAAGGAGGTGCTACACCTGAGCAGAAACAATGGTAATCATCCTTTTTTAATCTCAGATTTCCACAATTATCACCAACATCAGTATTTCCATCTGTTTCATTTGACCAGCTGCAAGTAACTTCTCTTTTTTTTAAGCTGTTTCTAACCATTAGAGGAGTGAAGTTCTGGAACAGCCTTCCAAGGGGAGTAGTGGGGGCAAAAGACATATCTGGCTTCAAGACTAAGCTTGATAAGTTTATGGAGGGGATGGTATGATGGGATAGCCTAATTCTGGCAATTAATTGATCTTTGATTATTAGCAGGTAAATATGCCCAATGGTCTGTGATGGGATGTTAGATGGGGTGGGATCTGAGTTACTACAGAGAATTCTTTCCTGGGTGCTGGCTCTTGAGTCTTGCCCACATGCTCAGGGTTTAACTGATTGCCATATTTGGGGTCGGGAAGGAATTTTCCTCCAGGGCAGATTGGCAGAGGCCCTGGAGGTTTTTCGCCTTCCTCTGCAGCGTGGGGCACGGGTCACTTGCTGGAGGATTCTCTGCACCTTGAGGTCTTTAAACCACGATTTGAGGACTTCAATAACTCAGGCATAGGTTAGGGGTTTGTTACAGGAGTGGGTGGGGGAGATTCTGTGGCCTGCGTTGTGCAGGAGGTCAGACTAGATGATCATAATGGTCCCTTCTGACCTTAAAGTCTATGAGTCTATGACTTCTTGACATGGACCTTCAAGCTAGAAGCCTCGGTGCATCCTGGAAGCAAAAGAAAGTTGGACATGGATGGCTGAATTGGATACTGCAATACTAATAAGTTAAATAGTCTGCATTTTATTTATCTAAATGTTGGGCTATCCAGAATGTTTACAAACACATACCATATGCCTGTAACTTCCTTAAATGTTGCTGCCAGCGCACTATCATATGTCCAGCTGGCTCAATATATGCTTTGTTCAACTGATTCAATCAATCCTTTGTAATTCCATACAGTAGGGGTCCCTGGACTTTTCAAATGAACATGTTGATATGATTGAAGCCCAAGAGTCAAACCAAAGATTGACATGGCTCATCAAACCCACCTTTGAAAGGGACCAAATAAATCCCAAATTATCTAAAAGTTCTCCCCGATATGAGTACGCCCTACTCCAAAAACAGTATTAAATATGTAGAAGGCTTCCTCTAAAAGACATGTCAGAACAGTTGAGGAAAGTTTGCATGCCTTCAAGGAAGAAAGTGCCCCTACTGTATTTGTAATCATTATCTGATCATATTCCTTGCACAAATATTAGGGTAGCTCAAACTACCTATTCAAACGTGCTTTTAAATTATAATTAAAAGGAGGTTGGTTTCATAAACACCTTTTACATTCTAGGTACCCTAAATTGCTTTCCAGGCAATGAAATATTTACCCTTCACCTTTAACCCAAGGACTAAAACTATTAGTCAAGGTGAAAAAAATATATTTAATGCAACTTACTATTAGGGCAGGTTGAATAGCAGAAGAAATATTCATTGAATATATTCAGCAAATCCTACTGGTATTCATCTAATAATACATTTAACAAATAATATTTGACTAACTATATGGCTGGTCGAATACTGCAAAGTCAGTATTTGTCAGATGACTTAGCTGATGACCTGCCAAGTTAATAAAAATGCTACATTCAATGACTGCTACTTGACAACTTCTACTTCTACCTCTCCTGGTTTTGTTACATACTTTCCCATTCTGGCTTGACTCAAATTTTTCTTTTTCTTTCAGTTCCTGAAGACAGAATGGTCTTCAGTGTTGCTTTAATATCCTCTTTCCCTATCTCTCTAAAACCCTTTCCCCTCTCGTTTTCTACCTGTTCTCTTTCTCCCCTGTATTCTCTCTCTTTTCCTATTCTCCCCCACAAAATGTATCTGTTCATATTTCCCTTTTCTAATATCACACCATCTCTTCCCTTCTCTCTTGCCTAAACACACCCATCCACAGACCCACTCACCCATGTGAAATTTTAACAGACATGTAATAGTCAAATGAATAAATACACCAGCCACAGATGGATACTTAGGATTGGGGACTCTACTGTCCAAGGGCAATGTGAAAGGAGGCAACCCCCATTCCTTCCTAAGTTGCTGGAAAGGGATGGTGAAGTTCTGAACAGGATGCTGTCCCTGGATCCTGTTTTGGATCAGCTGTTAGCTAGTAGATGTCTGAAAAAACTTGGAGACCCCCAACCCAACTTCCTCTGGCTGCTGGAGAACAGAAGGAGCATTTCTCTCTAGCTCTGTCACACTTCTGGACACTCAATGTTTTCTCTCATTATGCAGTATGGCTCCAAGCCTGTTTCCCACTGAAGTCCCAGCTTGACTTTAATGGGAGCAGGATAGGAAACATCATGGATAAAACTAAAAGGTCCGAATCTCGCTGGGGCCTGGGGAGAGGTCTCTGCCTCGGACTCTCCTTGCTGATGGCTCTTCACTCCTTCCTCAGTGACTCATCGCTCCTCAGCACTAACCTACCTCCCCCGTCTGCTGAGGGGACCTGTGGCCTGGCTGTGTAGCTCAGGGGGTTAGAGTAGTCATCCTAGAATGCAGAGGTCACAGGTACAAATCTTGCTAGATCTGGGTAGTGGTCTGTGCCTCAGAGACTCCTTGCTGGTGGCTCCCCACTCCTTCCTCAAGTCTTCCCTTTAAATTTAGGGGCCAGAATCTTATCTTTATTACAGCAGTGTAATGTAGAATAACTGGAGTTACTCCAGATTACATTAGTGTAACTGAGATGAAAATCTCTCCTTTAAGAGTTGAGTTAATTAATGTATAAAATCCATTAATCACTTCTAATTGCTTAATTTTTCCCACTCACACATTATAAAGGACTTTTACTCACATGGGAAGTTTGGAATTTTAAAGCATATTGGGCACCATGAAAAAAAAAAGGTGTATGCTTCATGAACTGTTTCTCAGAAACCTGAGTTGGGGGGACTTATTCTGGTCAAATACCACAGTGTCCCTTACTTGAAAATCTGATCATATTTCAGTGATAACTGAAAGTTGGTCACTTTGGAATTGTTTATATATAAACCCCCAAAAGCACGCTAGGTGCTTTACACATATGTAAAGATGTAGGGTCTGTCACGGAGAGCTTAGACTGGGATTTTCAAAAGCACTCAGGGTTGACTTAACTCTGCCCCACTGAAGTCAATGGTAAAATTCCCACTGAAATCACTGGGAGCAGAGATAGCCCAATGCTGAACACTACCGAAACCCCACCATTAAATTCTAAATACCCCACTATATGTTGAATACCAGGCCTGTCTGTATCTATGTATTTATACTTAAAAAAATATAGTGGATTTACATATATAGGACCTGATTCTGCAACTCCTACACTAGCAAAACTTCCACTTATGTTACTGGAAAGCTGTGCCTGAATCACTGTAACAGTTTTCACTGAGCAAGGTCAGATGTCAATTCAAAACATAAGGCTTTCAGAATTTCTGTGCCTGTCCATCCATGCAAGCCAGTTCTGACATACAACTTTGTGAGCACACGGAACTTGGAAGGGCTTGCAATGTTCTAGTCCCAACCCAACTCTCTCCAAGTGGGGTTTCATTACTCCTCATTTGCCACGTATGAACAACAAATGATACGCAAACTGTCGTTTCACAGTAATAGAAAAGAGTTTCTAAAACTTGCATAGAACACACACAGAGGGAAAAGGGAAAACAGGAAAAGGGACTCACATTTAAAAAAAATAAAAAACAAAAAATAAAAAAACCCTTGGCCCACTTTCATTCAATTCTAACATAATTTACTCAGGCAGAGCAAGGAATGCATTTTTTCCTTGTAAAGTATGCTTTTTCGAGATTCTTGAATCCTAGCTTTCCGGTGTGTAAATAGATCCCTCTCTGCTATATCCATAAAGATCGCACTAATATGGCTGAGTTGAACAAAAGAAGAGCCATTTCTAGGTTGATCTCAAATTACCTATTGTATTATAAAAAATTGGAAAAGTGGCAAAAAGGGGAAGCTGAACAACTTACATAGGCTTCTTACCGTTATTTATCCTAGCATCCATAAAAAGTGTAGTTGCCTTAGCAACTGTTACATCATATTCTACATTCCTTATCTCTAAGACACAGAACTTTCTCCTAAACATACACACGCAGATGCAGCAATCAGCCATTTGAATCACATGAACTTTGGTTCTTTTACAATGTTTAAAAGGAAAGATGTGTTAGAATAAACTGATAAATCCTTCTCGGTGCTGTTGCTCAGTTTATATCTTCAGAGATATATATTTATTAAACTGTTCATTTCAAACAGAAACAATTATCTGAAACCCTGGCAACATGCAGTGTCACAGTGACAGTACCTGGAAAACTGCACACACTTGCATTTTTATCAAACTAATTAAATTATATTTTACCGGTGTCTCTGAATACTCAAAAAGTTAAAACTCTCAGTTTCTTCTTCCCTGGCTTTAAATTTCTTTCTCCGTTACTCTTTTACTATCTTAGACTTTGTAGAGAGTTCTAGTTTATATAGGTTCTTATACTGCATTCATAACTGTAGAATCTAAGCACTTTCCAGTAGTTCATTAAGTGCTATGCCTAACATCTGTCATGTGTTTGTTCTCTCATCCTCTTCCCATGGGAGAAGTGTGTGCAGTGGAGTATTTTGTTTTGAAATTTTATATCTATATACACACATACGTATATGCTTATGTTAGAGAAGGCCAGGTCAAAGAAATGTGCACTGCCGTTAAAGTAGAAGGCAGTGAAGTTTGCAATGGTACCTAGCTCCTCTGAGTGTTCATTCCATAGTCTTAGGCTGGCTGCTGAGAAAGCTCACAAAAAGCTATAGGGCAGATCACATTCTCATGAAGCAAGTCTCATGAGAGGGTTAAAAGATATTCTTCTCCACTGTGTGACCCTCCAACACCAGGGATAACCTGAGAGCCACTGGAAACTGTTACATATGCCAGGACAGCACTGGCAGCATCAATTGTTACATTGTGCAGCATCAATGTTACAATTCTGATCCCGCTCAGTACTCTGACTCTCTAACCAGGGATTTCACCCAAAATATTTTAGCATGTTTCCCACCCCACCCGCCATGGAGCCAAACTGGAGCTGATCAGTAGTATTACATCTGACTTCAGAAAAAAATAAAAGAGAAAAGCTGATAAGCTTCCTGTCTACGGAAATGGGTGAGACCATTTGGCCTGACGGAAGGAGAAAAATTAAACTGTCTGAAGCTGGCAGATGGGCTATTTCTGGATACATATATGGGCATAGCAAGTTTCTCCTCAGAAAGACAAAAAAAAAGAAAAATGTTATGCGTCATTTGCTGTAGCATAAGCTTACAGGTTATTCTCTCTGGGTATTCTTTTAAATTGTTCCTGAAATAAGTATGATAGCATTACAAGAAGTGTTAATGACTTAGGCATGAAGCAAGGAAATGTAAGAAAACCTCCCAAAGAAAGTTTCCCCTTCATGGCCACCTGAGCATAATTCATTTAAAAAGCAATGAAAGCCAACCGCTTTCTCATTGTTCTGCTCCTTAAAATTTCAATTCCTCCAGTTTCATCAGAAGCGGCGACTCCTCAAAGCTAATGCACTGTAATTACACAAGTTCCTGATTCTCTGTGAAGGTTCAACTCTGAAGGAGACAAAAATATTAAAGGCACAACAGCAAACTATCTTGTTGCAAAGGAAAGCTAGGAAGAATAGTAAAGAGGCCAATACGGCTCCATCAGGAGCACTTGACTGACCCAAAAATCAAGAAGAAATCCTACAAATAGTGGAAACATGGATAAATTGCTACGCATGAGTTTGAAAGAATAGCACAAGCATGTAGGGACAAAAATCAGAAAGGCTAAGGCACCAAATGAGTTAGACCTAGCAAGGGACATACAAGGCAATAAGAAGAGAGTCTATGAATACATTAAGAGCATGAGAAAGATGAAGGAAAGTGTAGGTCTTCTACTTAGTGGCAAAGGACAGTTAATAATGGATGTCATCAAGAAGGCTGAGGAGTTTAATGCCTATTTTGCTTTAGTCATCACCAAAAAGCTTAATTGTTTCCAGATACTAAACACAATTAATATTTACAACAAGGCGTAAGGAACACAAGCCAATATAAGGAAAGAACAGTTAAAGAATATATAGATAAGTTAGATGTATTCATGTTGGCAGGGCTTGATGAAAGCAATCTTGGACCAATTAGCGATTATCTTTGAAAATTCATGGAGGACGGGTGATGTCCCAGAAGACTGGAGAAGGCAAAATACGGTACCTATCTTTAAAAAGGGGAACAAAGAGGACCTGGGCATTATAGATCAGTCACTCTAACTTCAATATCTGGAAATATATTGGAACAAATTATTAAACAATCAATGGGTAAGCAACTAGAAAATAATAGGGATAACACATTATAGCCAATATGGATTTGTTGAGAACAAATCATTTCTAACCAACATAATTTCTTTTTTGACAGGGTTACTGGCAAAGTGGATAGGGGAAATGCAGTAGAAGTGACATATCTTGATTTTAGTAAGGCTTTTGGCTCAGTCCCACATGACATTCTCATAAGCGAACTAGGGAAATGTGGTCTAGATCAATTACTATAAGTTTGGTGCACAACTGGTTGAAAGACTGTACTCAAAGATTAATCATCAATGGTTCGCTGTCAAACTGGGACGATGCTTCCAGTGCAGTCCAGCAGGGCTCTATCCAGGGTCCAGTACTATTCAGTATCTTCATTAATTACTTGGATAGTGGAACGGAGAGTATGCTTTATAAATTTGCAGATAACCTCAAGCTGAAAGGGGTTGCAAACCTTTTGGAGGACAGAATTAGAATTCAACTAACCTTCACAAATTGGAGAATTGGTCTGAAATCAACAATTCAATGGAGACATTAGAAAATGGGGAATAACTGGCAGTAGTACTACAGAAGAGGATCTGGGGATTATAGCAGATCACGAACTGAATGAGTCAACAATGTCATGCAGTTGTAAAAAAAGGGGGGGAGGCAAACGCCATTCTGGAGATATTAACAGGAATGCTGTATGTAAGACATGAGTGGTAATTGTCCTGCTCTCCTTGGCACCGGTGAGGCCTCAACTAGAGTACTGTGTCCAGTTCTGGTGTCACACTTCAGGAAAGAGCTGTACAAATTGGAGAGATTCCAGAGGACAGAGACAAAAATGATAGGTTTAGCAACCCTAACCAATGAGGCAAAGTTAAAAACTGGGTATATTTTGTCTTGAGAAAAGGCGACTGACGGGGGATCTGATAATAGTCTTCATATACATTAAGTACTGTTATACAGAGGAGGAGGATCAATTGTTCTCTGGGTCTGCAAGGAATAATAAGCTAAAGATTTAGGTTAGATATTAAGAAAAAAATTCTCACTATATGGATATTTAAGCATTGCAATAGGCTTCCAAGTAAGTTTGTGGAATCCACATCATTGAAGGTTTTCAAGAACATGTTGGACAAACATCTGTCAGGGATGGTCTAGTTATACTTAGTCGTTCTTCAGTGCATGGGAGCCGGATTAGATCACATCTCAAGGTCCCTTCCAGCCCTAAATTTCTTGTAAAACTGCCTTCCCCAGATTGCAGTGAAAAAGTTTACATTCAAACCAAAAAATTCTAATAAAAAATACAATTTAGATTCAAAAGAGAGCACTTTTATAACTGAAAGCAAAATAGAACATATTTTAAATTCTACAGATTTCCAGCTACAGGCATAAATTATCTACCAGAATATCTACAGAGTATTCTAAGAGCCTTCAAAATAAAGAATCAACTCAAAGTAATATTATATACCTTGTATTTTTGTAATCAAAGAACATTATACTCATATAGTAATGGGAAAATGCACTAAAACCATTATGTGGTAAATTTTTGTATAGTTATTGCAGCAGTTAATACAAAAGAATATAAGCTTTCTTTGATCAAATTTTCTCTTAAAAAAAAAAAAGGGTGTGTGGGGAAAATCTATTCTACTACCTATGAGCAGAATAGAACCATAGCGTCACTTGGAATTAATAATGAATTTCCCAAGAAACTCTACTATATGTTGATAGAAAAGCTGATGACTGTTGAGCACAGTGCATCATGGGATGCCGACGCAATGTTCCCATTCTCCCCTGTGACAATGTTTTGGTCCCATGAGGCATTGCACAAACTTCCCAAAACACACTGCGGCAAGTTGCACTTTGGGATATCTACCCACAATGCACTGCTTTGTGCATCAATGCAGGCACTGCTAGTGAGGATGCACTCCATCGACACAATGAGCATGGTGTGGCCACGCACAATTGACTTAAATAATTCAGAGGCTCAAGGTCAAATTAGATAAAGTCAACTTAATTTTATAGTGTAGACAAACCCTAAGGCTGGGCTGGAAGGAAGCACCTGTCTGTGTTTGGGATCCACAGCGGGAACCCTCTCCTGCAGTCAGGCACCTAAGCTGTTTCTTGCAAGAAGGGTGGCAGTGCATATCTAACTCTACACTAAACAAGGGGATGTGGGAAGAAAGGAAGGCAAAGTGTTTCCTTGTTGCCACTAGCCCAGTAGCTAGGATAGTCACCTAAGAGAGGGGAAATCCCAATTCAATTCCCCCTCTGCCTGATGAGAAAAGATGGTTTTTAACATAGATTTCCCTCCTTTCAAATGAGGGCCCTAACTACTGGACTATAGTAGTATATCACTCTCCCGGGCCCAACACATATTTAATTATTTATACATAGTGGAATAGCTTCAACAGGAGAGACTGAGAGCCCGCACCCCCACCTCCATCAGGATATCCCTTACTCTCGTGGTTAGTGCACTAAGCGGAGATATAGTTCAAATCTCTTCTCCTCGGGCAGATGGGGAAATTGAACTGGGGTCTTCAATCTCCCAAGTGAGCTCCCTATAACCACTACACTAAAGGTTATAAGGGAGGCCAACTTCCCCCCAAGCTGGGACTATTTTTTCAACAGCAGGGAGGCAGAAGTGGGCATCCCCACATGCTGTTCTTGTGGTCAGTGTTGCTCACAGCATGCAGCAGCAACATGTTGGAGCCACAGTTTGGGCAGCAGGGGAACACTCAGTGACGGGCACACACTTCCACCTCCCCACCCAGGCTGTGGCTGTATGGGTTCCAAGTGGCGGCAGTACTACCTAACACTGAACCAGCCACCAACTCCGCAGCAGGTGAGTCAGATTGGGAGGCAGGCACCTAGTGGGAGACAGGAAGAGAAGGAAGAAAACATCTGCAGGCACTGGAGTAAACTGCAGCAGTTTTATAGTTCCAGACTAGGGTTGCCTTGTTTTTAAATCTCCGTAAAACAAGATCGGGAGCTGCTGAGTACTGCAAAAAGCAGCAAGAAATACCGCTGGCGAATGTAGGTGAGTACTACTTATTATTAATAATAATATTATCAACAGGAGGAGGGGTGGGATGGGGGTACTAAGAATACAGTCCTTTATTTTTTAAATAAAAACTTGGCAACCCTATACCAGACCCAGAACTGACTCCTACAAGACCCGCTCTACGTATGCCCTCCCAGTTTGACAGCAAATCATTGATAACTATTCTTTGAGTATGGTCTTTCAACTAGGGCTGTCAAGCAATTAAAAAAATTAATTGAGATTAATCACACGATTAATTGCACTGTTAATAATAGAATACCATTTATTTAAATATTTTTGGATGTTTTCTACATTTTCAAATATGTTGATTTCAATTACAACACAGAATACGTGTACAGTGCTCATTTTATTTTTTTATTACAAGTATTTGCACTGTAAAAAACAAAAGAAATAGTATTTTTCAATTCATCTAATACAAGTACTGCAGTGCAATCTCTTTATAATGAAAGTTGAACTTACAAATATAGATTTATGTACAAAAAAACTTGCATTCAAAAATAAAACAATGTAAATTTTAGAGCCTGCAAGTCCACTCAGTTCTACTTCTTGTTCAGCCAATCGCTCAGACAAACAAGTTTATTTACATTTGCACGAGATAATGCTGCCCGTTTCTTGTTAACAATGTCACCTGAAAGTGAGAACAGGCATTCTCATGACACTGTTGTAGCTGGTGTTGCAAGATATTTATGTGCCAGATGCACTAAAGATTTATGTATCAGAGGGGTAGCCGTGTTAGTCTGAATCTGTAAAAAGCAACAGAGGGTCCTGTGGCACCTTTAAGACTAACAGAAGTATTGGGAGCATAAGCTTTCGTGGGTAAGAACCTCACTTCTTCAGATGCAAGACTGAAGAAGTGAGGTTCTTACCCACGAAAGCTTATGCTCCCAATACTTCTGTTAGTCTTAAAGGTGCCACAGGACCCTCTGTTGCTTTCTAAAGATTTATATGTTCCTTCATGCTTCAACCACCATTCCAGAGGACATGCGCCCATGCTGATGACGGGTTCTGCTCTGACAGGTTCTGCTCGATAACAATCCAAAGCAGTGAGGACCGATGCATGTTCATTTTCATTATTTGATTCAGATGCCACCAGCAGAAGGTTGGTTTTCTTTTTTGGTGGTTCGGGTTCTGTAGTTTCCGCATTGGAGTGTTGCTCTTTTAAGACTTCTGAAAGCATGCTCCACACCTCATCCCTCTCAGATTTTGGAAGGCACTTCAGATTCTTAAACCTTGGGTCGAGTGCTGTAGCTATCTTTAGAAATCTCACATTGGTACCTTCTTTGCATTTTGTCAAATCTGCTGTGAAAGTGATCTTAAAATGAACAACATGTGCTGGGTCATCATCCGAGACTGCTATAACATGAAATATATGGCAGAATACGGGCAAAACAGAGCAAAGACATACAATTCTTCCCCAAGGAGTTCAGTCACAAATTTAATTAATGCATAGAAGCTTGTTCTCTGGAATGGTGGCCGAAGTATGAAGGGGCATATGAATGTTTAGCATATCTGGCATGTAAATACCTTGCAATGCCAGCTGCAGAAGTGCAATGCAAACGACTGGTTCTCACTTTCTGGTGACGTAAATAAGAAGAGGGCAGCATTATCGCCTGTAAATGTAAACAAAATGTGTTTGTCTTAGCAATTGGCTGTACAAGAAGTAGGACTGAGTGGACTTGTAGGCTCTGAACTTTTACATTGTTTTCTTTTTGAGTGCAGTTATGTAATGTGACAGACCCAGACCAGTGGGGTACAGGAGTCTGGTAGAGGGCAAATATACTGGTCACTGGATGAGTAGTTTTCTGTTCCCTGAGTGACCAGAGCAGGGGCTGCACTAGAGTAATCAGGAACCTGCTAGAACCAGTTAAGGCAGGCAGGCTAATTAGGACACCTGGAGCCAATTAAGAAGAAGCTGCTAGAATCAATTAAGGCAGGCTAATCAGGGCACCTGGGCTTTAAAAAGGAGCTCACTTCAGTTTGTGGTGCGAGTGTGAGGAGCTGGGAGCAAGAGGCGCAAGGAGCTGAGAGTGAGAGGGTGTGCTGCTGGAGGACTGAGGAGCACAAGCGTTATCAGACACCAGGAGGAAGGTCCTGTGGTGAGAATAAGGAAGGTGTTTGGAGGAGGCCATGGGGAAGTAGCCCAGGGAGTTGTAGCTGTCATGCAGCTGTTACAGGAGGCACTATAGACAGCTGCAGTCCACAGGGCCCTGGGCTGGAACCCAGAGTAGAGGGCGGGCCCGGGTCCCCCCCAAACCTCCCAATTGACCTGAACTGTGGGTTCTTCCAGAGGGGAAGGTTTCTGGGCTGTTCCCCAACCCACATGGTGAATCTCTGAGGCAAGAAAATCCACCAATAAGTGCAGGACCCACCAAGATAGAGGAGGAACTTTGTCACAGTAACAAAAAAATATCTACATTTGTAAGATGCACTTCCACGACAAAGAGATTGCTCTACAGTACTTGTATGAGGTGAATTGAAAAAATACTATTTCTTTTGTTTATCATTTTTATAGTGCAAATATTTGTAATACAAAATATACACTTAGTTCAGTTACAACACAGAATATAATATATATGAAAATGTAGAAAAACATCCAAAATATTTAATCAATTTCAATTGGTATTCTATTGTTTAACAGTGCGATTAAAACTGCAAATAATCATGATTAATTTTTTTGAGTTAATTGCTTGAGTAAACTGCAATTAATCGACAGCCCTACTTTCAACCAATTGTGCACCCCCCTTATTGTAATTTCATCTAGACCACATTTCCTCAGTTTGCTTATGAGAATGTTATATGGGACTGTGTCAAAAGCCTTATTAAAATCAAGACTATCATGTCTACTGCTTCCCCCCATCCATCAACCCAGTAACCCTGTCCAAGAAAGTAATTCGGTTGGTTTGGCATGATTTGTTCTTGACAAACCTATGCTGGCTATTCCTTATAACCCTATTATCCTCTAGGTGCTTACCAATTAATTGTTTAATAATTTATTTCAGTATCTTCTCAGGTATCAAAGTTAGGCCGACGGGTCTATAATTTCCTGGGTCCTCTTTGTTCCCTTTTTAAAAAGATAGTATAGTCCCACTGAACTAAGAGTAGTCCCACTGAAGTTAATTGGACAACTCATATTGGCTAAAATTAGGCACATGCATACGTCTTTGCAGGATTGGGGGCCTATGTTTGCATAGCATTTGAATGGGCTCTTATCTGGTAGGTACTACTGTAATCCATGGCTACTTTGTGTGACACTCTGTGCCCCTCTAGCAGCACCTACACCACCTAGAGATTGATGAGTCTGCTGCATCCTTGGGTAAGAGCCAGGTGTGACGGGTTGCTCCTCCCTCCCCTTCCCCCTGGCGTAACACCCAATGTACTGGGGTCCCACTGAGCCCGCCCATTCCTCCTGCCTGGGCTCCCTCACCCTGTCCTGCTGTGCCAGGCCCTCAAGCCTCCTCTAGTGCACACACAAGTAGGGACACACCCAGCTGCAAAGGCACACAGACACCGAGATCAGCTCTGTGTGGGAAGACTCATTTTGGGGATTGCCCAGCACTCAAGTGTACACCTCCTTTGGGCTGCAAACCCAAAATTGTATGGTCTTGCGCTGCACAGAAAACTGTACAGCGTAAACTCATGAAATTCACTCCCTCCCTCAATGTGAAGGAAGATATGTACAGCTTCCCCCCCAGTTATGAATTACACAAACTGGTTTTAGAATGAACAAAAAACAAGGTTTATTAACTACAAAAGGTAGATTTTAAGTGATTATAAGGGATAGCAAACAGATCAAAGCAGATTACTGAGCAAATAAAACAAACACGCAAACTAAGCTTAATACACTAAAGAAACTGGCTCAAATAATAATTTCTCACCCTAGATGTTGTTTTAAGCAGGTTGCAGAATTTCTTTGGGGACAGGCAGCTCTTGCTTGCAGCTTAAAACTCCGGGTATATCCTTCACGGGTCAGACACCATTCCAAGCCCGGGTTCAGTACTTCCCTCCATTCCCTTTTGTCTTTGTTTCTTAGATGTCTCCAGCAGTCATCCTGGGTGGGGATTCAGTGAAGCACAATCCCTGATTAACTCACTCCCTGGCCTTAAATAGGATTTACATATGGAGGGAATCCTTTGTTTCCCAGTTTGACCCTAACCCCTTCCAGTGGAAAAATACCAGCAGTCCAAGATGGTATCCCGTACCAGGTAACATGATCACATGACCCTGCAGTGTCAAAGCAGCATCCCAGGAAGCTTCTCAGGAAGGTGGGAGATTAGTATCTTCACAGTCCTATTGCCCTTCCTAATGGCCCCTCCATGCTGATTGCCTACTGTCTGGTGGGCGTTCCCCAGATGCAAACACTTTTGTAATTGATACATAGTCCATGTTCCTAACTTCAGATACAGAAATGATACATGCATACAAATAGGATAATCACATTCAATAAATCATAACCTTTCCAATGATATCTTACATCACCCAGCTTACATAAAACATATCTTAGTTATGCCATATTCATATCATAACACTAACTCAATGAAGAGTATGGGGGTGTAGTGCCACACCAGGTCACTTTGAGCTCATGCAGTAGAGGCTCATACATTTAGCTCCAGAGGTCCCAGGTTCGATCCCACTCACCAAAGACAGGGGTCTGTCAGCGTTACACTACCACAATACAAATGTTTAATGATAGTTTACACCAATTTATCTGAGAGCAGAATTTGGCCCATTGAATTAATTACTACTGAAGTTACTTGAGAAATTCAAATACCAATAGGACTTGTTAAACATAAAAGAGGGAACGAAAGGGAAAAGGTACCACACCCGTGCTATCATATATTTAATATCAAGTTATGATGTTGCTATAGCATCTCACTTATGAATGCATAGCAACATAACAGTCTATGATCTGGCTTGATAAGTTTTCTTTCACGGTTCAGAAAGGAAATGATCTCATCATAAGCCTTCCGTAAATATTACTCTCAGACGGCCATAAATTCATTGTGAAACTGTATGTGACAAACATTAATTCTTGTACATAAAAAACCACCTTCAATGGGGAATATGCTGTAAATGAAATTCAAAGAAAACAATCTATTAGCAAGAGGTATGTATGTATGTATACTGCTGTGTAATTCCAACAACACACACAAGAATGTGTGCTTCTTAGTCCATTGGCACACACCAGAGGAATGAATGCTCGTAAAAAATAAATGAAGAACTCATCTGTAGAGTTCTATAACTTTTTAATAAAAAGATTAAACAAAAAATATATTTTAATAGCTGGCCTGTAATGTAGCGACTCCAGATTTACACTAGTGTAGCTCATAGCTGAATCTCACCCTTTAAAAAAAGTCCTTTTTTAAACCATAATAGTTTTCTACATGTTGTATGTTAGACAAAAATAAGCCTGTGCATATTTAAGAAATATTGTGCTTCCGTTCTCCTCTAGAGCCTCAAATACTGCTGATGCTACTGCTCCTTCCTCCTTTTTGCGAAGGAAAAGAAGTGTGTTTGAGTTGTCAGAAGCCCAATGCTGCTTCCCTCTTCCGCTTTGACTACTGTACTTCAAATTGCCGTGGCTACACTCGAAACTGAAGTGCACCTCCACGAGGGGATTAGCTTACAGCGCTGGGGCACTGTTTACACTGGCGCTTTACAGCGCTGTAACTTGCTGCGCTCGGGGGGTGTTTTTTCACACCCCTGAGCGAGAAAGTTGCAGCGCTGTAAAGCGCCAGTGTAGCCATAGCTTACAGTGCTCCCATTCTGGTTGGGTCTTCCATTGTTAACTCATTTCAACGAGGTCCTTGAATAGCCAGAGATTTGAACTGGCAAGCTATTAGTGGAAAGTAGGGTGACCAGACGTCCCGATAAAATCAGAGATCAATCAGGATGCAATTTGTCCCGATATTTTGCTCCACCGGCAGCACTTGGCCTTCCCTCCCCCCCCCCACCCCCACCCCCCCCGCCCGGTGTCCCGATATTTTCTTCATCTCATCTGGTCACCCTAGTGGAAAGGCTAAATGTCCCATTAGCAGATCAGTGAGTCATTCAATCCCCATTCTGTGATTGTGTTGTAACATTAGCTTGCATTGTTTCAGTAGAATGTAACCTGTAGGTGGATGTGTGAGTGCAAACAGTATCTCTAAAAACATCTTAAATTCTTTTCAGGAGTGAAGGGGAAGAGAAGTAAAACCAACAGTTGAAGGAGAAGTGTGTGTGGAGTAAGCTGAAGCAGTGTAACAACAGGAGCAGTGAGGGGAGGACGGAGTAGTAAGAAAAGCTGCGATAGCAGGAAAAGCCCTAAACCCATTGTTAACAGCTGCATCTGTGCCAACAGAGGAGGCGTGGGTAACTGCAAGTACTGTAGCTGCATCCTTTTGGCAGAGCTTCAGACAAGAGGCCATGCTTTGAATCTTCAAATTCTTTGATCTACCGAACAGCTCCCAATGTACCACTAAAGTGGAGAGGATGACCTAAAAGGCCAGGAAAATAAAAGAGCAAATGGACTGGAACATGTTATTAATTGGAGCTTATTATACTTATTAGAAACTAAAAATTTCAGAGTTCAACTATATATTTTTTTATTTCTCAGTGCCCATTTATAACAGTTTAAATGTTTTAGAAAACAGTTTTAGACTTCACTTAATTCCGACTTATAAAAAATGCAACATAAAGACCCATTTCCGGGTTGGGCTTCAAGTGTTGATTATGCCAAATTCAAATCATTTTGAAAATACACGGTCTAGATGGGACATATGCTTTTAGCAATATTATTTTTAAAAAGTTATTAGGGATCAGCATAAGAACAGATTCACAATGAATATGATTACTCTCTTTATTCACTGTGACCAGTGCCCAGAACAAAAAAGAAGAGAGACATTTAGGAGGATTGTCTAGACAGTCAAAAAATAGCTCCAGTAAGTGACAGGTGCAGGGAAAACTGCAGAAATAGGAACAATGTTGTCATAGTACTTAGTCAAAACAATAGCCTCCTTTCACTATCTTCCTTACCCAGGAAAAGAAAACTTCAGCATAAATACTTATTCCTAAACAGCCCCCAGATAGCCACAGTTCACACCAACTTTGTAGATCTCTACTATAATCTAGTTCCTATAACATAGGAAGTTGCCTGTTTTTTTTCCATAAAGTTTGAAGTCCTGCAAATAAAGAGTTTTCTCAATAGAAAGTGGTGAGATGTGTAAGAGTTAAGGGCTTAAAGTCCCTCTCCCCCCACATCCCAAATCAGCAAATAAACCTTTAAAAAAAAAAAAAAACTACGTTTATTTTTTTGTTCAGTGCTTGAGTTGAAAAAACCCAACCCTAGGTCTCTTTGCATGTCATATAATGGGATATGTGTCCAGTCCCTATTCCTCTACTTCTCAGAGAATGTGGTAAGGAAGGGATGCTTATTCTTTCAAGTCAAGCTCTGTGTGTGGCTATGCACTCAAAACGACATTCCCATGGCGGAGACGTGCACAGTTTGACAACATTCAATTATGTTAAATAATCTTAAAATAGACAGAATGAGAAAAACATGCAGTGCTGTTTTTAGACTTGTTTGATAGTGCTTTTCCATAGTATGGCATTTTTGTTTTTTGTTTTTTCAATGTGGGATGTATTAGTTCATGTTTTAATGGATCTGTGGTCATTTTTGGTTCCATAGCCAAGTTTACAAAAGAGTTGCAAACTCTATTCCCTGCCTCGGGGTGGTCAGCTTCCCTTTAGCATCTGGGGCCAGCTGGGAGGCAGTGGTGACTGGTGTGGTAGATGTTTATAACTTCCACTCTGCCAGGGAGCCTTCATAACTAGGGTGACCAGATGTCCCAATTTTATAGGGACAGTCCCGATATTTGGGACTTTATCTCATATAGGTGCCTATTACCCCCTACCCTGTGTCCCGATTTTTCACACTTGCTGTCTGGTCACTCTATTCATAACCCATAAAATGGGTGCCACTAGCTGGGGTGCAGGCATGGCCAGGGTAGCCAAAAGAGGCACTATGGACCCCTCAACAACCTGCACTGCCTGGGTTCTTATTAGAGCTGCTAAAAACAAAAACAAAAAAAAAGTCAAAAATGTTTTCACACACACAAAAGAAGGTCTGCAAGTTTCAAAAATGAACTATTCTTCATTTGTTCAAAAAAAAAATTCAGGTTTTGGTTTTTCCTGCCTTCACCCTTTTCTGTTCCCCCCTACCCCAATCCTTCCACTATTCTGCTTTCTCCTTGGGGGAGGCCAAAATGGGGGGAGGAGGGCAGTAGGCAAAACCAAAATAAAAAAAAAATACTTAACATCTAAAAAAAAAAAAATCAGGTTTCATGAAAAAAAAATTTAATGAAAAATTAAATAAAAATTTCCATTTTTTAAAAAAGAAATTAATTTTCAGTGAAAAAAATCTGACACCCTTCTGCTCCAGTTAGTGTGAATCAGGCCCAATGAGTATAAGTAGGCCATCAGAAAGTGAGTACTATGCATTTTCAGCAGCTGAACTGCCACTTATTTTTATAACAATGTGCTGAGTTATGGAACTACAGATAGGAACATATACAAGCATGTGTATATCAAGACTTCCACACGGTATGAAAGTTGCTGAAAATGGATCCATCTCAACCTTGCTCTACATGGATCATTCCCACATGCTAACCCGCAGTCCCATCATCTTCCTCCTCATTCAGCTTCCACTATCCCCTGCCCCATCCACCCTCAAGTATCTCGTGTATTTGTCAAACAGTATACAATAAAAAAACAAACATGGTATGGAACAATATAGAGGAGTAAAAGCATGTTTGAAAGTGCTGCTGTAATTGATCCAAAAGAAATTGCAGAGGATTAAGCTGTGTTGTTGACTTTCCTATTATAGTTTCAATATTTTTTTTCTAATAAAGGAGGAGAAATTTAAGCACAATAGATGTAACTACTATTTCACTTACACACGGGGGCCACGGATCCTTAGGGCTGCCAGGAACAAGTTTCGATTCTTGCATTTTAGGACTGCATACTTCTGCTCATAACCTTAATATCTGAGCAGCTGACTTCTACTATATATATATATATATATATATATATATATATATATATATATATATATATATATATATATATATATATATATAGACACACACCCCCTCTTGGACCTGTCCACCATCCAGGGCCGGCTCTGGCTTTTTTGCCGCCCCAGGCAAAAAAGCCTCCGGCCGCCCCCCCCCCCCCCCCCCCCCCCCCCCCCGCGGGGGAGGGCGCCGGGGGGGAGGGCAGCCGGAGCCCTGGGAGGAGGGCGGCGAGCCCCGGCGGGGGCTTCGCTCTCCCCCCGGCGGCCGGGGGGAGGGCGCCGGGGGGAGGGCGGCGAGCCCGGCCGTGGCCCCGCTCTCCCCGGCGGCTGGAGCGCCGTGCCGCCCCCCTCCAGGTGCCGCCCCAAGCACAAGCTTGGTGGGCTGGTGCCTGGAGCCGGCCCTGCCACCATCTTGAGATTGTTGAAACACAAAGAGTTATGCCCACGCCCACTCTTGCCACCCACATGCTCCCTATGTTGGCTCTACATCAAAAGTTTAGGATCTGGCTAAGTCCAAATAGTGCAAATCAGGCTTGTTTGAGAGCACTGGAGGTGGGAGGCATAATGGCAGACGGATAGGGTTTGCCAGGTGTTCAGTTTTCGACCGGAAAGTCCAGTAAAAAATGGGACCTGGCAGTGTCTGGTCAGCAATGCTGATGGGACACTAAAAGTCCCGTTACTGGAGTAACCACAATCAGGCTCCCCGCCGAGAGGGCAGGAAGAGCAGCAGCAGCTGCTGCTGGAGCCTGCAGGAGCTGCTCTCTGTTCAGCTGCTGAGGGAAAGAAGTGTCTGGCTGGCTCTTAGACCCAGCTCCATCCTCTTCAGCAGAGAGGTAGGTACCAGCGCTGCCACCACCTGGGAGGGGGGATCCTGTCCGCCCCACCCTGCTGTGCCCCCAGCTCAGCACCTCACTCCAGGGATCAACCCCCATGACGCCGCTGTGCCCCCGCCCCCTCGCTCAAGGGACCAACCTCCTCCCCCTCACCTTGCTGTGCCCCTGCCCCAACCCTTCCGGGGACCAACCCCCACCTCCACCTTGGGCCCCAATTGGGCAGGCGGGCAGGCTCTACATCAGCTCCTCCCAGCCCAGCTCTGCAGACAGCCGGTGAGTCCTGGGACAAGGAGGGAGCGAGTGATGGGGATGTGGGGGGAGTGATGGAGGGAGCTGGGGAGAGGAACGAGCCGGGGCAGGGCCTGGGAGAAGGGGCAGGGCGGGACAGGGGTGTCCAGTGTTCAGCAATTAGAATATTGGCAACCCTACAGATGGAGTGATGATAGTACCATAAAACTGCACTTCAGTGCTCACCAAATTTCTTCATCTTTTAATGAAAAACAGTGATGAACAGTAACTACCTATGCTGTTCAAGAGACTGGAAGGACTAACATATAATGCTAAAACATTGAGCGGATCCTCAGCTGGTGTAAATTTCCTCAGCTGGTGTAAACTGCCACACAATTTACATCAGCTGAGGATCTGCCTGCAACTGCTTTACTTTATATAATAATTCTGAGGCATCACATGAAGTAGAAAAAGTTAATTAAATGCTATTGCCAAAGTGATTTGTACATTTCATGATTTGCTCAGTCATGAGGTCTTACATTTCCGCTGTTAAAATGTGATGCATTTAGCAAACAGCTGAAGAGGCTGTCCAAAAGGGAAGGAAACAGAATGGTCAATTTAATCCATCTTCCTCTTTTCACCATACTCCTCGTAGGACGGGGTGTAAACAGAGTGCCACAGCTATAAATATACCTGTTTTATACAATGAACACACCCTTTTACTGCTTATGATGAAATTCCAACAAGAAAGGAGTTAGAGAGAAACAAGGCAGCAACGGAAAATTATTTTAGTAGCAAAATATATTCTGGTTCCTTAAAACTATATAAGAAACTATCATCTTTTATTAAATTACAACTGTAGTTGTATAAAGATAAATCCTGAGTTTTGATCGAATTAATGTAGTATTTTTATTCTCTCAATGTAAGGTTTTTATCAATTATATTTGCAAAAGGAAAGCAATATAATGAGTTTTCAGCTCAAGATGATTTAACATCATATCCATCAGCTTGGCCAGATAAGTGGAAATAATGAACTTGTCAAGTAATTTTTTCAAGTTGGCAAGAAGCTTATACAGCTAACTTTTTTTTTAAATTACAAATCCTAATATTGATAAAAAGTTTGTTCTTGATATAAGGCGCTATGTCATGGAAACAGTTTGATCTGTTTAACTCATATAATGAAACCTGAGGCAACAGCATTTCCAGAAACAAAAACTTAGAGAACTTTAAAATAATGCAGTGAATTCTTTCCATAGCTAAAGTGAGGTAATAAAGTAGTGTAATGTTGAAAGGACTGAAGGTTTTAACCTTCTAAAAGAACCCTTTCCAAGTCAATAAAACCTTACACTAGACTAGTAATCTATTCCAGAAGCATTAAACTTTCTTGAAAGGCTGACATTCATCATCTAAAGCTCACTTAGGCCAGAGAGAAACATACACTGTAAAATTTAAATGTTCTGATGCCATTCCGGGAGAGAAAACAGTTCATGTTTATGAGACAAGAGAAATATGTTGAAACAATAATTTCCCCCACGATCCAGTTTAGTTATTAATTTTGCAAGGCATGGAATACAAGGATCCTAACTATTGCTACTGTATTTTCACTGGTAATTAGGAGAGAGAGAGAGAGAGAGAGGTTGGTTTTGGCACTCTGTATGGAGGACCACAACTGATATTCCTTTTTGCTTCACAGAATGAAAATGCCATTATGCAGGCTCTCACAGCTTAAAGACAATAGAGGTTCATTTGCAACCATTAACTGTTTTCCCTTCAGATATTATGCTGCAATACTAATTTATAAGAATCACGAATGACATAGGGCCTGATCTTATGACCCTTACATAAATAATCCTTATGTGAGTTGTCCCATTGACATTAGTAGGGCCACTCACACAAGCCAGAATTAGAACTGGGCCCTAAAAATCTAACAAGGAGATCGAACAATTTGATAGATCTTACTTAGTGCCATACACAGAATCAGAAGTCTTTGGCAATCCAACTGGCTCACTTTCAGTCAAGGTTAGCAGTCCAAACTTAAAAATAAAAAGGGGGGGGGCACAAAAAAGCTCTATTCAATGCACAAATCAGTTTCTGTGGAAGCAGTTGAAAAAGAACAGGAGTCATCAAAGTAAAACAAAGTAAAACACACATTGGGTGTGGGGGGGGGGTGCTAACAGAGAGAGAGAAAGCTCCTTTTTCTGGGGGAGGGAGGGATTATTAAGCACTCAGATATCACTGTGATTACACTGTGGTGTAAAAATCTTGGTGGGCAGACAGAAGAAAAGCCTATTCTGATGGGATAGAATTTCTCTGCCTCTCTATTACTTTGTTTCCTTTTCTCCTTTCTGGTTTCTTACTATCCTCATTGCGCTCATCTTTCCTCTGCTTTTTACATAGTTTTTTCTCATATATAAGCATTGTCTCTTGTTTCTGCCAGTCCTGATAATGTGTTATCATGAAGAAATGAAGCACTTCAGTTGGAAACAGTGCCCCCTTGTAGTGGAGGATGCACTGCATCTAAATGACTACATAACACAGAGAAAGTTATGAAAATTGCCTGTGTCTTCAGGCTCCACTTTTCTAAGAATGATTTGCTCATTAGAAGCTCTAGCAAGGCCGTTGGAAAAGAGGTTCTTTCTGGATGTGGTCCTGTGGATCTTCTCCATCTTCCAGAAAAGGAAAATCCAACATATTGCAGGCATTATGCCTGTGATTTTTTCCCTCCTTTAAAATACTTTATCAAAAAGCTCTTGAGATTTCAAGAAGCCCCAAGCTCCTGGCTCCCCCCACCAGCCCTTTAGATTTATTGCTGTTCTTCAGGTTTAGTTTTCTGCTCTCAAGGTCACATTTGCTGCAGGATACCAGGCTTCAGTAAGATATAAACTTGTCCCGTATATGGACAGGTAGTTGATATTTTGTTTGATGTGCACTGCATGTTCTCAGGAACCATATTGCACACACCTGATAGTGTATATAGCATATCCAAAACGTTTGATAATGCTGCCTAGCTGAATTTACTTAAACATTCATATTATACTGGTTCTACCTCCTTTCTTGTTTTTTTTTTTTTTTCCCAACCTCTTTTCTCTCTTCTTTTTCTTATGTTTGTATATCTTCCTCCAGTCCTCTCCAATTCATAGATGACATGAAGGTAAAACAAATACTGCAAAATCTGACAACACCGGGGGCCAGATTATGGCCCTTCCTGTGCAATGATGCAAGGGAGTAAAAGAAGAGGCATCCCCTAATTCCACTGAGGAAATGTACTATACCACCACTTCGTCACAGAACTGCCATGTCTCCCAATATACAGGGAAGGGGCAGGAGATTGGGAGAGGGCAGAGCCTTGACTCTGCCCCGTTCCCATGAAGCTGGTGGCATAATTACACCCGTGCATTGGAAAGGGTATGCTGCAGCAGGTCTATACCAGACGTGGTTATTCTCTTCTCAGAGCAGCAGGAAGACTGGGAAGCTACTCTAGGACAGCATAACAACATGCTACCTCTTACTCTAGGCTGCATCACAAACTAAAAACCTAGCCCTGAATTCTTAAACTGTGTGGCCAATTTTAGGATCTCAGCACTTAGTTTTTCTCATATTGGCACAGCGGCTTTGTCACCATATCCACTTATGACTACGGTACAGTTCATATGTAAAGAAGCATTCATCTCTTGAGTTTCTCTCAACGGCAGCATGCGATACCGCTCTCCTTTTCTTGCCCTGGTGCCCCCTGCAGGCTGCTGGCCAACCTCAGTGGGTCTTCAGTGGCTTGGCCCTCCAGCCAACTCACAAAGTCCGAACAAACCTCTTCCAGCATATTAAAGAGTCCTATAACTAAATCTATTTGCCTTTGCTGGGATCTTCTGTCCTGGCTCTGGGCCCTTTAAACTCAGCTCTTTGTTCAGGCTCCCAAATAAGTTCTGTCCCCTTCTTGGAGGTTACACCACTTTGTCTGTGGCCGGTGGGGGAACCCAGGTCCACACACTACCTCATGTAGGATACCATAACCCAGATATCCTACACACAGCAGCCATGCGCTGCTGACTACAACCCGTCACTGCTGGTTCCCTGGGCCTCTTCCTACCGCGCCCTTTTATCTCCAGCCCTATCTGAGGCCTGGTCTACCCCGGGTGGGAGGGTGGAAGGGGGGAAGGCGCGCGAGCTAAGTCGGTCTAAGTTACGCAACTTCAGCTACGAAAATAGCATAGCTGAAGTCAACGTACTTAGAGCTACTTACCGCAGTGTCTTCACTGCAGTAGGTCGACTGCTGACGCTCCCCCGTCAACTCTGCCTATGCTTCTCGCTCCGGTGGAGTACCGGAGTCAACGGGAGAGCGCTCGGTGGTCGATTTATCACGTCTTCACTAGACGCGATAAATCGACCCCCCGCTAGATCGACCCCCCACTGTGAGGCCCCTGCAGCTCCTTTTATCTGAGGCTGCTGCGCTCTGATTGGTTGTTACTAGTTCCTCTAGTTGTGGGAGGACCAGATCTCTGTGGTTTCTAAAGATGACTGCTCCAGAGAGTCCTCTCTAAGCAAGCTTGGCGGACCCACATTTGTAGCTCTTTTCCTTTCAGCTCAATGCTTCTTGGATTGGGGTGTACTAGGACAGCGGGGCCCCCACCAAGGAGCCGCAAAGGCTGAATACCCCCGTCACAGCATTAAAATCTCTCAGTAATAGAAGAGGCCCAGACATTCCACTAACAATATTATATAGCCCATTTTTTTACAATTGTTAATTACAATAATTTTTTGAAGATTATCCCAGTTAAGCTTCCTAATGCTCAGCAGCTTTACAATGGGTGCCAGCCTCACATCAGCTTACTTGCATTATATAATAAAAGTTATAATACAGAGATAGCTGCAACAACAATACATTAAATGATGGATGCGTGTGCTCTTATTAATAGTTCACACATGTTATTGGAAAGTACACATTTTGGCTGTAATACCTTTAATTATAGATTATGTACTACCCAAACATCACAATATATTCCATGTGTATGGAAACAGCTATGCCACGTTTGTCTTGCTTTCACATCACCTTTACCCCAATCACCTTTTTTTTTTTTTTTTAATAGAAACAGGTTTGTATGTATAGAAATGTATCCTAGACCATAATCTTCCATTGGCTGTATGGTATACAGGATTGCCAACTCAATTGTATAGTGAGTCTCGTGATATTTTGTGTTTTCCTTCAAGACTCATCTCAAGTCCTGTGACTATATGTGAATCTCAGCTTCCATTTAAGGGGGGGGGAACATTTCTAGCCCTCATAGTTGTGGAGAAAAGCTGTGACCTGAGTGCACCCTATAGGCACAAAAACCAAAGGGCAAATAAAATTAACCCCAGAATTTTTTTAATCTCGTGATTTTTGTGTCAATCTCGTGATTTTTTGAGGCCTGACTTGATTTGTGAAGACTTGAGGTTGGGATTCCTGGATACAGAGGTGAAAAGTGTATAGTAAATTACAACCAATAGATACTGCAGACCACCAGCATAGTTTAAGTGTATCTGAGTGCACACCTTCTGTTACTGCACAGGATGCATTATGTTCCCCTGGGTTTGAAGGGCTGCTGGCAAGGGTCTTCTCTCTAAGGAGTTGTTAGTGGTGAAATTCATATATACAAATAAATAACTTCACTCATATGAGTACTCATGTTGATTTCAATGGGACTACTCTTGTGAGGAAAGTTAAGCATGTTCCTAAGTTCCTCCAGGACTGGGGCCTACATTCCCCGTTACAGATTTCAGAATATTTGTATTACACACACAAGTGTGTAATATAAGCCATTTTTACTTCAGAGCATTGTATACCAAGGCAAAGAGTAGTAAAGAACTAAGAACATATTAATAGCTTTTAAAATTCTACATCTTCAGTTCTATACCAGCTTTGCCACTTATATTTTGTAAACATTATTAATGGTGGGGAGTTAGGGGCAGTTCAGAATGCTTTAATACTCCCTCAAGTAGTTATTCATGAGTTCTGCTATGAATTACAATTATGTATCATGGCAACATTTGAGGAAAATATTATTAGGTTCATAATGTCTTTAACTCTGGCAGTCAGAAATACACAAACCTAGTATTATACACATATATAAAATAACAGCTAATTCTCTCAAATAACTGCACAAGAAGCTTTCCACTTCTTTTACTGACATGGGTTTCAGGCTATCTGGAGGAGCCTGATCCCCCTACACTTTGTCCCCAGGTGTGCACTCAAGGGTAAATGGATGCTCTTTTTGGATTTCCAGATGCTCAGATAATACAGTAGTGATCATGGCAGAAATGAATAGATGGGCTAGATGCACTTAGGATGGGATTCATGCAATGCTGGATTCCACTCCTGGTTTATATTATACAAACTTCAAGCTTCAGGTCCAAAACATAATTCTAGCTCAGGGGTTCTCAAACTGTGAGTTGTGACCCTAAAGTGGGTTGCGACCCCATTTTAATGGGGTTGCTAGTGCTGGTGTTAGACTTGGTGGGGTCCTGGGCTGAAGCCCAAGCCCCACCTCCTGGGGTCGAGGCCAAAGCGGGGCTCAGGCTTCGCTTCAGCCCTGGGCAGCAGGGCTCAGGTTACAGGCCCCTTTGCCTGGGGCTACCCCCCTCGGCCTGGGGTCCTAGGGCTCAAGCTTTGGCTTAAGCTTTGGCTTCCCCCTTTCTACTTCCTCCCCCCCTCCACCCCCATGCCTGGGGAGGTGAGGTCAGGCAGCCTCAGGCTTCCCCTCCTAGGATCCCCCTCCTAGGGTTGTGTAGTAATTTTTGTTGTCAGAAGGGGTTGCGGTGCAATGAAGTTCGAGAACTGCTGTTCTAGTTGTTTCAAACTCAAGCTGACCTCAGACAAGTTAAGTGTATCTTAGCACCACTCCTCCCTAAAAGCTGTTAGTTTCTAACCGGTCAGCTTTCTAGCACTTGAGAGGAATGATGGTTCAGTGGCAAGGATGCTAGGCTGGGTTCAATTCCATGTTCTGCCACAGACTTCCTGAGGGTCAGTCATTATTCTCCCTGAGTATCAGCCCAGCTTGCTCCCCATCCCCCTCCCCCTCCCCCCCATAAAATGAGGATAATAAATACATTCAAACATGCAAGTAGCTCACCTACCATGGTAATGGGGGCCATATAAGTACTTAACATATAGACAGAACTCTCCTCTAAAAAGACACCAAAATCTGCATCCTGCAGATAGTTAAGCAACTATTTGATACATTCTGAATGTACCAGGACTACATTTATTACTTCTGTCATAAGGATATTAACCTGTGTTTGTGGTGCTAAAATTCCTACTCTGGTTAATCTAGTCTACCTACCTACATTCTCCTATAGTTTCAACTCAAATTATTTTTCACTTCTCCCGATAAACCCCATTGTTGAATGTTATGACCTGCTCCATCCACGAGATGGGTAAAATAATCTTTGCATATGTTGGACCAAATTAATTTGTGATGTAAATTCTTTGAAGCCCAAGATGAATTTAACCCCTTAGAGTCTTAGGGTCATTCAAGAGAAGAGTTGCACTCTGTATAAACATATTGTATGATTATTATTGTGATTTCCCTCAGCACAGAATGGAATCTAAACAAGCACATACAGTTTAATGAAAAGCTATTTCATAGTAGCTAAAATCTCCACATGTACTCTACAAATTACATTAGTTAATCAGAATAAAACTTAACATTGTATTTCTCTGACAAAGGTCTCTGTGGCATACAACTGCTTTAAGCATTTTAGTAAATGCATACAATTTCCATTACTAGTTATCAAAACCATTCATGCATCTCAAAGCATTAAATGATATTTTATGACAGCAGATGGCATCATTTAGTTATTTTTAACTGTGATGCTTGGTCTGTTTACAGTACAGCATAATTTGTTTTTGGAAGGTTGGCAGATGTGATGTCAGCAAACAGTATTCTGGCCCAATGAAAAGATATGCATCAAAAAAGAAGAAAACAGTGATTAAACCATCTCATTGGCTTACCTTTGGTTTAACTTCACAAAATTCTTACAATCAATATTATTTATCTCAGTCACACCTGACATTCCGTGATGCATCCTAATTTTCTGATCCCGTAGGTAAGCCCCGTAGAAGCCACCAGCTGATTACATTCATATCTTGACATGATCAGTTTGAGTAATGTCTGCTTTACCGAAACATAGCAGACAAGACCTCATCTCAGTGGTAATTTATGGTCTCCTTTTCCCATCTGTTCCCACTGGGATCATTAACTATTAGAACCACATCAATCTAAATTGCTTTATAATACTACATTTAAACTGCCAGTTTCTAGGTAATTCTCTTTAGAAATATTCACAACATTTTTCCTGGTTATACACAAAGCAGAGGAAATAATGTGCTAGTAAGACATGTTTAAGAAATTTGTAAGCCCCAGCCGGAACAAAAACTTTAATCTTTGCAAAAAAGAAAAGACCTTGTGAAACTTTGGGAATTAAAAATGACACTGATTCAGATTTAAAGCAACAACTGCAATTCACATAATGGTAGGAAACTGTCTCAATTCTTTGTACTCATTCATCGTTAAAATGGAAAAACAACTTATGAAAATAGGGAACTGGAGACTACGGCAGCCTCACAAGTGGCTGAAAAACAAGATCTGTTATTCAACTTATCTTTCTGTAACTTCTCTCTTGGTATCTGACCACAGTGATGTGAAAAAAGGCAAAAAGATAAACACATTTTTGTGTTTTCGAGGATAAAAAACTTTGAAAGGGGAAGCAATAAAAACAGAGAAATCTCTGCACAGTCTCAAACTGTTTTTGAAGAAACGGGGATTGAGAGAAGGGAATGAACTGGGCTATTTTCCTTTGCAGAAGAATACTAAAAACATTATGATCCATCACATGGTGTCTCTAATGTGCCCATCACTGTGGTTTCCAAGATCTCTCTCTATACATAGCATAAATAGTTATATTTTTCCAAATGGTTCTGTTACATTTTTCTGCATAGTAATACAACAAAATTAATAGAGTGGTTGGTGCCTGTTTTCAGCATAGGATTGTTTTCAGGTAGCCCTGTTGGAACCTGCAAGATTTGTAAGAGTTCTGAGACAATAGCCTTGGTAGGTGTTGCAGTGTAAGATTCCTCCCAGACATTTCTGAATGTCTGGCTACTTGGTTTGGTGTTGGTGACTCTTAGGCCAGGTCTACACTACAGACCTATATCCGTATATCACATGGGGGTGTGAAAAATCCACACCCGAGTGACATAATTATGCCAACCTAACCCCCTGTGTAGACAGAGCTATGTTGACGGGAGGGGAGGTGGACTAACTATGCCGACAGGAGAAGCTCTCCCTTCGGCGTAGTAGCATCTTCACTAAAGTGCTATAGTGGTGCAGCTGCACCACTGTACGTGAAGAAAAGCCCTAAATCCTTGCTCATCAGGAATAGTTGGGATGTTACTGAAAATTTCTGCCTTCTTCAGCCTGCATGCTAACAACTTGCCTGGCTTTCTTTCCTAGTTCTACATAATTCTACTTTCAACTCAAGAGCAAATTCTCTCTCAACCACCAATCCTACAAACAGATATGCCAGTACACACTCTATGACCCACATGGAGTCCCAATGAAATTAATAACGCTGCCTGGATGAGCGAGGATTCACACTAGAACAGCTGTTTGCAGCAGAGGAGCCTTCATAAACTCAAATTTATGGTGAATTAGTTTCTGCTCTGTAGACTTCTAATTTGTCTTTTCAAATGTGTTGCCCCTCAGAGCTTTAATCTCTTATTCCAGTAATTGAACTCTTTGGACTTATTTCTCTCCCCATCCCATAAATGAAGAGAGGCTGATAATTCTTCCCCAATGTAGGACTTGAATGCCTCCCATAACATGGCCCAAGAACAGTCAGATTATAACCTGTATTTGGTATTCTGATATCATCTGTATATACCCAAGTGAAGACACTAGTTACTTGGTATATATTTAACGGCAGCTGTATTCATAGGCTTACATGTCTTCTGCCTGTTATATGAGATCTTTAATAAAGATTTAATTATGAAAACCAACAAAGTAAAATAGCTTAGTTGCACAAGTTATGGATTTCTACAGGAGAGTGAAAAGGACTAAAGAGAGTATCAAACACAAACACTTGAATTAAGAAAAAAGATTTTAAAAAATCACAAATTTTGTCTTAATTTTTTTTTAAAATCACAATGATAGCATGAAGCTCACTACCAAAGCATTCATCCTTTATCTACTCAGAGCCGGACAGGAAATGTGCTTTTTCAGCCACTCTCAGAGCATGCTGTTATACTTCTGAAAGACAAGCTAGGAAGTTTGGGGAAAAAAACAAAAACAAAAAAACCCTAAATCTCTGCCATGTTGTATAGCCACACTAAATTACAGAATTCCCTTCATTTTTTTTTTTCCTGTTCGGGTTTGTCATTTTTAAAGAGAGTATCAGCACTTTCTGTTTCTAAGTATTTCTTATTTGTTGGTCTGATGACATATTCAGATTTTTTTCCCCCAAACTGGCAGAAATGGGAAGTGAACTCCCCTATTTATCCACAACTGAATGAATGGTACTTCCCCCCCCCCACTGTTATACCAACATGCCTGAACCCAAAATTGGAGGGACCACTTTTAAGGTACAAGGTAGTGTTCTTTACCCATTTAAACCATGTATTTTCTGCTGAGTCCAGTTTAATGTGGCTACTGCTCCAAAAAGTAATGGACAAAGATTATAAATTTAACTCACACAGCCAGTCATCAGAGGTCATCCACATTGGGTATCACTACAATCATAACTGTAACCAAATTAGACAGTTGGCATAGACAACTGTATCACTTTTCAGCAGTTCTCAAACTGGGTCAGGACCCCAAAGTGGGTCACAACCCCATTTTAATGGGGTCACCAGGGCCAGCATTAGACTTGCTGGGACCTGGGGCTGAAGCTGAAGCCTGAGCTCCACCCCCCACCCGGGGCGGCGGGGCTCAGGCTCTGGCCCCCTCTCCCCCCACTTGTTGTCAAAATGGGGTTGCAGTGCAATGAAGTTTGAGAACCACTGACTTAGGTGCTTTGTTTCAGAGTAGCAGCCTTGTTAGTCTGGATCCTCAAAAAGAACAGGAGTACTTGTGGCACCTTAGAGACTAACAAATTTATTTGAGCATAAGCTTTCGTGGGCTACAGCCCACTTCATCGGATGCATAGAATGGAACATATAGTAAGGAGATATATATATACATACAGAGAACATGAAAAGGTGGGAGTTGCCATACCAACTCTAAGAGGCTAATTAATTAAGAGAAAAAAATTTTGTAGTGATAGTCAAGGTAGCCCATTACAGACAGTTTGACAAGAAGGTGTGAGGATACTTAACATGGGGAAATAGATTCAATGTGTGTAACGGCTCAGCCATTCCCAGTCTCTATTCAAGCCTAAATTGATGGTATCTAGTTTACATATTAATTCAAGTTCAGCAGTTTCTCGTTGGAGTCTGCTTTTGAAGCTTGCCTCAAAAGCACAACACATTTCCAGATTGCCAGTGGTCAGGTTCCTGGGTCTTTGTGCATTTACTAGGGCTGTCAAGCGATTAAAAAAAATTAATCGCGCAGTCAAACAATAAGAGAATGCCATTTATTTAAATATATTTGGATGTTTTCTACATTTTCAAATATGTTGATTTCAATTACAACATAGAATACAAAGTGTACTTTCTAGTTATTTTTCTTACAAATATTTGCACTGTAAAAAACAAAAGAAATAGTAGTACAAGTACTGTAGTGCAATCTCTTTATTATCAAAGTTGAACTTACAAATGTAGAATTATGCACACAAAAATAACTACATTCAAAAATAAAACAATGTAAAACTTTAGAGCCTGTAGGTCCACTCAGTCCTAATTCTTGTTCAGCCAATCGCCCAGACAAACAAGTTTGCTTACAATTTGCAGGAGATAATGCTGCCCGTTTCTTGTTTACGTCACCTGGAAGTGAGAACAGGCGTTCGCATAGCACTATTGTAGCCGGCGTCGCAAGATATTACGTGCCAGATTCACTAAAGATTCACGCTTCAACCACCATTCCAGAGGACATGTGTCCATGCTGATGACGGGTTCTGCTTGATAAATATCCAAAGCAGAGTGGACCGACGCATGTTCATTTTCATCATCTGAGTCAGATGCCACCAGCAGAAGGTTGATTTTCTTTTTTGGTGGTTCAGATTCTGTAGTTTCCGCATTGGAGTGTTGCTCTTTTAAGACTTCTGAAAGCATGCTCCACACCTCATCCCTCTCAGATATGGGACAGCACTTCAGATTCTTAAACCTTGGGTCGAGTAGCTACTTTTAGAAATCTCACATTGGTACCTTCTTTGCGTTCTGTCAAATCTGCTGTGAAAGTGTTCTTAAAACTAACATGTGCTGGGTCATCATCCAAGACTGCTATAACATGAAATGTATGGCAGAATGTGGGTCAAACACAACAGGAGACATACAATTCTCCCCCAAGAAGTTCAGGCACAAATTTAATTAATGCATTATTTTTTTAACGAGCATCATCAGCATGGAAGCAAGTCCTCTGGAATGGTGGCTGAAGCATGAAGGGGCATACATATGTTTAGCATATCTGGCATAAGTGCCATGCAAACACCTGTTCTCACTTTTAGGTGACATTGTAAATAAGAAGCAGGCAGCAGTATCTCCCGTAAATGTAAACAAACTTGTTTGTCTCAGTGACTGCCTGAACAAGAAGTAGGACTGAGTGAACTTGTAGGCGCTGAAGTGTTGCATTGTTTTAGTTTTGAGTGCAATTATATAACAAAAAAAATCTACATTTAGATTTTTACACTTTCACGATAAAGAGATTGCACTACAATATTCATACTTGTATGAGATGAATTGAAAAATACTATTTCTTTTATCAGTTTTACAGTGAAAATATTTGTAATAAAAAATAATAATATAAAGTGTTAATTCTGTGTTGCAATAGAAATCAATATATTTGAAAATATAGCAAAAACATCCAAAAATATTTAATAAATTTCAATTGGTATTCTATTGTTTAACAGTGCGATTAATCATGATTAATTTTTTTTAATCACGATTAATTTTTTTGAGTTAATCACGTGAGTTAACTGCAATTAATCGACAACCCTAGCATTTATCCTACAAAAGTGACTTGACTCTAAAAAATCAAGAACATCAAAAAGGAGCTCCAATCACAGGTGAGGGGGAATTATGAGCAATTCCAAGCAGGTACGGCCTCTTTTGGATAAAACCTTGAATTCTTACGATAGAGATAGTAAGTACCATACATTGGCACACAGTAAGTACTAAATGACAGGCACTAATCATGGGCCCAATGCCATTATACTGTAGCTGAGTGCACTGAAGAATGCAAGGCTTTGAAAAGTCATATTAACAATGCAGAAAATAAGCTTAGACTAAGGAATGTCAATTTGGTTAGGAGAAGCTAAAACAATCTTTTCTGAATAGATTTTTAGAGTCTGGAGAATACAAAGGTTTGATTTTCCTTTAACAATGCATTTCTGATGCTATTTGTGTAGGTATTAGAACCTCTCAGCTTTTGTGAAGTGAAAACATGTCTTCCACATCTATTTTGAAGGCCAAGTTAGTAGCATAATATTTAGCATTTTTTATCTCCGAAGCGCTAAAAAGGTGTCACCTTATACACCGACCTGCCTACACACACCTGTGATGTAGCTTATTATTACCCCCAATTTACAGGTGAAGAAACTGAGGCAGAGAGGTTATGTAACTTGTTCAGTGTTCTAAAGGGGGGTCAGTGTCAGAGCCAGGGCTAGAATGCAGGAACCATTTACTACCAGTCCTATGCTCAGACAACACCTGCTTCTCACTGCAGAAATGGGAATGTGGTTTTCAGCGTTCAAGACTACATTCCTATTCTGCTCCAAATGCTTTTAAGCAACTTTTCAGACTTGTTGGGGTGGGCTACAATATGCTAGAATTCTGTATAGGTTTTTTATGTTAAGTTCAGGGTTCATTTATGCGACCACATGATTATGATTCTTTCTCCCTTGGCTGCTTAGAAACAGACTGATGTTAGTAATGGCTACAATAAACAGAACAACAAATTGTTTGAAGGTTCAAATGCTCAGGAAGCCTTTTGCTGTTTGTGGTTCAATCTGTTTCCTCTTGAGATGTAGTCTAATATGCGGACTTCCTTGTAATAAATTTGCGTGCATATGGAGTTTTATATTTTCAATTAGCCCTACAAAGGTTTGGGCCGGGGGAGGGTGGGGAAGGGGGGGCAGAAATATCTCCTTTCATGAAACATGGAGTTTATCAGTGGGCAAGTCATGAGCTGATTAATGTATACGCACAATGCAAGAAAACAGGAGACGATGTAAATAGGAATGGCCAGAAATAATAAGGTTTTGATATTTTATTCTGTTTCGCTTATAAAAGAAGTCACTAGAAAACTAGGGTGAACTTCATGCGCTGCTGAAGTCAGTAGGAGTTTTGTCATTGACTTTAATAGTACCATGATGTTATTCCTGTTGTTTCTTAATAATTTCTGGCATGGTTTCCACATCACTGAAATGTATATACCTTTGCCTTCCTTTCTAATTAAACAAGGGCCTTGGGGAATTACTCTGGTGAAAAAAAGTTGATCCGTGGGCCCCGCTGAGAAACTCCTCCCTCTCCCTTCCAGGTGCGCCTCCAACATGCTGGGGAACAGGCTTGTGTGTCCTGGCTCCCCGGTGCTCCCAGAAGTGATGAGCATGTACCCTGCGGCGGGGAGGCCAGAGGGTCTTCACACGCCGCCCTCGCCCCGAGCACTGACTTCACAGCTCCCATTGGCCAGGAAATGCAGCCAATGGGAGCTGCGGGGGCGGTGCCTGCAGGCAGGAGAATCCCCGGCTCGCCCACCTAGGAGTCGCAGCCAGAGGGATGTGCCATTCACTTTCGGGAGTGCCCCGAGGTAAGCGCCACTGCCCTCACCCCCTCCCGTACCCCAACCCCCTGCCCCAACCCAGAGCCTGCCCCCAAACTCCCTCCCAGAGCCCACACCCAGAGCTCACATCCATTCCGCACCCAGACTCCCTCCCAGAGCCCGCACCCCACAACCCTTCCGCACGCAGACTGCCTCCCAGAGCCTGCACCCCACAACCCTCCCGCACCCAAACTCGCTCCCAGAGCCCGCACCTCCTCCTGCACCCCAACCCCCTGCCCCAGCCTGGTGAAAGTGAGTGAGGGTGGGGGAGAGCGAACAACGGAGGGAAGGGGGCTGGAGTGAGCTGGGGCGGGGCAAGGGCATAGCCCCGGGTAAGGGGTGGGGAAGGGGGTGGGGCAAGGGCTGAACAGGGGGCGTTGGGGGTCCCTGAAAATTTTTAAATCAAAACTGGGGTTCTTAGGTTGCTAAAGTTTGAGAACCGCTGCAATATAATTTGAAAGAACTAAAAGAAAAAGCTTGGAAAAATGTAAAGTATGTGTGTGTTGGATGTAGGAAGGAGGCCACAGAAAGAGAAATAACATAAGCAGACAGAAGATTAAGGAGGGAAAATATGAAAGATAGGGGATGGAGGAACAGCAGAGAATGGACGTAAGGTGTTAGCAGTGGAGAGAGAGGAAAAAATAGGAGTGGAACATTATAAAAATAAGGAAGTGCTTCCACATAAGTGAATGACAACATAATATATAAACATCCATCCAAACTAGCCAACATTTTATACATATGCTTTTTTTTGGTTTGCTGATTGGAATTAAAAATCTTTGGCAATCCCTAACTGCGTAACAGCCTTTAGATCATAATTACCATACATTACCATAATTAGAGAAGCCCTGAAGCTGATAAAACTTCCACTGGGAGTTGAATTGGCCTCTGGCTGACTCCAGGGCCAGAGAAGAGCAAGGGTGGTGTACTCTGACTTCTCCACCTACATCCATTTAAGTTATGCACAGAGCACTACCTCTGTGCTATGCAGAAGAAATCTTTCACTTCTGTGTTGTTTGTTATGGCTTTGAACTCTGTGTGTGGGATTTCAAAGAGATATAAGAAACCATACTTTTACATAGGAAAACGTGGACTCATCTTTATATATAAAATTACACTCTCAGGTTGCTGACCATATCGGGTGAGATTCTAAAACCTTTGTCCTCAAAATCAACAAATATATTTGTGAAGTAAGGTACTATTCAATGTGAGCAATGATGTCAGAATCTGGCCCACTGTAAATTCATGAATATCAGAAAGGATCACAGGATGCAGATTACAAATGCCTATTTTGGAGTAATTCTGGGAAGCATCTTCTCCATGCCCTATCCCCAACCTGATTGATTGTTTTTACTCTAGTATGTACAAGCAGGTTCTCAGTGTAAAAAGAGTTCCTTTGAATGGTCTCCAAGTTTAATTAGGGAGGAAGGCAGTTTATCCAATTTGTCCTTTATTGAACCCATCACTAAAAACAGAGGTCATTTCAGTACGGACATTGTAATACTCTTCAGCAGGTGTTCTCAACCTTTTTCTTTCTGAGCCCCCCCACATGCTATAAAAATTCCATGGCCCAGCTGTGCCAGGCCCAGTGTTAGGGAGTAGCACAGGGGGCAATTGCCTGGGGCCCCATGCCACAGGAGGCACCACGAAGCTGCATTACTCAGGCTTTGGCTTCAGTCCTGGTTGGTGGGCGAGGCCCAGGGCTGCAGTCCTGCACAGTGGAGCTTCAGCTTTCTGCCCTGGGTCCCAGTGAGTCTAATGCTAGCCATGTTTGGCGGATCCCCTGAAACCTGCTTAGGCCCTGCCCCCCTGGTTGAGAACCACTGCTTGACAGGTAATTAACACTTGGTTGCAGATGGACCAAATTCTATATCTTGATAACATATCAATGTAATTGATAAGTCACTGAAGTTAAATGAAGTTATTCCAAATTTACACCATTGTAACTGAGAACATCATTAATTGCTATTTATATTGCAGTAGTACCCTTTGTGTATGTATACTGTGATTTAACAACAACAAAAAGAGGCACCAAGTCTCAGAGCCCAGGTCAGTTGACTAAGGGCTCACAGGGCTCCGGCTGCAGAGGCTATAAAATTGCAGTGTAGACTTTCAGGCTCCAGCCAGAACCCGGGTTCTGAGATCCTGCGAGGGGAGAGGGTCTCAGAGCCCAGGCCCCAGCCCCAGCTCAAACATCTACACTGCAATTTTATAACCCTGCAGAACCTGGCCTGAGTCAGCTGACCCAAGCCAGCCATGGCTGTACCACAAGTCTTTTATTGCAACATAGACATATCCAAAATATTCTAGGAAACAAACACAGAAAAAGGCTCAGTCTCTTGCTCTGCAAAGCATAGCCTAAAAAAACGTTGATCCAGTGCTAACCACTAATAGGAGATTCTGAAAAAAATAAAATAAAAATCAGAATTTGCATATATCTGATTTCCAATGAATACTAATAATAGTTCTGGAGCACCTGAACTTTTATTTGAAATAAGAGGAAGGTTCAAAGGAAGAACAATTTCCATTTCTGCAACAGTACAGAACACAGTGACAGAATTCATCTGGTGCATTAATCTTAACATTCCTTACAAGTGACTCTGGACTGCAGGAGAAAACATTCCCACTATCTGATCAGAGATACGTCATGTTTCCCAAACAGAATGGCTGACAAAAGCGCTAGCTGCACAGTTTTACCATTCTCATTCTCTTGATACATCTGTTTGCAGACCTCCAGCTGTTCAGAAACTCTAACAGCTAAGGAAAATAATGTTCCATATACCAGGAAAATTAAACTAGCCCACAGACAAATAATTATTATAAGCCAGAGAATTCATAAACAATTATTTAATGATTTATAATTATGATAATCCTGAGTGAAAGCTTTTTAGAGCCACAAACAGCAGCAAAGTAACAGAGAAACTATTTTTTCCATAGCAATATTGGTTTAGACACTGAAAATCCATAAATATATGTTACATTGGGGAAGAGCTTGAAAAAGCCACTCAACAATAGAGAAGAGGAAATTTCCCTGGTTACTGGGGGAATACGGAAGGACAAAAAGCCATCAATTTTTGCAGCAATTGAGCTTTCACAATTACTTGCATAAATGCTACCGTATAGAAGTGCTGAATATATGCAATTCTCGTTAACTTTAATGGAAGCTGAAGGTGGATATCAACTGTTAAAATAAGTTTCTAGCCCCTCTAAATACAAATGTAAGTTTCAAATATGAAACAATGCAATACTACTTCTCCAGTCTGCTTTCCCATGTGGCACTAAGATGAAACTGACAAAACTGGATCTGATTTCACTGCAGCTAGTCACCCCTCTATGGGCAGCTGTGAAATTGACAGGAATCATCAATTTCATGCTGCAGCTTGCAGAAGCAATTAGCAGTATAGGGACTGGAGCTACACATGGTTCCTAAGAGCTCAAAAATTAGAGGCTGGGGACAGGTTAAATTTTCAGAGACCTTCCCCCAAGGCATTGCGGCAAAGGAAGAGAGGAACAGCAACAGTCAAAAGGCTGTGGAACGGCAGACAAGATGAGCCCTGTGGCTATGGCACTGACTAGGTCTCAGTCCTGACTCTGCCACTAACTTCCTGCTGCCCATTCTGTAAAATGGGGAGGAGATTTCCCTACTTCACTGGAGTGTTGTGAGAGTAAATCTACTGATGTTTGTGGCACAGTCAGATTTTAAAATTTTATTAAAGCTAATGTTAAAAAATTATATAGTAAACAGGTTAAGAAAAGAGTGTCTGTACATCTGGGTATAGTGCTTATTTTATCCACAAATACCAACTTTGTTTTAAAAGTCATAAGATACATATAGCGCATAATCAGCAGTAACCCAAATCACAGGATGCAGACTACAAATTCTTATTCTGGGAAGCATCTTCTCCATGCCCTATCCCCAACCTGATTGCTTGTTTTTACTCTTGTATGTACCAGCAGGTTCTCAGTGTAAAAAGAGTTCCTTTGAATGGTCTCAAAACTTAATTAGGGAGGAAGGCAGTTTATCCAATTCCTTTATTGAATCCATCACTAAAAACAGAGGTCATTTCAGTACGGACATTGTAATACTCTACAGCAGGCATTCTCAACCTTTTTCTTTCTGAGGCCCCCCCAACATGCTATAAAAATTCTATGGCCCAGCTGTGCCAGGCCCAGCGTTAGGGGGTAAAGATGGCAATTGCCTGGGGCCCCATGCCACAGGAGGCACCATGAAGTTGAATTACTCAGGCTTTGGCTTCAGCCCTGGGTCGTGGGTTTGAGGCCCCGGGCTGCAGTCCCACACGGTGGGGCTTCAGCTTTCTGCCCTGGGCCCCAGTGAGTCTAATGCCAGCCATACTTGGCGGATCCCCTGAAACCAGCAGTAACCCAAATTTAGATGCAAAATTTAACAATACAGTTTAGATCAGGGATTGGCAACGTTTGGCACATGGCCCACCAGGGTAAGCCCCCTGGCGGGGCGGGACGGTTTGTTCACTTGCCGCATCTGCAGGTTCGGCCTATCGTGGCTCTCACTGGCCACGGTTCACTGCTCCAGGCCAATGGGGGCTGTGGGAAGTGGCGTGGGACGAGGGATGTGCTGGCCGCGGCTTCCCGCAGCCCCCATTGGCCTGGAGCGGCGAACCGCAGCCAGTGGGAGCTGCGATCGGCCAAACCTGCGGACATGGCAGATAAACAAACCAGCCCGCCCCGCCATGGGGCTTACCCTGGCAGGCTGTGTGCCAAACGTTGCCGATCCCTGGTTTAGATATTAGCATCCAAGTATTCGGATACATTTACTATAGTCAAAAGGCATCTAAGCAAATAGTAATGGAACAGCCAGTTTACAAAGCATGTTCCCTTTAATAACTAGTGTAATTTACACTATAAAAACCTGCAGAAGGATCACATATGACAGGTGCACTCACCTAGGAGTGATTAGGAGAACTTCCTGTGAGTGCTTGGCAGAAATGTGGAGCTAGAGGGCATTACGATAGTTGGACTAAGATCCAAAAGGTCTCCATTCCTTTTCCTATAGACCAGCTCTCCTCTTACCATCTGGCTCTCCCTGGTTCTTGCAGTATTTATGATTACTATTATGTATTATTTGTATTACAGTAGCAACTAGGGGTCCTTAGTCTTGATGGGAGCCCCATTGTGAAGGACACGGTACAAACACTCACACTGAAATCCTGGCCCTCCTAAAGTCAATGATAAAACTTCCTTTCATTTCAGCTGGGCCAGGATTTCACTTTTAGACAGTGTCTGCCCCCCAGGGGTTTCCAGTCTCAGGGCAGAACACACAGGTGTAGTACACAATGGAAAGGTTACTGGCGGAATGGAAAAAAGGGCTACCGCAATACACACACATGGTTACATAGACTAGCAACATGCAAAACATGCAGTTATACATTTGTTTAAGTTAATGAGAGAACAGAACTACTGTAATTGCCATAAATCAGTTTAGTGTTTAATGTAGGTCTAGAAAAGGAACTTGTGATTCTGAGCTGTGATTTAAAGGGCAGGCTACTAGCACTAGCAAATAATTTGGGGGTGCATACCATGCCTAAGGAGCAGCATGGAAGTAGGCCCAAATATGTTGGTGGGGAAAGCAGACAAATAGGTGATGGCAACATTCATCACTGTTAGGTCAGAAGGGACAGGTCACAAAGCAGTCAGAAATAGGCTAAATTAAGAAGCACAGTCTTGTAAACCTCACATGGCAATTTAGTCACCTTAAAATATTCCACAGTGCCGTTATTTGAGTGTTTGACTCTGTTCTAGTTGTATTCTTCTGAAATGATCATCTTCAATTCAGAATTATTTCCTTTATTTTATCTAAAAGTGTGGCATGTACAATTCGTGTTATTCCCAGAACATTTTTCTCCTCTATTGCAATCTGTGCCTGAATGGAATTTGTCATTTTCATCCAAACAGGATTTCTCTACAATCAATCTTTTCAGTAACAATTTTAACATTTGACCAACATTTACATCATGTAATCTACTGAGACTACCACATAAGGATGAATTTTATTACCAAAAATTTTAATTGCAACCAAATAAGACAAATTATAAAAACTAAAAATCTTAAGGATCATAAAGCCAGTTCCTTCTACTATCAACATTATTCTTCTCTTTTGTATATGTCTAAGCATTTTGCCACTTTAAACTGCAACAGAACAGAAATGTTTACAAGCATACAGTGTTCTTTAATCGTTTTGTTTCTCTTGCCCCGCACATCACGCCAACAACGCCACTGCTCAAAATTTCTGCTCAAAATTTATACTCAGAAATCAAGACACACCAAATTGAAAACACAATTCTAAGATGTAAGACATTTTGCTATTCCAAGGAATCTCGCACAGTTCTCTTGTGCCTGTTTCTCACACTACAGCTAATGACCTAAGACAAAAGGATGAAATTTGAGCAACTAACAATGTTTTTCATTTATCTTCAATCTGTCATTCTGATTCACTAAGCCTTTCATCTTGTTTTTTTTGGTTGTTGCTGTTGAGTTTGGCACAAGAAAAGATGAAGTATCCCCAAGCCATGGCTTATTATAAGCTTTCAAGGAAAACAAGAAAGCTGCCTTAAAAACAAATGAGATATCTGAAGCGAACAGACATTTAAATGAAAAAAGAAAATGCAGGTACCCAGCTGGTATTCATGTTAATAATCTCCCTGTCAACAGGTAAAAAAAGAGAGACAACATTATAAAATACATCTGCATTAATTAGACTATGTAGTTGCCAAGGTGATTTTCAAAAGGGCTAATTAATGCCTGTTTTACATACATAAATTATAGAGATTAAAAAGCTAGTGAGTAGGTATGTGTAAATAAATTAGTTATGATGGAGTTATTCCCAGGTAGAATGCAACAAATCAAGTTTTGTCTAATGTTGTTCTAACAAAATTAAGGAAGATGAGGAGCAGAAACCTGAAGGCCTCACTCACTTGCCCCTCTTCATGTTGTCTGTGTCACCAACAATTTCATTGAAAAGAGATGAGGAAGAGAGACTATCCTGCTCACTTTATTCATTCTACTGACCCTTTTTCTTCTCAGATCCACAAACAAACAAAACACAACACTGATTCACTGGTATCCGGAATAAGGTAAACCCTTATGTAGAGGAAAGAACTTCAAAATTTCGGCACAAGGGAAATTGACTTTCACATCACGTCAATTTCAAGGAAAAGAAGAAAGCATCTAACAAAATAAAGTGGTATTTATCCCTGATGCAACTATTTTGTACTTTTAATTGCCTATCCTGCACACTGCCCACCAATCCATCCTACCCAGAGCTATGATTCATCTTTCAAGCCTCTGAACAACTTTCATATATAGGATAGTAATGGTCAGACATGGAGACCGATTAGATAGAAACCCCCACAAATAAGATTTACTTCTTTCACCAAGGCTATGGCTACAATAGAGAGCTTACAGTGGCACTGCTGTAAGCTCTCTAGTGTAGCCGCTCTAAGCTGAAGGGAGAGAGCTCTCCCATCAGCTTAATTAATCCAACCCCAACAAGCAGCTCTCCTGCTGACATTGCAGTCTCAACACCGGTACTTAGGTCGGTGTAACTTATTTCACTCAGGAGGGTAGTTTATTTGCACCCCTGAGCAACATAAGTTATACCAACATAAATAGTAGTGCAGACGTTGCCCAAAACATCACACTGTTCGGTTATTCATAAAAGACAATATTCAATCCTGGAAAAGTAACTATTTTAAAGTCAGATTGTATATAACCCATCAAGGCAGAAACACAAACCGTACATCAATATAATGTTTGGAGTTCCCACTTTTCTAATTGTTTAAAGAATCTGTACTGTGTTCTGGTGGTTGGCAAAGATACCTGAACTTCAAGTCATCCTAATGTACCCTATAGAACAGTGGTCAGCATCCCATCGATCGCGATCAACTGGTCAATCCTGGAGTCTCTGCCAGTCGATCGCTATCTCCAGGCCGCTAAAAGTCCCGCAGTGCAGCGGGGCTCAGGCAGGCTGCCTGCCTGCCATGGCCCCACGCCGCTCCCGGAAGCGGCCAGCTGTTAGCACGTCTCTGTAGCCCCGGGGGGGAGGGGGGAAAGAGGCGGCTCCACGCGCTGCCCCTACACCTAGCACCGTCCCCGCAGCTCCCATTGGTCAGGAACCAGCCAAAGGGAGCTGCAGGAGTGGTACTTGTGGGCGCAGGCAGCACACGGAGACCCACTGCCCCCATCCCAGGGGCCGCGGAGACGTGCCAACAGCCAGCCGCTTCCAGGAGCGGCATGTGGCCATGGCAGGCAGGCAGCCTGCCTGAGCCCCGCTGCACCGCCAACCAGGAGCCACCTGTGGTAAGCACCTCCCGGCCAGAGCCTGCACCTCGCACCCCCTCCTGCACCCCAACCTCCTGCCCCAGCCCAGAGCCCACTCCTGCACCCAAACTCCCTCCCAGAGCCCACACCCCTCACCCTCTCCCTGCACCCCAACCCGCTGCCCCAGCCCAGAGCCCCCTCCTGCACCCAAACTCCCTCTCAGAGCTTGCACCCCACTCCCGCACCTCGGTCCCCTACCCCAGGCTCAACCAATGCACACTCCAAAGTGGAGAATGTTACAATGACAATCAGGGATTGTGACAATCCCTGAAGGATTTTGGATCTATAAGCCACAAATGACACTAATAAAAAGTAAAACTCATGAAATGTCCAGTGGATTCTATGAGGTTAGGTGCAGTGTGACCATATGACCTCTGAACCCAAGCTTGCACCCCTCCCAGAGCTTGCACCCCTTACTCTTGCACCCCAACCCTCTGCCCCAGGCTCAGCCCGGAGCCCCCTCCCACACTCCAAACCTCTCAGCCCCAGCCCAGAGCCTGCATCCCCTCCCGCACCCCAACCTCCCACCCCAGCCCGGTGAAAGTGAGCGAAGGTGGGGGAGAGCGAGTGATGCGGGGGGGGGGGAAATGGAGTGAGCGGGGTAGGGCCTCAGTGAAGGGGCGGGGTACATCCTGGGTTGATCTTAAATTCAAAAAGTGATCTTGTGCGTAAAAAGGTTGGAGACCACTGATACAGAAGAACTGATATAGATAATTTATGGAGATTAATATATATATATTAATATATATAGTGACAGACCCAGACCAGTGGGGTACAGGAGTCTGGTAGAGGGCAAATATACTGGTCAGTGGATGAGTAGTTTTCTGTTCCCTGAGTGACCAGAGCAGGGGCTGCACTAGAGTAATCAGGAACCTGCTAGAACCAGTTAAGGCAGGCAGGCTAATTAGGACACCTGGAGCCAATTAAGAAGAAACTGCTAGAATCAATTAAGGCAGGCTAATCAGGGCACCTGGGCTTTAAAAAGGAGCTCACTCCAGTTTGTGGTGAGAGTGTGAAGAGCTGGGAGCAAGAGGTGCAAGGAGCTGAGAGTGAGAGGGTATGCTGCTGGAGGACTGAGGAGCACAAGCGTTATCAGACACCAGGAGGAAGGTCCTGTGGTGAGACTAAGGAAGGTGTTTGGAGGAGGCCATGGGGAAGTAGCCAAGGGAGTTGTAGCTGTCATGCAGCTGTTACATGAGGCACTATAGACAGCTGCAGTCCACAGGACCCTGGGCTGGAATCCGGAGTAGAGGGCGGGCCTGGGTTCCCCCCAAACCTCCCAATTGACCTGGACTGTGGGTTCTTCCAGAGGGGAAGGTCTCTGGGCTGTTCCCCAACCACATGGTAGATCTCTGAGGCAAGAAAATCCGCCAATAAGCGCAGGACCCACCAAGATAGAGGAGGAACTTTGTCACTATATATATATATAACACATACTTTTTCCTGTCACTCCAAGTTCTTTTCATAGAAAATATAGAAACATAGCTTTCATTGGCTGAAGAAAATGAAAAACTTATGCCAAATATTCTCATCCTTAATTTAAAAATAGGGGAAATTAGATGATGTGCCCACAAAAAGTCTGGGACGTTGCCAGAAAGAGAACTCTGGTCTCCTTACACCTCACCCTGGCTTCACCACAAGACCCTCAGCCTTAATCTGAAAGTAGTAAAACTTTGTATAGCTGTTACAGTTTTTTTTTCACTCTGAATTCAATTTTAAATTAACAGCTGTCAAACTGCTGTTACTTATGCTGGAAAAGCTGCTTCTTCAATAAACAATTTATTGACTGAATTGGAGCTCTGAGAACTTTAAATCTTAAATAGCTGGCAGTGATATATTTTACATTCTCTCTCCAATCACAGCTCATCCAACATATTTGCACCGTGCATGTTCCTATAATGGTAAAGAAGCACAAACTGAGGGTGAAATCTTGGCCCCATTGAAATGAATTGGACTTTTGCTATTAACTTCAATGGGGCTAGGATTTCACTCTTAAGATTCCCATTATACTCCAGATCACTTCTAGTTTGGATTGTCCAGCATGACTACTTTCATGCAAGATAATGGTATCATCCTTTATCACCTTCATTGGCTTCCTCGTCTCTTTGACTCCATTCCAGACTGCCTTCCTGCTTTTCAAACTCCTACAGTGACTCAGAGACCCCTGACCCTAAACCTACTTGCTCCACTGCTTACTCACTGTGCTACCCTGGGCTTCTTTTCTGTCATCTCCCAGTGATTCACTTGGGCTGCCCCATTGGTCTAGAACTCTCTTCCTTTCTCCCTCATCCCTTCTTCATTCAAACCAAGCTTCATGCCTCGTTTGTGTCCTTTTCCCACACCAACATCTGTATCTACCCTTTCCCTGGAACTCCCTTCCTGACCCTGTCCATGTCTGTCATGCCATCTCCCATATGTCATGTAGACTAGGGTTACCATATTCAAACATTTAAAAAAGAGGACACTCCACGGGGCCCCGGTCCTGCCCCCGGCCCTGCCCCAACTCCGCCCCTTCCCCACCCCTGGCCCCGCCCCTTCTCCACCCCCATTCCAACCCCTTCCCCAAAGTCCCTGCCCCAACTCTGCCTCCTTCTCCCTCCCGCTCTGATCTTGTTGGGGGTTGCTAAGTGCTTCCCTGCTCCCCACTCGCCCTGCAGCCCCTGCAGCCTCTGTGCCCCCCTGCCCCTGCAGCCTCTATGCCCCTGCCTGCCCTGCTCCTCCTCGCCCTGCAGCCTCTACACACCCCCGCCTGCCCTGCCCCCCCGCCCCTGCAGCCTCTATGCCCCTGCCTGCCCTGCTCTGCCTCGCCCTGCAGCCCCTGCACCCCCCCGCCCCTGCAGCCTCTGTGCCCCCTGCTCCCCACTCGCCCTGCAGCCCCTGCCCCCCCGCCCTTGCAGCCTCTGCACCCCCCGCCTGCCCTGCCCCTGCAGCCTCTATGCCCCTGCCTGCCCTGCTCCTCCTCGCCCTGCAGCCCCTGCACCCCCCCGCCTGCCCTGCTCCCCCCTCCCCCGCTCACCCAGCAGAGGGAGAGCTGCGGGCTCCACGTGGACTCAAACACTGCCGCGCTGCTCTGCGAGGGAGGAGGGAGCGGGGGAGGGGGAGGGACTCTGGTTGCTAGAGGCCCCAGTGGCTGCGAGCGGCTTTCAATCAGGCCCAGCCGTCCAATCAGCCGTGCCACACTCTGCATGAGGGGAAGGGGGAAATCCCGGACATTTCTACTTGATTAGAAATCCCCCCCGGACGGCTATTTAAAGCCGAAAAAGCCGGACATGTCTGGGGAAACCCGGACGGATGGTAACCCTAATGTAGACCCTTATTAAAACCCACTAGAAGGGTCTTAAAAACTATAGCTTCTAATATATAGACAAAAACATGGTTAGTTTCAAGATGCCTGCATTGCCTCCCAATTGCCCTCACTGTCATATTGCCCGTGTCCTTCCCCTCTCCTAACCCAACATGTGTTTGTCGTGACCTCTGTTCTCATCTTAACCCAGAATGTAAACTCTTCTAGACCTCATTCTCAGTTACACTATGTACCCTTTTACACCACTCATGCAGTGTAAATTTTATTCCTGTGGGAATTCTGCAACACTGCGCATGTGTAGAATTTATGTCTCCTGCAGATTTCTCTGCTTCTCTGCAGAAAAATGACTTTCTGATAGGGAAGCAAAGGGAAGCCACAAGAGCAGTCATGCATCCCTCCCCAGCCATATGTTTTGGGTGCCCAGGGCAACCGGCAGAGAGGTAAATCACTGTGGGGCAGGGGGCAGGAGTGAGGAAGACACAGATGGTGGCTTCTACCCTGCGCCAGGCTCAGCTGCTAGTCCCGGCTGGTTTGGAGAGGACAGGACTTCCTCTTCCCCTGCACAGCATCTGGGGCCATGTCAGACCCACCCCCAGATTTCTCCCCCGGCTGTAGGAAGCTCTGCAAACCACCACCCCTCGCCCCATGCTTCCTGTGCCCATCACTCCTCAGCTGCAGGGGGAGGGATCCCTGTACAGGGAGCTGCTCCCCCATCCACCCAACCCCCACAGATCTAGACCCCATTGTACCCAGACCTTCCCGCCAAGCCTCACCCCCAAACACACCCAGAACCCCCCACACCCAACAAGCCCCACTCCCCCTACACCTGGACCACCCCAACAAGCCACCTGCACCCTGATCCCCACTCTACTGAGCCTCAACCAGCTGCACCTGGATCCCCACCCCACTGAGCCCCATTCCCCCAGCATCTAGATCCCTTACACACACCCAGATCCCCTTCTGAGCTCTATCCCCCACTCACCCAGACCCCGCCTCCCGTTGAGCCCCAACCACCCTCACCTGGACCCCTCTGCAGAATCCTATTACCGTTGCACCCAGACCCTCCAACAAGCCCCAGTGCATCCAGATCCCTCCTGCACCCAGATCCCCCACTGAGTCACCCGCACCCTCTCACCCCACACCTGGATCCCCCCTGGATCTCGCTCCACATTTGGATCCTGCCTTGCTGAGCCTGCCTGCCCACACCTGGTGCACCTGGCATGGTGGGGCAGGGCCCTGGGGTGTTTCTGGGGCAGGCCCAGTCCTTGCGCTGTGTCAGGGTTGGGTGCAGCCTTACTGCGGAGTCCATGTCCCAGGAGGGGGGAGCTGCACAGTGATCTCCCACCTCTCTGTAGCCAGTGGCCTGTGCTCCCCAATGCCATGCTGGAGCCTCCATGTTTATATGACAAAATGTACAGAATTTTGCAGAATTTTAAATATTGTGCACAGAATTTTAATTTTTTTTGGCGCAATTTTTTTAAATTTTTGGCAAAGAATGCCCTCAGGAGTAAAATTTACATTCACTTTAAGGTCACTTCACACTGCCAGAGCAATGTAAAGGAACCTTAGTGTAAATGAGAATCAGGCCCTTTATATGTGTTCTAAAGTGCCACTCACCTATGTCACCACATAAGAATATGCATAAACATCAATAATAATAATAATCTTCCCCTCCCTTTCCATCTCACATGAACACCTTTTTCCATTTATCTTACAGCACCATTCTTTGTGAAGTATTTATTTTTGCTTTGTAGGAAGGAGGCTACAGAATACTCTTTGTCCTGTAATAAATGACAATGCGCTATGACATTTATATTTACTTTACTTTACTAAGAGTGTCATAGCTGTTTCTCTCTTTCTAAAATTCTCCTTCAAATTAGGCTTTTAAAAGGTAGACAATGCTACAAGAACAATAAATTAGTTTGAATGCAAACACACTGAACAATGAGGGGCAGAAAGCAGTTTCTGTGCTCCCAATAATTGCAACGGGAGCTACATGGCCCTAAAGAACTTTTAATAGGAAAACATTACTACTATTATTATAAAACAGATATTTCCACATGCAATATCCAGCCTCTGTCTGTCTTTGTAAAGGAGAGAATAGCCTTCTTAGCAAGGAGATGTGAACAGAGCAAAAAATGAGATTTCCCAAGGAACAAAGGCTCAATCTTGCAAGGTGCCGAGTGCCTGAAGGCTCTGATTGTTGTGACTGCTGAGCACCCAGCAAAAGTTCTCAGTACCTCCCAGGACCACGCCCCAAAATAACTTTCTTTAGTGCCAACATTTTTAGCATAATACTGTCTATTTGATTGTGTGTTTTCTGGGAAGTGAGTGTGGTGTTCTGTCTTCGAATAAATCTTGTACCTTTCCAGTTCATATAAACCTTTTTAGTCATAAGCCTGAAGATTGCTTTTCATGAATAAAATGTGACTTTACAGTAAAAGCTAACTTGAATATCAGAAATAACTGACTAGAGTTAAATAAACTCCTCAAAATGTAAAGCCCAGAATTATATGGAGTCTCTCAGCGATTGCTCCATCTCACATTGGGACTGCGTCATCCTCAAAGCCCACCACAGCTGGTAATCCCTATTGTTTTAAGAAACAAATGAGAAAATTCCAAGCTAATGACTAAAAAATATTTTGAACGTTATGTCCATACGGATGAATATAACAAAGATTTACACAATGATTGGATGTATTATCATTGTAAAAATTACTCTGAAAATGTATATGACTCACCAAAATGAACATTTGGGGCTAGATTCACAAGGGGGACAATGGGACAAAGAAAACATGCATGTGTTAATTTCTCCATAGCCTGGTGGTTACAGCACTCATCTGGGAGATAGGAAACCTAAGTTCAAGTCCCTGATTCAGCAATTAAGTCTTTTATACAAAGTGGAACAGTTTCAACAGGAGAAATTGAGAGCCACCCACCCTAGAATACCCCATAGCCTAAGGCAGGGGTGGGCAAAATACAGCCCGCAGGCTGGATCCAGCCCATCTAACATTTCTGTCCGGCCTCCTCTGCCCCTCGCCATCTCCAAGTCCAGGCTGCTAAAAGTCCCGTGGCACAGTGGGGCACTCAGGCAGCTGCCTGTCTGCCATGGCCCCATGCCGCTCGTGGAAGCAGCCAGCTCTTGGCATGTGTCTGCATGGCCTGGGGGGGGGGGCGGCTCCGTGCGCTGCCCCTGCCCCCAGCACCGTCCTCACGGCTCCCATTGGCCAGGAACAGGCCAATGGGAGCTGCGGAGGTGGTGCTTGCGGGCACAGGCGGCATACGGAGACCCGCTGCCCCCTCCCCACAAGGGGCGCGCAGAGACGTGGCAGCAGCAGCCGGCCACAGCTGCTTCCGGGAGCGGCATGGGGCTATGGCAAGCAGGCAGCCTGCCTGAGCCCTGCTACGCCGCCAACCAGGAGCCACCTGTCGTAAGCGCCTCCCGGCCAGAGCCTCCACCTCGCACCCCAACCCCCTACCCCAGATCAGAACCCTCTCCTGCACCCAAACTCCCTCCCAGAGCCACACCCCCTCCTGCACCCCAATCCCCTGCCCCATCCCAGAGCTCCCTCCTACATCCAAACTTCCTCCCAGACCCACACCCCTTCCTGCACCCCAATCCCCTGCACCAGCCCGGAGCCCCCTGCTGGACCACACTCCCTCCCAGAGCCCACACTCCTCACCCTCTCCTGCACCCGAATGCTCTATACCAGCTAGGAGCTCCCTCCTGCACCTGAACTCCCTCCCAGACCCCGGACCTCCTCCATTAATATAGTAGAAATGTGTGGCCTGTGCTGACTTACCAAAATTCATGGAGTGGCCCCCCTGCAAAAATTATTGCCCACTCCTGGCCTAAGGGTTAGGGCACTCACTTTGAAAGTGGGAAACCTGGGTTCCAGTCCCTGGTCCAAATCAGGCAGAGGGGTGATGTGAACCTGGATATTCCACATCCCAGGTGAGTGCTCTAATTACAGGGCTACTAGGTATAAAAGGACCAGCACCATCATTTTTTTTATGGGTTAGGGCATACTCTGAGCACGCCTACCAGATAGGGCCCTGCCGCTGAGGTAGGTGGGGAAATGTATAGTTTGTGAATCCTGCTGGCATGAGTTAGGCACCGAGCTGCTCGGCATTGTCAGGCGGATTGTGCATGCCCACCAGCAGAAATGGAGGTGCCTAGGGACTGTAGAAGCCTACAGGGTTAGGCAGCAGCTGAAGCAGGGGTTTTGTGAATGCCAGTGGTGCTTAAATGTTGGACTTAGGCTCCATTACTGGTATACAGCCTAATTTTCACAAGAAGTCTTATTTTGAGGTGCGAGGACTTAGCCCTTGAAATGGGGGTCAAGGCATCTCAAGTTGGCACACAAAAATGGAAGTATGGGCATGTAGCGGGGTGTCCCCAGCTCCTGCCCGGAAGGGCTTAAAACAGTCCTGACAGAGGTCTGGGGCAAGGGAAAAGCTAGGCTGATTGGGGAAGTAGGCACAGCTGGGAGCCACGCCCCAAACAAACCACAGCCAGCCCCTATAAAAAGGCTTCGAGCCAGGAGCACAGACAGTCTCTCTCTAGCTGTAGAGGGAGATGGGCCTGGCTGCAGGGAGCTAGAGACAGGGTACCTGAGTGGAGCAAGGGAGCTCCAGCCTGGAAAGTCCCAGGCTGTGGCCTAGCATAAGGCAAATAGGTACTGGGGGTTGCAGAGGGCAGTCCAGGGGTAGGCAAAGGCAGCAGGTCCAAACCCAACCTTGCCTATGATGAGTGGCTTTTACACTACAGTCTGCCCCAGGGAGTGGGGGCTAGATGAGGACCGGCAGTAGCCCAGACTGAGGCAAGGTGGAGATAATGGGTGGGGGTTCCCTGGGGAAGGGACACCCTGAGACTGAAGGGATGTATGGCCAGGGGGCTGCACCCCAGATAATGGGGCACTGGTTCCAGGAGGGACATGGGGGGGGCCAAGCGGCAGCAGGACACCAGCCTGCAGAGGGCGCTCCAAGGCTGGAAACAAGCTAATTCCTGGAGATGACCAGCAGGAGGCACTGCTGGGTGAGTCCCGCACCTTTACAGGGCAGTTCATCAATACATCTGAACTTTGGCTAAATTAACTGATGGTTGTGCCTCAGCTTTCCTCACAAACTATCAAAGATGAAAATGTTTCTCTTGAGCAAGTGGAGCATCTTCAAACACCACCTCTCAATTCCTGCTTCCCATTTGTGTTCACTTTTCATACCTATGAACTTTCCTTCTCCTCCTGCACCTCACGTATGTGTAAATATGCCTTCCACACCATTTCCATCACATCTCATCTCTACCTGTGCTGAAATCCTAATTCCCTCTCTCCTTTTGAAGTTAACTGCAAGAGCCTCCACAAGTTCTAAGCTTTGTAGTCTCCAGCATGTACACAATAGTGCTTAGTAGCAGGAGAATTCATCTGCAGGATGGAAGGCGATCAAGGATTTATAAGGAACTGTATCATCAGGGGACATTTGCAAGAGAAGATTAGGCAATGGTCTTTCTCAGTATGCTGGGAAACCAGCATATCTCATCTGTGTAAGTATTTACTAAGTCCAGAGCAGATAGCAAAGAACTCCCATGGGGCAGAATTTCTCTTGGGCTGGAAGGATTGTCAGTGGAGGATTTAAATGGTGCAGACAGAACTTCCCTTTGGTGCTGGGAGTCTGCCAACCCATAGGGCAGTCAGGATATGACCTCAGTATCTGAGCCTTAGGATTAGTTGAGCTTATTAACATTTTGTACAAATGTAATTGTTTTCATTGTGGTTTATTGTGGTGCTGGCCTTTAATAAAACTTCAACTTTTTTCCCCCCACAAATCCATGGCATCATCATTCCAGTGTGTCTTGAGGCTGTGTCTGCACTTTCTGTGTGAGCTCTTGCTCTGCTGTGGCAGTTAACTAGCAAACAGACTTATTGCCTACCATGGAGAAACAACTAATATAGTGTTAGTGCAGAGTCAGGTTCTCTGAAGCGTATACTTTCTTGCTAATACCATCCATGATGATGCACAGACAGAAACAATTTTTTAAAAAGCGCATATATTCTTATCCCACAAGATCTCCTAGGCACACTAGGTTAAATTTTTCAAAAGCACATAAGGGACTTAGGCTCCTAAGTCTTGTTTTCAAATATTCTTAAGGTTCCTAGTGACTTAGGTGCTTTTGAAAACGTTACCCCATATGCATAGAACTCTTCAATAAAGCCAATGACAGCTTTATGTGTGGAGTGGGCAGAGGGCTAGGCTCTAGCACTTTTGCCAAAGAGAAGACAAAATAAATAAGTGAATGGTGGGGTGGGGAAAGCTACTTTCTAGTTTCAAAGGAGATTTTACACAATGGATAGCAAAAACAGAATCAGAACCTGTAATGCTAACTGATGGAACTCATAAGATTTTGCATCTAAAGTAGTAGTAGTAATCATAGCCAACCACTAACTCATTGTGTCACTTTCACGGTTAACTGAAGTGTTGGAGTGAGGGAGTCTGGTCTGGGCCCACTGGGCTAAGTTCTCCCAAAGCTGGTGGCTGCAGGCCACACAAGCACTCCACTCCAGGTTATCGCAAGCCCCACTCTTTCCCATTGCAGGTTAGCAGTTTACACACACCACCATCCAGTTACACTGAGTGCCCATTTCCTTGTTTTCAGGAGACCCGCAATGTACACCAATCCCCTGCCTCCGTGGAAGCAGTGCACCTGTTCGCTGACTTCACCTGAGTTCAATATTCTCCTTAGCACAGGGCACATAGATGTGTCAATAATAAAACCAAACAAATTTATTTAGCAAAGCTTGAGTTAAAGATTCAAATAAAAGGATCTGGAAACATAAGTTTAAAGATAACCATAAAATGCAATCTATAACCTACAATTAAGTTTTTTTTCTGTCTAATAAGGTAATTCTCACCCAGTCAGTCTGAGCAGCACTTGTCCAATCCAGAGAGCTTGGATTCACATTTCATGAGATACACTGGCAGACTGTCCCCTCCATAATGGATAACATCTTGTGCCCTTTTCCTTTTTTATATAGTCCCAGGACTGCCCCATCCTTCATCTGTTGAGTTGGGCATGATCCATGTTAAAGCAATTTGTGGCCAGAAAGTACCACCAGTTTGTTCACTAATCTGTAATGTTGATATTATTTAAATAGTGAGCTGTATTGTAATATTTAGTATTTCAAAGTCTTAAGTTTTAAGTGTTTTTGGAAATAAATCTGATTCTCAAGAAAATGTAACTGCATATTTATAAGCACTAACATATCACTTGGTAATTTTTCTATTTTATTCCTCCTCTGTTTAATACAATGAAGGACTGCCAGTTGCTGTAGATGGAGAAGATGGACCAAATTTGATTCTCAGCTTTGCTGATGAAAATCTGGAAGAAAACCGTGTTTACGCTGAATTTTCACCAGCATAACAGAGCCAAGTTTGGCCCCACATGTTCCCACCCACTTCTTCTTCAAAATTACACTATCACCTGGAGTCTAAAAATGGCTAAACATTTTAAATACAGTACCTCCTAATAGGATAAAAATATCTGCTGACATCAAGTTAGGGAATCAAGTTTCACACTGGACTTTTGAATACAAGACTCCTAATTTATTTGGCTCCTATACAGTTCTGATATTAACCATTTTCATTACTGACACATGGGTATACATAAGGAAAATGGTATCAAATTTGTCTGTTCTCTTGGCATCTTCTGTCACTTCAAGGTTGGATTCAAGGTTTCAGTTTATAAGTACTTTCATATTACAATAATTCTTTCATGTACCATCACTATATAAAAAACAAAAAATTATGTCCTCATCAAAAGGAATAAATCCAAAATATTAAATGCATTTTCGGGGCAGCCAGGATGTGATTGCGATAAATCCCTCCCCTCTCCCATCTTTAGAAAAGATAGAACCACATCCTTCCTTTTAACAAAGAGAATATTTAATGCTCTTCTAAAAGCATTTTGGTGTAAAGCTGAAAAGGAAATGTCACAGAGAGCCTTTGATTTATTTGGTTTTGTTGCAGAACATCATTCCAATTTGATAAAGATTTCACAAGCATTTGTCTCTTGCATCTACATGTGGGATTTGGTAGTCATGAAGCATGCTTAGCAAATATTTCAACTTTCTTTATTTCATAAACATGAAGGTTCTTAAAGAAAACTGTTCTAAAACAACTTCTGTCCCCAAAGTGCAGTGTCTCATAATAAGATTTCAAAAGGACTGTGTCAAACATCGAAACTACTTCAAAAAGAGAGTCAAAAATGCTCCTGAATGTTGTTAGTTTTCATGCTTTTACAGCCAAATTTTCTAATTTTAAAATATACCTTCTTCTCTATTGTGTGACTGAGAGGCCCACACAAACAAGAAAGAAAACTTGGAGGTGACCTAGAGAGTGAAATTGACTATGCACAAACTGCTGTCAAATGCACAGATTGAAAAGAAAAAAAAAAAATTTTTTTTTAAAGTATCCTCCAATCTCCTTCAGTTATAAGTCATCTTAGATACTACATGTAAGAGTGTAGGTATATTTTAATGCAAAATTGTGATTTTTAAGTTGTGCCCCTTATTGATGAGTTGTCCATTGCTTAATAGTAGAATATTATGCAAGTTATGACTTTTATTCTTCGCGCCTCTTAAGTGAAGGAAAATAAAATGCTTCATACATTCCCCCCCCCCAAATCAGGCAAAGAGAAGGTTTCATCTATCATAGTTCACTAACAAGCACAGAAAATACAAGTAGCAACTTTTCCTTCTCAAGAAATACATTAGTTCTTTATGCTACTTTCCCCAACTCTTCACCATTATTGCTAGATTTTTAAAAGGGTATCAATATACAGAACAAAGTGGTTTTTTAAATGAATGGTAAACAATCATATTTTTACGATAAATAAGTGCCCTTAGGGACTATTAGGAAAATTTTAAGAAAACAAGTTTGAGATTTTCCAAATGATAGCGTTGTCTTTTCATTAAGTGTTCTTGCAACACAAGAAAATGCACTGATCTTTTTCAGCTATTATACCTCATTTGAGTGTGGCTAATAAAAGATGCTGTCAAAAGCAAAAAGTCTCTTTCAGAGGGTGAACAAAATATGAAATAAGACACTACATAATAAAAATGTTGGTCTGGACTCTGAAATCAGCTTAATATACTATATAAATCATAAAGTCTTAAGAAACTGCTCCCTCATATATAGAATATTTTATTCTAAAGTTGGGTCCGACTCACAAAACTGGGACTCAGATTTGGATATGAAGTTCCCTAAAATGTGTGGATAGGAGAGGATCCAAAACTTTGCTTCACTTGGGTTACTTATTTCAGAAGGAGGCCCAACACAAAGACTTTAAGCTGTGGAATCTGGAGCTCTGGTTCAGGACCAAATCTAATTTATTTTTTTATTTTTTTAAAAAGGAAGTGATTTTGGAAATACTAAAAGAGCTTGTACAATCATGAAATAAAAGTGAGCTAGATCATCTCATTAATGGATTATCTCTGCATAGGTACAAAAAAATTACAGCAGATGGGGTTTGCTGTATTTCCTTGGAAATCTTCCACTAGGCGGGCTGGGTTTGCCTTCTAGTCTCTCAATATAACTGGTAGGAGGCTTCACCCCTTACTCCTGGGAGAATTTTGTGCCACTGCGCGCATGCAGAATTCTTTGCTTCCCTGCAGAAAAATGACTTTGACAGGGAAGTAAAGGGAAGTCACAAGAGCAGTCACGCGCACTTCCCAGCAGCATAGGCATGTCCTTTTGGGTGCCCGGAATAGCCAGCAAAGAGGTAAATCACTGCAGGGGCGGGGGGCCTGGGGACACCCCCAGCAGGGGTCAGGTCACACCCATCCCCGTCTGCCCAACTCCTGTGCATCCAGACCCCCCGATAAACCTCCCCTGCCATACCCAGAATCCCCCCCCACCACCAACTTCTCTTCACCCAAAACGCAACCCCGTCGAGCCTCACCCCCTACTGGAGCTGCCCCCCCACACCCAGACTCCCCCACTAAGTCCCCTCACACACACACGGCCCTCCCCAGCCCCACTCTGGCAAGGGGCTCCTACCCTGCACCAGGCTCAGCTGCTAGTCCCAGCTGGGCTAGGTTGGGCATGGGGGAGGAGCGCACTTCTCTGCACATAGCAGCGGTGGGGGGCGGAGCAGGGTCAGACCCACTGCCAGAAACCTCCCCCGGCTCCACATCTCGCCACCCCACTTCCTGTCCCAACTGCTCCCCCATCCTCCCAATCCCCAGACATATGGACCCCTCAGATCCAGACCCTCCCCACCCCTGCCGAGTCCCACCCCCTGCATCCCATGAGTCCTCCGCAACTACCCCCCACAACTGAGCCCCAACCAGCTGCACCCAACCCCCACCACCAAGTCCCTGTTTCCCAGCACCTGGACCCCACCCCGCACTGAGCCACCGAGCCCCACCCCCAGCGGACTCAATCCTCCCCACACCCAGACTCTCCCAGTGAGCCCCCACCCCCCTGCACCGAGAACCCCCCGAACAAGCCCTTGTGCATCCAGATTCCCCCCCACCCCACACCTAGAATGCCCTACACAGAACCCTCTCACCCCACACCTGGATCCCCACACACACTAAGCCCCTCCACACTTGGATCCTGCCAGGCTGAACCTGCTTGCCCACACCTGGTGTGGGGCTGCTAATTCTGCACCAAAAAAATAATTCTGCACACAATATTTTAAAATTCTGCAAAATTCATTTGTCAATAAATAAATGTGAAAACTCCAACATGGCAATGGGGAGAACAGGCCACTGGCTGCATGGAGGAGGTGGGAGATCACCCTGCATCAGCCCCTCCGCCCCACCGGGTACATGGACCTCTGGGGCAGACAGGACCCTTGCGCTGTGTCAGGGTCAGGGCCGGCTCCAGGCACCAGCCCACCAAGCTGGTGCTTGGGGCGGCACCTGGAGGGGGGCGGCGCGGCGCTCCGGCCTGAGAGCGGGGCCGCGACCGGGCTCCGCTCTCCCCGGGGGCCAGAGGCTGCGCCGGGGGGAGGGCGGCGAGCCCGGCTGGGGCTGCGCCGGGGGGAGGGCGGCGAGCCCGGCCGGGGCTCCGCTCTCCGCGGCGGCCAGAGGCTGCGCCGGGAGGAGGGCGGCGAGCCCCACCGGGGCTCCGCTCTCCCCGGCGGCCAGAGGCAGCGCCGGGGAGAGCGGAGCCCCGGCCGGGCTCGCCGCCCTCCCCCCGGCGCTGCCTCTGGCCGCCGGGGAGAGCGGAGCCCCGGCCGGGCTCGCCGCCCTCCTCCCGGCGCAGCCTCTGGCTGCCGCGGAGAGCGGAGCCCCGGCGCAGCCTCTGGCCACCGGGGAGAGCGGAGCCCCGGCGGAGCTCGCCGCCCTCCCCCCGGCGCTCTGGCCCCCGGGGAGAGCGGAGCCCCAGTGCGGCTCGCCGCCCTCCCCCTGGCGCTCTGGCCGCCGGGGCTCCGCTCTCCCCGGCGGCGGGAGGCTTTTTTGCCTGGGGCGGCAAAAAAGCCAGAGCCGGCCCTGGTCAGGGTTAGGTGCAGCCTCGTCGTGGAGTCCCTGTCTCGGGCAGGGGCTGCAGGGTGATCTCCCACCTCCATTCAGCCAGTCACCTGCGCTCCCCACTGCCATGCTGGAGCCTCCACATTTATTGACAAAATGTGCAGAATTTTAAAATATTGTGCACGGAATTTTTATTTTTTGGGCACAGCATTCCCTCAGGAGTAACCCCTATAACTGCGGGTTTAGGGGATGTGTTCAGGCACAGGCAATCCATATAGAGGTCATATGCCTCTGCCCAAGTCAAATCTCTTTTGGTTTCTTATCAATATGCTCCTATACAAGATCTGCTACAAGGGGCTTCCCACAGACTGGTGTCTTTGGACTACCCTTTCCCCCAAACAGTGGTTCCAAATTGCAGAAGGAAGAGTGGCTAAGCAAGAACTTACCTACAAATGATGCATAGATTTCAATTATGATGCTACTACACAGAATGGTCAGAGACGAGTTTCTGCAGGGCTAGAAAAAGAAAAGCACATGCCACAGTGGCTACTTTCCCACCTCCATTATCCCCAGGGCAGGATCTCTTGAATACCAGCATCCTTTGACCCATTGCCTTTTAAAGTTTAGCAACTATTTAATTATGATATGGTTAAGCCCCTGTAGCCTAGGTATAGGTAATTACTAGGTGAGGCAAAGGTATAAGTTAAAACAATAATTCAATGAGCCTATAACCCTCAAGGCATGTAAGACAATTAGTTTGCCTATAATTAAGGCATAAGGCCCAAAAAGCCTTTGCATAAGCAGCTAACCAAGAGTAACCCTAGATCATAACATATCATAAGATAGAATGCTGTAAAAACTACACTGCTGGTAGGTAATCACAAAAGATGCTAGTTTCTACCAGCTTGGGATATGTTTAGTTAGGGACATCAGCAAATGTCTGACCACAAGGATGCCAAGATAACTAATTGACATATATGCTAATAAGCTTGAGGTAAAAGGATTAATATCCTATGGGAGAAGGGCACCCCAGTATTAGTAGGAACTACAAATAAGGAAAAGGGTCTGAAACCCCTACTGAATATGCATTAGGCATAGTGGCATCAGCATAACACATTATAAAAGCTGTATCCCAGCCTGTATGATTTGGGAGGGAGAGATGTAGCTCTTGCGACATGCCAGGATGATGATGGTGAGGGGAAAGATGAAGACGATAAGAACTAACATATCAGGTTGTTTTGCAAGGCATGTTATAAGCATGTGGATGCTCAGCTCATTCTATATTATTTCTACCTACTTGCTGGGATAGAGTTAATAAAACTATTATAAATATAGTATGATTTCAGAAGTGTGGGTGTTGCAATCATGCATGTTGGGGCTCCCAACTTAACAGTGATTTTGATAATATTCTGCCTAATCTTGAGACAAGAACCTACCAAAGTTCAGAGTGCTAATTAGGGACACTAAATCAGTAATGTAATAATAGACAATCAATAAATCAGGCAACCCCAAATCAAAAACTGTAGTGCAATAGGGCACATTCATGCTTGCCAGTAACTGAATAAAAGCATAGGACCATGTAAAATAGATAAATTTTATTCTGCTCCCTGATAGTTTTCTGCGACTACAGATGAAGACAATGGAAATGGGTGCATAGTCACAGCTTTGGTCTTAGAAGAATAGCAATGAAGCCATCGTCAGCTGCAGAAACGGATGGTAACTAGACAATGTTTAAACTAATGATGGATTTCCTGACATACTGTGAACCAGCAACATAAGTAAAGGATGACTTTGAATTTGATCCAGTTGTCATTGAAATGAGCAGTAAAACTCCATTTTACTTCAGTGGGATAAGAACAGTCTTGCTAGATCAGATAAATGGTATCCTGTTTCTGACAGTGGCCAGCACCAGGTGCTTCAGACCAGAATAGGTCAATTTAGAGTAATCCATCCCCCGTCATCCAGTGCCAGCTTTTAGCTTTCACCAGTTAGTCCTGGGGTTGCATACCTGACCACCTTGGCTAATAGCCATTGATTGACCTATCTTCCATGAACTTATATAATTCTTTTTTGAATCCAGTTATACTTTTGGCCTTTACAACATCCCATGGCAAAGAGTTCCACAGGCTGACTCTGTGTTGTGTGAAGAAGTACTTCCTTTTTTCTGTTTTAAAGCTGCTGCCTATAATTTCATTAGGTGACCTCTATTTCTTGTGTTATATGAAAGGATAAACAACACATCCCTATTCACTTCCTCCACGCCATTCATGATTTTATAGACCACGGTCATAGCCCCCCTTAGTCGTCTCTTTTCTAAGCTGAAAAGTCCCAGTCTTTTTTACTTTCTTGTCATCCGAAGCTGTTCCATACCCCTAATAATTTTTGCGGTCCTTCCCTGCACTTTTTCCAATTCTAATATATCTATTTTGAGATGAGGCGACCAGAACCACATGCAGTATTCAAGGTATTCATATACCTAATCCCTTTCCTAATGGTTCCTATTAGCTTTTCTGATTGCCGCTACACACTGAGCAGATGTTTTCAGAGAACCATTCACAATAACACAATATCTTTTTCCTGAGTGGTAACAGCTAATTTAAACCCCCATCATTTTGTATATATAGTTGCAATGTGCATTACTTTGCATGTATAAACACTGAATTTCATCTGCAATTTGTTGCCCAGTCACCCAGTTTTGTGAGATCCCTTTTTAACTCTTCGCAGTCAGCTTTGGACCTAATTATCTTGAGTAATTTTGTATTGTCTGAAAATTATGCCACCTCATTGTTTACCCCTTTTTCAAGATCATTGATGAATATGTTGAATAGAACTGGTCCCTGTACAGATCCCTGGGGGACCTCACTATTTACCTCTTCCATTCTGAAAACTGAACATTTATTCCTACCCTTTGTTTCCTGTCTTTTAACCAGTTATGATCCATGAGAGGACCTTCCCTCTTATCCTACGACTGCCAATGTTGCTTAAGAGTCTTTGGTGAAGGACCCAGTCAAAGGCTTTCTGAAAGTCCAAGTACACTATATCACTGGATCACCCTTGTGTACATGCTTACTGATTCCCTCAAAGAATTCTAATAGATTGGTGAGCCATGATTTTCCATTACAAAAATCATGTTGACTCTTCCCCACCATATCATGTTCATCTGTGTGTCTGATATTTTTGTTCTTTACTATATTTTCACCCAAGTTGCCTGGTAATGAAGTAAGGCTTACTGACCTGTAACTGCCAGGATCGTCTCTGGGGCCTTTTTAAAAAATAGGCGTTACATTAGCTACCTTCCAGTTATGTGGTATAGAGGCTGATTTAAACAATAGGTTATATACAACAGTTATCAGTTTTGCAATTTCATATTTGAGTTCCTTCAGAACTCTTGGGTGAATACCATCTAGTCCTGGTGACTCAATACTGTTTCATTTATCAGTTTGTTCCAAAACATCCTCTCTATTTACACCTCAATCTGGGACAATTTTTCAGTTTTGTCACCTAGAAAGTAAGGCTCAGGTGTGGGAATCTCCCCCACATCCTCTGCAGTGAAAAATGATGCAAAGAATTCATTTAGCTTCTCTGCAACGGTCTTGTCTTCCTTGAGTGCTCCTTTAGTATCTTGATCATTCACTGGCTGTATGGCAGGCTTTCTGCTTCTGATGTATGTAAAAACAATTGCTGTTAGTTTGTGTGTCCTTAGCTAGTTGCTCTTCAAATTCTTTTTTGGACTGCCCTTCTTATACTTGTACACTTGACTTGCCAGAGTTTATTCTCCCTTCTATTTTCCTCACTATGATTTGACTTCCAATTTTTAAAGGCCTATAAACACATCCTACTCTGTTTAGCCATGGTGCTATATTTTTGGTCCTTGTTTTTAATTTAGGGTAAACATTTAGTTTGAGCCTCTATTATGATGTTAACTAGTCTTCATGCAGTTTGCAGACATCTTACCCTTGTGACTGTTCCTTTCTGTTTAATTAGCTTCCTTGTTTTTGTGTAGTTCCCCTTTTTGAAATTTGAAATGCTACTGTGGTGGGTTTCTTTGGTATTTTCTTCCTAAAAGGATGTTAAATGTATTACATTATGGTTGCTATTATGAAGTGGTTCAGCTATATTCACCTCTTGGTCCAGATCCTGTGCGCCACTTAGGACTAAATCAAGAATTGCCTCTCCTCTTGTGGGTTCCAGGACAAGCTGCTCCAAGAAGCAGTCATTTATGGTGTCTAGAAATTTTATTTCTGCATCACTTCTTGAGGTGACCTATACACACACAGTCAATATAAGGATAGCTGAAATTCCTCATTATTGTTGAGTTTTCTGCCTTTGTAGCCTCTCTAATCTCCCTAAGCATTTCACAATCACCATCCTGGTCAGGTGGTTGGTAGTATAGGAATATACTCTTATTATTCAAGCATGGAATTTCTATCCAGAGAGATTCTATGGTAGTTTGATTCATTTTAGATTTTTACTATATTTGACTCTATGCTTTCTTTCACAAATAGTGCCACTCCGCACCAGCGCAACCTACTGTGTCATTTGTACATATTTTGTATAAGACCAGGACCTTATATGCATGTAGAGAACACTGGTATCACTACAGCAATGAAATGTGTTTTAAAGAATCCACATATAATAAGGGCAATGTTTGAAAATTTGTTTGAATAGATTATACTTGTACTATACATGGCCAGATTTCAACTCACAGACTATCACTACTGGTGAAATCCAGCATAGGCCAAATCATTTGCCATTCCAGAGTGGGTGGGCTGAGGAGGAAGAGAAGGCACCATATGGAATTTTACTTTTGGAGGATGAATATCATTGTGATGAGGTGTCCACCCCACACGTGCGCTGACGGCACTTAGGGGGTCAGGTAGGCCCATCAACTCCTAGGCTGCACCTGGAGGAGCAGCCAGGGAGCAAGGAGGACTAATTAGAGATGAAGCGCAGCTGGATAGGAACAGGAAGCGCCTGTAGAAAGCTCAATAGCTCAGAGTAGAAGGGGGAAGCAGAGAGCGAGAGCGGTTGCTGTCACTTTCAGAGCGAAAGAAGGCAAGATAGGAAGTAACCCAGGGATACAGCTGTGCAAACCCTGACTGCTTGTTGAAGGGTCCCCGAGCTGGAACCCAGTGTAGAGGGTGGGCCTGGGTTTCCCTATCAGCCACTGGGGAAGTGGCACCGCTAAGGGGCAGTGAAAGGGAAGACTGCCTGGGACAAGTGGGTCCTGTGAGACTTTGACACACGCACCCCCACATAAGAGGGAAATTACAGTGAACTGGCCAAGGGTCAAGCCACGAAGTGGGAGCAGTTGAGTTCCAAAAGAGCGAAACAGAGAGACGGAGTGAGCAACTGCAGGAGGGGACATCAGACTGGCAGAGCTAATCCCCAGATGCAGCCAGGAGGAGGCACTCCAGCAGTGAGCAGAGCACCCCATGACAATCATGCTTTTTGAAATCCACAAAATAAGTCTAAAAGAATAAAGCCCTTCATATCATATGTAGAATGAAAAAAAAACACCATTTTTATTTTATAACATGGTCTGTTGTTCCAGGGCTTGATCCTGCAAGGTATCCTGTGCTACAGCCCCAGTCTGGCAAAGTATTAAGCACATGCTTGCTGCTCTGTAACAAAGCCACACGTTGAATAGGAATGGTGCTAAACCTAGGAGATTCATTCTAGTTATTCAATTCTTAAACCAAGAGCTTGCACTTAGTTCTCCTTCTATTCTGTTGCCTACCGTACAGTCAAATGTCACAATTAGTGATGCAAATAACGGACCTGCTGGAAGGAAAGCTAAATGCAGGAGGGATAGGAAAGACAGGCTTGTAAAGCACATAGAAAAAAATTCAGTGCATGTAAAAGCAACACCCAAATTTTTCAGTTTGTTCAATAGCTCAGACAATTTCACTGCTACAAAATAGCTGTGAGCTAAGAGAGCATTCTGTGTAATGACAGGCAAATGAGCATTATACTGTACTCCTCAATTATCGGTTATCAAATCATATCCACTGAAATCTAAATAGCCTTAATTATTACTTTCATTAATAATTCATGGAAGCCCATTACTGCCTGTAAAACACATTCAGGTCTTTCTTTAAGTGACTGCCTCCCCAGTCTTGCACAAATGGGAATATATTCCACTGCTACCAGAACCCATTTTCAGGCAAAGAAACTGTAATATGCCTCAATTTTTCTGGCTGCTTTCCATGGCGCTGTGCTTCTCTGCTCCCTTTTTCTGTTCTCCATTCCCCTCTGGTCCCTCTTGCATGATTCCATTTGTGTATTTAATGATTTATATAGCACCTATAGCCTTAGCAATTAGTTATACTGCTCATATCGCCTTAAAAGGACGTGTTTACATTTGTGGTTTTTTCCCTGTGCTCACTATGTCAAAGTTGTAAGAAGCCAGCATTTATTTCCCACCTGTTTTTTAAATGTGAATGATAAAACAGTCCAAATGCTGTTTCTTACTCAATTCAGATTTTATTATATTATTTGAAGTTATGAGATAGAATATGAATCTTGGTAAGACACAGCGTGTTAACTATTCTATAATTTTCACTTAAAAGGAATTGGGGGAGGGGAGGAGAGGATTCGCTGGCTCCTTACAAACTTGACATATTCAGCACACACACACACAAAAATTTAAACAAGTCCTTTTAAGGCTGCATAGCTTCTGTCTTTAAAAAAAAAACTTGACATATTTGCTGAACTGGGTTGCTAGCGCTCTCCAGCGCTCCTCGTCAAGAGTCAGGCTGTACTCAACGCCCCCATGCATGGGGACAGAAATGCTCCACTCATTCCTCAGCCAGGATGCAAGGGATGGCTCTCTGGTTGACTGACATTCCCTCCACTCAGCAGGAGCCCTAAAACAAAATAAATATGCTTTCAAACCACCATTTAAAAAACAGAAAAGGAAAAGAGTGTGAACTGGATTAATTACAACAATGAAGGAAGACTATTTTCAGCCCATTTTCTTTTTGGTGCCAGTGACTCTCAAACTAAATTGTTTGGTAACCATCTCTCTTTTCTTTATACACATTGCCACTAGACCAGTGGTTCTCAAACTAGGGCCGCCGCTTATTCAGGGAAAGCCCCTGGCGGGCCGGGCCGGTTTGCTTACCTGCCGCGTCCACATTTTCGGCTGATAGCGGCTCCCACTGGCCGCGGTTCGCTGCTCCACGCCAATGGGGGCAGCGGGAAGGGCGGCCAGCACATCCCTCCGCCCGCGCCGCTTCCTGCAGCCCCCATTGGCCTGGAGCGGCGAACAGCAGCCAGTGGGAGCCGCGATTGGCCGAACCTGCGGACGCGGCAGGTAAGCAAACCGGCCCGGTCCACCAGGGGCTTTCCCTGAACAAGCGGCAGCCCTAGTTTGAGAACCACTGCACTAGACGGTAGTCAATCTAACCCCTGGATTGCCAGCATATACAGTACTCTCACTCTAAAACCCAGGACCCTGACTATTATAAAATGCTTTGGTATTTTGTAAATTTTGAAACCGCCGCTGATGTGAACAAGCATGTAACAATTGCTGGAGGTGAAATACACTTCCCCATTTTCCCTTCCTTGCCACATTTTTGTCTCCAAGGACTAGGGTGACCAAATGTCCCGATTTTATAGGGACAGTCCCGATATTTGGGGCTTTTTTTTATATATGGGCTCCTATTACCCCCCACCCCCTGTCCCGAATTCTCACACTTGCTATCTGGTCACCCTATCAAGGACACAGAAGGCTTTACTTTCATGGGGTTCCCATTTATTCAGAGTGTACACAGCACTCAGGATACTTACACAGCACAACACAAATCCTCTGCATGGTCTAAAAATAGACCATGCATTTAAGTATTTCAAGAAGTAAGACCAATTATTTAGTATTTGTTATTTCACAGCTTGTAAGCACTCATCACTTTCCAGTGTATGGTTTTTTTAAAGGAAGTTTTCAAAAATAATCTCTTTCCAGTATCTATCCCCAACCCATATATGGTCTCATTGTATATAATGGGTAGGTATTGTAATGCAAATGCTTTCTAAGAAAGGATAAACTGGACTTCATTCTAAATTACCATGGACTCAAAAAATAAATAAAATAAAATACATTGCATTATAGTCTAGCACAACTGCCAGAATGGCACTATTCTTGTATAATTCCACTGACTACATTAGGCTACCATTACAGTACAAGACCAAAAAAGCATCTAATGCTCTGAAAATGAGAAATAGTCTTGCAATTTGACAGAGTACTGCAAATCTAGTAAGTGCTGTAGAGATCAAATATGCAGCTAATTCGCTCTTCCTTTTGGCAGGTGAAGTCTGGCACCCTGCTAGAAGGCAGTTTTTAAAAGAGACATTAACAGCACAAAGAGCAAACTACATCAATGCACAGAAAAGATTGGAAGTACACCTCTACCTTGATATAACACTGTCCTTGGGAGCCAAAAAAATCTTACCGCGTTATAGGTGAAACCGCATTATATTGAACTTGCTTTGATCCACCGGAGTGCGCAGCTCCACCCCCCCGGAGCACTGCTTTACCGCGTTATATCCGAATTCGTGTTATATCGGGTCACGTTATATCGAGGTAGCGGTGTATGTTAAGAGGCCACCCTGCCTTAACCAGGAGATCTTCAGTGATCTGAAACTCCAAAAAAGAGTAATACAAATAGTGGAAACTAGGTTAAATGACAAAGGATTTGTCATATACGGACAAAATTTGAGAGGCCAAGGCACAAAATGAGGTTAAACTAGCTAGAGATGTAAAAGGTAATGAGAGAGCATTTTACAAATACATGAGAAGCAAAAGGAAGACAAGGGACAGGATAGGCCCATTACTAAACGAGGACAGAAAGCCAATAACAGAAAATATTGAGATTGCTGAAATGTTGAATGCCTGTTTTGTTTGTTTTCACCAAAGAAGTTAGCAGTGACTTGATGGTTAACATAGTGAACATCAGTGAAAATAGGTAGGATCTGAGGCTAAGTTGGAAGAGAACAAGTGAAGCATTACTTAGACAAGTTAGATGTCTTGAAGTCATCAGGGCCTGATGATAGACATTCTAGAATACTTACAAAACTGTCTGAAGACATCTCTGAGCCATTGGCGATTAGTCTTTGAGAACTTATGGAAGATGGGAGAGATACCAGAGCACTGTAAAAGGGCAAATATAGTACTTATCTTTAAAAAGGGGAATAAGGATAACCCAGGGAATTATATACCAGCCAGATTAATTTTGGTACCCAGAAAGATAGCAGAGCAAATAATCAATCAGTTTATAAGAACCTTGAAGAAAATATGCTAATAGAGAACAGTCAATCTGGATCTGTCAAGAACAAATCACGTCAAACCAACCTTTAATATCCTCCTTTGACAGGGTAACAAACCTTTGTGGATAGGGGCGAAGCAGTAGATGTAATCTGTCTCCTAAACAAACTAGAGAAATATAGCTTAGATGAACCTACTATAAGGTGGCTGGAAAACCATATGCAGAGAGTAGTTCAGAATTGAGCTGGAAAGGCATGTCAAGTGGGATCCCTCAGGGATCTCTCCTGGATCTGGAACGTCTTCATAAATTATTTGGATAATGGCACAGAGAGCACACTTTTAAAGTTTGCAGATGATGCCAAGCTAGGAGGGGTTGCAAGCACTTTGGAGGACAGGATTAGAATTAAAAATGTCTTGACAAACTGGAGAAATGATCTGAAGTAAATAGAATGAAATTCAATAAGGGCAAATACAAAGTACTCTACTTAGGAAGGGACACTCAGTTGCACAAATACAAAATGGGAAATAACTTTCTAGGAAGGAGTACTGCCGAAATGGATCTGGGGTTATAGAGGATCACAAACTAAATATGGGTCAACAATGTAAAACTGTTGCAAAAAAAAAAGAGAACATCATTTTGGGATGTATTAGCAGGAGTGTTGTAAGCAAGACACAAGAAGTAATTCTTCCACTCTACTCAGCACTGATAAGGCCTTAGTTGGAGTATCACATCCTGTTCTAGGTGCCACATTTCAGGAAAGATGTGGACAAATTGAAAGAAGTCCAGACAGCAACAAAAATGACTATGGGTCTAGAAAACATGACCCATGAGGAAAGATTGAAAAAAATGGGTTTGTTTAGTCTGGAGAAGAAAAGACTGGGGGGAGGGTGACATAAGTCTTCAAGTACGTAAAAGGTTATTATAAAGAGGAGGGTGATGCATCGTTCTCCTTAACCACTGAAGACAAAACAAGAAGCAAGGGGTTTAAATTTCAGCAAGGGAGATTTAGGTTGGACATTAGGAAAAGCTTCCTGGCTCTAAGGGTAGTCAAGCACTGGAACAAAATAACCCAGGGTTTGGGTGGAATCTCCATCACTGGAGGTTTTTAAGAGCAGGTTGTAATACTTAGTCCTGCCTCAGTGCAGGGGACTCAACTAAATGACCTGTTGAGGTCCCTTCCAGTCCTACATTTCTGTGATTTCTATGATTTAAAGAGAGCTCTATCAGAAAATGGATTAATTTTAAAAAGTCATTAAAATATAAATTGACAGTGTCCCTTTAACATATACATCTGATATTAAGACATAAAAATTATCACTATTACTGTACAGTAATAGTGTTATGTACACACAAGGGGGATAAGTTTCAGTTGCTGTGGGAACCATAACTTGCGTATGTAAAATCTCAAGTATGCCATTGTTTAATATAATCTTATACTTTTAATGAATCCAAACTGGAAAACCAGGAACGGATCTATGTATGCCTCATTCTTTAGAGCAGGGGTCGGCAACCTTTCAGAAGTGGTGTGCCGAGTCTTCATTTATTCACTCTAATTTAAGCTTTTGCATGCCAGTAATACATTTTAACCTTTTTAGAAGGTCTCTTTCTATAAGTCTATAATATATAACTAAACTATTGTTGTATGTAAAGTAAATAAAGTTTTTAAAATGTTTAAGAAGCTTCATTTAAAATTAAATTAAAATGCAGAGCCCCCCGGACCGGTGGCTAGGACCTGGGCAGTATGAGTGCCACTGAAAATCAGCTCACATGCCACCTTTGGCACGCGTACCATAGGTTGCCTACCCCTGGTTTAGAGTATTGGTATTCTGTCTCTCTGCTACACCCTCTTCCCCTGGGCATTACAGTTTTAGTACCATTTAGCAAAATGTGCAAAGGAAATAAATGCCAACATGATTTCTGGATACAACATTGTAAGTATAGCATGAGCTATTTTGAAACAGTGACTCATGCAAAGTGTTAATAAATTTGTACAGAAATTGCTTGAAACTACTTTAGTTGAACTACAAAAGGGAAGGAAATTTCTTAAACGCTGGTTCTATTCAAATCAAGATTAAGTGGGTCTGTTAACAACTTACTCATCTGTAAATATCTGTCTTAAATAGCAATATACCTTCTATAAGGTCAGATTATCTGGTTGTGTGTCAGTTTTCTGATGGTACAATCTACAAAAGACTCCAAGAGCTTAACGATGACTGTGAAGTTAATTTCTTAGCAAAAGTAAAAAGTTTTCAAAGTCATTGCTAATAGATTCTGAGATAATTAATTAACTCAGAGACTTTCAAAAGGTCTGCCCTCCCACTTCTATCTCAACCTCAGTGCAAATGTATACATCTTTGATAGACAATGCAACCCTCCTCCCATTTTTTCCCTGCCTGTCCTTCCTGAACAAGCTGTACCCTTCTATACCAATATTCCAGTAGTGTGACAAGTCCACATTCGTATGGTTACCTCCAGGAGGGGCGTCTCTGCCTGGACCAGAAGGATCAATGAGAACACTGCCTGCACACAACTCCTTTACCCGTACTCACAAAGCCCTGTAGTCATTTCTGATCTGTTCAGGGTCACACCTTGCAGCATCATGAGTGCCCACATGGATGAGTAGTATGGAGTAGCAGTCAGAGCACCAGCTGATCCTCTGCAATCCTTCTGTAATATCTCAGATATGGGCCCCTGACAGGCAATACACCTCTCAAGATGCCAGGTCAGGCCTGCAGATGCATGCCTCCATCCCCCTTAGATGGGATCCACTGACCTCCACACCAGCCTTCATTTCTTCTTGGGAGTGCTGGATGCAATTCTCCCAGCCTTAGCGGTACATGGCTGCTTCTCCTCCTCCACCTTTGGGGGGAGACTCCTCATCCCTCATTGCCTGGGCAGCATACCAGATTTTTCTCTCTATGGACGGTGGTGCAAAGGTGGAGCACTGCCTGCTGCCACAGGAAACCAGCAGCCAGGTTCCTCCCAGTGAAGGAGCAGTTTCCTTCTTCCCTGGTGGTGCTACCACAGTCCTCTCTAGCTGGATTTCTTCCTTAAACTTGGAGATCTTTAATTAATGCATATTTTCAATTAATTCCTCATGTGTATGCTCTTCAGCCTAGCTACCTCCTCCCTTAACTCTTCCACCTGCCTCCTGAGAGATTCTACCAGTACGCACTTCTCACGCTGCATGATCTCCCCCAACCCCGCTTTCTATGACAGGGAAATGCAGGCCACAGTTTCTGCAAATCCATGTCAGGACCTGGGTGGAGAAGCCATGGCTGGGTTCTCTGTCTGAATGTAGGAGAAGGAGCCAGGAACAAATTGGCATTGGCAATGCAGCCTTTCTGAACCATGCTGATTTTATTCAGTCTCCCTCCTTCAAACTCCCATTAAGTAGTATGTCCTGATTTAAAAAAAAAAAAAAAAAATCTAAGTTTTTCTGCTCCACTGCCTATGTTTATAAGGGATGGCAAAGGGGAAACTGTGAAACTGACAAAACAAACAAATGGCGGTGGGAGAGCAGAGAAGTTTATGTAATTTCTTCCAGTTACAGTCTTCTTAGGTGGTACTTGTAAGTATGGTGGGTACAAAACATTAAACAGAAGTGTGATTTTCATGTTGAACATGTTCCTTTTACCATTGCTGAGGAAATTTAAGAATTCCTGACTTTCATACATACAACGTGCAGGAGTTTAATTCCATTTTTGTTTGCTGTAGGGCAAAGAAGATGGGGGGTGGGGGGGAAATCTCTCCCACATGAGTGGAAGATTTCAAAATTTTAGCAGTGTTTTAATTTATTATTAAACAACATTTGTATTTCAATAGCTCCCAGAGACTCCTTCTGGAATTGCTGTACGAAGCACATGGAGACTAGGGATGAGATCCCTGGCCAATGGGAATTTTGCCATTGACATCAATTGGGGGGCGGGGGGGGAGGATTTCACCTTATATCTCTACCCAAAAGAGCTTACAGACAATAGTTCTGAGAGCTCAGAATAATCTCTATGTTTATTTCAACTACTCCAGTTGTACATTGCACTTGGTCCCATATTAATGAGCGCTGACACTGGGCCTCCCCCATGTATCCCCTTCTCTCTGACACACACTTTGTCAATCTTCTCACTCTCCTTGTGTCTCCCACTTCTCTAAACTTTTTTTTCCTCCTCAACCCTGTCTCAATCTTTTTTTTTTTCTTCACAGAACCAGGCCTGTGCTACTACCTGCTCCTCCTACACATCACACTGGGGGGTAAACTGCAGCAGAGTGAAAACTATGAAATGTTAGCTTCATTCTTCTCTTCTTATTGAGGAAACAGCAGGTCAAACTCTGCTCTCCCTTACACTCTGGCATCCCACTCAGGGCCAGTTCCAGGCACCAGCCGAGCAAGCTCGTGCTTGGGGCGGCAGATTTCAAAGGGCGGCATTCCATTTAATCCTTTTTTTTTTTTTTTGGTTTTGTTTTGTTCTGCGCGTCACCGCTTTGGCCGCCCCTGCAGGTTTTTTCTTTTTGGTTTGCTGCTCCCGCCGCCCTTAGGGGGCGGAGGAGGGGAGCGCCCTGCAGCAAGCCCGGTAGGGCAGCCCGCGTCCTTCCCTGCCTGCCGACCGGAGCGGCGCGGAGCCCTCCCAGCAGGCGGCGCAGCGGGAGAGGCCGCGTGGCAAGCGCCCCGCTTAAGGAAGCCCTGGACGCCCCCCTTTTCTCTCCCCCCCCCCGCTAGCCGGGGTGCGCACTCTGCTGCCCGGGGTCTGCAGGGCCGGGAGTCCCCCTGCACCCACGCTCCCACCGCCCCGCAGGTATTTTTTGTTTGTTTTTATTTTTTCTTTCCTTCGCCGCTCCGGCAGGCGGGCCAGTTTGTCATTCCCCCCCCCCCCGCTCCGGCTGGGGGCAAGTTTGTTTCCCCCGCCCTTTGCTGCTCCGGCCGGCCGGTTTGTTCTCCCCCCTGCCCCTTCGCCGCTCCGGCCGGGGGCAGGTTTGTTTCCCGCCCCCCCCCCCCCCCTTTGCTGCTCCGGCCGGCTGGTTTGTCCCCTCCCCCCTTCACCGCTCCGGCCGGGGGCAGGTTTGTTTTCCTCCTCCCCTCTCCCTTGCTGCTCCGGCTGGCCAGGCATTTTTTGCTTTGGGCAGCAAAAAAGCCAGAGCCGGCCCTGATCCCACTATGTGCCAAAGCAGGACAACCTGGGCAGGATTCTCAACTGCTGTTGGGAAGTGTGAAGAGAAGGCTGCTGAGGAAAGACAAACATGTACCTGTTCCCTCAGCCTGCACACTCTGGCTTCCCCAAAAGCAGTGAAGAATCCCATCTGAGGTTCTGCTGCTCCTGCAAAGACACTTTCTCCAAAGGAGCAGCAGGGTGACACTGATTTAGAGCTAAGTTCCATCTAAGCTCCGCAGCCGCACAGCAGCCTATTAAGTGCCACGCAGACACTCAGGGCTGCGGCAGGGAGAGATACCTCCCCCAGCCTCGGACCTGCCGCGGCCAGGAGGAGTGACACCTCTCCCCACCAGCCCCACCTCAGCCCAGCCCCAGATCTGCTGCAGCCAGGTAGAGAGATGCCTATCCCGCATCCCCAGCCCAAGTGCTGCTGCGGGGAGAGCGAGCTGGAGGGAGTCCTCTCTCTCGGCTGTAGACCCGGGGCAGCCTGCAATCCAAACCCCTCAGCACCACCTCAGAGCCCATCCCCCCAGCTGGAATCCTCACCCCAACCCTCTGCCCCAGCCCGAGCCCCCACCCACACTCTGAACCCCTAGGCCCCATCCCGCCACATGAATTTTGTTATGTGCACCAATATGGAGGTGATGTGTAACACATCACCTCCATATTGGTGCACATAACAAAATTCATTCTGCACATGGGTGGGAAAAATTAGAGGGAACACTGATTAGGAATGCATGAGTTTACTCTGCGGAAGCTGTGCCCTCCTGCAAAAAGCAATAGCATACGTGTAATCCAAACCTGCATGGAAATGTCAAATGAGAATGCGGGGTGACAGGGGAAAATGTGGAATATAATAATAATACTTAACATTTATAAAAAAGACTTTTCATTATTCACAGCACTTTACAAAGATTAGGCTCAATCCTAGAGCTGTTCTGTACTTGAAGCTCTTATTGAAATTTAGAGGCTGATTCTCCAGTGAAGCCTCACAACATTATTCATTGAACTGTCCCCATTTTACAGATGAGTAAACTGAAGTAAGGAAGTTAAGTGATTTATGAAAAGGGCAAAGTACTTTCTAAAATATTCTTATAAGGTATCACTCTTTGTGCGATTGATTATGAAGAATTCCAGGTATTTGAAGCCCCACACTAACACATAAAAAATGTAATCACCTAAATACCTTTAAAAATCTGGCTCTAGGCAGTGGTCTACATTTTTAGGCACCTAAATACCTTTACAAATATGGCCCTATGTCCACAGCAATTCTCAAGTTTTTAAAGGAAGTCATCCAAGCATAAAATAAATGACGATTATTTTATCCCCATCTCCAGGCTCTGATCTCTCATAAATATTGGTCAAATGGAATTTTGCTAACCTTTTCAAGGGAATAAACAACTGACTTTCATCCTTAGACCCAGTATAAAAAATTCCAGCCCAAACAATGTTTTTTCTCAAAAAAAGTTAGAAAAACTTGGAGAGACATAACAGACATGCCTTCTGAAACCACTGGGAGCAGGATACGTCCACTAATCTGCAAAACACATGAGTAATAATTGCACTAGTTTGTTTCCAGAGTGTTATATTACTGTGTGCTATAGCCATTCTTCCCAAAGAGGAAAGAGATTCCCAGGGGAAACAATAAATACATCCAGTCAAGAGGTCACTTCCCTTGGTCTAAAGAGCCCTGCTAATAGCTGTAAACCTTCAGGAAATAGAGTAAGCTGCTAAGTATGCTCCCGCACAGAGGTGCTTAAGCTTTATTAACCAAATTCAGACAGGATGTGTAAAAAGGTGGAATTTCGATCTACATACACCTACTTACATTGACTCACCAACATGTGAGCATGACAGCAGTTTAAACTGATATCAGTAAGAGTGTGATGAAGATGTATATTAAAGCAAGGGATGACCTACAGGAGAGTAATAATACGTTGATTTTCTTGCTGTGTTTCACTCTGTGTCTGAATTACACCAATTTAGACTCTAAGGGTATGTCTACACTTTGAGCTGGAGGTGTAAATTCCGACTCGAAGGAGACATCCACCCTAGCTCTGACAGAGCTAGATTGCTACCAATAGAGTCCACCTGCGGCACAATGAGCAGCAGAAACGAGCTACCCACCCCAAGTGCGTAGCCAGTGTCTCGACTAGGATCATACTCAGGTGTCTAGTGCTTCCTGCTACTTGTGCTGATGTGGATACACTCTATTTTTAGCATGCTGGCTCAATGAGAGGTAGTGCAGATACGTCTCCTCGAGCTGGGAATTACAACCCAAGCCAAAATGGAGACATCCCCTAGAATCAAGGGGCCAGATTCAAGGTGGTTTAGGAAAGACCGTAAATTCCATACTGGTAAGTGGGTGTAAACCTGAGTAAGCGTAGGGGAGTCAATTAACCATATAATGTTTGATATCCAAACATGCAGGTCCATACGAAAGAGAGAAACAAAGAAAGGGAGAAATTAGGATTTAACAGGGATGAAATCCATGGGGTTGCACAACAATAACTGTAAAACCTACATTTAGCACACAGATTAATATTGGTTTTGTAGGGTTCTGAGCCATCCATCAGAATTCTATTGCAAAGATGTAATTATCTATTAAATTACATATACTAACTGATTGGGGGGGGGGGGATACAGAAAGATTATCATTGGCTATTACGTTTTATAGGAATTTTCCTTCAGGGCTAGCAAACATTGAACAACCAATTCTGTCCTCACTTACATCCTTGCAGAACTGATTGTAATGAAGTTGAATAATGCTGAGAACCCAATGTATAGTGAGTATTATTATTATTATTATTTACTAATTGTATTACCGTAGCACCTAGGAACCCCAGTCACGCACCTGTCCCCCATTGTGCTAAGTGCTGACTGTAATGCAATGGAGCTGACTGTTGATTATGTGACGCTGTGGGACCCGAAATAAGGCAATGTATGTCTATTCAACAGTGGAACAGCTGACACAAGTATACTTAGTTATATTATAACACCTACTGTACCCCTACCATTAAATCTTAGGTATAAGTGTTTTCACCTGGGTGATGTAGTTGTCTATTCTCAGTAGACAATGTAAGTGTCCCTTTTAGCTTAACTACTTCTGCAGCTACCACCATTTTTTAAATGGTGTTAAATACACGTAGGGTTAAATACAAGTATCTCATTTAGAGTGTACTTAAAGGAAGAAGGATTGTAGGGAAAAGAATTTCACAAAACCCAGAGCGGAGTTAAAATATTACATGTACTGAGTGTGGCATAACACTTTGCCCTGGTCTACACTACAAGTTTAGGTCGAATTTAGCAGCGTTAGATCGATTTAACCCTGCACCTGTCCACACGACGAAGCCATTTTTGTCGACTTAAAGGGCTCTTAAAAATCGATTTCTGTACTCCTCCCCGACAAGGGGATTAGCGCTGAAATCGACATCGCTGGGTCGAATTTGGGGTAGTGTGGACGCAATTCGACTGTATTGGCCTCCAGGAGCTATCCCAGAGTGCTCCATTGTAACTGCTCTGGACAGCACTTTGAACTCAGATGCACTAGCCAAGTACACAATAAAAGCCCTGGGAACTTTTGAATTTCATTTCCTGTTTGGCCAGCGTGGTGAACTCAGCAACATAGGTGACCATGCAGTCCCCCCAGAATGTTTCTCCGCTCCCCCTATCATCTCCGCCCCTGAGGTTATCGCAGATTAGAAGGCGAAAAAAACGCACACGCGATGACATGTTTGCCGACCTCATGCAGTTCTCCCGCACTGATAGGGCACAGCGTAATGCATGGAGGCATTCAGTGGCAGAGGCCAGGAAAGAATTGCTGTGTTTGCTTAACAGCAAAAGTATCATGCCTCGCTAGCGATCCTGCCCGAGCCAGGTCGCTGTGTCTCATGCACTCCGCGCTGTGTCAGCCTTGGGCGGGGGCATGACCGCTTTGAGAGCAGGAAGGCCATAGATATAGACATTGCATTAGGTAGCTTCTGTAGCTAGAGAAAACATTCCTGTGCATTCAGCAAAGTCTGTGGCAAAAAAAGAGAAGCCCCGTAGTGTAGTGGTTATCACATTCACATGAAACGTTCCTGGTTCGAAGACAAATGGAAACAGGTCACTGTTCCTTTTTCTGACTCCCCTCCTGCATTTTTAGTCTTAGAACAGACCGCGCTGTGAAATTTTACTTTGAATTATATCAATTATGAATTAAATAATATGGAAGCTCTCTCTAAAGTTATAGTCCCGGGTTCCTTACCCTTTCAGCTGCTCTGATAAATTAACATTTTTGTTAGGGGCGGGGGGAAATTTTCATGAAGCCTTTTATAGGGACTAAATGCTATCTAGGACTCTGAAATAATCTTAACGTGGCCCATAGAGTGCAATCCTTCGTTCTGGATTTGTCATTCCACAAGTTGAACTGCTCCTTACTACTGTCCAGACTTCATGAGCCATGGGAGCAAGGGGCAGGCTGGGGTAGGCGCGACCGCGTGGTGCTGCCGGCTGGGAGAGCAGCCTCCAGCTCGCATGATATTCCAGGCAGGACTGAATCTCCATGAAACGAAACTTAAAGAAGAGAATGACCTGGAGTCACTCCCATTCGGTGCTCTAAGAGGAGGATAGCCATGTCTGTCCAGCAGGGCCGGCTCCAGCATTTCTGCTGCCCCAAGCAAAAAAAAAAAAAAAAAGCCACCATCGCGATCGGCAGTGGCAATTGGGGGGAAAAAAAAAAAAAAAAGCCTTGATCGGCGGCGGCAGTTCAGCGGCAGGTCCTTCGCTCCTAGAGGAAGTGAGGGACCTGCCGCCCCGAATTGCCGCAGGTGCCGCCCCTCTCCCTTGGACGCCCCAAGCACCTGCTTGTTAAGCTGGTGCCTGGAGCCGGCCCTGCTGTCCAGGCACCCCGATCGACCTCACCGAGGTCTGCCAGCTGAGCGGATGGAGCCTCAGACCGGAAGCAGGCTCAGCCCACTGCCTGCCTGGGGTTCCGATCATCCAGGCAGGCAGCGGGCTGAGCGGGTCCGGCGGACGGGACCCCGGAAAAAAGGCATGAAACGATTGTCTGCCGTTGCTTTCACGGAAGGAGGGAGGGAGGGGGGCCTGACGACATGTACCCAAAACCACCCATGACAAAGTTTTTGCCCCATCAGGCATTGGGAGCTTAACCCAGAATTCCAATGGGCAGCGGAGCCTGCGGGAACTGTGGGATAGCTACCCACAGTGCACCGCTCTGTAAGTCGATGCTAGCCGCGGTAGTGAGGACGCACTCCGCCGACTTAATGCACTTAGTGTGGACATACACAATAGACTGTATAAAATTGAATTCTAAAAAATTGACTTCTATAAAAATCGACCTAATTTTGTAGTGCAGACATACCCTTAGAAATTACAATCAGGCATTATACTGACAAATCTAGTTTTGTCTAAGCACCTCACAAGCTTCTATATTGTCAAAAAGATAATATAAGTAATTGAAGATAAACAGTAGTTTTTCCCTCCATTGTCCTTTACAAGTGGAATGCTGCAAAATGAATTACACAATTTGCTCTCAACAAGACAATTTAAATACCTTCTAACAAGAAAGAGCTTTCTAACTGTTATACTCTCCAGGGACCATTCAGCCTGGTATCTCTCTCAGATGTGGTGGTGGCTATGCAACTGCCATTACTTGCAGACCAATCATAATGTGCTCACTGGGTAATCTTGTGGATAACCTCAAGAGAAATATTTCCAACAAACAAGAAATAAAGGCACAGCACATAAACATAGCATCAAAATGAACACAAGTATGTATTACAGTGCATTAGATTACATATGTAAGATAAGATGTAAAAACAGACAAACACACAATTGTAAGTTTCTCTTTTCCTAAATCAACTTCTTCTTAGCATGGATCCTCACTAGCAAGAAAGGAAGGTATTATTATCCAATCAATTTGTAAGCACATAGAAGACAATAGGGATATAAGGAATAGACAGCATGCGTTTGTCAAGAACTAATCGTACCAAACCAATTAAATTTCCTTCTTTGACAGGGTTATTGTCCTAATGCGAGGGGGAGGGGGAAAGGAGAGGGGGAATTGTAGATGTGATATATTTTGATTTCAATAAGGCTTTTGACACAGTCCCATATGACACTCTCACAAGGAAACTAGGGAAGTGTCTAAATGAAATTAGCATAAGGTGGGTGCACAACCGGTTTAAAGTCCGTACACAAAGAGTAATTTATCAACGATTCACTGTCAAACTGGGTAGATGCAACTAGTGGAGTCCTAGTTGTCTGTATGGGGTCCAGTGCTAATCAGTCCAGTGCTGTATGGGGTCCAGTGTAATATTTTCATTATTGAAGTGGAGAGTATGCTTATGAAATTTGTGGATGACACCAAGCTGGAAGGGGTTTCCAAGCGCTTTGGAGGACAGGATTAGAATTCAAAATGACCTTGACAAATTGGAGAATTGATCTGAAATCAACAAAGTTACATTCAATAAAAAAAATGCAAAATTACTACACTGAGGCAGGGGGAAAAATGAAATGAACAACTACAAAATGGGGAATAACTGTCTAGTCAGTAGTACTGCTGAAAAGGATCTGGGAATTATGGTGGATCACAAATTAAATATGAGTCAATGTGATGCAGTTGTGAAAAAGGCTAATATTCTGTAGTGTATTAACAGCAGTGTCATATGTAAGACATAGGAGGTAATTGTTCTACTCTACGTGGCACTGTGGGGCCTCAGCTGAAAACGATACAAGGTTTAGAAAGTACGACCTATGAGGAAAGGTGGGGGGGGTGGAACTGGGCTTGTTTAGTCTTTAGAAAAGATGACTGAGAAGGGACCTGATAATAGTCTTCAAATACGTTCAGGGTTGTTATAAAGCCGACGGTGATAAATTGTTCTCTATATCCACTGAAGGTAGGACAAGTAGTAATGGGCTTACTCCACAACAAGGGACATTTAAGTTAGATATTAGGAAAAACTTTCTAACTACAGCTCTACCCCAATATAACACAAATTCGGATATAACACGGTAAAGCAGTGCTCCGGGGGGTGGGGCTGCGCACTCTGGCGGATCAAAGCAAGTTCGATATAACACAGTAAGATTTTTTGGCTCCCAAGGACAGCGTTATATCGGAGTAGAGGTGTATAAGGATAGCTGAGCTCTGGAATAAGCTTCCAAAAGAGGCTATAGAATCCCTATTATTGGAGTTTAAGAACATGTTGGCCAAACACCTGTCAGGGATGTGTAGGTTTACTTGGTACTGTCTCAGCTCAGGGAATGGGACTTAATGACCTCTTGAGGTCCCTTTCAGCCCTACATTTCTATGATACCATGATTCTACGAAGATAGGCCTACATTCTGGCCTGGCATCCCTTCAGGGAAGGTTGTAACTTCTATGAGGCTTTTCTTTATGAATCGGCCAATACAAATCAACATATGGGATCTGGATTTGAAGAATTGTGTGTGTGTATATTGTGTATATATAAAGTGTGTGTGTGTGTGTGTGTGTGTGTAGCCAATGCAAAGTACAAGTGTTGTGTAGCACTACATTCTGTACTAGCAGAAGCTTCCAGGTGTTTTTTGTGGGTAGGCCCAAGCAGGCAGCATTGCAGCAATTTAGCCTTGAGATTACAAGGGCATAGATCAATGTGGAAAGGTCTTTATTAGAAAGGAATGGTTGCTGCTTCTAAGCCAAAAAGTGGAAAGAGGGACTGCATGACACAGCTGTCTGATAAGAATCTAGGAGCAGGAATTAATCCAAAATTATCCTGATACTGCAAACTACGTTAACAAGTATCATGCCTGCACTGAAATGGTATATACCTGATAGCCACGTACTTCTGAATTCTCCGTATCTGAGCAGCTCACAACCCTTGTTCAGCAAAAAGAACAGGAGTACTTGTGGCATTTTAAGAGACTTACAAATTTATTTGAGCATAAGCTTTCGTGGGCTACAGCCCACTTCATCGGATGCATGTAGTGGAAAATACAGTAGGAAGATATATATATATATACACAGAGAACATGAAACAATGGGTGTTACCATACACACTATAAAGAGAGTGATCAGTTAAGGTGAGCTATTATCAGCAGGAGAGAAAAAGAACTGTTTGTAGTGGTAATGAAAATGGCCCATTTCCAGCAATTGACAAGGAGATGTGAGGAACTGTGTGTGTGTGGGGGGGGGGGGGGGGGAAATAAGCATGGGGAAATAGTTTTACTTTGTGTAATGGCCCATCCACTCCCAGTCTTTATTCAAGCCTAATTTAATGGTGTCCAATTTGCAAATTAATTCCAATTCAGCAGTCTCTTGTTGGAGTCTGTTTTTGAAGTTTTTTTGTTGTAATATTGCGACTTTTAGGTCTGTAATCGAGTGGCCAGGGAGATTGAAGTGTTCTCCAACTGGTTTTTGAATGTTATAATTCTTGACGTCTGATTTGTGTCCATTTATTCTTTTATGTAGAGACTGTCCGGTTTGGCCAATGTACATGGCAGAGAGGCATTGCTGGCACATGATGGCATATATCACATTGGTAGATGTGCAGGTGAACGAGCCTCTGATAGTGTGGCTGATGTGATTAGGTCCTATGATGGTATCCCCTGAATAGATATGTAGACAGAGTTGGCAACGGGCTTTGTGGCAAGGATAGGTTCCTGGGTTAGTGTTTTTGTTGTGTGGTTGCTGGTGAGTATTTGCTTCAGGTTTGTCGGCTGTCTGTAAGCAAAGACTGGCCTGTCTCCCAAGATCTGTGAGAGTGAGGGATCGTCCTTCAGGATAGGTTGTAGATCCTTGATGATCTGCTGGAGAGATTTTAGTTGGGGGCTGAAGGTGATGGCTAGTGGTGTTCTGCTACTTTCTTTGTTGGGCCTGTCCTGTAGTAGGTGACTTCTGGGTACTCTTCTGGCTCTGTCAATCTGTTTCTTCACTTCAGCAGGTGGGTATTGTAGTTGTAAGAACGCTTGATAGAGATCTTGTAGGTGTTTGTCTCTGTCTGAGGGGTTGGAGCAAATGCGATTGTATCGTAGAGCTAGGCTGTAGACAATGGATCAAGTGGTGTGGTCTGGATGAAAGCTGGAAGCATGTAGGTAAGTACAGCGGTCAGTAGGTTTCCGGTATAGGGTGGTGTTTATGTGGCCATCATTTATTAGTACTGTAGTGTCCAGGAAGTGGATCTCTTGTGTGGACTGGTCCAGGCTGAGGTTGATGGTGGGGTGGAAATTGTTGAAATCATGATGGAATTCCTCAAGGGCTTCTTTTCCATGGGTCCAGATGATGAAGATGTCATCAATGTAGCGCAAGTAGAGTAGGGGCGTTAGGGGACGAGAGCTGAGAAAGCATTGTTCTAAGTCAGCCATAAAAATGTTGGCATACTGTGGGGCCATGCTGGTACCCATAGCAGTGCTGCTGATTTGAAGATACACATTGTCCCCAAATGTGAAATAGTTATGGGTGAGGACAAAGTTCAGCCACCAGGTTTGCCATGACATTATCAGGGATACTGTTCCTGATGGCTTGTAGTCCATCTTTGTGTGGAATGTTGGTGTAGAGGGCTTCTACATCCATAGTGGCTAGGATGGTGTTTTCAGGAAGATCACTAATTGATTGTAGTTTCCTCAGGAAGTCAGTGGTGTCTCGAAGACAGCTAGGAGTGCTGGTAGCGTAGGACCTGAGGAAGGAGTCTACATAGCCAGACAATCCTGCTGTCAGGGTGCCAATGCCTGAGATGATGGGGCATCCAGGATTTCCAGGCTTATGAATCTTGGGTAGCAGATAGAATACCCCTGCTTGGATTTCTAGGGGTGTGTCTGTGCGGATTTGCTCTTGGGCTTTTTCAGGGAGTTTCTTGAGTAGATGGTGTAGTTTCTTTTGGTAACCCTCAGTGGGATCAGAGGGTAACGGCTTGTAGAATGTGGTGTTGGAGAGCTGCCTAGCAGCCTCTTGTTCATATTCCGACCTATTCATGATGACAACAGCACCTCCTTTGTCAGTCTTTTTCAGTGTTTTAGATACTTCCTACTTAGAATAGCTTCCTTCTTATTTGGGTTGAACCTAAGCCAGTTTGCTCCCATCTTCCATCCCTATTTTTGCTAGGCGCAGGGAAGAGCACAGGAACTGTGATATTCATAAGTTGTCATTCTGACATATATACATACCGGTGACAGTGCAGGCCAAATCACATCACAGTCTCCCCTAGCATCTATTTGTATTCACTTAATAAGGGGTGATGACAAGCTGGAATCCTATGGAAGCTGGATACGAAAGCCCTCAATGAGAAAAAGTAAATACACAATACCACACTTTGGCATGTCTGAGAGAGGAAGGAACATAACTAGTGAAGGGGCTTCCCCAACCACTCACACCAAACTCTGCTGGCAAACATACAAAACCTCATTAATTATGTGGCCACTTCCCCAGTACTTACACTTTGCTCTAAAATAAATCATTTGTTATTTAAACCTAGTTTTTGCAGGAAAGCTTCCAAAGCTCAAAATGAAGCATCCACTAAAGGGAAATTTAATTGTACAAATACTAATGGCAGTGTGATGTGATATAGGAGGTGAACCATTTACCACAGAGAAAACAAGGAAACATTTAAGGTCATGGTATAAATGAAAGGCAAGAAGTCAGGTTGTTTCACCCAGAGGGTCACTGGGACGTGAGATTGTTTCTTTTGGCAAACTGAGGGAGCGGCTAGCATTACAGAATTTAAAGTTGGCCTGAATATCCATTGAAAGACCTACAACATATCTTGGCAAGACAAGGGATGGACTAGATGGGGCTATAGTTCTCAAGGTCCCAATGGGTTGTTTTTCCATGTACATGCATTAACATATCCCAAGTGCTTTAATCAGCTTAATATTTCTCTCTCTCAAGTTTTCATCTTCAGATTCTGTTTTCACTTTAAAATGTGTTTAAATACCAAATTATTACGCACAATTTACAAAATGGACTAGAAATTTTTTTTTAAAAGACTGCTCTGTTCAGGTAAAAAAGGGGTCCAGCCTGCATTGACATGGAGATGTACTCAGGGATGAGAGTATAAAGTGTGTGTTGTACATTATCAGGGATTTGTATACGCTGATGGGGGAAAAGAAAAAATCTTAGACTCTCTATTCAGTTTTATTCAGGCTTGATAAATCAAATTTAACAATGTATCCTGACAACTCTTCACAATGTGCCTTTTAAATACAAACCTGAAAAATATCACATTTCCATGTATTGCAAAATAATACATGTCAGGATTTGTGTGTTCTGCAAGAATACTGCACACTTTCAGAAATGTAGACATTCAGGCCAAAATTTTCAAACTTGGGTGCCAGAAGTTTGGTGCCTCAATCCATATTTAGACATTTATTCAAGTGCTTAATTTCAGAAGTTCTAATCGACTGCCACTGAAGTCAATATTGATGATAGTTTGTATTAATTACAAGTTGATCAGTAAAATTATACTAGATTGATATCTGTTATGCCTATGTAAATCAGTCCTGCAGTATATAATTGGGTATGACATATATAGAATTCAGGCACCTGAAGTTATGTGCCTGAATCCATATTTAGGCACCAACTGAACTAGCCTGCTTTTCAGAGATATTGAAGTCAACAGAGCTAATCTGGTTTTACACCAAAGTAACTGACATCATAATCAGGCTCAGACTCTACAAAGTTAGCACATTCCAAAACAAACAAAGCAACATACAAAATAATCTTTAAGAACAAACAAATCAAGTGGGTCATGAAGTGTCAGATAGCACAGGCTCCTGGTATCACTTCTAAGGTAGGACTCAGACAATTGTTACAAAAATGCAAAGATACACTTTTGGAGCAACACCAAACTCCATTTTGTATAGTTATAACAGACACCTACACTTCTCATACAACCGCAATAAACTTAATTCACATTGCAGTACTATAGAATTGTTAGAGGCAATCTATAAAAAACGACTTCTTTAGTATCCATTTTCACATCAGCACTTTCTAACACCCTCTTTTTTGATTTAATACAAAATATATGCAGGAAATCCTTTTTACTGTGTATGGTTGATAAAGTTTTACATAGCAATCATTACTAAGAAAACAGTTCTTATTTTTCTTTTTTAAACCATTTAATCCCGATAAGGCACAGGCTCTTCCCCAAGGGAGCTTTTGGAGGTGACACTCCCATAGAACTCATGAACACTAACAACATGGATGTGTCAGCCAGACTTCGCTTTATAAAGGATTTTTTATTCCTTTTGTGATGAGTACATTGCATGCGCACCTTCTGTATTCCCTGGATAGATGAAGCACTTTTATTTCCATTCTTGTATCCTTAAATACCTTTAGAAAACGATGAACAACACGAAACATGAACTCTAAACGTACCTCATCGACGCATTAAAAGTTCAGCTGGGCCATCACTATGGAAACGGGTATTGAATTCAAACACAAGAAGTGAACTGTATTTCCATGGAGGACACTAAGCAATGGATAACAACCAGAGGTATATTGGTAGTCAAAACTGAGGAAACACAAACTATGAAATTGAAGTCTTCAAGAGACTTAGCTAAGCATATCAAATAGAATTGGTTTGTTTCTTAAGGGGATACTGTCAGGTCTATTTTGACTCAAAAAGAAGATTTTGTAGAAATAAGCTTTTTCAAAAGCTGCAACAACAAAAAATGCATCCTGACTTTATATATATGTATATGTATATGTGTGTGTGTGTATAAAATATTTATTTCTGTTGGAATTTATAAAAATATTCCCCTGCAGTCTATGCAATGCATGCATTGCAGTATTGTGTTAATAAAGCATGAGACATGGGGCTTGTCTACACTTAGGCTTTGTCTACACTGGCACTTTCGTCACTAAAACTTTTGTCTCTCGTGGTGTGAAAAAACACACCCCTGAACAACAAAAGTTTTAGCGTCGAAAAGCACCAGTGTGGACAGCGTCGGTGGGAGCCACGCTCCCGGGAATGAAGCTACCGCCCCTCGTTGGAGGTGGTTTTATTTTGACACCAGGAGAGCTCTCTCCCGGCAATAAAGAGTGGCTACACAGCGCACTTTACAATGGCGCAGCTGCAGTGGCACAGCCGCGCCGTTGTAAGGTGTGCAGTGTAGACGTAGCCTTACAGAGCTGCAACATCATAGTTGCACTGGAGTGCTTAGTGAAGATGCTACCTATGCCGACAACAGGAGAGCTTCTCCCATTGGCGTAGGTTCTCTACCTCCCCGAGAGGCGGTAGCGATGTCTACACTGGGGATTAGGTCAGATAACTATGTTGCTCAGGTGTGTGGATTTTCCACACCCCTAAGAGACCTAATTATATCAACATTAAATTGTAGGGTAGACCAGGGCTCAGAAAGTGAAAATAACCAGCAACTAACAACAAAGAAAAATTGCACTGACTATCTAAATACTTCTATGGCACCGATCGTCATAAGAGTGAATAACTTCTTTCTCCAGGCTGAAAGAAATGCAAAAACTAAACAACAAAAAGGTCGCAGCTCATGCCTGATTCCTCGGCAGGCACTGCTGACCCAGATGCAGATTTAGAAAGTTGTCGAGTTCCAGAGGAAAAAATCTGAACCAAACTGTTAGATAAACACCAAACCCACAGAGTCTATTATTTTTATTTCTGTCACATCACCTTAGTATCTGAGCACCTCCCAAGCATTCATGCGTTAATCCACAAAAACAACTCCCTGAGGCAAGGAAGTATGTTCACAGGAAAACTGAGGCACAGAAAGGTGAAGTGACTTGTCCAGAGTTATATGCGGAATGTGTGGCAAAGCCTGGAATAGAACCCAGATTTCTCAGTTCCCCGGCCTGTGCATTATCTACAAGGCCAACTTTCCTTCCAGGACTAAGCCTGCTACTGACCAACTGCGTAAGAATCTGCTACTTGCACAGACTTCCACAACACTGTGCTTTAAAGTTCATTCACAGAGCAGCTGTGTTAATGCAGGTTGGACAAATCTCCTATTAGAGATGAACTATACTGAGTTTCCTTTGTCACACTATCTGGAGCGGCCCATGACTGTGAGTGCCCACCTCAGGGCAGACTGCCAGAAAACAGGGCAGATATCCAAAACAGGTGGTGTGTTCCATAATTAGATTTCACCAAGCCAGTAACAAACATGAACTCCTGGATCACTGCACCAGTCCCACCATGGAGTCACCCTTGACTCTCCAGTCCAGCCTGCCACCCAGACAAACTGGACCTTGCGATAAAAGGTCATTCAAACCAAACATCACACCACACAAGACTGCTCCCAGTACCAAGAGACCAGTTACTCACCCCAAATTAACTGGCACTCTAGATCCCACACCAAAGACAACGCTGGTAGCCAATTCCACAGTAAACCAAACAAAGGTTCGTTAGCCAAGAAAAGGATAGGAGAGTCACGGAGAGGTTAAAGCAGGCAAAACACATGCACAGGTGTGTACCACAAGAGGTACACAATTCATACACATGGGCATGTTCAGAGCCAAGATTACTTAGCATTTTCACCGTATGGTACAAATATTAACTAACTTGAACTGAATTGTACTTTGACACTGAAAATTTCTAAGAGCTTGTGACACACACAGGATTTTATTCAGCAAAGAGTCCTGTGGCACCTTATAGACTAACAGACGTATAGAGGTGCCACAGGACTCTTTGCTGCTTTTACAGATCCAGACTAACATGGCTACCCTTTGATACTTGACAGGATTTTATTCTGCTCTCTACAATAGAGGAGACCTCTCCTTCTTTCAACCTGGCTTCTCAAAGGTCAGAGTCACTGAAACTTTCCATGATCAATGAAACATGAATAGACTTCAGTGTCCATAAATATCATTCTAAGCTTGACATAGGGTTCATTGCTGAGTGGCACAATGTTGTTGTTTTTTGTTTTGTTTTTTTAAGAGCTTAACAGAAAAGCCACTTCCCAAATTCTTATGATTTTGTAATGTGAATCACTGCAGTCAATGGGAATTCTGCCACCAAGTGAAGAATGCAAGATTGGGCTCAATAATAATCTCAAATCATGATCTATCATTTTTCTCCAGAAAACAAACAACCCACGCTTTTTCAGACAATAGGATTGGTTAATCTGTAAAAACTAGATGCTCGGGCCCAGAAAAACTGTTGCTAATTGGGCTAGCTAATTTGCTCATGCAATGTAGCTGAAAATATTCCTTGTATCCTGAAATTCTATTAATCTGAAACAGCAATGTGAAAACAATTGAATACTCCTTTAATTATTTGAGTAATTGAAAAAATTGCTACTATTTTTTAAAAAAAGAAGGTTCAAAGTTATCATTCCACTAAGATAAATGACACTTGGGACTTACTATAACTATTGAAATAAAAGGGAGATATTTGTAGCACACAGTTCTATTGTTTCAATCTGTTAACGGCTTCAGACACAAGACATCAGATAGCATACCTTCAAACCAGAAGTACAAGCAACTCTATTTAAAAAGTAAGTCTAGGATTCTGCAAAAATAAATTCTTAAGTACTTCAATTTTCCTCAACCATGGATATTTATTGTCCTAGCTCTTAGTTTTAAAGGATCCTTCTAACTTAAATATCACACTTTTTTTTGGAAAGCACTGTGTGCATAGTCAGTCTCCCCTGTACACAGCAACAGGAGAGAGAAATATTTAAAAGCACAAAAATTCCCAGAGAGTCTGTGAAGGTGCCACAGCAGTTGAGTGTCAATTGACCAAAGACTGGGCCAGAAAGAAGGATATGTCCCTGACTATTGCTAAAAAAACCTTCTTTTCCTCAAAAAAACCCACAATGAAATAACTAGACTCTCTCTTTTCCTCAGGGTAAGAGAGAGCGCGCTCGCTCCCTCTCTCTCCCTCCCAGCTAGTTGAACAGTGGGAGTTTTGCTGGTCAGGGCAGACACATCCAAGGCCTGCCTTCCCCTTTTATCTCTTGTCCCTCCTGATAACTGCAGCCTCTCCCTCCAGGCTGGCCACTTCTGGCATATGTCTCAGGGCAGGGCTGATTTAAGTCACTGTCTTCAGGCTAGACCCTGGCCCATTGGAGGGATTTATACCCATCCCCCCCATCACAGGAACTTACAAACAGGTGTAGTGCCTGAAACTACTTTTAAATCACCTTTAATTGACTAGATTTCAAGTTGGCAATAACCTTTTAAAAATAATGTAAATATTATAATGCTGCTTAATAAGTATTTAAGATAAAAAACATGGAGCTGTAGCATTTTTTTTAATTGCTATTAAAGATTTCAAAAGTTAATATAAATTTAAAAATGAATAGGCAGAGGCCTCCCATCCCATATCAGGGAGGTGACAATCCCCCTTTATTCAGCTCTTGTGAAACAGCACCTGGAACACTGTATTCAGTTCTAAACCCCCTCAATACCAGAAAGAAATTATTAAATAAGAGGGGATTCAGCAGAGAATAACAAAGATGATTAATGGGCTATAATGGGACTGGCTTGGGAAGAAAGATTAAAGCATCCTACTTGGCTAGATGGCAACTGGCAAGGCGAAATAAGCATCTTCAAGTATTTACAATACTGCAAAGATGTAAACACCAACTAGGGAGAGGAATTATTTGGGGTGGTCCAAATTATATCGTTAGGAGGTAATAATGGAATTAAGTTAAAACAAGAAAACGGGCTGAATGTTAGAACAATTGTGGAAGAAAAACCATTCTGATTGAAACATCAAAATTTCCCATTAGCTGACTTTTAAAAAAAACACAGATGTTCCAACTAGTTGACAGGAATAAACTGTTCGCCAGCTGAAGTGTTTTTTCAGTGATAAGGCTCCAGCATTTAATTCAAAGCATAGCTGTGAAATAAGAAAATAGTTGGCAATTTTGCTCCCACTGAAATCAATAGCAAAATTCCCACCAACTTCAAAGGGAGTAGGATCAAACCCGATAACAGTCATGTGATCCGAGAAGGCAATTCCACTTTCCATATTATAATATTAGTTTCAGCTAAATAGTTACACCTGATTCTTTATGGACAACAGCACTAAGGTTACATTTTTATACCTAACACATGCTTAGAAATATATCATGAACTTTGTGAGTTACAATGGTATTCTATATGTTATTTTATTCCCTTTTATTTTTTAAAGAATGGCACGTAAGTAAATAGTCCAATAATAAATATTTGTGGCTAAACAATACTGTAAGAGCACAATTTTTATTTCATATCATCATTACGATAATCCAAGAACTTGCTTTTTTATTTAGTCCACACAACTATTTAAAATTTAAAGAAATAGCAACAAGTGACATTCAAATAGTAGTGACTAAGGCCTCAATCCAACAAAATACTTAAGCATGTGCTTAATGTAAAACCCCTGAAGTCAACTACTATTCACAGGCTTAAAGTTAAGCACATGCATACGTGCTTTGCTGGATCAGGATCTAAATCTTGCTATCAAACTGTTATCCCTCCTTTGCATTTTTCATGCAGACAATGTAGCTCAATTAAACATTAGGCCCTTTAAAGGGAAATTTGATTAATTTATTGATGTTAACTTTATTTTTATAATTACATTTTCTCCTCTACCATGATGCAGAATAATTCAAACAAAACAGCACAATTACAACAGTTGTCGTTCTTGCCACTTTTCTGATGTGGCTGATCATGGAGCTTGCTTCTTTGCATGACAGCAGACCTGAACTTTATGTCAGCTGACTGCTGCCATGAAGATGAACTAGTGGAAAACCAAGAGAAACATGGTTCTAGCTGGTAGCTTCATGGTGGGCTTACAAACATGATCACAGGAAGCAACAGAAGTTGTAGTATGTGACAAATTTTGTGTATGCAGTGTTGTTGTAGCTGTGTTAGTCCCAGGATATTAGAGAGACAAGGTGGGCTGAGCTAATATCTTTTATTTTATACACAAGTTGGCCCAATACAAGATATTACCTCACCCACCTAGTCTCTATAAACTTTGTGTCAGTTTGAGAAACTTCTCCAAATATTAGTGGGGCAATTGTCCCACTAAACAAATAGGACCCTGTATGTAGCATGGTAAACAGGTACTGTATATACAGTTATCTCAACCAAAGATGTAAAAGCAAAGAAAAGAGTGAAATATCAGATTTTCAAAGGGACTGCTCATTTACTGACAGTAACGAATAGTTCAGCGGATTTATTACCACTACAGAGAGCTGGAATAGATTAAAAATATTCATACAGAAGCAACCGGCTTTTAGAATCTTCTTCATTAGCTGAGTCTACTAAGTACTATCTGTGACGGAGCAATACTATGGTTGAGTGGGTATGAAAATATTTTCAGAACCCCACACTCAGTATAAAAGTATGTAACTGAAGAAAGATGCAAACACTACTTCACTCCTGAATGTTCACTTAAAGTTTTCATTTAAACAAATGTTCAACCTAAAAGTTGTATAATGGCAATGTGGGGGATGAGCCCTAGTAGTTCAAGGTGCCACATTCTGTCTCACGATTGGACATCAGACTACATGGAAGAGGGTGTCCCTAGCTTTCCTAGCAGCTGAATTCCAATACTGATAAAAGTTACAGGCCCAATGTTGCTGTCACTTATACATGATTTACATCTATGTGACTTTACTAACTGCAATAGAATTATTCCTGATTTACACCAGTGTAAATGTGAGCATGTTCTTAATAATTCTAACTTTTGCATATGGCTTCAGGCAATAAACAGAGTGGAGACAGTTGCTTTTTTCACCCAAACAACAGAGAAAATGTTCCTAATAAGGCTAGTAAAAAGGAAGTGGTTTCTCAAGAGTTCAGCTCTTGTAAAGTAAATGATACAAAATGGTCTTATCACATAAAATGCCGGAGAAGCAGCAAAAGAATCAGTAACTGAAAATGACTTCAAGTACTGGCAATCCGTTCTTCCATTCAACTTGTTAGGGAAAAAGGACAAAATGCCAACGTAACTGTGATGAAGAGTCGCATCACTTCTTTAAAGAACATTATGCAAGAACAGCCCAGTTCTAAAAGTTGCCTTACAAAAAGAAATGAACTGGTTATAGCTTGTGCATATTGTATTCACAAAGCTAGCTTTTAAAAACTTCCTTGTGTTAATTTTAAGAATAACCACATCTCACCCTCTCCTCAAAAAAGGCAATGTTACCCCTCATACAAAGAAAAATCTTTAGTATTTTAACCTATTTACGTTCTTATACTGTACCCCATCATCATGCTGTCTGAGTGCCTGTCATGGTACAGCCCATTTACATAATTCTCACAACCAAATCCCTTAGTAAGTAATGCTTTCTGCTGGTTTCCTTTCTAAGTAACAGCCGCAATAGTTCTAAGGAGATGCATCCTCCCTTCCCTGCACTTTATTCTTGGCAGACACGAGAGCTGACAAACTCCAGTCCTGTTACATACAGTGCCGGCCTCTCACAGAGGAGGAAAGACAGAGGAAACCTTGAGGGATCCCATGGAACGCCACACCCAGATGCAACAACCACAACCCCCTTTTTAAGCGCATTCGTATGAAAAGAAATGCCTTAAAAAAACCTCCCCGACTATCCACTGTCCAAGCAAACACTGGCCCTACTTCCTGACCCCTCGCAGATCATTAGGAACTGGAGAGGAGCCGGCGCAGTTTTGTTCCTGTTCTTCCAGCCTGCTTGCCCAAGGGAGTGAGCGGATTAGGGAGGAAAGGGACCATTCCCTCGCGCCCAGCCACCGGACACTCAGCCGAGGAGCCTCATCCCCCCCAGGCTCGCCCCATTTCCCCACTCTGGCTCCAGACGCTGCTCTTGCAGCCCAGCAGCCGCAGACCCGTCCTTGCCCGCGTGGAGGGGTTGGCAAGTTTGTGGCGAGGGGGAGGCAGCCGGCCGGCCCCGCAGAGAGCCCCACGCGGGGTGAAGCACTCGCCGAGAGGCCACGGGGGGCACTGACGGGCTCGGACGGAGCAAGGTGCATGGCTGCTCAGTTACCGCTAGCATTGGCGGGAGAGGCTGCGCCTTCCTCTTCCACCGACGGCCCCAAAGGCCCTTCCCCCGCCCGCCCCGGTGCCGGGAGCGATGCTACAGGCGTGAGGGGCAGGTCACCCAGGCGCGCCCAGCCCGGGACTCGGCAGCCCAGGCAGCTCCCTGCGGGAAACGGGCAAAGTCCCTGCCAGAGGGGGGCCCGCGCACTAATTACGGGAACCCCTCAGCGCACCCCCCCCGGCCCCTCTGCACCCCGGCTGCAGCCCCAGCCTTACTCGGGGCATCCACTCACCGCGTAGTAAAGCGCCGGCTTCTCGTTAAACACCGAGTCTCCCATGGCTGGGGGCAGTCACCCCCCACGCCGGCGGCAGCAGGCGAGCGCGGCTGGCCCTCGCCGCCCCTTCACAGCGCCCTGGCGGCAGCAGCGCCCGCGGGCTCCAACCCCGCAGCCTCTGGCACCATCCTGCAGAGCCGCCTGCAACTTCTTGCCGCGCTCCCGCCCCTTCTCCTCCGGCCAGCCCCGCTTGGTCCCGGCGGAGCAGGAGGAGCCGCGGCGGTCCCAGCGCAGCCGGAGGGAGGCGGGGGTTGATTCCTTCAGCACGCAGCGCTAGCCGGGCTTAGCAAGAAAGCAACTCCGCTCTGACCCGGCAGCCGGGCTTCCCCCTGGGGCTCGGCCGGAGGGGCGGGAGCAGGCGGGGCTGTGCCCGCCTACACCTGAGAAAGAAGCGGGGGGTGCAAGAGACAGTCCCTTGCCCCAGACTCAGTCCCGAGCCCGGGACTCCCAGCCAGCGGGAGCACATTAAGCCATGGTGTAAGAAGCGCCCGAGAAAGCCCCCTGCCTGTCTCCCTCCCTCCCTCAGCCGAAGGCTTAGTCCTAGCAGGCCCTGCTATTTTGGGGGGGGGGGGGGGAAGGCTAGAGCCCGGGAAAAGAGGCCTCCTTGCTACAGCAGGGTGAGGGGGGTAAGAGAAAGGGTTTGGCGATGCAGGATTCAGCAGACGCAAGAGAAGGCACATGGGGGGGGAACCAGCCAGGTGAGACCCAACTCAGACAGTCCCCAGCCAGACGCCAAAAGCATCTGCTTCCAGTTCAACTTGTATTTGCATGAGGGCACATCTGCCTGAACTCCATCCAGTAAACAGTGTTTATAGAGGAGTGACAATCAGACTTTCTCCTAGAAATCAGGGCTCTGGAAATCCCAACTGGGGGCCTATTCTAAAACTCTGGAAGTATTAGTTTTAAGAGCAACTCACCCACAATTTTCAGAGTGGTAGCCATGTTTATCAGCAAAAACAACTGGGTTTTAGCCCACGAAAGCTTATGCCCAAATAAATGTGTTAGTCTCCAAGGTGCCACAAGGACTCCTCCTTGTTTTCACCCACAATTGTAACTGAAGGAGTGCCCATGCCCTAGTGCCATGTAATTTACAATATCTAGGTTTAGAAGGATTAGATTTTTATCAGTAAATGTCAATAAACGTCAGTTTCACCATACACACACAAAACAACAAAGAATATTTCCATCGATAATCAAAATTTACATATAGGCAAGATAAGAAAAATGCTGATTGAGAACTTAGAATTTGATTTAAGGCTAAAAATTGGACATATGATATTGACAATTTGTGTTTTAATGATTATAATACTTTAGCTTTTTGAATCTGTGTCTACTGTCATTAAATAATTATTTCCACCCCCATAACTTCCCGCAACTGTGAAAATTTCAACTGATAATTAAATAAAAATGCTTAAAAATAAACATTGATATTATTCATCTAAATCATATAAAAATGAAAATTGAATTCTGCTAAGTCTACCTGTAAACAGGATTTACCAGATCTCATGTGTGCTCACAATAAGGCCTTGTCTACACTGCCACTTACAGCGCTGAACCTTTCTTCGCTCAGGTGTGTGAAAAAACATCTCCCTGAGCGATGCAAGTTTCAGCGCTGTAAAGTGACAGTGTAGTGCTACAGCGCTGGAAGCCGCACTGGTAGCTACTCCCCTTGCAGAGGGAGAGCTCTCTTCCCGCACTGGAGCCATAACTACACAGCCATGTTAAAGCGCTGTGTAGACATACCCTAAAATAGACACACAAGGCGGGTGAGGTCATATCTTTTATTGGACCAACTTCTGTTGGTGAGAGAGACAGGCTTTCGAGCTACACACAGTTCTTCAGGTCTCAAACCTGAAGAAAAAATAAATGAAAGATTTTTTTAAACGAAAAAAGATATTACCTCGCCCACCTTGTCTCGCTAATATCCTGGGACTGACATGACTACAATAACACTGCATACCACAATGGAATAGGGCAGATTATCAAGGAATTTCACTGACCATAACCCAAAGGTAGAATGTAAATCTTGGGAAAAGAATAATCTTTTAAAATGACATTTTAACATGAAATCATTTAATAAAATGACTCAAAATACATGCTGCACATATTAATCTATTAAACTGGTATACTGTGTTCTAGAGGTTATTTACAGTACTCAAAAGGTTCCAGTTATAGATCTCCCATCTTCATAACTCAGATTATATTTTTAAATTATCATGAGAAAAGGATCTGTAACAAAGTTGATGTGAGGGGGGAGGTGGTCCTCAACAGCTTTGTTTCTGGCAGACAGTCAGGGCCAGTGCAAGGATGTTTCGCGCCCTATGCGAAACCTCCACCTTGTGCCCTCCCCGAGCCCTGCGGCAGCTCCCCGCCCACCCCCGCCCTGAGGCGCCCCCCCGCAGCAGCTCCCCACCCCCTCCCGGCCTGGGGAGCCGTGCGGCAGCTCCCCATCCCAGCTCACCTTTGCTCCAACCCCTCCCCAAGCCCTGTGGCAGCTCCCCACCCCACCCCGCCCTGAGGCACCTCCCCCACAGCAGCTCCCAACCCCCCCCCCGCCCTGAGGCGCCTCCCCCGTGGCAGCTCCCCGCCCCCACCTGGGGAGCCGTGTGGCAGCTCCCCACCCCAGCTCACCTCTGCTCTGCCCCCTCCCCAAGCCCTGCAGCAGCTCCTCACCTCCCCTCCCCCCTGAGGCACCCCCCCGCAGCAGCTCCCCCCCAACCTGGGGAGCCGTGCGGCAGCTCCCCACCCCAGCTTACCTCTGCTCCACTTCCTCCCCGAACACGCCATCGCTGCTCCACTTCTCCCGCCACCCAGGCTTGCGGCGCCAATCAGCTGTTTGGCGCCGCAAGCCTGGGAAGGAGAGAAGCAGAGCAGGGCGGCATGCTCAGGGGAGGAGGCGGAGCAGAGGTGAGCTGGGGCGGGGAGTTCCCCTGCGTGCCGCTCCCCCCCCCCACTTACTTGCTTCAGGTGGCCCTCCCTGCGCCCCCCTGCCCTAGCTCCCTCCGTCTAAATGCCGGCGGCGACCGGGGCAGCCGAAAATCCAGCCGCTGCCGAAGAAAATGCCGCCCCCCAAATCCTAGCGCCCTAGGCGACCGCCTAGGTTGCCTAATAGGTTGCACCAGCCCTGCAGACAGTGGAATATTTTTATTCCCTGAAGGAGTTCTGTTTTCATCAAATTTTAAATAATTTGTACTGCTCTTCTTGGGAAATTAGTGGGGAACTGAATATCAGCTGAAGAATGAGAGGGAGATCATTCACCCAAGGGGAAAAAATTATATTTCAAACATCTTCACAGATATAAGGACCTCTATCAGTCTAAAACAACCCAAACTGAGAAATCTGGTTTTCCTGAGAAATGGTTCCCTTTCCCCAGAAAGACAAAAGAAATGTTTCTGGCGCTCTGTTATTTATTCATTATAAACTAATTTCAGTCTGGGGCATTCCATATAATAGCATATACTCTTTTTAATTGTTGCCCCTCTTCCTTTGCTGTAAGCAGATACAATATTTTGCAGCAGGACGCCAACGGAAAGTAGATTACCAGGGTTTGGAGAGAGACTTCTAACATTCCTTACCAATATATTGCCCATAAGCATTGCAGCTAAAACACTGGGGAAATAGCTTCTTAAAATGGTCATTTGCAAAAGGGCAATGAAATACACTTGTGAAGGTTAGGATGGAGCAGGGGTGAACATGTTTCAATAATTATTTGAAAACAAAAATAAATGTCAAGGAGAGAGCATCGGAGACATGGAACTAGAGGCTTCAAAAGATAAAAACCTCATAAAGGGAAATGGGGGTGCCTGGAGGAAACAACAGTAAAGAAAAGGGAGGGGACCTCGATGATAGAAAGAGAGGGAGCATACAAGGGTGAGAAAGGACAGAGGGTAACAACTATGACAAAGAAGATTTTCAGAGAGAACCTTAAGAAAAGAAAGAAAGAAAAAGAGTTATGGTCAAAAAGCTATCAAAAGGAATATCTTCCTGGAACAGCCAGCCAACCAAAAAAGGTATGAATTTGAGATGCATGTATATTTAATTATATTTTCAGTCCCCACCACGTTCTTTAGTAAGAAACATATTTTGATTATATTCAAAGTTGTTTCATATGAAAAATCTTTTGTTCAATTTCAGATGTTTGGAGAAGTGTAACTTAAAAATACTTCAGAGAGACAAGGTGGTGGAGGTAATATCTTTTATTGTTTCAACTTCTGTTGGTGAGAGAGACAAGCTTACATAGAAACAACGAGGAGTCCTTGTGGCACCTTAGAGACTAACAAATTTGTTTGGGCATAAACTTTTGTGGGCTAAAACCCACTTCATGAGGTTGCATCTGATGAAGTGGGTTATAGCCCACGAAAGCTTATGCCCAAATAAATGTGTTAGGGTATGTCTACACTGCCCACTTTACAGTGCGGCCATGGCAGGGCTGTGATGTGGGCAGTGTAGACATGCTTTATCGCCGGGAGAGAGCTCTCCCGGCAATTAAAAAAGAAAAACCACCCCTGAACGAGCAGTGGTAGCTTTCGCTTCCGGCGATAAAGCACTGTCTATACTGGCGCTTTTCAGCGCTAAACCTTTTGTCGCTCAGGGGTGTGTTTTTTCACACCCCTGAACGACAAAAGTTTTAGCGCTGAAAGTGGCAATGTAGACACCGCCTTAGTCTCTAAGGTGCCACAAGGACTCCTTTTTGCTGATACAGACTAACATGACTACCCCTCTGAAAGCTTACATAGACCTCTTCTTCAGGTCTGGGAAAGGTAGGTACTCAGTGTCATTGCTAAATACAAGAGGGAAGGGATTGTTTAACATAAGTAATTCACACATTTCAATAGATAATTCAAGCTGAAATAGCCCATTAACAGCCTTCCAGTCATAGGGAGGAAAGGATGGGGGTGAAGCTACTGGGAGGTTGTTGGTGGGTTACAAACTGTAATAAGCCATAAATTCAGTGTCTCTTCAGACCATGATTTTTAGTGTCCAGCAACATTTCAAATTTAAGCTCCTAGGCTCGTCTTTTCAAAGTGTTGTGCAGATTTCCACACAAAGGGCCAGCTTTCTCCAGGACGCAACCAACTTCCTCCACAAACATTCTTGCCATGTCACCTCCCTCTACAGCAATCCTAGCAATGACAGCTTAGCTGCCTGCCTCAAATATTTGCAATACAATGGACAACCAGCAGATATCCACCCCTAACACATTGCCAAACTCATCCATTTCATCCTCACCCATAACAATTTTACATTCAGCAACGACCAGTTTGTCCAAACCATGGGTACAGCAATGGGTACTAGGATGGCTCCCCAATATGCTATGGACCATCTTGCAGGAGAATTTCTGGACAAATGCACCATAGACACCAATGATATATCTGAGGTACATAGATGATATTTTCATCCTCTGGACAGATGACTTAAATTCCCTCATAGACTGCCACCACAACTTCAACCACCACCACCCATCCATTAAACTCTCTACACTCCCACACCAGCATCAACGTTCTGGACACCACAATCAGCTTCAGCAATGGAACCCTACAGGCAACTATATACAAGAAACCTACGGATCACCATACATACCTTCATAGATTCAGTAACCACCGCAAAAACACCAAGAAATCTGTTATCTACAGCCAGGCACTCAGATACCACAGAATATGCTCTGAGGAGAAAGTCTGGGATATGTACCTTAACTCACACAAAACCACTATCACTCTACCAGAGAAGTAGATCATATCCTGGAATGGGCCACCCAAATACCCTAAGAGAACCTGCTTCAATACAGAAACAACCCACCCCTCCCAATCACACACCCCTAGTTGTCACCTAAACCCCATGCTGGAACCCATATGGCGTATCATCAAACAACTAAAACCTATACTCAGTTAGGGTTGCCACTCATCTGAGTTTTACCCAGACAGTCCATTTTTTGGCTTCTGTGTCCGGGTGCCATTTAGGGTAGCTAGATTCCCAGTTTTTGACACCAAGAGTCCGGTTACTGTGGGGCAGGGGGAGGCACTGGATCATTAACCCATGCCAGCTCCTGCTCAGCTAGGGCTGCCTTCTACCTGCTCCTGCTTGGCTACAGCAGCTCCTGTCCCAGCCCCAGAGAAGAGGGAACCCAGCTGGGAGAGGAGGCGGAGACTAACCAGCAAGTGGCAGGGAGGGAGAGAAGTGAGTGATAGGGGTGGGGCTTTGGGAAGAAGAGGCTGAGCAAGGGCGGGGCCTCAATGGAAGAGGTGGAGAAGGGGTGGGGCCTTGGAGGAAGGGGGGGAGGTATGGGTTGGGGCCTCAGGGTCCAGCTAATAGCAATTAGAAAGGTGGCAACCCTATATTCAGTGGGGACCCTATCTTTCCTGAACCCCCTCTTCAGGCCTGCCATCAACCCCCACCTGTCCAAGCTCATCATTAGAAGCAAGCTCCCCACAGACCAGGACACACCAACTCAAAGCTGCACCAGACCCTTCCAGTACAACAGATGCAAAACCTGCAGACATATCTCCACTGCTACAATGAACAACAACCCCCACAACACACCTTTCAAGATCCATGGGTCCTACATATGCCTATCACATGTGATGTACCTCATCCAGTGCACTAAATACCCCAATAGCAACTATGTGGGTGAAACCAGACAATCACTATGCTCTTGAATGAACTCAGACAGGAAAATGATAAAAGACAAAAACACCCTGTCACCTGTGGGGGACACTTTTCACAAAGTGATCACTCTACATCTGACTTCTCAACCTCATCCTCAAAGGAAACCTGCACATCACCTTCAAAAGATGAGCTTGGGAGCTTAAATTCATAACTTTGCTAGACACTAAAAATCATGGACCGAACAGAGACCCTGGATTTATGGCTTATTACAATAATCTGTAACCCATTAAGAACTCCTCACAGCTGCTCCCCACTCCCTGCTTCCCTTCCCATGACTGCAGAGATGTTAATGGGGCACTTCACCTTGAATGGTCCCTTGAAAAGTGTTAACTACTTATCCTAAACAATCTGTTCCACCTTGTATTTAGCTGTGACACCTGAGTACATTTCCCAGACCTGAAGAAGAGCTCTGTGTAAACTCACAAGCTTGTCTCTCTCATCAACAAAAGCTGGTCCAATAAAAGATATTACCTCATCCACCTTGTCTCTCTAATATCCTGGGACTAACATGGCTACAAGAAGACTGCAAACAGAAATACTTCAGAGTGGTAGCTATGTTAGTCTGTATCAGCAAAACCAATGAGGAGTACTTCGGGTTTTAGCCCATGAAAGCTTATGCTCAAATAAATTTGTTAGTCTATAACAGGGGTGAGCAAACTTTTTGGGCCGAGGGCCACATCTGGGTGGGGAAATTGTATGCAGGGCTGGGGCAGGGGGTTCGGGTGCGGGAGGGAGGGAGGGAGTGTGGGGTGTGGGAGGGGGTGCGGTGTGCAGGAAGGGGCTCAGGGCAAGGAATTGGGGCAGAGGAGAGGTGCAGGGTATATGAGGGGGCTCAGGGAAGGAACAACAACAAAAAAGTGAAATAACATGTTAGCTGGATAATATGAAATAAATAATTTCCATAGTATTCTACAGACATTCTGCTGCTTATTATTTTTTAAACATCCGATGATACCGCTGCAGTTGTTTCCTTGGACCACTCTGTTAAGCCGCTCCACTGGTTGCTTGGAGACTGAAAACATCCGAGCACATCAGTAGAACTTTCACCTCTCCTCTCCCACCCATTGCTATACTGTTGACAACAGCAGTGAAGACTGAACAGAATTTCAGGGTACGTCCAGACAGGTAGCGATCGATTTATCGGGGATCGATTTATCGTCGAAACGCAATATATCGATCCCCGAACGCGCTCCCCGTCGACTCCGGAACTCCACCGGAGCGAGCGGTGGTAGCAGAGTCGACAGGGGAGCCGCCGCCATCGATCCCGCGCCGTGAGGACAGGAGGTAAGTCGGAATAAGATACGGCGACTTCAGCTACGGTATTCCCGCAGCTGAAGTTGCGTATCTTACATCGACCCCGCCCCCCTAGTATAGACCAGGCCTAACTGAGTCTTGTTTGCTTCAAGATAGCACTTTTGAAGCTATTAGGTAATTCAAACCACTAATTGAGTTTTTACAGCCGAGCATTAGGGCTACTGGGTTGTTTTTTTAATATTTAACTGTCACCCTAGTGCTATCTCATAACAGTAATGCTCTTAACCAGAAGTTAAGCAACCACACATTTGCAGTCAGCAAACAGTTGTGAAATTGTGGAGGTGTGACTGAGCTGCTTAGACATAATCAACTCTTCCTCCTTCATTGTCCTTCTGACTAAGGTGCATGCCTCCTCTAGGCAGTGAGTGACTCAGGGCTTAAGAGGCCATACTAAATGAGGTCAGAGGGTAGTTCTCAGACCCACTCTATCTTTCTATTGTGGAGGTGATGTGGTTTAGTCCTCAGAGCAGTAAATGGGGCTCAGGACCTCTTGGTTCTTCTCCCAACTCTCACTGTGTGACTTTGAGCAAATGTATTAGGCTTACTCAATGACTTTTTTTGCTCCATCTCTAAAATATGGGCTGTAACACTCACTAGTGGGATCCTCAGGTGAAAGGCACCCAACAAGTGTGAAGCATTCTATGTCATTTTCTCCTTGTACAGTCCCTTCACTTCACTAGCTATATACCTCTCCTGTGTCATCAAAAAACTAATTCCATATCTTGGAGGGTGAGCAGAAGCTTCTTTTTTGCCTGCTGGACAGTGCTCAGGAGTGATACTGTCTGCCTATTCCTTCCTCAGGGCATTGGCACATTTCTCTTCTAATCAAACTTACTTACAGTGTATGTACATTCTGCAAAAGGAAGATAGCTCAAATATAATGGTCATGTAACTCAAAAACAAAGAATTAAAATGCAATTTTAGCAAGTTAGAGATCAATATTTATGGGTAATGCTGCAGAAATCCTGTTTTTAACAATCTATTTCTTTGTAAACAATTACAGTTTATGTGCTGGCCCATGTGAAATGCATTGGTGGTTTCCATCTAGTTCTTAATAAACATGTACCTACATCACCAAATCCACCAATACTATGCAGATGTCAAGGACTCAACAGCTATGGAGAGTAAAGCATCATCTCATCCCTGGAGGTGCTCTCTCAATCACAATGTTGAGGAACATTTTATTAGTGAAATAAAACTCCCCCATGAAAAGCAAGTTAAAGTTCCTGCCCATGGTAGTTTCCCTACAGAAGTCCTTGCTACTTGATCTGGTGCACAGGGAGAGAATACCATTGCCACACATAGGCATCACGTGAGTCTTTCAAGATCACTTGAAGTGGGGGGGCCAACGGTGCCCAAACCGTGGCCCCCCACTACAAGCCACGCCCCCGTTTGACTTCTTTCTCCGAGACCCCACCCTTGCTCCACCTCTTCCCAGCCCCGCTCCACCTCTTCCCCCGAAGCTCCGCCCACCAGTCGCTCCTCTCTGCCCCCTCCCCTCACCGTCACTCGCCCTTAAGGCAGGAAAAAAGTGGGAGGGTATAGTGTGTGTGTAGGTGGGTTGTGCATCAGGGTATAGTATGTGTGTGTAGTTGTGCAGGGGGGTATAATGTGTGTGTGTGTGTGTAGGTGGGTTGTGCAGGGGGGCATAGCGTGGGGGTGTTGGGTTGGGGAGTGAGTGCTAGACAGTCATGTAACCTGATACTCTGTAATCCCCTCTTCAACCCGCCTCCATTTATGCCCTTGCAGAGTCTGGCTTGGTGAAGTGCAGCCCGGCCCTCCAGCTGACCGGAAATTCAGCCCCCCACAGCCTGACAGGTGCCCATCCAAGAGTGCTGCCCTGGGGCACAGAACAAAGACTGCCATTCTCCCCGCCCCCTTGCTGGGTGACCTTTCCCCCACCGTCTCCCGGGGCACTGCACGGGGGGAACACTCCACTGGCTTGTTGGGCTCGTGTTGCCTGGGGGTTGTGGTTTATGCATCCCAAACATGCCCAGGCCCCCTGTTCTGTGCAGTGCCCAAACATGCCCAGTCTCCCAGTCCTGTGCAACCTTCCCAAACATGGGCCTCAGGGAAAGAGGCGGAGTGAGGGCGGGGCCTCAGGGTTGACCGAGGGCAGAGCGCAGGCGGAGCTAGAATCTGGGCATCGGTGGTCCCCCCCACGTCTAGGGAGTTTCCAGCGCTCCTACACAGGGTGCAAAGGTGGCAGGCTGGCACGCGGGGCCGGCTCCAGGGTTTTGGCCGCCCCAAGCAGCCAAACAAAAACAAAAAACAAAACAAAAACAAAAAAGCCGCGATCGCAATTTGGCGGGAGGTCCTTAGCTCCGAGCAGGCGTGAGGGACCGTCTGCCGAATTGCCGCCGAACAGCTGGACGCGCCGCCCCACTCCGAAGTGGCCACCCCAAGCACCTGCTTGGTAAGCTGGTGCCTGGAGCCGGCCCTGCTGGCACGCCTCCAAAGGAAGGTGCCCCATGCCTCATCCAGCATTTGCCCCCTGCATGGCCAGCCTCTTTTATTTTGGGGAGGCTTAGCCTCCCAGGCCTCTTATACACACTGCCCATGTTGCCACACCACCTGAGGGAGTACAATTTATTTCAGCACTGCACAGGTTCTAGAGCAGTGCACAGAGGGGCAGCACCGAGCTTCCCCAGGTAAACAGAAATAGAGCAAGCTCTATGCATCCTCAAACACAGACACTGATATTGTAACCTGGTCATTACTTGGCCCATGTACAAAGTGCGGAAAGGCACTTTGCACCCTTTGCACACCCATAACGGCCAAGCAGTCTGGACATATGTGAGCCAAGTGTGCAAGAGAAGACCCCAAATTACTAATTTAAGTCTACAACCATTCAGCATAAAGAACAGTCAACATATGAGAACATCACAGGTAAAATCCTAGCCCTAATATAGTGAATGGGAGTGTTTCCATTGAGTTCAATAGCACTAGAATTTCACCCCCATATATTTACATTCAGTAACTACATCCCTATTTTTCCATCTAACAGACCATAAAACTCTTGTATTTGTAAGTCAGTGTATGTTGCCCTCTGTGTGATGATAAAAATTGTCATCGGTAGGTTTGGCAAAGAAATTTAATTTAGCAGACTTGTATTCCAAAATAAAGTTAAATTACTTCACATTCCTATTTGTTTGCATAATGTTCCCTTAATCCTGAATCTGTGAAATGTCACTATGAAAATCTTTAAACTCAAACTTCTAAATATCTTCTGAGTCAAGAAATCACAGTACCATGTATTTTGTGCATTGCATTCTAACTTGAATTTAGCTTTTATCTTGTAAGTCACTATAAATTGTTCATTTTTGAAAACTGAAAAGAAACACAGATTAACAAGAAAATTAAGTAGGGTTGATGCACATGCATGTGTGTACTTCAATTCCTTTTTGTTTCTGGAATATTCAAGGAATTTATTTTCAGTAATTTACAGTCCACTTGCAAAAATCCAGGGTTTAGGGGTGTGGGATTTTTTGTTTTGTTTTTGTTTTGTTTTGCCTTCTAGTAGCTTTTTTTTAGTTTTTAACTCTTTGAATAATAACTTCTCAATGAGAATTTGTGAAATATTTCAGCTTCATTTTGACAATATGACAGAGGTTGCCAGTCAAAATTCTCTCTCATATTTTCAATTGGAGTTCCAAACCACCCTTGATTAGACCAAGGGCAGATGTTAGGAGTAGAGCTAAAGGGATTTTCTTTGAGTGCTAATTACATTCGCCAAGTTTCATTTGATAAGAAAAAAAAATCTTGAATACAGCAATGCAAATAATAAGCCTGAATTTGCCATCTTTACATTAAGGCATACTTTACTCCACAAAAGGTACCATTGAAATTAATGAGACTACTTGCGGGGCAAAGGACTGCTCCATATGAGTATGAAAGGCAGAATCAGGCCCTCAGCTTTTTCCTTTTTGGATTCTTTACTTCAGGTTGCATTCAGTTTAGTCACTGAGGGAATCAATCTAAAATGCAACATTTAAGTCAGGAAGAAGCTGAGAACAATGAACAAATAAATAATAAAATAAAAATGCACAAAGTATATGGAAGCAAAATAGCAGCTGAGGCCAAGAAGTAACTTCCAGACTGAGACTTTCAAAGCTGCCTAGGGGATACGGACACACATCCAAATATCCTCGAGAGCCCTAAGGGGTCAGAACTCTGTCATGTATTTCCTTCCCTGATGTCCTCCTCTCACCTTTGCTGTTACCTTATTCCAGTGGTTCTCAAACTTTTCTGCTGGTGACCCCCTTCACATAGTGAGTCTCTGAGTGTGACCCCCTCCCCTTATAAATTAAAACCACTTTTAAAATATATTTAACACCATTATACATGCTGGAGGCAAAACGGGGTTTGCGGTAGAGGCTGACAGCTCACGACCCCCCATGTTATATCCTTGCGATCCCCTGAGGGGTCCTGACCCCCAGTTTGAGAAACCCCGCCTTATTCTAATGCAATGCCTAAGTACCTTATTCTGCCAACACTGGTACATGTGCAGGCTGTAAATAAATACTGTCTGATCTTTTTTGTGTTAAATCTCCAAATTGTCCCCACTTTGGAAACCATTTGATGACTTTGCTTGCAGAAAGGGGAAATCCTGTTATAAATTCAAGGGATGTGTAGGAGCCTTCCATGTGTAAACAGATATAACAATAATACTGTTTCCAGGTGAAGAATGTACAAACAGATTTCCCAGGGAGAAAATATTGAGATAAATATCACCTGTAGTTAGGAGTGCTGTTAATAGAATGCCAAATAAGGTCTTTCCAATTCAGAGCAGCAAATTACACTTTCTGATGTTAAGATTACAGCAAATTTAGGCCCCACCCTGCAAAGAACAATGGGCGGGTGGGACTACTGCACTCACAAAGTGCCCCTTCAACAGCAACCTGGCTCCATGCAGCCAAAGGACTCCACCCAAGTGCTGTTAATTGTAGGATGAGAGCCTTATTACCAATTACTTTATTACTTAAAATAAGGTTTGGGGAGTGGGAGAGAACCACTATTTTGTTTCACTCAACTGATACCGAAAGAAATCACAGATGCAGAACAAGCAATAAAACCCTAAAATGAAACCTTCAAATGTCTACCTAAATAGAAGGATTGCATGATCAACAGTATCAGAGGGGTAGCCGTGTTAGTCTGAATCTGTAAAAAGCAACAGAGGGTCCTGTGGCACCTTTAGGACTAACAGAAGTATTGGGAGCATAAGCTTTCGTGGGTAAGAACCTCACTTCTTCAGATGCAAGTAATGGAAATCTCCAGAGGCAGGTATAAATCAGTATGGAGATAACGAGGTTAGTTCAGTCAGGGAGGGTGAGGTGCTCTGCTAGCAGTTGAGGTGTGAACACCAAGGGAGGAGAAACTGCTTCTGTAGTTGGATAGCCATTCACAATCTTTGTTTAATCCTGATCTGATGGTGTCAAATTTGCAAATGAACTGGAGCTCAGCAGTTTCTCTTTGGAGTCTGGTCCTGAAGTTTTTTTGCTGTAAGATGGCTACCTTTACATCTGCTATTGTGTGTCCAGGGAGGTTGAAGTGTTCTCCTACAGGTTTTTGTATATTGCCATTCCTGATATCTGACTTGTGTCCATTTATCCTCTTGCATAGTGACTGTCCAGTTTGGCCCATGTACATAGCAGAGGGGCATTGCTGGCACATGATGGCATATATAACATTGGTGGACATGCAGGTGAATGAGCCGGTGATGTTGTAGCTGATCTGGTTAGGTCCTGTGATGGTGTTGCTGGTGTAGATATGTGGGCAGAGTTGGCATCGAGGTTTGTTGCATGGGTTGGTTCCTGAGTTAGAGTTGTTATGGTGCGGTGCGTGGTTGCTGGTGAGAATATGCTTAAGGTTGGCGGGTTGTCTGTGGGCGAGGACTGGCCTGCCTCCCAAGGTCTGTGAAAGTGAGGGATCATTGTCCAGGATGGGTTGTAGATCACTGATGATGCGTTGGAGAGGTTTAAGCTGAGGACTGTAGGTGATGGCCAGTGGAGTTCTGTTGGTTTCTTTTTTGGGCCTGTCTTGTAGCAGGAGGCTTCTGGGTACACGTCTGGCTCTGTTGATTTGTTTCTTTATTTCCTTGTGTGGGTATCGTAGTTTTGAGAATGCTTGGTGAAGATCTTGTAGGCGTTGGTCTCTGTCCGAGGGGTTGGAGCAGATGCGATTGTACCTCAGTGCTTGGCTGTAGACGATGGATCGTGTGGTGTGTCCGGGGTGGAAGCTGGAGGCATGAAGGTAGGCGTAGCGGTCGGTGGGTTTTCGGTATAGGGTGGTGTTAACGTGGCCATCGCTTATTTGTATGGTGGTGTCTAGGAAGTGGACCTCCCGTGTAGATTGGTCCAGGCTGAGGTTGATGGTGGGGTGGAAGCTGTTGAAATCATGGTGGAATTCTTCCAGGGTCTCCTTCCCATGGGTCCAGATGATGAAGATGTCATCAATGTAGCGTAGGTAGAGAAGGGGCGTGAGTGGACGAGAGCTGAGGAAGCGTTGTTCCAGGTCAGCCATAAAAATGTTGGCATATTGTGGGGCCATGCGGGTGCCCATAGCGGTGCCACTGGTCTGGAGGTATATATTGTCACCAAATTTGAAATAATTGTGCGTGAGGATAAAGTCACAGAGCTTAGCAATAAGTTGTGCTGTGTCATCATCAGGGATACTGTTCCTGACAGCTTGTATTCCATCTGTGTGTGGGATGTTTGTGTAGAGAGCCTCTACATCCATGGTGGCTAGGATGGTGTTTTCTGGGAGGTCACCAATGCACTGTAGTTTTCTCAGGAAATCTGTGGTGTCACGGAGATAGCTGGGAGTGCTGGTGGCGTAGGGTCTGAGTAGGGAGTCCACATATCCAGACAGTCCTTCAGTGAGAGTGCCAATGCCCGAGATGATGGGGCGTCCAGGATTTCCAGGTTTGTGGATCTTGGGAAGTAGATAGAATAACCCCGGTCGGGGCTCTAAGGGTATGTTGATTTGTTCCTGTGTTAGTGTAGGGAGTGTCCTGAGTAGATGGTGCAGTTTCTTAGTGTATTCCTCAGTGGGATCTGAGGAAAGTGGCCTGTAGAATTTGGTATTGGAGAGTTGTCTGGCAGCCTCCTTCTGGTAGTCAGACCTGTTCATGATGACAACAGCACCTCCTTTATCAGCCTCTTTGATGATAATGTCAGGGTGGTTTCTGAGGCTGTGGATGGCATTGCGTTCTGCACGACTTAGGTTATGAGGCAAGCGATGTTGTTTTTCCACAATTTCTGCCTGTGCACGTCGGCGGAAGCATTCTATGTATAGGTCCAGACTGTCATTTCGACCCTCAGGCGGAGTCCATGTGGAGTTCTTCTTCCTGTGTTGTTGGTGGGAGGGTATCTGTGTATCAGTGCGGTGTTCAGTGTTATCTTGAAAGTATTCTTTGAGTCGGAGGCGGTGAAAGTAGGCTTCCAGATCACCGCAGAACTGTATCATGTTCGTGGGGGTGCTGGGGCAAAAAGAGAGTCCCCGAGATAGGACAGACTCTTCTGCTGGGTTGAGTGTGTAGCTGGATAAATTGACGATATTGCTGGGTGAGTTAGGGGTACCCCTGTTGTGGCCCCATGTGGCAGGTAGGATTTTAGACAGCTTACGGTCCTTTTTCCTTTGTAGAGAGGTGAAGTGTGTAATGTAGATCTCCTGTCTTATTTTAGTAAATGATCAACAGCTAATTGATGTCTTGAGCTATTAAAATTATTTGGACCAGCATCTTAACCTACTATGTGGACGTTTAACAAGGATTTGTTTTTTTGTTTTTTTATTTATTTAATGTTAATCGAGATTAACACCACTGTAACAATACTATATCCTTCAGAAAATAAACTGTTGTATCATCTGAGAACAAGATAAGTAATGAATGTTTTCATTCAATGTTGCAATTCATATTCCATTTTGTATAAAGTAACTAAGTAATGAACAGGGTAAAGGATGTGGTGACCAACAGTAGTCTTATTCCTATGTAAATAACTCAAAAATGATGTCATTTTTAATCAGTTATGGATTGTGTAGGCAGTGGCTGTAAATGCAATATTACTATAGTTCTCATAAGATTTGGGATAATGTAGAACAATTGAAACATTGTCCTTGTATGCTAGAAGTTAACTGAAAATTAGGCCTGGTCTACACTATGACTTTAATTCGGATTTAGCAGCGTTAAATCGAATTAACCCTGCACCCGTCCACACAACGGAGCCATTTATTTCAAAATAAAGGGCTCTTAAAATCGATTTCTGTACTCCACCCCGACGAGCAGAGTAGCGCCAAAATCGATTTTGTCATTTCGAATTAGGGTTAGTGTGGCCGCAATTCGATGGTATTGGCCTCCGGGAGCTGTCCCAGAGTGCACCATTGTGACCGCTCTGGACAGCAATCTGAACTCGCATGCACTGGCCAGGTAGACAGGAAAAGCCCCAGGAAAATTTGAATTTCATTTCCTGTTTGCCCAGCGTGGAGAGCACAGGTGACCACAGATAGCTCAGCTCATCAGCACAGGTAACCATGCAGGCTGATAATCAAAAAAGAGCACCAGCATGGACCGTACGGGAGGTACTGGATCTGATCGCTATATGGGGAGAGGATTCAGTGCTAGCAGAACTTCGTTCGAAAAGACGAAATGCCAAAACTTTTGAAAAAATCTCCAAGGGCATGATGAAGAGAGGCCACAATAGGGACTCAGATCAGTGCCGCGTGAAAGTCAAGGAGCTCAGACAAGCCTATCAAAAAACAAAGGAGGCAAACGGTCGCTCCGGGTCAGAGCCGCGGACATGCCGCTTCTACGCCGAGCTGCATGCAATTCTAGGGGGGGCCGCCACCACTACCCCACCTGTGACCGTGGATTCCGGGTCGGGGATAGTCTCATCAGCTACACCTGAGGATTCTGCAGATGGGGAAGAGGAGGAGGAGGAGGAGGACGAGCTTGCAGAGAGCACCCAGCACTCCGTTCTCCCCAACAGCCAGGATCTTTTTCTCAGCCTGACTGAAGTACCCTCCCAAGCCTCCCAAGCCAGTAGCCAAGACCCTGACCCCATGGAAGGGACCTCAGGTGAGTTTACCTTTTAAAATATAAAACATGGTTTAAAAGCAAGCGTTTTTTAATGATTAATTTGCCCTGAGGACTTGGGATGCATTCGCGGCCAGTACAGCTACTGGAAAAGTCTGTTAACGTGTCTGGGGATGGAGCGGAAATCCTCCAGGGACATCTCCATGAAGCTCTCCTGGAGGTACTCCAAAAGCCTTGCCACAAGGTTTCTGGGCAGTGCAGCCTTATTCCGTCCTCCATGGTAGGACACTTGACCACGCCATGCTTGCAGCAAGTAATCTGGTATCATTGCCTGACAAAGCCTGGCAGCGTATGGTCCCGGTGTTTGCTGGCATTCAAGCAACATCCGTTCTTTATCTTGCTGTGTAATCCTCAGGAGAGTGATATCGCTCATGGTAACCTGGTTGAAATACGGGAACTTAATTAAGGGGACAGAGGTGGCCGTTCCTACTGGGCTGTTTGCCTGTGGCTGAAAAGAAATCCTTCCCTGCAGTTAGCCAAGCACAGGGGGGCGAATTGGCCCTGAGCTTTTCGCGTTTGGCTAGCAGGGATCTTCCCTGTTACCAGCCACGCGGTCGGGGGAGGGGTACATTGATCATCCCAGGGAATTCATGGGGGGAGGGGGGGGTTAGTTTGGTTTCTGCAGGGATCTTCCCTGATACCTGCCACGCGCTGGGGGGAGGGATAAAGCGATCATCCCAGAGAATTGGATGGGGGGGGGGGTTAGTTTGTTTTCTGCTGCTGAAGGTTAACAGGAAAACCGCAGCAGTCAACAGGCTTTGCTTGGTATGTGGGAAAGGAGGGCGCAGAAGCCGAAAGACAATGGCTTACCATGGCTGCCTGCAAGCTGAATTCTGTTGCCCGGACCTGCGTCTGTGATCTCTAACACCAAAGCCACAGGCACTCAATATTAAGATGGAAAATGCGACCTTGTACTGAAATCACATGTGCTATGTAATGTGAATAGTGTTTTTCACCATGAAAGAGTATAAGCATTGTTCTGTAAAATGTATCATTTTAAAAACTTCTCTCCTTTTTTTCAACCCTCCCTCCAGCAGCTGCAAATTTTTCAAGCCTCCCTCCTCCGTCCTGAAGGCTATCTCAGATAAAGCGGCGTAGAAAGAGGACGCGAGACGACATGTTCACAGAAATAATGGAATCCACCCGCAATGAAAGAGCTCATTTGAATGAGTGGAAGGACACTGTATCTAAATTTAGGAAAGATGCCAGTGAACGTGAGGTCTTGAGGGACGCTCGAGATGAGAGGTGGCAGGCTGCAACGCTGGGGCTGCTGCGTGAGCAAACGGACATGCTCTGGCGTCTGGTGGAGCTTCAGGAACGGCAGCAGGATGACAGAGTGCCGCTGCAGCTGCTGTATAACCTCCCTCCCCCCTCACCATGTTCCATATCCCCCTCACCCAGACGTGTAAGAACGCGGGGGGGGGGAGGCTCCGTGCACCCTCCCACTCCACCCCAGTGGACAGCCCAACCAAAAGGCTGTCATTATATTGAATTTGTTCAGTGGCCTTTTACTTCCCTCCTATCCTCCTCCCAAACCTCACCCAGATTACCTTCTTGGTTCTCTCCCTATGTTTATAATCACTTAATAAAGAATACATGATTTTTAAACGATAGTGACTTTATTTCCTTTGAAAGAAAGCTGGGGGAACGGGGAGGGTGGGTTGCTTACAGAGAATGAATGAGTCAATAAAGGGGGCTGGTTTTCATGAAGGGAGAAACAAACAGAAATTTCACACTGTAGCCTGGCCAGTCATGAAACTGGTTTTCAAAGCTTCTCTGATGAACAGCGCTTCCTGGTGTGCTCTTCTAATCGCCCTGGTGTCTGGCTCAGCCAGGCGATTTGCCTCAGCCTCCCACCCTGCCATAAAGGTCTCCCCCTTACTTTCACAGAGATTGTGGAGCACACAGCAAGCAGAAATAACAATGGGGAGATTTCTTTGGCTGAGGTCAGAGCGAGTCAGTAGCGATCGCCAGCGACCTTTTAAACGGCCAAATGCACATTCTACCACCATTCTGCACTTGCTCAGCTTGTAGTTAAACAGCTCCTGACTCCTGTCCAGGCTGCCTGTGTATGGCTTCATGAGCCATGGCATTAAGGGGTAGGCTGGGTCTCCAAGAATAACTATTGGCATTTCAACATCCCCAACGGTCATTTTCTGGTCCGGGAAGTAAGTCCCTTGCTGCAGCCCTTTAAACAGAGTAGTGTTCCTGAAGACGCGAGCATCATGAACCCTTCCCGGCCAGCCCGCGTTGATGTTGGTGAAACGTCCCTTGTGATCCACAAGTGCTTGCAGCACCATTGAAAAGTACCCCTTGCGGTTTATGTACTGGGTACCCCGGTGCTCCGGTGCCAAGATAGGGATGTGGGTTCCATCTATCGCCCCACCACAGTTAGGGAATCCCATTGCAGCAAAGCCATCCACTATGACGTGCACATCTCCCAGAGTCACTAGCTTTTGTAGCAGCACCTCAGTGATTGCTTTGGCTACTTGCATCACAGCAGCCCCCACAGTAGATTTGCCCACTCCAAATTGATTCCCGACTGACCGGTAGCTGTCTGGCGTTGCAAGCTTCCATAGGGCTATTGCCACTCGCTTCTCAACTGTGAGGGCTGCTCTCATCTTGGTATTCTGGCGCTTCAGGGCAGGGGAAAGCAAGTCACAAAGTTCCATGAAAGTGCCCTTACGAATGCGAAAGTTCCGCAGCCACTGGGAATCGTCCCACACCTGCAACTCTATGCGGTCCCACCAGTCTGTGCTTGTTTCCCGGGCCCAGAATCGGCGTTCCATGCCTATAACCTGCCCCATTAACAGCATGATCTCCAAAGCACCGGGTCCCGCGGTTCGATAGAATTCCATGTCTATATCCTCATCACTCTCGTCGCCGCGCTGCTGTAGCCTGCTCCTCGCCGCCTCGTTTTCCAGGTTCTTGTTCAGCATAAACTGCACGATAAGGCGCGAGGTATTTACAATGTTCATGACTGCTGTCTTGAGCTGAGCGGGCTCCATGCTTGCCGTGGTATGGCGTCTGCACTGTTCACCCAGGAAAAAGGCGCGAAACGGTTGTCTGCCGTTGCTTCCTGGAGAGGGGGGAGGATATACCCAGAACCACCCGCGACAATGCTTTTGGCCCCATCAGGCATTGGGATCTCAACCCAGAATTCCAATGGGCAGAGGAGACTGCGGGAACTATGGGATAGCTACCCACAGTGCAACGCTCCAGAAATCGACGCTAGCCCCGGTACATGGACGCACACCGCCGAATTAATGTGCTTAGTGTGGCCGCATACAATCGAATTTATACAATCTGTTTCCCAAATTCGAATTATATAAATTCGGATTAATCCCGTAGTGTAGACATACCCTTTGGTTCAGAATGTTACTCTTGGTGTTAATGGCTCTTAAATCTTCCACCTTTATTTTATTTACAAAAACAGATTCACATGTCAACAATTTTCTAACACATACTTCATATATTCCTTATGAGCTATCTTAAATTTCTCAGTCTTTGCCACTTGTCCATTCCAAGAGCTATATATTGGCCTTCCTGCCACTGGAAATTGTGTGCACAGATCTAGGACAATGTCCAATTACTGAGCATTTGCCTGTTTTACTTCCCTGTGATGTTACACTAGTGAAACAGTAGATTCTTGGCCATATTTTGCCCTCAGACCACAACTCCGATTGCTAACAGTTAGACTTGCACAAGTAGACTGGGGGAATGATATGACTCTTTTTTTGTAATTTGGAAACTAAAGGGCCATTTTATTTAATTATATACTTTTTGGTATTTTACAGTATATGTGCATTGTTAAGTACTAAGATTCACATGACTGGGTCCTACACAAACGCCTGAGATGTCTGGCTTTATTCACTCAGGAGTCCCACTGAACTTAGTGGGACTACTTTTGTGAGGAAGGGCAATTTCCATGAGCGAGGGTTGCAGGACTGGCTACTATATTTACTATACTGTTAGTAAATTATTAAAGGGAAAAATTTCCTCCCATGGCAATTGTGAGTGGGGTTACATGATTATAAGTGATGGCAGAAAGTGTATCCACATTATTGTTTCAGTGATGTATACACTATGTCACTTACAATAATTTTCTTTCTGCAAGTCATGTTATACTATTTACCCAGAAAAGCATGATATCAAGGAAGTGAATAAAATATGGAAAGAAATGCTATTTTTTTTAACCTACTGGATCATCCTGTAGGGCCCCTAAAACAGGAAGATAGCGGGTTTGAGTCTCTCTTCTCCCATCTCCTCACACGGACATAATACTTAGTTACTGATTTGAACATATAACCAAGCCATCAGTAATCAAGTCCTAATATTCCTTGGAGGGATTTCACATTGCATCAGTTAGGGATTCAAGTTATATATGGATTAATTTATAAAACTGTGTCTATTGTAACCTTTAAGCACACGAGCAATAAAACACTGTAAAACTACATTTACGTCAAAAAGGAAAAGGAGTTCAGTTTCTACCGGAGCAATTCTTTTTCTTACGTGCTCCAACAGCAGAACCTGAAAAATCTGCCAAATCATCTGTCCAGCTTCTTTAGATTAATACATTAATTCACAAAAGTTGTGTATAACCCAATAGTGCTTTTATTAAAACATTGGTAAACATAATGAAAAGAAAATACATCTGCAGAAATTTTGTTGTCTCCTACAAAAGTCATGGTAACAGTCCCTGAAAACTGCATCAGCCCTGACTAATGCTCAATACAGATGGCTGTGACAGATATGGCAATTTCCTGCAATATCCTTGGGAGACCGTATTGAATTAAATGTAATTATCTTTGGAGTTCATTGTATTAAACTCTAAGGCCTGGTCCACACTAACCCCCCACTTCGAACTAAGATACGCAACTTCAGCTACGTTATTCACGTAGCTGAAGTCAAACTATCTTAGTTCGAACTTACCGCGGGTCCACACGCGGCAGGCAGGCTCCCCCGTCGACTCCGCGTACTCCTCTCGTGGAGCAGGAGTACCGGCGTCGACAGCGAGCACTTCCGGGATCGATCCGGGATCGATTTATCGCGTCTAGACAAGACACAATAAATCAATCCCAGAAGATCGATTGCTTACCGCCGGACCCGGAGGTAAGTATAGACGTACCCAAAGTTTCTGTATTATTGTGGGCTGGGATTGTATATAATCTTTTAAGCGGTGAGACGTGGTGGTTTGAAGGAATATATTGAACAATGTGACAGTCAGGAATGGACTTTTGGAACAAAGAATGTGAAGTGGTTTTCCTGTGGAATATCCAGGAGGCGGTGAATGCAAATTCCCCACCTCCCATTATGCAGAAATACAGCCTTTTGAAATACACCGAGAGGAGTGATGAGCTATAGGGGGGAGGGATAGCTCAGTGGTTTGAGCATTGGCCTGCTAAACCCAGGGTTGTGAGTTCAATCCTTGAGGGGGCCACTTAGGGATCTGGGGCAAAATCAGTACTTGGTCCTGCTAGTGAAGGCAGGGGGCTGGACTCGATGACCTTCAAGGTCCCTTCCAGTTCTAGGAGATAGCATATCTCCATTAATTTTTTTTTTTTTTTTTAATTTTTAAATTGTCTGCTGATCACCTGTTACACGAGTCCCAAGCTGTATAAAGGAAAGACTCAACTATTTGTGGTTGTTCTGGTTCTGAATCTGAGTCAGTTATGAACTTGTAACCATGGGGGAAACCCAGTGATGAGTTTTGAAGGACTGACACCTACGAGGTTGGACTTGAGGTAGCCTGTGGTAAGCTTTTTAGTATGTGTATAGGTTCCTTTATTGGTGTTGATATGTTTTGTCTGTAATGCCTTCACCTTAAGAATAAATGTGCTTGCTTACAAAGAGCTGTGTGGTAAATTTAACTGCTGGCAATTACAATGTTCATAATCTCTGGAGAGAAAGTAAAGTGCTGATCTTTTAAATGGTCTGGGTTGCTGGGGGTATCACAGTGTGGGCAGGGAACAGTCCAGCATGGAAAGCCCTTGGTCCAGAGGGAGAGAGATGTTGGTCTCTGCCCAAGCATAAAAGTTGGTGTCCTGGGTGAACTAGGGAGAGGGAATGCAGGTGAAGTTGCCCTGAACTGTGAGAATGGCCACTTCACTCCCACAGATTTCAGCCAGTGCCAATGGGGGATGAGGGATTTGGGGTGCAGGAGGGTGCTCTGGGCTGGGATCGAGGGGTTTGGAGGGCGGGAGGGGGATCAGGGCTGGGGCAGGGGGTTGGGGCATGGGGAGAGGCTCAGCGGTGCAGGCTCTGGGCGGCGCTTACCTCAAGTGTCTCTCGGAAGCAGCGGCATGTCCCTTCTCCGGCTCCTACACGAAGGCACGGCCAGGCAGCTCTGCATGCTGCCCCGTCCGCAGGCACCGCCCCTGCAGCTCCCATTGGAGTGCCAGAGGGGGTCATTGGAGCAGGGCCATAGGAATGCATAGGAGCTGGAGGGGGGCCATGCCGCGGCTTCCGGGAGCCACGTGGAGCAGCCCCCGACGCTGCTCCCCGGCTGGAGCGCCAGAAGGGGGCCATGCCGCGGCTTCCGGGAGCCGCATGGAGCAGCCCCCGACCCTGCTCCCCGGCTGGAGCGCCGGAGCAGGGCAAGCCCCAGACCCCGCCTCTCCTGCGAGGGCCAGTTTAAAACGGCTGGCAGGCTGGATCCAGTCCACGGGCCATAGTTTGCCCACCCCTGTTCTAAATTTACATATAAACTTAAAACATGGCTTTAACTGGTGTTTGTATATTTTTTTCTTTATATATGAATTAGATACAGTGCTCCTGTCAGCTAATTTCTAAATTATCTGCAAAAAACCTAGAGTTTTCAGGTGCCTAAGAATCATGGTTAGAGTCCCCACCCACAAATCTGAAATGGTGCCTCTGGTGTAATTCCACTGATTTCAGTGAATTTATACAAGCATAAAGCTGGTATAATGCAGTGGTGAATTAGGCCTCCTTTGTCTTTTTTCTTTTTCATCCTTCTCCCTGGATTGAAAAGTTAAGGGGGCAAGTCTTGGAAATGGCTCTGTATATAATTTGTGTCCACAAGCAAAGTTAGAATGCAGACAGCAGAGTGCCAGAATCTTGAGAGTTGTACTGTTTATACTGAAGCCTGTATTCTCTGGCTGCAGCATTTCAAGACTGCTGTTCCACACAACAGCTGTAAAGTATCAAGGCTCTTCCAAGCTATCCACCTATTCATCTCCAGTTAGACCAACTAGCTACAAATGCTAAAACACCACAAAGCGTTAAAGAAAGACTTTCTTCACATTAGTGCCAAGAATTTAAGTTGTTTACAAGGTTCCGGTCTCAAAGTGCTACTGCCTAGCAGTACTGCCCCCATCCTTGGTATCTTGTGGTGATAGAGTTAATGAAAATCCAAGAAGCATTCCAAAGATAGCCATGAGAGTAACCGTAGCATTGTTTTCTTAAAATCTCAACTTGCCAATGAGGCAAAATGAAGTAATGCACTCTGTCAACATGTAGCATAAATGGGATCACTTGTCCATCTGTTAGTGAAACGTGTAAAAAGCAGCTATTTGATCAATGTTAGATAAAATACAATTCAGGCACAACCAGCTTGACTTTTTTTTAATATAGTTCTTTACATTTATATTAACCAAGAAACTATTTTGAGATTACTGATGAAAAAAATCCAAGTGAGTAAAAATTGCAATTTAATGTAACTCATTTACATATCAACATCTCTTTACATAGTCAGTCTTGGATTAACGTCACTGTTGATGGAATTAAAAGCTAACGCTTTGAATGGTGAAAAAAATTCATTTCCATATGCTATTTCTTGTTTCAATCAAGAATATATTATTTTTCTTTTATAGTCAGAGGTGGCAGGATTAGCGAACATGGTACAGATCAGACAGGTGGTCACAAATTTACTGACCGCTTCCAAATTGAATTTTGTTGATCCTGACTTCTTAGACAAAGTTTATGGAGCCAGACTTGTCATATGAGTTACTTCTAAAAGCCTCAGGTAAATATACACAGGAATCATTTTGTTTGACAAAGTGCTTTTCCTTTTCTAAATAATTTTAAATTAATCTTGAGCAAAAACAAAAGTTCATTCAGTACATTTCACGTTTGTTGTTTTTGATCCCTTTTGGGAAGCATTTCCCTTCCACTGGTCTGCACTGCCTCTCCCTCTTCTCAACCCTCTCATCTCCTTTTTTCCACACTCTTCTTCACGCCCCCATATACACTGTCTCCTGTACCTGTAACAGTCTCTCTTTTCTTGTCCTCCAGGGACCATCTCCCTTTCAAATCTTTCCTTAAAACCCAACTCTTCAAGCATTTTGCCTCCCTTCCTCCCATCAGTATTAATCCTCACACCTTCCCTCTGTTATCCGTATATTTGGTGTTGTGACTGTCTAATTTAGGCCTGGTTTACACTTAAAATTTGTACCTATATAATAACTACGTCAATTAAGGGTGTTTGGGGGTTTTTTTGTTTTGTTTTACTGAAACAGTTTTATAATGGATGCAGCTGTACTGCTGCAAAATTTCTTATGCCAATATAGCTTATTTCTCCTTCCTGTATGGGAACAGCCATATCTGTATAAGGCACCTTTATAACACCATAACTGCATCAACAGTAGGATCTTTGTACTGCGTTAACTATACTGGTATAGTTAAAAACCTACAACGTTCTAGTGTAAACTGTAAATCCCTCAGGACAAAGACTCTCTCTCATCTAAGGGCTTATCTACACTATGGCCTGATCGATGGGCAGTGATCAATCCAGTGGGGGTCGATTTATCGCATCTAGTATAGACCTGATAAATCGACCGCCGATCGCTCTAGTGTCAACTCCGGGACTGCACCTCCACCTCAAAGAAAAGCACAAGGGGAATTGACAGGAGGTAAGTAGATCTAAATATGTCGACTTCAGCTACGTTATTCAAGTAGCTGAAGCTGCGTAACTTAGATTGATCCCCCGCTCCCCCACATAGGCTTGGTCTACACTTACCCCCCAAGTCGAAGTAAGGTACGCAAATTCAGCTACGTGAATAACGTAGCTGAATTCGACATACCTTACTTCGAACTTACCGCGGTTCAGACGCGGTCCACACGCGGCAGGCAGGCTCCCCCGTCGACTTCGCGGTACTCCTCTCGCCGAGCTGGAGTACCGCAGTCGACGGGGATCACTTCCTGGTTCGATTTATCGCGTCCACACCAGACGCGATAAATCGAACTCGGAACTTCGATCCGCAGCCGTCGAACTACCCGGTAAGTGTAGACTAGCCCATAGTGTAGCCCAGCCCTAAGGCTTAACCATACCCCAATCTTCAGCGCAGTGAACATAAAGGTCTGCCTTTGCTAATCACATTGCAGGATTGACACCTATGTTTGTAAAGCACCACAAACATTTCCAGATTATCACAGTAAAGCATATTTACATGTAAATGTTTGTTACTAATGGTACTATACATTACAACAACATCTTTATTTTGCATAGCATCTTTCAAACAAGAATAACAAAGCTTTACAGAGTTAAATAGCAACAAAATAAAAACAATAGCAGGGAGAGAAGTTAAAATATATTCAAGGAAACAGTAACATGTTTTCAGATGAGAGTTGAAAATTGATGGAGATTTGAAAGGGAGAAAGATGTAGCTGAGCTGATCCAAATGGCAGGAGAAACAGAAAAGATAGCTGTTGTGTCAATGGTGGTCAGAGTGTTTGAACAGACAGATAAAAAGCCAGTGTGGATAAATAAAGGGGAGTGGGGCGCATAGAGTAATATAAGGTCTAGGAGACTGACTGTAACAAGTTTGTAGAAAGTTCTAGAAACAAGGGCAACTTTGAAGTTGATACTGAAATGACTAGGGACCCAGTGGAGTTGTTTGAGATGGAGCTGATAGGGTTGCATTTTTCTGTACCTCTGAGAAGGCAGGCAACAGCATTTTACTCCTGCTGCTGTCTGGAGAGCTGAGCCTTGGCAACCAACACCATGAAGTTGCAATATTTAAAAAGGGAAGAGATGAAGGCATATTTGAGAACGATCCATGTAGCATGTGGAGTCCATAGGTTCCGATATGTACTGCTCCAATTTGATTTGTTCAAGTAAAGGAGTACTGCGTGCTAGGACCTGTAATGCCTTGCAACCTACATCTCTATATAAAATATGAGGACAACTGCAAATTAGGTATCTCTGTCAGTCTCCTGGACAGGCCTCTGTTTGGCAAAGCTTGTGTGCCCCTGATTTAAGAGAAGGATCAAGCCCTGAATGTACCAATTGTCTTGTAATATCATAGTGTCCATTTACTAAATATTAAAACAAGCATTGTTTGTTTTTCTGTGCCTCCAATCTCTCACCTATAAAGCTAGACAAAATCACTAAAAATAGCCACTGGGTATCTGTCATAGACTCTTGGAAAAGCAATTCAAGTTTACTAGTCTAAGGTCTTGTCCACATACAGTTGTACCAATAAAACTGAAGGTACAAAGTTAAACTAACAATTGGGGATCTGGGGGGGGAGGGGAGGAGGCAGTGTAGACACGACCGAAGTGTGTGTTACTGGATTTTTTTCCAGTCTGGTCCTTTGTGGAATATTAGGGCACAGTGGTTAGTCTCACACTGAGAAGTGAAAATGGTGATACTAAGACTTCTTCTGCTCTCCTATCTCCCCAGAGCCTTGCGCCGAGAAAGCTCTACATCTCTGTATCCCTCAGAGCTATACCTGCATGCTTTAAACAGAGTTTTGCCAGATAGTCCCAGCTGCAGTGGTGGGTCCTGGAAGAAGAGGCAGCCACTGAGATGGTGTAGCCATATACACCTCTACCTCAATATAACGCTGTCCTCGGGAGCCAAAAAATCTTACCGCATTATAGGTGAAACCGTGCTATATCGAACTTGCTTTGATCCACCAGAGTGCGCAGCCCAGCCCTCCCGGAGCACTGCTTTACCGCGTTATATCCGAATTCATGTTATATCGGGTCGCGTTATATCGGGGTAGAGGTGTACCATATTCTTTGCATTGTAAATCTCTCTTTTTATCTCTGTGTAATGTTCCTTTTATCAATTAATCCCAGTTCAGTCCCTAATATTTCAGCACTGAAGTACCATCCAAGGGCAAAGTGCTTTGTTCCTTCTCCATGCACTGCATAATTACACTGCATTTGTGCGATATCAGATGTTACAGCAAGTGCCAGCAGTAGCATGAAGTAAGATAACCACTTAATATACTCTAACAGTAACTTGGCAGCTGTGCTCCTGAAGGGTGGTAGTGACACACAGACCTACACTCCTGCATGTCTGATAGGAAACTAACCAAAACAAAGGAGGGATTCTAGGATGAAGGGAGGAGAGTGATCTGTGTACAATGTAAACAAACAACTGGAGCCATCCGTGTAGTCTCACAGCTTAGATTGTAGCTAGACCATAACATTCCACAGGAGTATATGCATTACTCAGACCATTTTCTGTTTATTTTCTTAACAAAGGTTAGAAGGTTTTTAAGAACCTTTATAATGTTCTGGCAGGGAAGTGGAGGCAGGTCAGATCTCTAGTTATTAATCTTTCTAGTTTTAAAATGCTATAATATGATGTTGTAAACAGAATCATTAAAAATCTCTATTCAGAACATGTCCATTTCTTTATGTATTGAGTTTTTAATTATTAAAAACACTATTCAGAAGCTTTAACTTTTTTTAACCTTTTGGCACCACAAACTTTTTAGTTAAATATTATCATAGAATCATAGCAGATCAGGGTTGGAAGAGACCTCAGAAGGTCATCTAGTCCAATCCCCTGCTCAAAGCAGGACCAACCCAACTAAATCATCCCAGCCAGGGCTTTGTCAAGCCGGGCCTTAAAAACCTCTAAGGATGGAAATTCCACCACCTCCCTCGGTAACCTATTCCAGTGCTTCACCACCCTCCTAGTGAAATAGTGTTTCCGAATATCCAACGTAGACGTACCCCACTGCAACTTGAGACCATTGCTCCTTGCTCTTTCATCTGCCTAGCTCCATCCTCTTTGGAACCCCCCTTCAGGTAGTTGAAGGTTGCTATCAAATCCCCCCTCACTCTTCTCTTCTGCAGACTAAATAAGCCCAGTTCCCTCAGCCTCTCCTCGTAAGTCATGTGCCCCAGCCACCTAATCATTTTCAATCAATTCATGTAAATTAATTCAATCAATTAATTCAATTGATTTGATTAATTCGTATCAATTAATTTTAAATCAATCATATAAATTCATTATTTATTATTAAATGTGCAAAATATGCCACAAAGGAAATATTTTGAAGCATGTGCTGTTTTGCTTTAAATTCAGAGGCTAATTCTTGTTTCTGAATCAAGCTGACAGTAGCTGCCACCTCATTTGTAAGTAAAATCTTATTGCTTATTCAATACTGAAACTGAAACATAACAATGCTGGTATCACACACGTAAGTGCTCTCCACTGTACACCAGAACAAAACATCAGTACATCGGTGCCTTTCCTACTGGTGTAATGGAAAATCTAGAGATCAAGGAGATGAACAGAGGTAGGAAAGGAGAGGAAAAGTGCAGCTATTGCTTATGACGTGCTCTCTCTCTCTCTTCTTTGCACTGAGGTCAGGACCAGGCATTGAACAAACAAATGTTTACTCACGAAGATCCATTCTATCATCCAAGTGCAGGAGATTTATGCCCATAACTCTCACTAGTATTACTAAAAAAAGTTCTGCTCTCAGTTACATGAGGATTGCATCCGTGTAAACAAGAGCCGAATTTGTCCCAATCCCAATAGTTTAAAAAAAAAAATCACACAGTAGCTAAGAAATTTTTGAAAAGCCACCATTTTTGTGCACCGTATCGGGCCAACAGTATGTGCCACGCTCCTGCTGCTCTACAGCAGTTGACTAACAAACACTATTCTACCACTGACTCACTAGGGGGTCTCTAGTTAAATCACCTAATCTTGTGTGTCTCATTTATACGTTTGTAAAATTACCCACTGACCTGTGAATTTTAATTAATTCTCCCCTTAGACACAACAAGTACAGCTCATCACTTTAGGAGAGTTGTGCATGTGTATCAGAGGGTAGAATTTGGCACCATGCTTATAACTGAGATCCTTAGAGGAAGTAGGGTGACCAGATGTCCCTATTTTATAGGGACAGTCCTGATATTTGGGGCATTTTCTTCTATAGACGCCTATTACCTCCCACCCCCGTCCCGATTTTTCACACTTGCTGTCTGGTCACCCTAAGAGGAAGGATTCTCTAAAAGTACAAAACGTTATTATCATCATCATCATCCTCAGAGCTCTATACATTCCTGATGATTCTATAAACAGCTATTCACAAAATGGAGGATGGAGAGGGAGCGAAAGAGAGAGAGTTAGTTTTGCATATCTTCAACTAGAAATACAGGGGAGGGGAAACACAGTGATTACTAAATCGATCTGATTTTCTCAATGATATCTGTCATTGTCAAGGATAAAGGAAAAAATCAATAGAGATAGAAGAATGTTCACTCTTTTAAGAGGGTATGACAAACATTAGAGGGGTAAATATTAAAAAGAGTTGACATTGTCTTGTTAACTATCCTTTTAAAATTGGTGTATTTTAGAACTGATTTCAAATTCATTTCAACACTGGAGGGTAACCCTAACCTATTTACTTAAGCTTTTTTCCTGAAGGCTTGGATTAAGGTGAGTAAGAGATTCTTTGCTAGAGAGGTTAGAAAATTTCATCAGTTGAGAAGGAAGAGATGCATTTATGTAGTTTTAGAACGGACATTCACTTGGGCCATGATTCAGAAAAACACTTAAACCTGTGCTTAAATCTATTCCTATTCAGGTAGCATTTAAGCAGGTCCTTACAGTTAAACATATGTTTAAATGTTGTCCTCACAGGGTCCCAGAGCTCAGGCTCCAGCCTGAGCCTGAATGTCTCACTGTAACTTTACAGTCCCACAGTTTGAACCCCATGAGCAGGGGCGCTGGAACAATTTGTATAGTGGGGGTGCTGACAGCCATTAAACCAAACTGTAAATGCTGTATATGATGGAAACCACTCAAGTGAGGGGGCACGGCAGCACCCCTCGTTCCAGCACCTATGCCCATGAGCCAGTCAGCCATGGTTGTTTAATTGCTATGTAGACATACCCTTAATTCATTCAAACATTGCTGTCATCACATTCTACACTCTATTGCCAAGCGCTCTGAATTGTCTCAGAAACCTCTTACTAGCTCTCCCATATAGGTCTGCTAATTTGCCACAACTTTGAGGTGCCGCCAGGGCCGGCTCCAGGCACCAGCTTAACAAGCAGGTGCTTGGGGCGGACAAGGGAGAGGGGCGGCACCTGCGGCAATTCGGGGGCGGCAGGTCCCTCACTCCCTCTAGGAGCGAAGGACCTGCTGCTGAACTGCCGCCGCCGATCGCGGTTCCCCCCCCCCCGCAATTGCCGCTGCTGATCGCGACTTACAATAAAAATGCAAAAAAAAAAAAAAAAAAGTATGGTTTGAATACTGTCAAACATGCCCAGAAATTACTGAGCACATTGTTTACAAATAACATACAGTAAAACCTGTGTTAAGCAGCTTCTCAAGGACAAACATAATTGTTTAATGTAGGTGGCCTTTTAATAAAGATTGAACAGAACCGAATATGTTTGGGGACATAATCTGGGGCAATCTCACAAAACAGAAAGTTATCTAACAGTGATGTTCTCTTCTACAGGCTTCATTATAAATACATCATTTTATTTAGTGTTAGATCAGCTTTATGCCTCATTTATGCCAGTCAGTTCTCTGCGCTTGCTCATTAGAGACTGAGGCAACGTATTTGTTAAATAATTCAGCCACCATAAACTTCTTTTTAAGTAATGAAAATACTAATAATTTGCATTTATGCCGTACCTATTCTACTAGGTTCTCAAAGCACTTTACAAACATTACTTAAGCCTCACGACATCCCTGGGATGTAGGTAATCCTAGATATTAAAAGTGGTATTATTGAGTCAGGGTCTGTCTTCACAGTAAAGTTAACTCAAGTTAGCCACATTCAATTTACTTTTACCAGTTTAGCCTAGTTCAAGTGAGTGGCCACACTACAAAATAACACTGGAGCTGCTGTGTCCACACTGGTGCTGCATTCACTCATGTATGGTGCTAAGGCTTATAAGGGGCATTAGGGTGACCACATGTCCCGATTTTATAGGGACAGTCCCGATTTTGGGTTTTTTTTTTTATATAGGCTCCTATTACCCCTCACCCTGTGTCCCAATATTTCAGTTTTGCTGTCTGGTCACCCTAAGGGGTATACCCCACGATTGATTCATTGTGCTGCAGTAAGATGAGCCTGCTCTATAAATTCTTTCCCAGTGAATTGTGGAGAACTTGTCTCTCCTTTCTGAGCACACTGGGGGAATTGTGGAAAGGAACTGGAGGACTAGCACCACCCCTAGATCCACAATGCCGAGTGGTCGCATCAGCAGCTGACAAGTTGTGCTAACTTGAGCTTTAGCCTATACCTCCTGATGGGCAACATAAAAGCACTACCACACTTGAGGCAAGGGGTTTTGTGTGTGGACAGGACTCAAGTTAGGGACAACAGAGTTAACTCACATTACCATTTGCAATGAAAATAAGCCCACAGCGTTGGGAATACAACTTCTGACTCCCTGTTCTAACCATTATACCATATTTTCTCGGGGGCTCTTTCTACTTCTGGGATGGCCTGACCTTCCATCCTAGTTTTCCTCTTGCCTGTGAAATGTTTTTCTACCTCTTCCATTCCCTTAGTTACATAAATTTCATTTTGCATTCTTGTCTCAAATATATTTCCAGTTCTATAGGTCTTAACAAGCACCATGCTCATGTTTAGTAGTTTCTCTCATTTCTGATCACACTCATTTTTGTCATTTAGAATGTGTGTTTGAATTTCATCTTGTTTTGTTCCCAGACATTTTCTTTCTGCCCCGAAAGACACTGTGGGGAATTCACTAGAAACAGAGATGAGCCTGACCTTGAACCTAGGTCTCCAACACCGCTCACAGGGGGCACTTTTGGTATGGAGCCAGATCCTTTGTTTCTCAGGCCCATATCTCCAATCAGAAGAGAGCATTCCCTGGCTCTGGGCATCTATGTGGAATGCTGCAGTGCATGGGTAAAGTACCTAATCTTTGTGAGAGGTAAGGAGCTGATTGCTCAACTTTCAGCACAACCTGAAAGCTGGTTCCCAAGACCAATATTGTTGTTGGCTCTATACAGAATTGCTCACAACCTTTGTGGGGAGCAGGTACAGCTGGAAGAAAAAAGGGCCAGGAAAGTTTCTTTAACAGAACTTACAAACCAGAGAAGTGTGGAGTTACATTAATCCAAAAAACCCTAAGATCTAACTCATATTTAACAAAACCATGTCAACATCATTCACGATTTCCTGCTTTCTATCCTGCTCCTTGGTTCAAAGGGGGGCACATTTGAAAGATCTTGGTCTCATACATTTAGATCAATGCACCTGTCTTCCCAGAAAATGGCCATCGAGAAAGGAGAGATGAACACCATAGTGAGCTGCTGAAAAGTCAAAGACAATCTCAGAAATAAAATAGCACAAAGACAGTGCTTCAAAGCTGTTCCTGAGCCACCAGTTTTTGTTGCCCCTCCAGTGACACAGTGAATGGAACTGGAAGTGTTCAGCAGTTAGTAAGATACTTCTCATAGTGCAGCTACTGAAAAATGCCCAAAGCTTCAATCCATTTCTTAAGACTCTCCTAACAAATGAGCGTTCTTTATCAATAAAGCAGATTATTTTTGTGTATACACAGTAAAGGAACAAAGCAAACAGTCATCATGCAAATTTCCCCTCTCACTTGACAGTGAGATTGAATGTAGTGTCAATAATTCTTTCCCATTGCCAAGGGGCAACAGAATGAGTGCATTTGGAAGCTACTCTGACTTCCTTACAACAGTAACAATAGAACTGAGTTTCTTTTAACACTTTTCATACTCAAGCTATCCCAAAGCACTTTACAAAGCACAGTAGGCTAGATACTAGTTGGGCAGTGATTGCATGGGCAAATGCAACAGCCATTGTACACTTAGCATATGCTCAGTCACAGCCTTGGAGATTAGTTTTAAGGGGACTATAGCCAAGACCACTGAGCAACACCGAGGGCTCTGGGCAGGGCATTCCGCATTAGAGTCCTGCACCTTTGCAAGTCTCTGCCTGTCTGTTGGTCTCTAACAGCTCATTTGTTAATGTCCGGGGTGCCTCCTCCCGCTGTACACCCCAGCCCTTTCTTGCATTAACCTTGTTGTCCTCTCCAAGAGAATGTGGGACAGTGGGTCACATATGGTCCGAGTCAGTGACGTTTGGTGCTTCTGACTGACACCCACAGAAAATAAAAATAACTATTAAAGTAAGCAAACACACTTCAGGATGCCTAAGCCCCAGACCATCCTGTTCCTTGGACCTACATACTAAGGTCCTTTTCACCAGAGGATAACTTCCTCCACAAACCAGAAAAAAAAGTCTCAACAGCTTCATCATAATTCAGTCTGAGGGTGGAAGCAGCTCCAAATGCAAGAAGAGAAGAAGTAGGTACTGATGTAAAACTTCTACATTTTGGAAGATGGTGGGAACTCACCACCCATTCCATTTTTCTACAGCCTACTCTCCCATCTCCAGGACCTTTGCCAGTTCCAACTCCCTGTCACATCCACCTTTACAGAAGTCCAACCCTAATATTTTAAGCTTCCTCTCCTCCACCACCTTCTGCAGTCTTTGTAAACAGGAAAAGGCTGGCCCACCCTACCCACCACGTCACATTGCCTTGCTCTTCTGAAAGTTGAATTGGACCCCCTTCCCCTTGAGGCTCTCTCAATAATTGTGTAAGCAGAAGCAAAGTCTCTCATTGTCTTCTGCAATTGTAATGATCCCTGAAATGTCATCCATAAAAGCCATTACACAAGAGAAGAGTTCGTTGTTACAGGGGAAGGGTTTGCTCTTCAGTCTGAAAGGACTCCCCATTGTCACCTGTTCCCCCCCCCCCCCTCCAGTAACTGAATCAGAGAATCCACTGCAAAGACATGTAACAGGGAGCTCAGTGGGCACTGTCACCCCTCAGTTTAGAGAAAGAGGCCTTGACCCCTGCCACTTGTTGACAGAGGCACCCTAGCAGCATTTCAATACAGGAGTTTGCAGTCACTGAATAAAAATCTGTAGAATCCCATAGTTTTGTAGCACAGCCCATAAATAATCATGTGCAAATCCCTCAAAGGCTTTACTCTGGTCCAGGGAATACACAAACATTTCCCACTGCCCTCTTGCCCCAGCTTCAAACACCTTACAGAGATCGGACAATGAGTCCTCAATTAGCCTGCCCTTCACAACATGTGATTGCACAGGATGGATGAGAGCAGGTGACACTTGATCAAACCTCTGGAGCAACACCCAAGATAGGTTTTTATAGGCCATACTGAGCAAGGTGAGAGGACTTATTACCAAGGGACATTCTGTTTCTCACCTTGCCCAACAAAATGAGAACTCCTTCAGTCCCCCGCTATTTAGAGCCTGATTGAGCCCCAGTTAGCATTCTAGCAAACAGGTTTGGTAGAAAATGAGGAGTTTTTAATTCAGCTAAAGATGTTTCTTGGAAGCATGATTAAAAACATGGTTTATTCTTTGCTGCGCTGTTCAAGTTGATATTTTTTTTCTTCCACACAAATTATAATATCAATCTGTGGGGGAGGGGGGAAATCAAAAAAGTTAATAAAATAGAGAACCTGATTTGTTGAAAATAGGGGGGAATGTTTGTCTTCGTAAGACTGGACAAACATTGATGACTTACACACCCTATACCATCTGTATATTAGGATGCAGAACTTAAGTAAAGGCTCTTTTGGCTGTTTAACTCAAGCCATACTTAAAGACGGATTAGCACGGCAAAGAACGGTTAATTCACTTTTCTCTTAGGTGATAAAAAGGTAATAGTTATCAATTAACATTTCTGGAACCTGGAATGAAAACAGGATGTTTTTAAGTCCATAATGAATCCAATTTGCTATTTTTACCAAGCTGACTGCAGCAGTGTACCAAAAATATCTTCTCTTCTGGGCCCATCTGCAATAAAGCAACAGGATTCTCTATTTGATAGAGAGCAGGATTGCACTTCCCTACTGCCAACAGCTTAATAGCTCTACTGAAGCAGATCTTCCTTTGGAATGAGCGCACTGCTATGGAATGCTGCAAAAATCTTTGCCACTCAGGTATTATTAAACGGCAACAATTGAGCAGTATACAATCTGGTTGACATCTGCAAATGTATTTGAAACACGAGTATCACTAGGTTCCATTATAAAGAATACCTATAAAGCATAGCCTTGCCTTGGGGTTGCTTCTAATTCTCTGGTTTGGGGTAATTAACTCTAAGTGAAGTGGGGAAAGAACTAGTGAGACCAAAATTCTTCAACATAAAAATTTGAGGTGTAATTTGATTGTTGCTTTGGCCTGACATTCATGTGATGAAAGTGAATAACTCAAGGGTTTGACAACTGGTATATCAGGGAGTGCTGAATTATATTACCACAACTGCCTCAACATATTGGACATGCAGAGTATGCATTAAACTCAACAACTAAATTAACCTTTTGATTCCAATGCAAAACAGACATTATGGGGAATAGGTGAGGAAACAACACTGAATGAAGTGGCTAAATTCCAGCTGACCCCAGATTTGCTTTAGCTAACAATATATCACTTACACAGAGATTGGAGGCCTTTCCCTCATCAGAGTTTAAATAAAGATTGAAAAACTACAGTTCTGATTTGAGACATGTCATTAAAAGATTACTAGTTCTGTACAGGAGTAACACATTCTTAAGAGTCTTTAGTCTCTTGATTTTCTTAGATGTCCTACCTACATATGTGACCCCAATCATAGCAGTATATGAAGACCTCCCAAGTATTTACAAATAGACATAACAGCAGCACTTCTATATATGCAGGGACAGGGCCGGCTCTAGGCACCAGCAAAACAAGCTGGTGCTTGGGGCGGCACATTTTTAGGGGCGGCATGGCCGGCGCCAGAATGCCGCCCCTAAAAATGTGCCCCGGCCGCCCTAGCTCACCTCCGCTGCCGCTCGCGCGCCGCTACTGAGGGGGAGCAGCGGCGCGCGAATCAGCTGTTTCGCGCGCCGCGGCCGCTCGGGGTCTCCCCCTCCCTCCCAGGCTCTCAAACCTGGGAGGGAGGGGGAGATCCCGAGCGGCCGTTTCACACGCCGCTGCTCGCCCTCCCTCCCAGGCTTGAGAGCCTGGGAGGGAGGGGGAGACTCCGAGTGGCCGCGGCGCGGGTGCCGCTTCTCCCCCTCCCTCCCAGGCTCTCAAGTCTGGGAGGGAGGGAGGGAGGGAGGGGGAGCAGCAGCGCACGAAACGGCCGCTCAGGATCTCCCCCTCCCAGACTTGAGAGCCTGGGAGGGAGGGGGAGAAGCGGCGCCTGCACCGCGGCCACTCGGAGTCTCCCCCTCCCTTGAGAGCCTGGGGGGAGGAGGCAGGGCTGGGGATTTGGGGAAGGGGCGGAGTTGAGGCGGGGCCAGGGGTGGGGTAATTAAAAAAAAGGGGGGGGCGGCCAAAATTGTTTTTGCTTTGGGCGGCAAAAATCCTAGAGCCGGCCCTGTGCAGGGAAATAAATGGGGTGGGGAAAAGATATAACTTAATTAGATAATAAGTTTTTTTTGTTTGGTTGTTTGGTGGTTTTTGTTGTGTTTGTGTATGAGAGAAAAAGTGCATGAGTATGTCAATTTATGAGGCTATGCTAAATCAAATAAATAAACTTTGCATTAGTTCTGAAACTGGTGAGGACTGTGGTCATTCTTCTCTCTTATGGAAGTGAGTTTAATGGTCTAGGTCCAACTCCCCTGAAGTAGTGTTTTTATACTCATCAGGCTCTCCTTATTGAAAACATCAAGTAAAGTTTTATGTCATTATGAAGTTGTTCCTCCTTTTTCTTTCTGGGTTAAGCACACCAAGTGCATTTTCTGTTCCTTTTCTGCAAAGGCCTCTGAGACATCCTGGAAAAGTTGCAACATCCATCCTTCAATTCAGAATTGGCCAAAAGTAATTTGTAATCAAGCTTAATTTTTGCCTAAGGTTGAAATTGCAGGACTTTAGCAAACCCTGATTGGAAAAATAAAGAGTGATGTTCTCTCTATTCTTTACAGCTCCATTCACAGCATCAAACCCAAGAACCCACTTTTAAAAGAAACAGATCAAAACATGCTTTTCCTTCCCTCAGGATAGCATAGATATTCCAGGGCTTTCTCTTTGTCAACTAGCTGAAACCAATCAGTTTGAACATTGAATTCCATCACAACCATGCTGACCCCACACATGCTCTGTATTTAAAGAACCTATCTTCTATTATGGCAAATAGATAACATAATCATGGGGCCTATTAGTAAATGTTTGTTTTATTAAATTTCACCTCCATATATAAAGAGATTAGCGATACTTAGATTATTTTGGCAGTATTGAGGTCAACTTCATTTTTTTTACCAAGAAGCTTGCTTCACATGCCCTTTTTCTGTCTCCTCTGGGCTTAATTAAGTTGACCAGTCTGACTTTAATGGCACTACTCTGCACTTACACTGATGCAACAGAAAGAGAAAAATGGCACCTTGTCTCACTATTTTTATTTATATTGCAGTAGTGCTTAGTGGCCCCAATTGAGATGTAGGGCCCCTTTGTGTCAGGGTGCTGTACAAAACACATAAGAGAGCTTACAGCAAGGGTCGGCAACCTTTCAGAAGTGGTGTGCCGAGTCTTCATTTATTCATTCTGATTTAAGGTTTCGCGTGCCAGTAATACATTTTAACGTTTTTAGAAGGTCTCTTTCTATAAGTCTATAATATATAACTAAACTATTGTTGTATATAAAGTAAATAAGGTTTTTAAAATGTTTAAGAAGCTTCATTTAAAATTAAATTAAAATGCAGAGCCCCCCAGACCGGTGGCCAGGACCCAGGCAGTGTGAGTGCCACTGAAAATCAGCTCGCGTGCCGCCTTTGGCACGCATTCCACAGGTTGCCTACCCCGGCTTACAGTCTAACCAGACCAGACAAAGGAAAAGAGAGGCACTCAGACGAGAAGTAATTGTCCACGGTGACACAGCAGGTCAGTGGCAGAACCAGAAACAGAACCCAGATCTCTCAACTCCCAGTCCAATGCGCTATCTGCTAGCCCAGTGGTTTTCAAACTTTTTTTCTCGCGACCCAGTGGAAGAAACGCTTATCCCCGCAACCCAAAACAATAACCTCTTCTGACTAGAGAGTTTTCATAAAATCACAATAAAGGGAAATACATGCTAGCTTTAACCACTTCAAGTCATAACTAAAATAAGACATCGACATTACTTGTAAAACATTTTTAAATACAGTATAAATACAGTAAAAAAGACTATCAGGTTGAGTTTCACTTACTTAATGCGATGGGTGGGTCTGCCTGTTCTTTATGATCTCGTTCCAATCTGGATCACAAAATGAAAGCACTACCTGCATATCAGGTGTGCTGTTGAGTCGGTTTCTTTCTCTTGTTTTTAACCTTGTCGAAGTCGAAAATCCCAGTTTCCGCATGTAGGTTGTTGTGAACCATAGCAACAACGGAACACTAATCTTACTTAACAGTGTATATTCTTTGAAAACACTTAACCAAAATGATGACAAATTTAATTACTTATGCCGTGTTTTGAGTGTTCAACAGGTGAGTTGGAGAAGCTCTTTTCCTTGCTCAGGCATCAAGTTTAGCTCCATTATTGATTCAGGATTTTCAAAAGCAAAAGAATCTTTCACCCAACACTTTTCCTTCAAATTTTCAAACCCCTCTGCAGGGAAGCAGTGACTAAAATTGTCAGACAAAGCAGTGAGATGTAACTGTATGATACTTTTCATTTCATTCACTTTTTCTTCACTGATGCTGATCTCAGTTTGTTGTAAAGGGGACGGGAACATGTAGTAGCTCAGACGATTACTTTTCAGTCACACTTGTCATACTGCTAATGACTTTTGGTATGCTTTGTGATAGACCCAGGCCAGTTGGGTACAGCAGAGTAGTCTTATTGGTAGCCAGGAAGTGGGCGGGGTACAGCAGAGTAGTAGAAGGCAGATATACTGGCCACTGGATAGGCAGTTTACTGTTCCCTGACAGCCCAGAGCAGGGGCTGCTCCAGGCTAGGGTGCACACATGATTCCAGTTAGCCTGCAAAGAGTCAGGTGAGGCTGTTAGGCTAATGTGAACACCTGACTCTAGTTAAGGCCCCTCTGATAATGTAAAAAAGGCTCACTCCAGTCAGGCCGGGGGAAGGAAAAGGGAGCCAGAGGAAAGGAAGTGCGGGTGAAGGGCTGGGTAATGAAGACACCCTCAAGCCACTGGAAGGGAGCCCTAAAGTAAGGGTGAAGAAGGCGTTAAGAGAGAGAAGCGGGAGAGCTGTGGGGAAGTGACCCAGGGAAGGGTAGCAGCTCTGGCGGTGAAAGGTCGGCTGCCAACAGCTGCTGCCATTAGGGTCCCTGGGCTGGAACCCGGAGTAGAGGGCAGGCCTGGGTTCCCCCCAACCCACCACTACAGAAACACCTCCTGGGAGGGAAGACAGGCTCCTGTCAGGACAAAAGGCTAAACTGTTCTTGAATAAGCCCAGAGGGACCACAGAGACTGTGGGAGTTTTCTCACCAACCTCCTTGCTGGCTTATGATGAAAAGGGCTCAGTAGACTGTAACCCTGGCCCTAGAGAGAGAAGGGCTAAGTGGAGGGTCGCAGTGAGCCTCTGAGGCTAGCATAATCCACCTGGAAGTGCAGGACCCACGGAGACAAGGTCCGAGGTCTGCCACAGCTTGTATCTTTTCATAGTGTTGAAACAAATCATTGCCTCTTCCTTGTAATTTCAAATTCAGTTAGTTTAAAATTAGGAAAGTGTCAGCTAGATATGACAACTTTATTAACCAACTGTCATCGTCAAACAAATTTGCCAAGTTAGACTGTTTCTCTTCCAGAAAAATTTGAATCTCATTCCTGAGTTTGTACACCATTGTAAGCACCCTGCCCCGTGACAGCTACCGGATTTCAGTGTGAAACAGTAAATGAGTATGCTCCGCTCCCTTCAAAAAGCCTGCTGTTCAGTGAGCTACCTTTAATGAAATTAGCCATTTTCACTATCTCCTACAGTACTGCCACAGGATCAGGGGAAATACTCTTGGACACCAGGGCTTCATGGTGAATGAAACAGTGATTCCAAACAACATCATTACCAGCCGCCTCAGATATTTTTTTCACAACTCTGCTATTTCTACCTGTCAAAATTGCTGCACCATCATTTGTAACTTCTTTGCAATTAGCCCAGTACAATTTGTATTTTCCAACTACGCAGTAACACAGCGCTTCTGTTGTATTTGTTGACAAAGTCAGATAACACAGCAAATCTCCCATAAAGTCATCTTGCCATACATACCTCACGTAAACTACCAGTATTGCACAATTTGAAATATCAGTACTCTTGTCAAGTTGGATAGCAAAATCCCCGTCTGACAGTAACCGAGTAATAAGCTGGGCTTCCAAATGCTCTGCAATATCACATATTCACCAAGACATTGTGTTATCGCTGAGAGGAATACGTCTCAATTTTTCAGCAGACTTCTCATCAAAAATTGTACATACCCATGTCCAGAGATGCTGGAAGAATAATTTTTTCAGCAACTTTATGGGCCATTTTCTCTTTTGCCACATGGTATGGAACCAAATACGATGCTAGTTGTGCCTTATCATTCAAAGTCGTTGTCTGACTAAAAGCTTGTGCTGATAACTAATTCCCATTGCTTCCTTTGAAAATATTCAATAGTCTTATCAATGAGTTCCCCATGTTTTGTTTCTAAATGTCTTTTAAACTATGACATTTTTAAACTCTTGTTTTGCAAGCACTTCACTGCAAACACCACACTGGGGCTTTGGATTTTGGCTTGCGTTAGCACAATTGATGAAACCATATTTCAAAAAAGCATCATTACACTGCTTCGTCCATTATTTGGTTTTCTTTTTTAGTAGGTGGTCCAGGCAAGGTCGACATGGCAGAAGTCTGTCTGTTATTACTAGAACTTTCTGTTGCAGACGACGTACTTACATTTGTATTTTCATTTTCAGATGTAGATGGATTTGATGACTGTTTCTGAACTTATTTTTATTACAAAACTGTCCATTTTTCAGGATAAAGTTTTTTTGATTAAGCCTCGCAACTCAAGTCTCCTCAGCATTAACAAAACTGACTGTGTGGAAAGCAGTCTAGTTAGGTGATTACATTCAAAACAGCTATCTTATGTACATGTGTAGTGCATAAGAAACTCTCTGCAAACGAATAAGTCGTACTGGAAATAAGTAAAATGTCCAAATTTAAATGATTGTACTGTTATTTTAAAACTGTAATGAAAGACATTTTCAGAGATCATGACATTTTAAATTTGCAAGCGACCCAGTGCCTAATATTCCACAACCTAGTACTGGGTCATGGCCTGTACTTTGAAAACCATTGCACTAGACCATATTGCAGACATTTTACTAAGGGAAGTAGAAGACATGGATATAATGAGATGCACATTTGCATAAATCTTCATTTTAGGAAAAGGCTTATTTAGTGGGGGGAAATCTGCTTGGATCACAGAATGGCAACATGTTAACAGAATATAGCACTACATCATTCATGGAAAAGGTCACCTACATACCAGTTACTTTTTAAAGGAAGATTAGTTTTCTCTTTATGGTTAAATTAAAACATCCTAATAATACTTGCATTTCTATAGCACCCTTCAACCCAGGATCTCAAAGTCCTTCACAGACATTAAGACTCAACACACCTCTGAAAGAGGTAAATGCATATCAGGTTGGTGGGAGGGCTGGAAACAGAACCCAAAATTTGTGGCTTCCATTCCTTTGTTTTGCTCTGATCATTAGCCCACAGACCCTGCATATAGCTGTCACATCACAGTACCCACATACAGTGCCCTACATAATACAGGTAATATCTTATGCACCCATTGCTCTGTGTATATAAATTACACTGGTGGTCTCAAACTCACTACAGACAGAGTTCATAGAAGACATAGAGAAGCTTCCTAAGAAGCCCATTAACATGGTTACACTGCTTCAATTATTCACTGATACAATACTGAATTGTCCAGAAAACTGCATTCACCATACCACCACTATGGCTACCCCCCACAGACAAATAAAATGCAACGTCTGTTAAACCTCAGTTTTTTCTAAATTAGGCTGCTGCCAAACAAACATTGCTCCAAAGGGACATAATGTATATCATGACCAGGGGCATAGTGATATTCAGACTGGCTACTGAGCAAAAATCCAAGGAGTTGAGGGGGTGATACAACACTGAACCCTAACCTTCCACTATCCCTTTTGAAATCAACGCAAGATATTTATATCCCCACTTACCCGTCTCTGGTGATTCTGTCCCTCTCCTTGGTTCCCCTTGCCAGTCCACTCAGTTATTGGTGGCTCTACCTGAATCCTCACTTCTTCCCACTCACAAGTTCTGCCTGTCTCCCCAGAGGGCCAGCAAGGATCATCTAGCTAGTCTCCCTACTGCACTGGCTCTCTGCTCTCCCTCCTGCTTCTCCCCTGTAGGAAGTAGAAAAGGGAGATAGGGCACCTCCTGAAGCCTGACTCCTACCCCTGAGACAGCAGTAGCTCCTGCAGGACTTACTGTAGGCCTCATGGGCCCCTGGCACTGCTGAGATAGCATCTAAAGTAAACCCATGAATCTTACAGAGGTATTTCAGTAGGAGCTGAGTTTTAAGGCTGATATGGTTTTTATTCCCTTGCAGTCATTGCCATCTCTCGAAATAGTCACAGATTCAAAAGACCAACCAGGCTCTGTTTTTTACTCGTTTTATAAACTTTTTAAGTAATGACAAACTCAGCTTGAATGAGCACAACTCAGTCTATTCAGCTTACTGAATTCTCCATGTAGACTGAGTGTGTATGTTTACACACAGACACACACACAAATGAAAAAGCGTATGCATGCACGTGTGGGATTTTTTACGTTAGTTCCTTCCCAGCTTGCTACTTTGTTCTAATGTCACAGCAGTGAGCTTCCATGGAATACAGCCCCTTTTGAAGACCGTGGACAAAATTATTATTAAAATATAACAAAACAGCCTTTAGGAAGCACATATGGATTTGCTTTATCAAAGCTGATATAAACTAAACATCTAGGTTATAGGACAGGTCAGCGTGTGGCAAAATAAGGGGTAAGCATTCTGTGTTCTCAATGTGCTGTTGACAGAGCCAACTGATGTAATTTAAGTTTAGGCTTCCTGCTAGCAGTGAAGTTTCAAAGCTGGAGGCTCCTTCAGACTGGAGCCAGGGGCTTCTGGAAAAGAGAAACAAAACCGCCTGAGCCTCAGCAACTAGTCAGCCAACAAAGGCCTATGAAGCCACGACCTTGATGACTGACAGCAAAAAATTAAGAAAAAGTCTAGCGCAGTAGACAATAGGGCCCTGGGAATTACCAAGACAAGGATAAATATTTTCTTTTATACGGTTGCCAAGTTTTGTTGAAGCAAATTACAGGAAAACTGCTCTGGATTTTTAATTCAACCAATATTTTCCATGTTTTAAAGTTTCTCACTCCGATTTAGAACACAAAATGGAGATGGATATAAACGAGCTCAGTAAAACAGATATTAGCAGTGTTTTAAGAATAAAAAGATCAGAATTTCTTTGCTTTTTTTTTTTTATTGTTAATTTAAAAGCCACCAGGATAGGCCTCATCTATATTATAAGTTGCACTGGTTTAACTAGAAGTATGTTTTTAAATTGATATAATTAAAACAGTGCAAATCCTTTTAAGCTAAAACAATATAAGCCAGGTTTAAATCAGTTTGAGTGTCCATGAAGTGTGTTGCACTAGTCTAACTAAATCCATTTAAAACTGATTTTAGTTTAAATCAGTGCAAAGCATGAAATACCTTTTAAATAATCCCTTCTGCAAAGGTCTCTCTCAGATGTGTAGTTCTGGCTTGCAGATGGTTCAGTTGGACCACACCACTACTAATGCTCACCTCAGAGCTATTAATGTATCACAAGCTTAAAGTGCAGTTCTTCTATGAGAAGCTTACTAAAAGTGGCATCTTGGGGTCCCATGTTTATTGACTCTCAGTGACCGCCATATCAAAGGTGTTTCGTTTACAAAGCAAAATATGGTTTTACTAATTGCCAGCCCAAAAATTCAATCTGGGATCTGACACTTAAGCTGGGTTGACGTATCATCACTTCCTGTAAAAGATTCTGCTAGTCAGATTATGTTGCTATGTCTTTTGCAACCCTATTAACTTCAAATTATGCCCTGATATCTGTGCTACCTCACTGTTTCCAATGTCCTTTCACAGATATAAGTGACTGGAATTTAGTAATCAATTCTGTATATGATGTCCAAGAAGGAACAGACTCCAGTTCAGATTATTCTAGCTGTGCTGGATCAGCAGGGCCAACAGAAATAAAAAGCATTAAAATCTTATTTTTTGTCATTGAGACAAGTAGTGACTAGAAGCAAGTAGCAACCACTAAGAAGTAATTCTGAACACAGGATAGAAGAATTAGATCTGTTGAGAAGGTGACATCTTTACACAGTGACTTTTCAAAGAACAATACTGTGAGATGCTATGGAAAAACTGCTCCCGTTTTCTTTAGTGCAATGGAGCACCACTTTGTTTTGTTTCCTGTTCCACCAACTCTCCTACAATGGTTTCCAAATTTATTTCAGCACTGATCTGACAGAATAATGGGTACATTTCAATAGCCAACGTGACAGGATTTCTGCCATTGTACTGACACTGCACCCTACTTACATGGTCTGTTTTTCATATCAACTCAGAGACTAGTGTGGATCCCATAAACTTGACTCTTTTCATAAGGATCATCAGTAGAGTTGGCAGGGAGGGGCTGTGAATTTAAAATGAATTAGTTAAAGCACATTAAACCTATGTGTGGAAGTTCTCATTCAGAAGTAAAGTGACCTCAGTTTGCTTTAGTTTAGCTCATTAGGAACAGCTAACTGCCAGTGAACACACAGAGTTTTTTCAAGACCTGTACAAAAAGTTACTGCTTTGATACACATTTAGCCAATGGCAGAAGTAGAAATGGAACCCACGTCTTCTGAGTCCTTCAAGTTACCTTTCCACTGAGTCATGCCACCTCCTGACAGATCATGGGCTACTGTAGCAGCCACTGCCTGCGGTACAGGTACTCCATAAACAGGGGTGAGAGAAGATTTGATGCCACTGAAATCCATGAAGTTCCCATAGACAGACCTTACAGACTTTGTGCAAAGTGAAAGGATTTGGTTGGGAGTTTTGAAAGGGTCCCCTAAGTCGCAAAGTACTTTGGGATACTATGAGATTAAATATTTAATATAAGTTTAAGGTACTAATCATTTTTTCCTTGGTGCATTATTCTTTATTTTTATAAATTCTACAACAGGGGTTCTCAAACTGGGGGTCGGGACCCCTCAGGGGGTCACGAGGTTATTAGATGGGGGGGTCGTGAGCTGTCAGCCTCCACCCTAAACCCCGCTTTGCCTCCAGCATTTATAATGGTGTTAAATATATAAAAAAGTGTTTTTAATGTATAAGGGGGGGGTTGCACTCAGAGGCTTGGTATGTGAAAGGGGTCACCAGTACAAAAGTCTGTGAACTCCTGTTCTACAATAATATTTGAGGAAAAGAGAAAAATCAGGGACAGTCTTGTCAGCCTTCTGCCACGTGGGGAGTACAAAGTAAGATCCTGAAATCCTCTCCCTGGGCTAGCAGTACTTAAGAATATTGTGGAGAGAGCACAGCCAGTGTTTAGGGCAGGGGTAGTCAATAGGCAACCGCCGACCAAATCCAGACCGCCAGATGCTTTTGAACGGACCCTGAAATCTTTTTGCTTACTTATTATCATCATTATTATTAATTATTATTTTTATTTTTTAATTTCTCTGGAGTGTGAACCTTGACTATACCTTGACCAAGAAATTTGGACTTTGACAACAAATAATAGACTATCCCTGCTTTAGGGGAAGAAGAAGCACAAGTACCCTACGTTGCTAATAAGTGTCTCAATCTCCCTATGGCTAGTGCGTGAAACTGTATTTAGGGACGGTAGAGTTCAATAGCTTGAGAAAGAGAAATTGCAACAAGGGTGTTGCCAGGGGGTGGGAGGGGCGAGTTGGGGGGAGACAGGCAGAGGTGCAATCAGTATAGACACTATTATAGAGGGACATACTATTCTTTCCAAAAAAGTGAGTTTTATAATTAGCTTGAAATATCTATTTCCTTTTATCATGGGGTGACTGGCCACTTTAAGGGATGATAGGGCCAGCCACACCTGTGCTATAATTAATTAGCAGCTTCACCACCTGAGGTGATCGTTTAATGGACACCTGGGCCTTATAAAAGGGTTGAGTGAGATCTGTCTGGAGCTGGAACTACAGGGAGTGAGTAGGTTCCTGTGGAAGGCCCTAAACCAGCGTCTGCAGGGACTGAGAAGGGGAACCAGCCTGGGTGGCAGTGCTCTATCCTAGAGCCAAATTGAGTCGCAAAGGTAGCTCAGGAAGAGGCTGAGAACGGGGTCCAAAAGATGGGCTGAAGAAAAGCCTCCAAAGGACAGCAGAATCTTTTTGTTTGGGACTTTTAGTTGGACACTGCGCTATCCCAAAAGGGGTAGTGTTTGTTTGTGACATAGATGGAGGGCTATACCACATCTCCAGAACACAACAGTGTCTGGAAAACCAAGGACTTCCATCCCAGGGAGGGAAAGTGAGGCAGGGAATGCCTCAAGAGCTGCACTCCACCAGTAGAGAGCACTATGTAGTGGTCACCCGAGGGTTGCCAACTGTTTAATCGCACAAACCCGAACACCCTTGCCCCATCCCTGTCCCACCCCTTCCCAAGCCACGCCCCTGCACTGCCCCTTCTCTGAGGCCCCGCCCCCTGCTCACCCCATCTCCCTCCCTCCCTAGGCGAAACTTCCACCTTGCGCCCCCCGAACCCCCGCCCTGAGGCGCCCCCCCTGCAGCAGCTGCCCACCCCCCACCCTGAGGCACCCCCCCCCCCGCGGCAGCTCACCCCTACCCCGCCTCCTCCCCGAGCACGCCGTGGCTGCTTCACTTCTCCCGCCTCCCAGGCTTGCGGCGCCAATCAGCTTAGGCGCCGCAAGCCTGGTAAGCGGGAGAAGTGAAGCAGCCACGGTGTGCTCAAAGAGGAGGCGGGGTAGGGGTGAGCTGGGGCGGGGAGTTCCCCTGCGTGCCACCCCCCGCCCCTTGCTGCAGGCCGCCCTCCCCATGCTCCACTGCCCCAGCTCCCTCCGCCTAAATGCCGGTGGCGACTGGGGCGGCCGAAGATCCGGCCACCGCGGTCGCTGCCGAAGAAAATGGCGCCCCCCAAATCCTAGCGCCCTAGGTGACCGCCTAGGTCGCCTAAATGGTTGCACCGGCCCTGCTGAGGGTTGGCAACCATAGGTCACCCCCATGACAACTCTCTAAATGCCTCTGTTACTACATCGTTCTGACTTTTCCTATACAACAAGACAGTAATGACTAGCTCAAAATTACCGTGTGACAGGGCTTCTGAATAAGGCAGGAATCCTGTGAAAAAGTAGCACATGATCATGTAATTAAAGACTGTATCATAATGCATATGCACAGAAGAACACCAAATTATAATTGGAAATATATTTCCCAAGGGCTGCTCTGCACACAGTTTTTGTATCAATTTAACTATATCAGTAAATCTATGGACATGAGCTATACTGATATAAGCACCTTTATAGCAGTGTAACTGCATCCCACAGTAGGGGTGGCACCATTTTAACTGTTTTTAAACTGATACATAGCTAAACCAGTACAGACACTGTACTGATAAACCCTAACTTTTGATGCTGCAACCTTGCATTATTTTAGAATACATATTTAATGTCACTTCACATTATATAGCCATATGTTTTCCTTTTAAAATGTGAAAAAACCCAAAACACTCTATAAGCAAAAACAAACACGATGGGTGGTACAGAAGGTGCCAATGGGAAAAGAGGGGGTGGGAGGGTACCATTGTGTTAGATTCTCAGCAGCTCTTGGGCTGATCTAATTTACAGCAGTTTGCCCACTGCGGACAATGGCTGGAGGACTTTGACCATTCCCATTCCCACCCTTAACACATGCCCATAATTTCGGGGGCTGCAGGGCCATGTATACTGCCGTCACACCATGTCTGCACTGGGGGAATTCTTTGTGGACCATTCGCACCCTCTTACATCAACAAAGTAGCATTAAGGAGACACAGTGGGTGACAGAATCTGCCCTTATGACTTTCACTGAGCCTTATTGCTTCAAGACTTGGTACAATCTTTATAGGATAAATATTGGTGTTATTGTCTGTCCAATTATAAAAGAAGAAATAAAATTACTGGGCAGACAGTTTGACACTCAGAATTAGTTCAGATTGCTTCCCAAAACACAATGCGCTGGACAGGGTGAGTTTCACAATGGGATATCTACCCATGGTGCATCGCACTCTGCATCATTACGAGAGCTCCTAGTAAGTATGAACTCCACAAATACAAGAAACCAAGTAAGGGAAGCCAGGGGGTTCCGCAAGCAGCCTCCACCCCAAGCACTGCCTCCGCAGCTCCCATTGGCTGGGAACCGCAGCCAATGGGAGCTGCGGGGGTGGCGCCTGCGGATTGGGCAGCGTGCATAGTTGCCTGGTCACGCCTCTGCGTAGGAGCCGGAGCGGGGACATGCCGCTGCTTCCAGGAGCTGCTTGAGGTAAGCGCCACCTGGAGCCTGCACCCCGACCCACTCTCGGGTCCGAACCCCCTGCCCCAGCCCTGATCCCCCTCCCACCCTCTGAACCCCTTGGTCCCAGCCCAGAGCACCCTCCTGCACCCCAAACCCCTCGGTCCCAGCCCCACCCCAGAGCCCGCACCCCCAGCTGGAGCCCTCACCCCCTCTCGCATCCCAACCCACTGCCTCAGCCTGGAGCCCTCTCCCGCACTCTGAACTCCTCATTTCTGGCCCCACCCCAGAGCCTGCAATCCCAGCCGTAGCCCTCACCCCCTCCCGCAGCCGAGTCCCCTGAGCCAGCCTGGTGAAAATGAGTGAGTGAGGGTGGGGAGAGCACGCGATACGTGTGTGTGTGTGTGTGTGTTGAGAACGCGATACGTGTGTGTGTGTGTGTGTGTGTGTGTGTTTGTGTGTGTGTTGAGCAGAGGCAGGGCCTGGGAGAAGGGGCGAGGCAGGAGCGGGGCATGGGTTTTCGGTTTTGTGTGAGTATAAAGTTGGCAACCCTAATAAGACCTAGTGTGTGGGGTGTGGGAGGAGGCACAGATTACTCACATCTGCAGGGTTCTTACACATTCATTTGAAGCATCTAGTGATTGCCAATGTCAGAGACACAATACTGAACTAGACAGACTTTGGGTCTGATCCAGTCTGGCAATTCCTGTGTGCATTCTTAAAAGTAAGCCAATTCTGAGGCCCCAAAACCTTGACTGTCTCTCTGAATCTCTCACTCCAACAGAAAGTTTATGTTTATCCTGGACATACAGCAGTTAAAACAGGAATTAAAGCCACAGCTCCACTGACAGTTCAATAAACTATTAGCAAGTAGAATAAGCCTCACTCTTTTTATTACTTCAGAAAGACAAATATGTTGCTATAGTATTAGTATTTTTGTCCTTCCTGAATCAATTAATGAGGCCAGATATTTATTTAGCACAAACAGCCCCACTTCTGTCTTCTGAGAGTTTAAAGAGTTTAAACGCTGCAGAACAAAAACAAAAACAAAACAAAACAACAACAAAGAAAGCCAAAGCAATATAATAACCTTGTAAACTATAGCAACTGTGAAGGGGACACAAGAAAAGCCTAAGGCTGTCCCAACTAAGCCCTTTCTTCACTGAAAATAAAGAGCTCAAGGGAGGTCACTTCCTTTGAACAAAGTGTTTCTTTTGTGATAAGGTCACTGATAAATAAAAACTCCACTAAAACACAAACAATCGCTGTTAAACTAATGGACCCATCCTGCCCCCATAAAGTCTGAATAGTGGCTATTATACCCAGCCTGCTCAGACACTGTCTCCTCGGAGATTTACTTCGCATCTTGGAAGGGTGGGGGAAGAACATGATTCCTCAATAGCCCAGAGGAAAAGGCCATAATAAAACAGATTGTGCAGGCAGGAAGGGATGCAAAAATGTCTTGAATGATTACTGCACTAACTGACTGGATACAACAGTTGATTTTACCTGTAATGCAGATAGTTGCTGACAGACAATATAAGGCAGTAGAATGTTCCAGGAAATTTCAGAATTTCCAGAAACATTCCATTAGGGATCAGGTCCTGCTGGTTGTATTCCATTGAGTAGTCTACTCCATAAATGGACCCACTGATACAAATGGGATGATTGTGGAGAAAGATGTTGCTCAGCATAAGTAAGGGTACCAGTACTGGGCCCTATATATGGCTGCATGGAGCCAAAAACATCATGGAATGAAGCTGGATTAAATCAAACCAGTTGGCTACAGCAGACTGGGTTGGGTGGGGTGGGAGGAAGAGGTTTCAGACTAATCCAAAAATATACATTTTAAATAAAAAATACTATTAAAAGCAGCTTTTTAAAAAAACCCTATATTTTTCAGTGTTCTATGACTTTTTCATTCTGACCACAATTTTATTTCAGACCACATCATCTTCATATACTTTTTTTCACGTTGATCCCAAAATTAGAGAAGAAAAAAATCTGTACATTTACCTAAACCATATTATATTTGCATGGGATTTTGATACATTAACTGTTTTTCGTAAAATGCATTAATATTACACAATAGATCAGGGGTCTCAAACGCAATTTACCTTAGGGCTAGGGCCAGCCCTCAAATCCTCCCAGTGGGCCAATAATGTCACGGAAGATGGTGTTCAGAAAAAAAAAGTTTATATTGTATTTTTTATTTCGAATTTCTTAGAAATAATAAAACTGTCATACAACTTTATACAATTCTTCGCCTGCCAGAGAGTTTATAGTGTTTGCCAGACACCTGGCAACGCTTCAGTTCTGTCAGTTTGTTGATGTTTGGCCTCAGTGACTGAGCAGTTGAAACCTTCAGGATTGCAGCAAGGTGTGCATCAGATAGTTGTGTTCGGTATTTTGACTTGTTTATATTCATTGTGGAAAAAAGTGATGCTGCTGCCATGGCTGACTCTGTCCAGCAACTAGTGATGGTATCTCTGTCCCTCTCCCCCAGCCAATGGGAGCTGCGGGGGATGGTGCCTGCAGCAGACAGAGCCAGCAGTGTGACTGCATGGGGTCTCTCCTCCGCGGGCCGCAGTGGGGAGGTTCTCGGGCCGCAGATGGCCCGCGGGCCATGACTTTGAGACCCCTGCAATAAATATACAGTAATCCAGCTGAGTCTAGAAACTGAGCTGGTTAGGTACATGTTAGAGGGGTTTTGATTTCCTGGGCTCAGCAAAATCTTATCCAATACAGTGCTTTCCTCTTCAATATATAGATTTTCAAAGGATCACAAGAAAAATGTTGTTTACCTAGTTAAGAGCTGTGTGGTCATCAGAATTTCTATCCTGCAGAAAGTTTCACATTTCTGATGGTATTTCCCCATTCCAAAGTGGAACAAAATGTTAAAAATGCAAATTTTTATATGGAATGGAAATTTTGGAAAAATTCTGGGCTAGATAGCAGGAACCAGCCTGATTTACATCTGAAGTTTTGACAGTATTGACACATTTGTGTGTAACATGAATGTGTCAATTCCGTGGAATCTGTATTTTCCAACAGAAAATTGTTCCATCAGAAAATTTTCTATTTTCTCTTTCACACACGCCACTATTCAACCAAACAGAGGTTTTGAGGGGCTTTTTTGGCAGGTGGAGAGTAGGAGAGGAAACATTTCTACATGTTGCAGATGAGAGGACAGGATAAATGTGAAGCTTTTTCCAAAGGGGACATGTTTAAGATAGGAATCTCTTCAGAAGGAGACTTTTACTGAAGACACTGAGGCTATGTCTACACTGCACTTTCGTCGGTAAAACTTTTGTCGCTCAGGGGTGTGAAGAAAACACACCCCTGACTGACAAAAGTTTTACCGACGAAAAGCGCCAGTGTGGACAGCACTTCGTCTCCCGCTGACAAAGCTACTGCCCCTCATTGGGGTGGTTTTATTTTGTTGGCAGGAGAGCTCTCTTCTGCTGACAAAGAACGGCTACACTGCATATGTAACCCATTCACCTAATATAGGGTTACCATATTTCAGCAAGCAAAAAAGAGGACGGGAGGAGCCCCGCCCTAGCCCCACCCCCATCCTGCCCTAGCCCCGCCCCTGCCCCTTCCACTCCCTCCCACTTCCCACCCCCCTCAGAACCCCCAACCCTCCCCCCACTCCTTGTCCCCTGACTGCCCCCTCCTGGGACCCCTGCCCCTAACTGCCCCCCAGGACTCCACCCCCTACCTAAGCCTCCCTGCCTCTTGTCCCCTGACTGCCCCCTCCTGAGACCCTCCCTCCATCCTAACTGGCCCCCTAGGACCCTACCCCCTGAACTCCCGACCCCCCCGTCTCTTGACTGCCCCCTCCAGAACCTCCCTGCCCCTTCTCCGACCCCCTGGCCCCCTTACCCTGCCGCTCGTCCCGGCACGCTGGGCAGCAGGGGGGGAGGAGGAGCGGGGGAGGAGCTCCAGACTGCCGGAGGCGATCTGCGAATGCCGCGCGCACTCTGCATGGGGGGGGGGGAAGTCCGGACATTTACAAATTCCCCCCGGACACTATTTTTAGCTCAAAAAGCCGGACATATCCGGTAGGGCTACCATATGTCCGGATTTCCCCAGACATGTCCGGCTTTTCGGTCTATAAATAGCCGTCCGGGGGGGGATTTTTAAAAATCTAAAAATGTCCGGGATTTCCCCCGGTCGGCTATTTATAGACAGAAAAGCGGCGGCCAAGCACCGCTGGGCACCCAAAGCCCCTTCCCGGCTCCCCCCATCCCCTGCAGCCTTACCACGCTGTCCGGCCCCACAGCTGTCTTCCCCCTCCTCCACTCCCCTGAACGCTCCGCCCACCTGCTCCTCCCCCTCCCCTGCTTCCCGCGAATCAGATCTTCGCGGGAAGTCTGAAAAGAAGCAGGGGCAAGCGGGAGGCAGCAGCAGCAGGTAAGCTGGGGCGGGGGGGGCGCGAGGAGGAGAGCTCCAGGGAGGCGCGGCCCTGGCCGAGCGGCTCCCTCCGGCCCGGGCCGAGCGGCGGCCCCAGCGGCTCCGGCCCAGGTTCCAGCCCCAGGGCGGCGACCCCGGTTCCGGCCGAGCACCCCCGGCCCGGCTTGGCTCGGGCCCCAGCAGCGCCGGCCCGAGCCGGCTCGGGCCCCAGCGGCTCCGGCCCGGCTTGGGCCCCAGCAGCGCCGGCCGTGGTTCCGGCCGAGCGCGCAGGACCAGCCCCGGCCGAGCACCCCCGACCCGGCCCGGCTCAGGCCCCAGCGGCGCCGGCCCGGCCCGGGCCCCAGCAGCGCCAGCCCTGGTTCCGGCCGAGCGCGCTGGCCGAGCACCCCCGGCCCGGCCCGGCCCGGCTCGGGCCCCAGCAGCGCCGGCCCAGCCCCGGCCGAGCACCTCCGGCCCGGCCCCAAGCCCCGCAACCCCGGCCGGAGTGCAGCCCAATTCCTGGGCTCTTTAAAGCCGGCCCTGGTCAGGGGACAGGGAGGGGGGGTTGGATGGGTTGGGAGTTTGGGGGGGGGCTGTCAGGGGGGCAGGGGTGTGGAGAGGGGTTGGGACAGTCAGGGACAGGGAGCAGGGGGGGTTAGATGGGTCTGGGGGGGCTGTCAGGGGGGCAGGGGTGTGGAGAGGGGTTGGGACAGTCAGGGACAGGGAGAAGGGGGGGTTGGATGGGTCGGGAGTTTGGGGGGGCTGTCAGGGGGGCAGGGGTGTGGAGAGGGGTTGGGACAGTCAGGGACAGGGAGCAGGGGGGGTTAGATGGGTCTGGGGTTCTGGGGGGGCTGTCAGGGGGCCAGGGGTGTGGAGAGGGGTCGAGGCAGGCAGGTAGCAGAGGGGGTTGGATGGGTCAGGAGTTCTGGGGGTCCTGTCAGGGGGCGGGGAGCAGAGACCCATGGGGGGAGAGAGGAGTGAGTTGTGTCTGAGTCATTGTTGCTAGGCAGATTAAGCACTCCACATCCAGAAGCTTCTGGAATTGGGTGTGGTAATTTTGGGGGTCTGCTCCCTGTTGCTGGCATCAGACTCCATGAGGGCAAGCAGTTAGGGCTGCTGCTTTGCAAAGGGCCCTGTGCCCTGTGTGAGTTGGGAGAGGCTGAGCCCAGGAGCAGAAAGCAGGCTGTTGTCCCTAACTCTGAAGCATTTTGCAGCAGGTTAGTGATATTGTTAACCTTCTAACAGGGAAGCATGGGCAATGCTAATTATAGGAAGGGGAAATTGGGAAGGGAAAAATAACTTCTTCTATTTGAATTGTATGCTTTGAATATTGTTTTGATTTTAGCCAAACTGTTCTAGTTAAATTGTCTCAACTAGTCTGAGTCACCAACTTTTCTTTACATGCAGTAATGGGGAAAGTGTCATTTCTGTTTTGCTGGCATAGTCAGCTGGATAGATGCGATGTGAGCTGTCCACATGGAGCAAACAGGAAGAGGAATTTCAAAAATTTCCAGGGCTTTAAATGGGGAGGGGTGCATGCCTGTGTACCTTGCTGCACGGCAGCAGAGTTCAAAATGGGGACCAGAGTAGTCACAAAGGGCATTGTGGGACACCTCCTGGGGGCCTAGAGTGACCAGATGTCCCGATTTTATAGGGACAGTCCCGATTTTTGGGTCTTTTTCTTATATAGGCTCCTATTACCCCCATCCCCATCCCGATTTTTCACATTTGCTGTCTGGTCACCCTTTGGGGGCCACTTAGGGTGCAGTGACTACACTGACACTGAATCGCTTTAACTTTATTGCAAAAAGCTCTATGCTTCTAGTCAAGGTGGTTTTATTATGTCAGCATAGCAGGAGAGTTAAATTGGTGGGAGGAGCATAGCAGTGTGTAAACCTCCACTGTTTGGTCAATGAAAGCTGCCTTTTGTTGACAAAACTGTGTAGTTGAGACATGGCCTACTTCAGAAACTAAAGTTAACATTAACCACCCAATTCAGAAACACTGGTGAAGTTCTTTGGCTGAGACAGCTTAAACAAATTTCCAGCTATTTTTCACCCCATCTATCAGTTTGATCATTAATTTCCTCACAACTGCAGTAGTTTAGTATGATTTCATTTGTGTTTTTAGGATGACATTATTCCATTATAAAGTGTTAAAAATATTAGGATCAGATTCTGACACTCAGTAGTTTATTTCCCTAGTAGTCCCATTTGCAATCAGTGGGGCCACTGACAAGGTAAGGTTCTAATCAACAGGCGTCAGATTGGCAGAAACTGGTCCTAAATAAGCAAAAGTCAAATGTTATCCTCTCCATGAGCCACTGTGTACTAAGGCAAGCACATTACCAGCATGCGAATTTGTGATTGTTCTATTGGAAACCCCTCAGAACAAACATGCTGTTTTGTTTGAGTTTCAGTAAAGAAATTAAGACTGAGCTAATCCAAATGTTATTTTAGCTCTAGCTATTCTCCCATTTCACTATAATTGATAGCACCCTGTTCAGTTTGAATAGCTTTGGACTTAACTTCACAAATCTCTATGAGTTAATGACTACAGTCGGAAAATTTCAGCCGTGATCTTGTCAACTCTGACAAGCTAAGCATTTGGGGTCAAATTGGACCAGTCACATTACACATTACTTCTGGCACTATGTTCCTGGAGGTTGCTATCTTGAGCTCAAGCATGTAAGCTTTTTGGGGGGGTGGGGAGGAGGGGAGGGCGGGAGAGGTTTTTTTGTTTTTTAATTTAAGTGTCTAGCCTTCATGGCTGCACAGAAAACCTTAACGATGTGATCTCCTGTAAACTGCTGGTGCCGTGATGTTCTGAAACAATACCTCAGAGAGGTGTGACCTTCCTCTGGTCTTAACAAAGAGTTATTAACTCGTAAGTCAAATGATGATAATTTGAAAACACTGGTAGCTCTAGCTGGGTCCATGGCTACCGTTGCATCCTCACAAATCAGGCCCAGATGTGCACTATCACACATATATCTCACTTGGCTGAGAGCGCAGCTGGCACCTAGGACCATTCCTCCTGCCAGAACCCACAGCCGCCTCTCTGAGCACCAGGGACAGACAACAAGTCTTGTGTTTGGAGGAGGAGTAAGGATTTAGATGTTGGGGGGAATGGGATGGGGAATGTAAGATTGGTAGGGAGCTGTGACACAGAGGGAGGGATGTGGGAGGACTGCCTCGACCACCTCTGCTTGGACAGGGTTGCCTGGTCTGTGAACTTCTGCTCACTCCAGACTGCAGTGGCAACATCATCCTGAGGAATCCTGGGGAGGGGAGGCATCCAGCAAGGCTGGATGTGGGGCACAGAGTGAAAGGGAAGGAGCAGTGCTGGACATTGGGCAGAGAGAGAGAGCAGAGGGGAGTAGTGTTGGGCGTGGGGCAGAGAGGGGAAGACCCTAAAAGCCCTACTCCACAAAAGCCTTGGAATAGTGGGGAGGGGTAAGGAGAGATGGGGGGAGGCAGGGGCTGCTGGGAGGGGAACGTAGGGGAGCTCGGGGGGTGGGGAGGGCTGACATTCCTGCTTTCCTGGGTTTCACTGTAGTAATAATCATAAGTTTTCTGACACTGAACTAACTTGCTGCTATGCTGCTACAACTGAAGAATGGCATAATCAGTCAGTTATAGCAGCGACTTCGTTTAGTCAGTGCAAGAAGAACTTAAGTATGATTGTTATCAGGGCCGGCTCTAACTTTTTTGCCGCCCCAGGCAAAAAAGAAGAGCGCCGCCCCGCCGTACCCCCGCCCCGCGAGCAATGCACAGCCGAACTCGCCCCCACCAGCGCCGGCGAAATCCCTGCCCCCCCAGCACCACGCCGCCCGAAGCCCCGCCCCCCGAGTGCCGCGCAAGCCCCCGCCCCCCGAGTGCCGCGCAAGCCCCCGCCCCCCAGCGCCACACCGCCTGAAGCCCCGCCCCCTCCAAGCGCCTGCCACACCCCTCCGAGTGACGCGCCATGCCAAGCCCCTGCCCCCCCTCCGAGCACCGTGCCAAGCCCCCGCCCCCCCAGCGCCGCGCCAAGCCCCCGCCCCTCCGAGCGCCGTGCTGCCCGAAGCCCCACCCCCGAGCGCCGCGCAAGCCCCCGCCCCCAAGCGCAGCGCCGCCCGAAGCCCCACCCCCTCTAAGCGCTGCACCACCCGAAGCCCCCGCCCCCTCCGAGCACCGCGCCCCCGCCCCCCTCTGAGCGCCGCACCAAACCACCGCCCCCCCAGCGCCGCGCCAAGCCCCCGCCCCTCCGAGCGCCGTGCCGCCCGAAGCCCCACCCTCCGTGCACCGCGCAAGCCCCCGCCCCCCCAGCACCGCGCCGCCCGAAGCCCCCGCCCCCCTCCAAGTGCCGCGCCAAGCCCCCGCCCCCCCGAGCGCCCTGCCGCCGAACCAAAATAAATAAATAAATAAATAAATAAAAATCCTAGCGCCGCCCCGCTCCAAGGTGCCGCCCCAAGCACGTGCTTGGTCAGCTGGTGCCTGGAGCCGGCCCTGATTGTTATTAAGTCTCTACCTGATTACTAAGGTGGTCGCTGGCACATCCCCAAAATACAGGACGTCTCGCCCTCTGTTGGCCAGGGGCCAACTGCATCACTCCACATGGAGGCGCTGCCCCACCCTTGCCCCTGCTGGTGTCCTTCTGCATCCAGAGTCTTGCTCATTTTCACTGGACAAAGTCATATCCAGGTCCTACTGAACAGGAACACTGCTCCACAAACTGTCCGGCTTTGAACTGGATGAATGCCCCTCCCTCTCCTCCTCCCCCCTCGCCCCCCACTGACTTCACAATAAAAATTTCATAGCTGCTTAAAGTGTTCATTAACTAATGTGAATTAATGGTGATTATCTGCTGGAAATACCCTGGGGATACCAGCCTGGGCCCTCTCTAACCCCCATCCCTTCTGGGAAGGCAGTGACCCCACTGACTGAAATTTCTCTCCCCTCCCCCAATCTCTCTCAATTGTTCATTAAGAAGATAGACCTACATTACAGAATCTAGATGTCATTATCTAGTGGTATGTAACTTTGAAGTGCCGTATCTTAAATAACAGGAGATGAAGAACTCTTTGCTCATGAAAGCAGAGTCCTCTTCCTTACTAAATAAAGTTGGGACATACAATGGACTTTGAAGCCAACATACCCTCCCCATCATATCCTCTATGCTGGATTAGCAGTCACCAAGTAATAGTGTTCATACCTAGATTTTACAGGAAGTGAGTGTATAAATGACGGACCCTTAGAGGAGGGATTGGAATAGAGTCTCACTGACAGTTATCACCTCAGGCACTAGGATGTTGGTATAAAGGCAGAGCCCATGATAGCCAGGGGGGAGAGAGAGAGAGAGAGAGAAAGAGACACCGTAATCACCAATTTACCAGAACTATAACTATTAGATTTAACCTACCTAGATTGGCTGTTACCTACCCCATATACTAGATATGATGTTATTCTATTTACCTTGGATTTAGTTGATTTTGTAATACATTTTGTTTTAAGGTTTTTTTTTCTTTTATTTTTTACAGTATCCAAGTATGCTGGGATAGTCACTGTTGACCATTCTTGAAAGCAAACTTCTGACCTCTGGCAAGATACAAGAGGAGGTTAACAGGTACCTGACCTGCAGCATTCACTACAAGACAAGGGGGAAAAGACCACTCCATCCCCAAGAAGTTGTGTAAACAGACTGACTGTAGTCAGTAAGGAATATGGAGAAAGACTAGTGACAAAGTGGAGCAGGGAAATGCAAGTTATATTAGTATACATATTAACCAAGATTTTCCCCTCAAAGCATTTGGGTTGTTTCCCTGGCAGAGTGAATTGATCACCATGGCTTCCAAATGGTCAGGAAGACTCCCAAGAGTTAACTATTTACTATAAAGTTACACATCAGTACTAGACTACAACTCAAAATCATGTCCAAGATTAATCCAATTTCTCTCAGAAGTGAAAAGTTCCTGAGGATGATCTACCACCTACTACTCATCTTGAGAATTTAAGAGAATGTGAAGAACCACAAGGAAACATTCCAGGGACATCTACTGCTGCAATTCTGTCAATTGTTTCACAAATCTCAACTCTTATTGAGTGGCTCTATCTGCTGGTAAGGATGAGAAACGATGTCAACCAATACTTCAAAATGATCCACAGAACATGATCAGAAAGGTGATCTACAAAGAATTCCCTTTCATTTTATATTCAGTCCAGGCTGGTGCTGTCTTCTGTTTCTGTTGTTGACACTTCACTCCATCCACAATAAATGAGGGCTCTGGTAGGAATGGCACTGAGTTATTCACTACAGCGGGATTTGATAGATAGGAAAAGGCACATGAACATATACAAAGGCATGCTCTTTCTCCTGCTCAAAGTTACTTTTTCAGCAATGGGCTGCCTATCTCTCACACAAAAGCGATAACAATGTCATTGACCGAACTGATTCAGGGAGGAAAGCACAAGTGAAACAGAATTGATTGTTCTTCCAGCATATTGTTGACTGCACCCTGACTCCTGCTTGTGAAGAAATGGCACTATGGGGGCATAACGAGAGACCGAAAAGTCACTCAAAAGGGGGAAACTTTCTTGCAACCCTTGATGATTTATTTCAACAATAGGATGGAACATTCCACAAAATGGTGTGGAATGCAGATAGAAACAAATATACTTCAAAAACATTCCAAAATTAAATACTAGAGATGGCTGCATCTTGTGTCAGTGACGTCATTGTCACGCTGCCCAGAGTTCACAACTGTGAGTTGCAACCTCAGGGCAGACAGTCAAGAAGCAGGGAAGAGACCCCAAATTGGTTGTATGTTCTATAATTAGATTTCACCAACCCAGTAACAAGTGTGAATTCTTAAAGCACTATAAGCCTTACAATGTAGTCACAGATCATTCCAGTCTATCTTGCCATCCAGGCAAGCTGGACTTAGTGATAGTTGGTTGCTGTACACCAAAGATCACAAAAGATTCAGGTTGTTTCCAGTCCCAAGAGACCAATCACTTACCCCAGGTCAATTTGTACCTTAGATCTCTCACCAAAAACAATACTTGTAGCCAATCCCGTAATAAACTAACTAAAGATTTAACTAGAAAAAGAAATGAGCTATTACAAGGTTAAAGCAGGCAAGCATATATGCACAAATGAGTTGCAGTCTAAGGTTTTAAAAGGTGACAGAGTTGTAGTAAAAAGCAACAGAGGGTCCTGTGGCACCTTTAAGACTAACAGAAGTATTGGGAGCATAAGCTTTCGTGGGTAAGAACCTCACTTCTTCAGAGTTGTAGTAATCTGTCAGCTCTGAATGTCTTTTAGGGCTAACCCAGGTTGACCCTGGAGAACTCTGCTTTTGTTTCATAGCTCCAGCCCTGTCAGAGTCCAAACAGCACAAGAGAGATGAAAAATTTTCATGTCAACTATTTTTATTTCTTTCTTTCAGAATTCAAGCTGACGGGATGAACTCTATATTGTGATGTCCCACAATGGCCCATTTAGTTTTGATAAGCCTTCTTGATGAGCAGGAGATGATCCCTCCTGACAGGTTCACAGCAAACATTTTGCAGGTATAAAGCAAAAATTTACATATTAGCTTACAACATGTGATAAAGAAATTATAAGTGAGATTAATGCATTCAGCAATTTACAAGCATGTTATAAAGTCATTGTTATAAATTTGATATCCATCTTAACACATATGTGAAACAGACTGATTTCCAGCAATGAATTTGTGAGTGCTCAGCTAAGGCCTAAAGCCTTGGCAAGAGCTGGCACTTGGTTTGCCAGCATTACAATCATAAAAGAAGAAGTCTTGTGGGCAGGCAAGTTTGCTCTGATGGCTAATGAATCTGAGGACCTCTCACATAGCACACACAGATAGAAAGCTACTCAATATAGATGTTGATACAGGTAGAGTAAAAGAAAGGTTTCGCTGGGCTTTCTACAGCAAAAGAAATGTTGGATTAAATTAATAAGGGCTCTTGATCAAGGTCTGTGAAAGTGAGGGATCAGGGTTGGTTGCATGGGTTGGTTCCTGATCCCTCACTTTCACAGACCTTGGGAGGCAGGCCAGTCCTCGCCCACAGACAACCCGCCAACCTTAAGCATATTCTCACCAGCAACCACGCACCGCACCATAACAACTCTAACTCAGGAACCAACCCATGCAACAAACCTCGATGCCAACTCTGCCCACATATCTACACCAGCAACACCATCACAGGACCTAACCAGATCAGCTACATCATCACCGGCTCATTCACCTGCACGTCCACCAATGTTATATATGCCATCATATGCCAGCAATGCCCCTCTGCTATGTACATTGGCCAAACTGGACAGTCACTACGCAAGAGGATAAATGGACACAAGTCAGATATCAGGAATGGCAATATACAAAAACCTGTAGGAGAACACTTCAACCTCCCTGGCCACACAATAGCAGATGTAAAGGTAGCCATCTTACAGCAAAAAAAACTTCAGGACCAGACTCCAAAGAGAAACTGCTGAGCTCCAGTTCATTTGCAAATTTGACACCATCAGATCAGGATTAAACAAAGACTGTGAATGGCTATCCAACTACAGAAGCAGTTTCTCCTCCCTTGGTGTTCACACCTCAACTACTAGCAGAGCACCTCACCCTCCCTGATTGAACTAACCTCGTTATCTCCATACTGATTTATACCTGCCTCTGGAGATTTCCATTACTTGCATCTGAAGAAGTGAGGTTCTTACCCACGAAAGCTTATGCTCCCAATACTTCTGTTAGTCTTAAAGGTGCCACAGGACCCTCTGTTGCTTTTTTAGTGACAGAGGAGTTCCAGAAGTGTGAGAGTTATTTAAGATGGCAATAACCTTCCCTGTGAATTTGTCTAATTTTGATCTCATTCCACACAATGAACAGAATCAAGAACTATACACTCAACAATGTCACAGGAAAGACTGAACCATCTGGCCGTGATTGCAATAGAGCTGGATCAGTCTTACAAAATAGATTTGAGTAGGCTGACAGATGTATGCACTCGAATGCACCCAAGATGACTAATGTTGTAATAGGCTGTTAAAAAGATGGAAAATGACATCTGAAAAAAAGCTGTGAATACAGAGCATTTATTGTATTATGCAATATTATGCATCATAACTTTGTTATTACTAGTTGAGTATCATAAGTAATAAGATTAAACTTGTTGAAATAATAAATTGCAACAACAAATGTTAAGAAATGATACATGCTCTTTGTATTTTTTGTTGGTTAAGCTCACTCCTAAAATATCTGATAAAGTGTTTTTGTCGTTGTCAAAAACAGAAAGTAAGACAAGCCTCGCTACCAATATTCTGCTACTTCAGCTTCCAGCCAGCATCATAGAACTGAAACCACAGGGGTAAAAAATAATAGCTAATCAAACACTACTCCAAAAAAGATTTTGAGTTTGAATTTTCATCTTGATTCTTACTGCTTTTGAATGTTCTCGCCCACCACACTCAGTTTTCTGAACATTTAAAAGATATCGTGTGTCAACGGTAGTAATTCATTACCTATGACAAAAATCCTCAGTACAGAGAGAACTTTCACAGCATGTGACCTTGTATTGCTTCTCTGAGACATGTGCTCCAAAAAACCCAACAGGATTCTGAACATCTTGGAGACTCAAACCTTTGAACCTTCAAGATGAAAAAATTCTAAATTAGGAATCAAAACATTTTCTGTTTCCTAGCAGAACTTTAAAAGCACACAAACACTCCACGCAATCAGTGAGCTAGCTGAAAAATGGATTTTATCATCCAAGATGTCATAAAATGCCATTCCAAATGAGATATATTAACATTTTAAATTAATGGAGCTTTGTCCTAACAATATTTTTAAGAGCAAACCGTGAACACTGTTGCCATAATAAGGGTGACTTGTGGCATGTTTTGGGGGGATTTTTATATGTCTTTGAATGAGTGAATTTAACCACCCAAGAAGCGTAATAATCCCCCAGCATGCATTCATTGTGCAGCATTTTATTGATACAATGAAATGGAAGTTATGTAAAAGAAAGACGTAGGTGAGGAAGGTCAGGCCTGTGCGTTTAGTGTGTATTCTTGATACCATTATGACATAACAGACAGGCAATCAGGAAGTTCCACTTACAATACATTCAGAGACATTTTCAAATAAACTTGATACAGTAAATCCCGATTGACAGCAATCCTTCTCCTCTTCTGCAATGAATCACACTCCAATGATATGTACTAGAGACCCAACGAAATTGTCCCCCTCAGCACTTGCAGATCATTTAGTGCTGAATTGTCTGGAACTGTACATAACAAATGGAAATTAGGAGATGTTAATCACAACACAGATTTAGCTTAATACAAACGGTTAGAGCCAACTGTCATATTTAGCACACCTAGTGCATGAACCATTTAGCAGCTCTTCATCCTACTGCATCTAATACAAACCAGATTTATTTCCCTCATTCGGTTTTCAAGTTCACCACATGGGTACCACACTAGGTCTGTTTATATATTTTTGGCTTTATAGCAAACAGGGATTTGGAAGGGGAAGATCTGGTGTTGGTAACATGTATTTCATGGGCCTTCTGTTTACACAGCCAGCAGGGAAATGAGCACTCAGGAAGGTTCTTAACATAAGAAGTCAGATTAAAAAACGCTCTGAATATTTCTCTTTAGCCAGCCAGCACTGTTGATATGAAAATGTAGGGTGACCAGACAGCAAGTGTGAAAAATTGGGACGGGGGTGGGGGTAATAAGTGCCTATATAAGACAAAGCCCCAAATATTGGGCCTGTCCCTATAAAATCGGGATATCTGGTCACCCTATGGAAATACTGAATACACAAAATGCCAAGGGCTCCAGAATAGAAATGGGGAAGAGGGGACAAAAATGAAGTTGCAAGAGAGCAACAGGACCACAGCAATAGCCACTGAATGACAACATTTGAAAATAATAAGATACAGAACTTTACATTTGTACCAGATAACAAGTTACAGTTGTAATGAACCTCCACTATGGGCTTGTCTACACTTACAGCCATGGGCGGCGCGTATACGAGGCTGGGGGAGGCTAAGCCCCCACAAAAAAGGCTGGCCATGCATATGGTTGCCAACTTTCTACTTGCACAAAACCAAACACCCTTGCCCCGCCCCTCCTCCAAGGCCATACCCCTTCTCTGAGGCCCCGCCCTCGCTCACTCCATCCCCCTCTCCCTCTGTTGCTCGCTCTCCCCACACTCACTCACTTTCATTGGACTGGCTCAGGGGGTTGGGGTGTGGAAGGGGGTGAGGGCTCCGGTGGGGGGTGCAGGCTATGGAGTGGGTCCAGGGATGAAGGGTTTAGAGTGTAGGAGGGGGCTCTGGGCTGGGGGGAGGGTGGAGCCAAGGGGTTCAGAGTATGGGAGAGGGCTCTGGGCTGAGGCAGGGAGTTGGGGTGTGGGAAAGGAGTTTGGAGGGCAAGAGGGGGATTAGGGCTGGGGTGGGGGGGGCTGAGGACTCCAGCTGGGGAAGCAGGCTCTGAGTTGGGCCCAAGGATGAGGGGTTTGGGATGCAGGAAGGGTCTCCAGATTTGGGGGGGCCCAGGGCTGGGGCAGGGAATTGAGGCTCAGGGTTGAGGCACGGGCTTACCTCAGGCGGCTCCTGGTCAGCGGCGCAGCGGGGCTAAGGCAGGCTTCCTGCCTGTCCTGGCTCCGTGCTGTGCCCCAGAAGCAGCCAGCAGGTCCGGCTCTTAGGCGGGGGGGCCAGGAGGCTCGGCACGCTGCTCTCGCCCACAGGCACCGCCTCCCTCCCCAGCTCCCATTGGCTGTGGTTCCCGACCAATGGGAGTGCGGAGCCAGTGCTCCGGGCAGGGGCAGCATGCAGAGCCCCGTGCCCTCCCCTTCCCCCCCCCCCCCATCTAGGAGCTGGACCTGCTGGCCGCTTCCGGGGCACAGCACAGTGCCAGGACAGGTAGGGACTAACCTGCCTTAGACCCGCAGCACCGCTGTCTGGGAGCCACCTGAGGTAAACGTCATATGCCCTATTCATGAAAAATGTTGCCTCCAGGTTTGTGGGGTGGGGTGGGTTTTTTTTGTTGTTGTTGAGATAATCAGTCATGCTTACACATTGCAGTAGTGTCCTACTTTTGAATTTTGTTTACATTTCTAAATGGAATAATGCAGACTCCCCTCCACCCATTACAATGCATCTGCCACACCTGTTATTTTACAGTGCTCAAGAACACTAGATGCCTTACAATAAGGGTAAATTTAACAAGGTCCCTTCCTTAAAACATTTACAGTCTAGAGAGGTAACAAACTGGGAGTTCACAGGTTTCTACTCCTTTAGCACCTGATCCAAAGCCTATTGGTCCTCAGTGGGCTTTTGGTACTCAAACTGGTGAACACTGGCATGTTTTGATAGATGATAGATAGGGGGAGAGATAGTTCAGTGGTTTGAGCATTGGCCCGCTAAATCCGGGGTTGTGAGCTCAATCCTTGAGGGGGCCATTTAGGGATCTGGGGCAAAAAAATTGGTCTTGCTAGTGAAGGCAGGGGACTGGACTTGATGACCTTTTAAGGTCCCTTCCAGTTCTATGAGATAGGTATATCTCCATATATTATTATTAGCTGAGGGTCATAAGCCATGTGGTGTTAGAAACCTTTCTAGTAGCAGAGGCTTACGTGAAAGTAATGTTTGGGAAGAAATTTAAAGGATTATTGTTGTATGTTTGATCCTTGTGATATGTGGATTGGGGGTCCTGCATTTTTGTCAGAATCAGATTGAAGCATGTGGAAACTTCGTGACGAGTGGAGATGTTAGTCTTGTATTGAGAAATTTGCCCAGTAGAAGGGTAATATGAATTTTGTGCATGGTTGATTTACTCTAATATACACAATTTATTGGTTCATTTTGTGCTGTTAATGAAACTCTGGATTTTCACACTAACTACAGTGTTGGGTCAAAGGGAGAAGGGGGAAAAAACAAGCCAATGGAACATGTTTTTTACACAGCTGAGGGGAGGGGAGGATTTTGAGTCTTTTCCACTCCTGGGCCACTCCAGTAACTCTTTGAATAATTGTGCTGCCAATTAAAATGCTTCTGACATTCCTGTGTGAGGTCACTTAATGAAAACTGTATGTTAGGAATTTATTGCTAAAAGAGCAGTCATCAGCTCCATATCACAAAGCACTCATTTCTCTCTCACCTGCCCCTCCCCCTACCTCTCCAAAACTCTTGGACTGCATAGTTGGAGGTAGTAATCCTCCAGTACCTTCCCTTCTAGATAAACATGAGTCCACAAACTGTGATCTCAAACAATACTTCACATAGGTAGCCCATATAGCCATGTGTGCTTGGTTTTCAGAAAGAATGTAATATAATGTAAGCCCAGGCACTCTAAAGTTCTAATCCATTTGCAGGGATAATGTTACACTAAAAATTTCACCTGTATTGTGAATAGGTCACAACATGTCCTGACTCTGTTATAGTTGTAGTATAAACCAAGCCTACTTCCTGCTTTTAGAATTAAATTCATGGTATCTGTGTCACATTATGTTGACACGGTTTCATTACCTCAGAACACATTGAGTCAGATACTTATAAGATTTAATAGCTCATCCCTTTTTACTTAGATGGTCACAATAGCAAACATCCCATTGCAAATAGAAAAGTCGATTATGTATGCAAAGCAAGGAATTTGAATTTAACTCACTCACACATCATTGTGTTTTTATTTGGGATTTGAAATGGCTTCCTCTACCATTGTTACAGCTTTCACATGACTCTATATATTTAGAACTAGCCAACCTCTCCAAAAACCATCTCCTTGTTAACTGCTGTCCGAAAGGGCACAATGTAGACATAATTATTAACATCTAGCTTCAGTTATTACATTCATCCACAACAATTCTCATTGATGCTTATTTGCTTCTGTCTAGTTCAGCCAGGACTGAGAGATATAACAACGATAATAAAATTACAAACTTACAAAATTACAAAGCACAAGTAAACCAACCATAAAAAGCACTCAGAGAATCACTGTGAGTATGTTGTACTGTAGAAGAGATCACACTACAGCCAAAGGAAGTTAGTGAGTGTTGTGTGTCATATCTTTTTGTCAGAGGAAAAAAAAAGACAAAAAACACATGTGATGTCCACTTAACACTGCTTAAATGGAATCAATGGGGTGACAATCAAAAGGAAATTCTAAATAGCTTGCCTGCTGCTGTTCCCAAAGGCGTTATTCTTACTTCAATTTGTAAAAAATGGGAGGGTGGGGGTGGTGGAGTAGCAAATTGGTTGTCTTTGACCTGGAAATGATTTTGGCTCTTCACCAACAAAGGGCCTGATCCAGCCAGGTGATGAGTGCTCCCTGGAAGAAGCTGTGTGGAGGACCTAACTGTGTGTTCCGGGTACTCAACACCTGCTAAAAAGCTCTTGGGACCTCAGAGGCTCATAGTTGCTCCCCAACAGAAACTGGTGTGCAGTAGTGTCTCCTCAGCAGACCAGGGATAAAAACTAAGCTAAGATCACAAGTCAAATTCAATCTGGTGCCCATTTGTGTGAGTCATAAGACTACCATGCACCTTGCAATTTATACTCCATAATCTTTGAGGATATAACTGCACACCAGCATAAACACATACTAGCAAAATACTTTGTGCAAGCTTTGCCTAGAGCCTGCTTACATTAGGCCAGTTTACACTATTAGTTCCTTAGGGTACGTCTATACTTACTTCCTGGTCCGGATGTAAGCGATCGATCTTCTGGGATCGATTCCGGAAGTGCTTGCCGTCGACCCCGGTACTCCAGCTCAGCGAGAGGAGTACGCGGCATCGACGGGGGAGCCTGCCTGCAGCGTCTGGACCCGCGGTAAGTTCGGACTAAGGTACTTCGAATTCAGCTACGTTATTAACATAGCTGAATTTGCGTACCTTAGTCCGAAGTGGGGGGTTAGTGTGGACCTGGCCTTAGTTTCTTGACTCTTAAGTTTACTCCCACAAATTGTAATAAAAAAGAAGTGTGGTTTACCTTTAAGCAGTGAGTATTTATTACAAAGACATTTTAAAAAAAATTGGATGAAGTTTTTAATTAAGTGAAGTACAATCATTTTACACACATACTACCCAATTTACTTGAAAAATATTGAACTCAGAACAATAATGATATTAACTGGTAGCCAGTTAATGTACACCTAGAAATAGCCTATCTTCAATGTTTGCCTCATACAATTCACACAGTCAGTGGCCTCTATTTTAAAAGCATAATATTCCTATATATCTTGTCAGGACCAATTAACAATGGCTAAAATACTTTAGTTGATGCATTTTTATTAGTATAATAACCTGTTTACAAAATTGTTTTAAATTTAAAAGTTCCCTTATTTTGTCTTTCTGTTGTTCATAGATTTTAAGGGCAGAGAGGATCATTATGATCATCTCGTCTGACTTCTTGCATAACATAGGTCATTTTTTTTCATCCAGTTATTCAACTACGTGTCATTGGATTTGGTGCAGGAAGTACAAGATGTCTCAGGCCTAGTCTACACAGAAAACGTAAGTCAACCTAGATATGTCACTCAGGAGTATGAAAAATTCTTCTGTCAACCTAGCTACTGCCTCTCAAGGGGGTGGATTTACTACAGAAAAACGATTCCATCGCTGTAACAAATATCTACAATCAGGGCCGGCTCCAGGGTTTTTGCCGCCCCAAGCGGCGCAAAAAAAAAAAAAAAAAAAAAGCCGCAATCGCGATGGCAATTCAGTGGGAGGTCCTTCGCTCCGAGCGGGAGTGAGGGACCGTCCGCCGAATTGCCGCCGAATAGTTGGACCTGCCGCCCCTCTCCGGAGTGGCCGCCCCAAGCACCTGCTTGGCAAGCTGGTGCCTGGAGCCGGCCCTGTCTACAATACAAGGCTACAGCAGGATAGCTGCAGCGCTACAGCTGTAGTACTTGTAATGTAGACTAGTGTCTATCTTTTCCTGTTACCTTCTTTTCTATGTTCTACCTGTCTAATTTTTATTGTCAGCTCCTCAAGGCCTGGACTTTTATGTAAAATGTCATGCATGCAAGTGAAACTATGTGAATAAGAAATAGGAATAAAATAACCTAAATTTGGCCAAATGTAGCCTGCTCTAAGGCCAGGAGATAAAGAGAGACAAAAGCTGTGAACTCCAGTAACATAGCTTGCTCCTTACTTTTCCATGGCTTAGCCTTGATGACTAACTTTTAATCTAAATTCTCAAAAAAAATAGATCAACAGTGTTAACATAAGTAAAAAAAGCAGCAAAAACTTGTTTGGTCACTAAAATCAGTAGAAATTATTCTGAATACACCCTGGGAGCAGATTTATTGAGTTAAGATGCCACTTTTATATTCACTTTGCAAATTAAAACTGCACTTTGGCCTCAAATTAATTCATGTCTGTCCGACTTTAGTGCACAAAAAGCTTTCCCTAGACAGGCAGTCAATCATAATTTTTCTTTAGCTTCTAGTTATTAAAAACAGACAAGGTCAAGTGCAATAGAGGTCAAATTATTTTAATAGGGTGTTGAAAATGTCAATCTTTCTCCATCTCCTCTCTAAAGAAGAAAAACTGATAAAAGAATATTATTGACAAATTGTTTTTGTTCTTTCTGAAAATATGTATAAGAGCTCTGTGCTGAATTAGAAAGAGGTTTGATTAGGGTTGTCAATAAATTAAAAAAAATAATTGTGATTAATCGCGCGATTAAAAAACAGGCATTCGCATGGCACTATTGTAGACAGCATCACAGGATATTTACGTGCCAAATGCCCTAAAGATTCATATGTCCCTTCATGCTTCAACCACCATTCCAGAGGACATGTGTCCATGCTGATGACAGGTTCTGCTCGATAACCATCCAAAGCAGTGAGGACCGACGCAGGTTCATTTTCATCATCTGAGTCAGATACCACCAGCAGAAGGTTGATTTTCTTTTTTGGTAGTTCGGGTTCTGTAGTTTCCGGATTGGAGTGTTGCTCTTTTAAGACTTCTGAAAGCATGCTCCACACCTCATCCCTCTCAGATTTTGGAAGGCACTTCAGATTCTTAAACCTTGGGTCGAGTGCCGTGGCTATCTTTAGAAATCTCACATTGGTACCTTCTTTGCATTTTGTCAACTATGCAGTGAAAGTGTTCTTAAAACAAACAACATGTGCTGGGTCATCATCCGAGACTGCTATAACATGAAATATATGGTAGAATGTGGGTAAAACACAGAGCAGGAGACATACAATTCTCCCCTAAAAAGTTCAATCACAAATTTGATTAACACATTATTATTTTAATGAGTATCATCAGCGTGGAAGCATGTTCTCTGGAATGGTGGCCAAAGCATGAAGGGGTATACGAATGTTTAGCATATCTAGCACAAATACCTTGCAATGCCAGCTACAAAAGTGCGACATTGTAAATAATAAGCAGGCAGCATTGTGTCCCGTAAATGTAAACAAACTTGTTTGTCTTCGCAATTGGCTGAACAAGAAGAAGGACTGAGTGGATTTGTAGGCTCTACAGTTTTACATTGTTTGTTTTTGACTGCAGTTATGTAACAAAAAAAAATCTACATTTGTAGGTTGCACTTTCACCATAAAGAGATTGAACTGTAGTATTTTTATGAGGTGAATTGAAAACTATTTTTTCTTTTGTATATCATTTTAGAATGCAAATATTAGTAATCAATAATAATAATATAAAGTGAATACTTTATACTTCGTATTCTGTGTTGTAATTGAAAATATATATATATATATATATATATATATATATATAAAAATATATTAATCGACAGCCCTAGTTTTGATTTTATCATCCTGAAGGCTCCATATACACCTCTACCCCGATATAACGCGACCCGATATAACACGAATTCGAATATAACGCGGTAAAGCAGTGCTCCAGGGGGCGGGGCTGCGCACTCTGGCGGATCAAAGCAAGTTCGATATAACACGGTTTCACCTATAATGCGGTAAGATTTTTTGACTCCCGAGGACAGCGTTATATTGGGGTAGAGGTGTACATGTATCTGCATACACACATAAAAAGACTTTAATTTTTTAAGATGCAGCTCTTCCTCAGCCTCATTTATTCAGTATGGCCAAACTTTAAAAGCAATTTAAATTCTGTATCTCAGCAAATGCATTACTGTCAAACTGAGAAGCAGAAGTGATAACACTTGATTTTCTTCTATTATCTTAATCTTTGGCAACAAACTGGAATAAAACTACTTCCAGAAAAATCTGCTACCATTCTGATACAACATAAAACAATTCATAGTAGGTGCAAAGAAGGCCATTTATGTTGTGATGGGTTTGAAGGAGCTTTTTCCAAGGCTTTGTTTCAAAATAAGTTAAAGAAGCTATTGGTGCATGATGAACTCCAATATAGATTTTCTCCTTGGTCTTTGCTGCATTCACCTCCCTTCATTTTTAAAACGATAGTCAAGCTAGCAATTTATTTACATTGTCATGGAGAGAAATCAGCTGCAACAATGGAATAGCTAGTTTACTGTCTGATTAACAGATACTAAACTTTCCAAGGACCAGATCTTGGATAGTGCACCCTCTTAACTTTATGTATCTAAGTAGTTTGATTGATTTCGCTAGGAATATTTGTGTATAAAGTTATGTTGGTGCATAAATGTTTATAGGACTGAGGCATAATGTGGTAAATTGAACCTCTTTAAAAGATACTTTGGACTGAAGTCTGAAAGTTTAAAGAAAATAATTTGTTCTGAACTACTTATTTCAACAACAAACCCTTAAGAGGAAAGAATGTGACCAAAGACAGAAAAGCTGTATTAAACAGTCTTCAGCTAATGACGTGTGTTCAATCTAAAACAGGAAAGAGTTTATTAATTTTACAGGCCTCCTTTCTAGTAATACACACACTCACCTTCCTAAGTACTTAACCAAAGTCAGACTAGAATACCTCTTGTGTTACATAGAATCATACAGTTCCAAACAGCGTGTCATTCACAGACAACCACTGGACTGGTTTTCTTAGGAAACATCAAATTGGTGCCAACATTTTCAGTACCGTCTTTGTTACACATCCATTAGAAAATGGAGAATATCCAGGGTTTGAGTAATACAAGATACCAACACTGGGTTGACCTGGTGCCTAATGACAAAGTTCTCTACTTCCCTGGGGAAACCTTGGTTAGATACCTAATCCCAGTCTCTCATTCTTCAGGTTGGAAGGGGATAAGGGTGCTGTCTTATACTGTTCAACAGTAACCCCTCTGACCACCTAAGTGGCACTGATAAACTTCTAAAGGAAAGTCCGCTTCGGCTAACAAAATAGTAGCTATGATATGGGATTTTGAGAGTGGAATATGTAAAACAGGTGAGGTGTCCCCAGTGGTTTTGAAAAGAACATGGAGGTTTCCCAGAGAAATCAAACTGAGGTTGGCAATTGCTTCTGGATTTTGTCAGTAAAAAATGCTAACTAATGTCTTCATAGGAAAGTAGATAGATTTTAAGTTTTAAATTATCACTGATTTGGGATCCCAGTATTTTTCAGCCATCACTTTGCAGTTGTGATGATTGTAAAAACTCTGTTCTCAGCGCTCACACTATTTGTGCAAGTCTCATGATTTTGAGCATGACTATAGGCCTCTCATGGGACATTCGCAATAGGTCAGGATTTCTGCCCGAGTTCTACTTGAGCTGCAGTCCCCAGCTCCAGAGGCTAAAGCTGGGAACCTGAACGGCAGGTGTTGGGCTACCACCAGCAGAAGTCACCACTCTGTTTACTGTGGCGTCTCTGCTTGTACAGCTAATCCAGGGCATGAAGAGCAGCAGCCCACAGGGCATGCAGAGTGCTTCCTACCCCCACTATTTCTCACCTCTACTTGTGTTATATTGGACTGAGGTAAAAGACCCAAGGTGAGCAGTGTGCGCCAGAGGAGCTGGGAAGGAGGAAAGAGTCCCAGAAGTGTATGCTTTGTCTTCTCCAGCCTACAGGGAACCAGCTCCAGCATGGCTGCATTTAGCCCATCATGCCCCACTGCTGCTGAGCTGTATAGAGGGGAACTGGGCACAGATATGGTCAGGCAACAACAGAAAGAGTAGGGCAGGGGCATGTAGGAAGAGTAGAGGCCGTTGAATGGAAGAACTGCAGGGGGCAGGGCACATAGGCTGGAGCTGAGGACAGTGCTTGGTTACGGTAAAGTTGAACAAGTGGAATTTTATTAAACCCTATGCATGGCTCTGTCCATGTGGCTGAGTTGCTTCCACCCTAACTCTTCACAGTCCCTGTTCTACTGGTGTCCCCAAAATAAAACAGTCTCTGAGACCTCTGATTCCAGTTTCACGGATGATACATCTTCCCTATTTTAATATAAACAACATTGAAGACAAATAATTGACACCCAGACCCCCGTTTGTACAAGTCTGACAATCTTTCTAAGAACTTCCTCTGCTCTTCCACACACCTCTCAAATGTGGATCAGCTTGCTACATTCCTTGCAAAATACTGTCCTAGTGCGGGGCACATCTCCTTTACCCACTTACGCTCACTATGGGTATGGAACCCTAGTCACGTGTTCTCCTTTGCTGTCGTCTCACTGCACGTACTACTGGGGTGTTGTGCCTCCTAGGGCTTCCATCCTCTTTCTTGAGTCTTCAGCAACACGCCCCATGTCTAAGCATCTGTGAGATTGCCTTCCCAGAGCAGCTGCTCCTGAAGCTGCAGGTGGTGAGCCCAAGTGCCACAGACTATTGTGTTCCAAATCAGGAAATTTGTCATGTCCCCAAAATTGCATGTAGCAGCCAGCGTATTAAGCCAGTAACACAGGAGTCTATCCTCACCCCAACCCTTTGGATTGGTTTCTAGTAAAAAACCTGTGTTACTCCACAGATTCTTCTGCTTTGGGGAGCAATAGTTCCCCAGAGCTCCGAGGACTGCTGTTAGGCGTGGGGTGGTGGAGAGCTTCAGAGTGCTGCAGACCTCTCTGCTTTGTTCCCCAATAAGGTAAAGTAACCATAGGTGCCGACTCCATGGGTGCTCTGGGGCTCAAGGACTCACGGAAAAAAGACACAGCTGTTTGGTGGGGCCGCTGATCAGCTGTTTGACAGCTGGTGGGAGGCACTGGGGGAGGGTGGAGAGCAGCACGTGGTGGGTGGGCAGGGTGTCTTGGGGGAGGGGATGGAGCAGGGATGGGAAGAGGCAGAGTGAGGGCGGGGTCTTGGGGGAGGGGTGGAGTGGGGCGGGAAGAGACGGAGCGTGGGCAGGGTCTCAGGGCAAGGGGCAGAGTGGGGGTAGGGTCTTGGGGCAGAGCAGAGATGGAGAACCCACCAGGAAAAATATGTCAGCGCCTGTGAAAGTAACAGTTTTACTTTTCTGCTATTGTCATCCTACTGCATGGCTAGGTGTGGATACAGCTCAAACTCCTCTTTCCACCAGGTCCATCGCTGGGCTAGGTTTGTGTCTGCAATATCCAGGGCTCCAGACTGAGTTCCATGGCTCACGCTGCCGGTGAACTGAGAGCTCAGATGCTGTTTCATTTGCAAAGAGTGAAGCTCAATGAAGGTTAAGTTGAACTAGTGGAACATGTCCATGTGGCTGACCTACCTCCAACCTAACTCCCAGTATTCCCTTTTCTACTGTTCTACATTGTACTATTTTACATCAGTAACAGTCCCTCAGGGAACCTGGGCACTCTGACACCAGTTCCACCAATCACAATACAGGATGGGATCCAAGGAAGATGCTGAAGTGGTGGGTGTTTATTGCTTTCTCGCATTTCAAGTGGAGTTTCCTGAAATATGTGCACAAAAAGGGGTGATTTTCCCTAGGAGTTCAAAAACCAGACGACAGACCAAAGAGAAGAGTGAGTTTAAAAAGAAAAAAGAAATCCAATACTTTTAAGCCACTCATGATTTTCAAACTCATGGGGTTGGCAGTACTGTAACACATTTATTTTCTTTTATTAAATAAGAAATTGATTGTATTGCCTGTGCTTGATTCTATATTGCATGCTTGAGCATGGTGGTAGAAATATACTACATATAGCATCAGCCATAATTTCCTGCTTTGAAATTTGGTCTCCTAGATTCTTTCAGCTTTGAACTCTCAACGACCTACATATTGTACTGCGCCCTCATTTACCTTGCAAAAGCATTTCAAAATGTGCTTCCCAAACATGAAACCACACTCACAGAAAGTGGTTCTAGACTTCCCCTGCCTCCCATCTTGTCCCATATATTATTATATTTGTACTGGAGACTGCAAGAAGGAAACACACATGGAGTTACAACATTCAAAGGAGTCATGGATTAATCCTATGAAAAGTGAATATCTGCTTCCGAAGTTACAGCACATACACCCAAGTTCATCCAGTTCTATGACAGCTAACATTAAGGCGTTTGTATTTTTAAAACATCTTCTCATCTAAGTGCGCCAGGCTTAGATTTTCCAAAGGTGACTAATAATTTTAGGTGAATAACTTGAGATCTCTTAAAGGGGCCAGATTTTCAGACAGTGTTGAGTACCCACTCTTTGAAATTCAAGCCTCTTTAAAGGGGTATCAAGTCAGGCACCCAAAACTTGAGGCACCCAAAATCACTAGTTACTTTTACAAAATGTAGACCTCAAAGCACTTATCTAACTCACAAAGAGGTTGTGTAGTAAATATTTATTTCTGTATGTATTAGCCCCATTTTACAGATGGGGAAACTGAGGCACAAAGTAATTAATTGTACACTGTTGTTTTTTTAACAACAACAAAAAAAGAATTTCTCACAAGTGGTAGCAATCTTGAGACTTAATGTAGACAAGGTGCTGGTGGCCACCAGAGTTTTAACTGCTATGTCATCTAGATGTGCTCCTAGTAGGACTGGTTAAAATGTCAGTGCCTGGTCAGTATTAGTACTCCTATCATTGCTTCCACCAATTACCTTCCATGTCTTATGTACAACACTCCTATTGATACAACTGTGATGGGGTGGCATCCCATTGCTACCTTCTGCTCTGTCTACACAGATTTGGAGACCTTCAGTTGTTAGACACCCTGGTGGAGTTTATTTAGTTTCAGTTTCTCCTCAGTTTTCTGACAAGGAGAGGAGAGGGAAGAGATCTCTCTACCAAGAGACCCTTCCTGGTTCTGGCTCTGCTAGCTTGTCTCTTTCCTCTGCACTTCCTTCCTGTGCTTCTTATACCTCCTGAATTAATGGGCCAATTTGCTCATTAGTCCTCCCCCAGCTCATTCAAATCCATTAATTAGGCCTCATCAAGTCAACCCGGATAGGGAATTAATTGGTGTTTTAGTGACCAGAGTACTCGCCCAGCTGTTGGTTCCCAGCATTGTGTCACAATACTCCAGAATGATATTAGCCTTTTTCGCAACTGCATCACATTGTTGACTCATTCAATTTGGGATCCACTATAACCCCCAGATAATTTTCAGCAGGTTACTGCTTCTCCTCTAGTGGGGTCCTAGAGTTCAGGCTCCAACCTGAGCCTGAACATCTACACTGCAATTTCATAGCCCTCAGTCTGAGCCTCGCAAGCCAGAGTCAGATGACGTGGGCCAGATACCCGTGTTTTACTGCATCATAGACATACCCTTGGAGAAACTGACAACTCTCCTGAACCTTTTTCCTCAGATTTTCTTCCCAAGAATTATTACCTACTAGTTTTCTGAGTTTGTTAAAGTCTGCTTTTTTGAAATCCTTTGTCCTTATTCTGTTTCTCACACTCCTTCCATTCCTCAGAATCATGTCATCTATCAGTGGTAGATTATCACTGGGCCTAGGGGCCCCAGGCAACTGGGGGTCCCAGAAAAATGGGTGCCTCCACACCTCAACCCTGCTCCCCAGCAGGAGCACCGAGCTGGCAGAGCGGGGCGAGCCCCCTTGCCCCAACCCCAGTCCCTGGCAGGAGTGCCGAGAGGGCAGCGGGGGAGCGACTGCAGGCAGAAGGGCTGAAGAGGGGCCTCTTGTCCTAGTCCAGGGCCCTACAAAACCATAAAACGCCTCTGTAATCTATCACTTCATGATCACTTTCACCCAAATTGCCTTCAACATTCAGATTCACAACCGATTCTCCCTGTTAGTCAGAATCAAGTCTAAAATGACTCTCTCCCTGGCTACTTCCTCCACCTTCTGAAACAAAAAGTTGTCCCCAGTGCATTCCAAGAACTTACTGGACTTCCTGTGTTTTGCTGTATTACTATTCCAACAATTGTCTGGATAGTTAAAGTCCCCCAGTACTACCAGGTCTTGTGTTTTGGATATTTCTGTAATTTGGTCCAGAAATGCCTCTTCCACCTCCTCTTCCTGATTTGTTCATTTATAGTAGACCTTACCGTGACAATACCACTGTTTTTCTTCCCCTTTATTTTCACCCAAAGATTTTCAACTGGTCTGCCCCCACCTCGTTCTGGACGTTGGAACAAATGTATAAAGTTATGTACAAGGCAACACCTCCTTCCTTTTTTCCCTGCCATTTCATCTGAATTCACACCCACAAATAAAATTATAAATATTGAACTTCTTTAAAAATAAGAAGGGCCAACCCGTCAAACCTGATCTGAGCAGCATTTTTATCACAGTGAGGAAATCTACAGCCAAGTTGTTTTCATGTCGTTTATACCAATGTGACTGAACTGGTGCAAGTTTCATGGATGCAGAGCATCCATACTAGTTACCCAGTTTCAGATGCACACACAGGCCCTCCTTACAAGCATTGCGGGGCCTGTGGATAAGTGTGCCTGTCCCACAATTCCTGGTACAGCTCCTTGGTGCTGATACACAATGTCTACAGAATAGGGGGCCTGTCTGCTATGCCCTCAGACTATTCATGCTGATGGCTTGTTGGAAGGTGACCAGTCTCTCCTTGAGCTGTTGCCAGATCCACTCTGGGCATACCAGCTCAGTGTTTATAGTGATGAGGTATCAGTGCATGAGCAGATATGGAACTTTATTATATTCTTTTCTTTATATGTCCGGTAATTATGTTTAATTGCATAGGTTCATTTTCTCTTTTCTTGTTTTGTATCTGAATTAAGGGCTTCCCTCACATTTGGATTTTCACCTTGGATAGCAAAACACAAGCTGTCTGGGCCCTGAGGATGCAATGGTGATCAGATCAACTCAGAGCCAGTGCAGTGACAGTGTTGTTGGGAACACCTTTGCACTATGACAAGAAGTTGTGTGTGGAGCTTGGAGATGTTTTGTGGGTTTGCTAAGGGGTTGCCATGGTGGTTGCATCATTAAAATGCTCTTGGGTAAGCAAGACTAGACAGCGGGAAGGGGATGGGTGAGAGGCCAAGATAAACTGAGCTGCCTAATCAATAGGGATTTTTGCTTTACGCATGGATACCACAATATTCTCAGGTTTTGTTGTGACAGGCATGGTATAAGAACCTCATTAGATAAAACAGATTGTGCTTCCTGGGACTGTATTTAAACTGCGTTTTATTTATATCTTTTGTTTTGTTGTTTGGAGTTCTCTAATAATCTTAAAACAATAGTTTATATGGGTCCTTAATGCTACTCTGCCTTCTCATAAAAACACAACTAGCTAATTTCCTACCTAAAATATTTTCATCACAGAGGAAAGACGTGAGGAAGAAGATGTAGAAGGAGAAAATTACTCCAGTATATTTAAAAACCTTTCAGAGTTTTGTTTACACATAGAAAAAAAGAAAAGAAAAGAAGACGTATAGGAAATCAGCAGCAGCAGCGTTAATTGAACATGTGCCATATTTACAGCTGTTGTTAGTAACCACTTGGGCCTCTCTACCCCTGGCTGACATTAACCAGGCTCAATGTCTTTTCTTACAAGAGCACTTCATTCTGCAGCTCTCAAAGAAAGGGTGTGGGACACTCTCTCATTTTGAAGGGACTTAGCACTAAATCTTAGCAACCTTTCCTTGGAAGTTCTGAAGATTTCTCCCTCTGCTACACACTCACTCCCCACATCCTGCCCCCATGTAACCACCATTCTTATGAACAGGACACCCTGTGAGCCACAATCCTTTAATGATCTGCAGAAGTCATTACTGAACATGTTATAATGAATCTTCAGACTAGAAAGATGAGGTCCCTTTAAGGGAGCCAGAAATGTTTAACTCTACCCCATTTGCTTAGTATGTAGATTTAGGGTGACAGCTGTTGGTGGTTAGAGTTCTCTGGATGCATGTGCATGTTAGAACTAGGCTCTGCATCTCTTAACCTAAAGACACAGTGTGATAAGGGACAAGGCAAGTTGGAACAAAAGCTAGAGCCATTGTGGTATATTGTTAATAATAAAATAATACTTTGCATACACCTATCAACTTTCATCCAAAATCTTAATGCATTTTACCCACACTAATAAAATCTTATAATATCAATGTGAAGTAGATATTAACCCCATTTTACAAATGGGGGAACAAAGGAACACCGGGCTTAAATTACTTGCCCAAGATCACATAACAAATCAGTGACAGAGCTAAGACTAGGATCTAAGAGTCCTGCCTTCCAGGCCTGTAGTTAGTCCACTAGATGACATTTCTTTACTTTATCCTAGTGCTGTGCTGCAGTGAATAAAGTGGGGAAAAAAATCTGCTAATCTGTCTCGGTAGTGTTAGTCCCTGGGAGCCTGCTCCTACAGTATATACTTCATGCTTGCTTTCCTGGGGCATGTCTCCCAGCAGAATCACATCCACTATTAATATACAATGACCCACAATGTACGTATCTGATTTCTTCCACCACTCTTTAAGCATCTAACCTTGCTAATAGTTCTGTGTCCATTAGAATTTTCTTTCCACCCCCTTGCAGAAGTAGGAAGTAAAGGGACTATTATGATAGAAGGGCACCAGTCCTTCTCTAGTGAGGTCTGAAACTATCTTGCATTATAGACCCAATATCCAACCTTGCCAACTTTCTCCATTAGCAAACCAAACCCTTTGACATTTCAGACACCACATCTCATCCCAGGCTAGAATTTTTCCAGGAACTTTGGAATACATATGTTCATATAAATACACCTCTCTAAGTCCTACAACATGTAAAACAAAACAAGAAGTCTAAAGATTCCTCTATGGTGTGAATGTTTTTAATCCTCTTCAAAATACATGCAAGCCATTATTACAATCAGGTTAGGTTTTGTTAACTGATTTTTAATTATGATGCTAAAAATAAATTATGTATGTGTGCTCCTAAGGGATGGATCTTTTAGAGAATTATATTATGGGGTTTTACACAGACCCTGTTGAACAGCTTTTCTGGAAGTTACATTGAGCCTAAGCTTTACTCTTATTTTTGCTACGTAACCATCTTACCATCTAGTGAGTTCACACATTCAGCACTGATTTCTGTGTGTTATAATTCAATGAGTAGAGAAAGCATCAGCATCTTTAGACTATCTTATATTTATAACACATACCAACATTTTGTTTTGTTAAACCACAGACTTCACTGTAGAGGTGGGTGAATCCACATAAATAAATTATGAAGCATGAAGAAATGTAGCCAGAAATGCAAAAAGAGAACCTGAAACTTCCTTGAGATTTAAAAAAAGACAAACCAAAAGATAAACCACTGTGTTTTACTTCTCCCAGTACTCTCCACATACTTTGTGGTTTTAATTCCCATCAGAAGCAGAAAACACCGAAATATCACACTTGTGTGGCATCTCCATGCTAGCCAGGACCAGAAAGTGCAGGGAATTTTATGAGAAAGCTGATTATAGTGGGTCTGACTTTTAAGTTAAAGGTTCTTCGGGTAAATTCAGATACAGTATGGATAAAAATATGAACCTATCCCAAATGACCATCCAAACCATTTAATGTTCATTGATCGTGAATGGTGATATTACACAATGGCATCATATCATGTATTAATGAAAAATATGTCAGACTGAACACACTGACACCATTTAAAACAATGCTGAAAGTATTTATGTGTCCCATCTGCAAGGAACCAGACGTAAAGACAAGTACGTTCATGCAGTCAGGGACCTATTGGGCAACCCTAATTTCTTTCCTAGCTTCCCATGACATCCTCAAATCCCTACTCCACATCAGCTCATTGGCCTTTGGAGCTCTCCATTAAGAGGAGAAGACAAGTAGGCAGAATTTGTTCTTAACATTTCAAGATCACTAGTTACAGCACTAAGCTATTTGATTAGTAAGTCCAGAGACAGCAAAGGCAATTGCCAAGTGTATGGCCCATTACTACCATACAGTACCTACAAACAAAATTAGGTCAGCATTTTTCTGCCCATCAGATGCAAACTACATTGCAGGCGCCTCCATTCATATGAACAGCCATGCCCTCTACCTTACAATTTAATGGTCACTGAACGTTGCCTGCTCATTTCATTAAGCCCTCATAGCCAAATGGCAATAAATTGCAATTCTTCACAGACCATTTCTTATGAATAACCAAAGTAGACTGTGAACCTTTGCGCCCCTTCATAAACACAACAGCATTTATTTACAATTCTTATTTTTATTTCTCTTGCACCTATCCCTGCTCTAGGGACCTCGCAAAACCTTAAGCTCATCATTACATTAAACCAAAAGTTCAATCAGTAGCACAAGGTTTAAAACACACTGTGAAGCTCTACTCCCCATGGAACTCTGACCTCCACAGCCCAGCATGACCTAAACCTGTGGTTCTCAACCTGCGGCCTGTGTGCCACTTGCGGCCCAATCAGCATATAGCTGCGGCCCATGTGACATCCTCAGGACCATACCTGTAGTATATATTGTGTGAATGCAGCCCAGATAACACATAAAGAGCTGCATATGTGGCCAACAATGGTAAATAGGTTGAGAACCACTGACCTAAACACGTTTTAAAAATCCTGAATCCTTTGTATTCAAACCTGCCTGCTCTATCAGTGCTAGTCCTCCCAGTCATCTATTCAAACTTTACCATTAATCATAATCATCCTGCAATATCTTACCCACCTTATCTAAAATGGCAATCTTCACCCATGGACACAACTTACTTCATGTAACGCTTGACATCAAAGAACCCTCCTCAAAATTTGCAGAACTCTACAACAATTAAAGTGGAGCAGCATGTATCAATCAAAAGACTATGAACATATTCCTGGGTTAGTACATTGGTCTGAAATTATAGTGTTGCCTTTACAATATGTGGCCCTGCACATACACTGTGGCCATGCAAAGTTGTTAACCACTTTTGTCAAGTTCAGTATACGTATTTAAATAAAATAAAAACTAATTGTAAATGTAACAGAAATGCATACTCTGGTGCAGGGCTGGATTAACCTTTTGTAGGCCTGGTGCCAAACATATTTGTGGGCCCCCAAGGAGGCGATGGAGCATGGTGTGGGGAGGTCAGTCAGGGGCCAGCCAGGGGCAATGGGGCATGACATGACAGCAGGGCCGTCACTACCTATGGTGGTGCTCTACGCAGCCCAAGCACCTGCACCCCCCCTGCGGGGAGAGTGGCTGCCCCGCTGCGGGGCCAACCCTCCGTGGGGGGAGTGGAGCTGCGCTCAAGGGCTGCAGTGCCACTGGGGAAGGAGCTGTGGGGGGCAGCAGCAGGGCAGGGAGGCCCAGGGGATCAGCAGGGGGCCTGGCGCTGGCAGCAGGCGTCGGGCCCGCCCCCCCGCATTCACCAGTGGCAGCGGGAAGCAGAGCGACCTGGCCCCAGCCCGCTCCGCTCCCCCAGCTCCCAACCCTGTCGCTTGGAGGAAGGGGTCAGGCCCGCCCCTGCACTCACCAGCGGCGGTGGCGGGAAGCGGAGCAACACAGCTGGGAGCTGACGGAGCGGAGCAGGCTGGGGCTTCCCGCCGCTGGTGAGTGCGGGGGCAGGTCCGACCCCTTCTGCCGGCTCCAGTACCCCCGCTAATCCCATGGGCCATGTCGCTCGGGGGAGGAGGTTGGGGAAGGGGTCGAATGGGGGCAGGGCGGGGATGGAGCAAGGGGGCTAGCCGGGGGATGGGGCTGGCCGCTGGAGCCAGCACCACATATGCAGCATGCAGCTGCCTAGGGCACCAAGAAATTTGGTGCCCCAAATTACGTGGTGCCCTACGCAGCTGCGTATTCTGCATATGCCTAAGGACGACCCTGAATGGCAGAGGAGGCCCCGCTCCGCCCAGCCCAGTGTGAGGGCACGATTTACAAACTGGCAGTTGTCAGACGCACAGTGGCTCGCCCGGCCCTGTGCTGCCAGTGTGCCCCTTCCCCTCGGGCACGGGCCCATGCCATACCACACACACCCCGCCCAACAGGCGCCGAATCCGTGGGTGCTCCGGAGATGGAGAGGAGCCCTCGGCCGGCCAAGAGGAGCAAGTGATGGCCGGTGGGGAGCCAGTGGGCTGGCAGGGTCTCAGGGCGCAGTGCAAATGGAGCAGGCCGGGGCCCCTTCTGAGCATGGGCCCAGCGCATGGCACCACTGTAAACTGCTCTGGTGAAGTATGAATTAACCTATAGGACAGTTTGATACAAGTTGTAATGATGTATGCCAGCTGCAGAGCTAGTATCCAGTGTCTGCAGATATTATGCCATAAATTATGCATACAATTCCACTGAAAATGTTTCAGTTTCTTGAGAGGCTATTTGACACTGGCCAAATAGCAAACTGATGAGAAAAATCTTGTTTTGTTTTTAAGGGTGGAAATGAAAACCCAAAATGTTCTATGCTAGCAAGTAATCTGCTTGCAGCTAGATAAATGGAACAAGACTCCCTCAAGTGGTCTTTGAGATATAGCATTTGAAGAAGTGAGGTTTTTTACCCACAAAAGCTCATGCCCAAATAAATCTGTTAGTCTTTAAGGTGCCACCGGACTCCTGGTTGTTTTTGTGGATACAGACTAACACGGTTACCTCCTGATACTTAGCTCTCACCTACTCAATAGTTAGATCAGACCCCCTGCCACTGAACTAGAAGCTAGGTACAAATAGATTTTTAACCCAACTAAAATCATCAAACAATGGAAATGGGGAACCACATAATATTAAAACATAACAGATTGTCAGGGGTTCACACTCATGAGAAACGGATACTAAAAGAGATACCATTTCTCTGTGACTAATGCCCAATTTGCCTTTCTCTATATAAAGCAGATAGGTGCAAAGTGAGCTACAATGCAGTTCCCGCACAACTTTCTGTTAGTCTCCATCAGTTTCTGCAGAAGCTGTTTCTGTAGTACGTTTATAAATACCCTGCATTTCACTAAATACTACTCTTTAGCTCTTGTATTGTGTGTGTTTAATTTTTGGCTTAAAAATGAAAGTTTTCTCCTCCACCCTCCCCCAGTGCAGTTAATCTCTTTACATCCATAAATATAGCAAATTGGATTCATTCGATTGGTTGAGAGGCAGAAAATAAAATGAATTGTTTGACATTGGCAAGTTGGCTGGACAATTGGAATAGTGACTGTGTGGAGTCCTATGTATATTGTGTGCATGATTTGGGGAGTGTAATAAAAAATTGTGATCAACGACAAGCAGAAAATGGAAATAGTGTCATTGTTTGTTATTAGATTAGTTGAAGGTTTGTTTTTGTTTTTATTAGGAAGGGAGGTTTAGTGAGTGACAATTGTTCTCTGCCAACTGCCACATCAGAAATCTGCTTTTACACATGTCGGTACTTAAAGAGAAGCAAATTGTTGTGTTTTACATCAAATAATCTGCTTCCGGTTATTATTGAAAGTGATTGAAATGTGTGTTACCATCAAAACGTCATGCTACAATTTGTTTTACAAACGTGAAATGTAAATTTGTCTTGTCCAAGGTACAGCATGAATGAATGAAGAGGAAGTTTGGGTATTTTAGGAATGATTAGTCCTGCAGTGTTTATTTCAATATTGTTTAACAAATGGAAAGAGGGCTGTATAAATAATTCCACTGTAGTACAGCATACATTGAAAAGGGCTTTATCAAAACATTTTCCGCTTCTCACATAGAAAAATCTTACTTTACATCGTAAGATATTTTAGGTTTTTGTTGTTGTTGTTTTTTACATATAACAAAAAAGTTTAAGAGGATTTGATTATACCCTTTTTGTCAATTAATATTTTTACGGGCTGCTTTGGGATGGCTAGTTCTATTTAAAATAATTTAATAATATATGGAGATATACCTATCTCATAGAACCGGAAGGGACCCTGAAAAGTCATTGAGTCCAGCCCCCTGCCTTCACTAGCAGGACCAAGTACTGATTTTGCCCCAGATCCCTAAGTGGCCCCCTCAAGGATTGAGCTCATAACCCTGGGTTTAACAGGCCAAAGCTCAAACCACTGAGCTATCCCTCCCCCCATAATTGAAAGACAAATAAACATTTTTTAATAGGGAGAGAAGTGGTTAAGAAGGCTCTTAAAATTAGAAGAACGACTTAGTATCGGGGGGGGGGGAACTCAATACCTCTCTGCAGCGTTGGTCAGGAGGGTGGATTCTATACATATATATATACACACCAAAAAAGGGACGATTTTCTAACACAAAGTTTGGAACCCTAGCCTAGAATGAGGCTGCAGTACACATATGTAGAGGCAGAAATGAAGATGCCTAGAGAACTTATACTGCAAAAATTTAGATGCAGAGAGTGTTTAGGCACCTACAGGGTTTGGTGGCAGCTGAGCAGGGACTTTGTGAATCCCAATGGGGCCTGATTTAGGAGTTAGTCACTTAAAGTCCTTTTGTGATTCTAGCCTGAGTCTTTAGCTAAGGTGTTATAATTGCAAAGAAAACCTACAAAATATGACCTGAGTGTAACTGATGCAGAAATACCTGATGCAATAGCTCTGAAAGTTTTAAGTGCTCCATTCATTTCAATGGGTGTCAACTCAGATGCCAATGATGTTCCTTTAAATGTCAACATTGTTATTTAATAAGTCACAGTCAATTAATCAGTTACTAGAAAAAGTAATCTGACTAGAGCCCCACAAAAAACTTTTAGAACAAGACTTTACAGTGAACAGAGATGGAGTTATGGGATTGGGTGGAAACCATAGAAAAGTGGGTGGTTTCACATGGCACCCAAAACCAGGTAAAATTTGAAAATTTTGAATTAGTTTCACTTTGAGTTTTGGGTGCAGCCAAACCTGAAAGTCAAAGCAAACCTCAGGAGGTATGAATCCATTTGAACAGAAATGGAGAAAAGATTCCAATGAATGTGTAAATTGAAGCCACTAATTTCAGCACAACCCTCTCTGTCAGTTACTAAGGGCTTGTCTATATTACAAGTTATGCTGGTATAATTTATGTTGCTCAGGGGTGTGAATAAGCCACCCCCTGAGCAACGTAAGTTACACCGACCTAAGCACTGGTGTGGACAGTGCTAAGTCGGTGGGAGGGCTTCTCCCACCGACCTAGCTACTGCCTCTCAGGGAGGTGGTTTTAGTCTTCACCAGACATGCTACAGCGGTGCAGTGTAGACTACCCATAAGCTTCTGTCTCAAGAACCCTAATTGTAACAAGTGACAGTCTCATTTTGCTGTCTAACCGACAGACACCCTACAATAACTTATATAATCATGACTGTGTACAGCTCCCAGGATCACTTTAACTCCTGCGTCATCAGTGCTGCTGGTAGAATTTTACCAAGATCTGTGCTGCCTGGGATGAGGAGCTTTTTAAAAATTTACTTTTATCATTAACAAAGTGTGCTTATGAAATCTCAAAAACAACAATATTTTTACGTAAATACTACTGAGCAAAAATAGCTCATTTTGTTATAATTATAGGGCAATAAGTGTTCTGTTGATTTTAAATCATATGCCCTCCTCACTGAAATTACCTTAAAAACTATTGGCTAGAGCTGGTTGAAAATTTTCAACCTGAGTGTTTTTCCATCAGAAAATACTGTTTTGTCAAAAATGAAACTTTCTGTGAGCATGTGTTGACTTTGATGCAATTTTGTTTAGGAAAAAAATCAAAATGAAATGTTTTAACAACATCAAAATGGCATTTGGAACAGGACATTTGGATTTTTTGTTTTGAAATGAATTAGTTTCTAAATTTTATATTTATAATAAAAATAAATTTAGCAAGTCAAAAATTAAACATTTTGATTTTATCAAAAACAAAACATTTTGACTGACTCCAAATTAATTCACTTTTCAAAAATTTTGTTGTGGAAAATTTTGAAAGTGTGTTTTTGTTAAAAAAAAAATTGTGGAATTCCCTGTGAAACGGAAATTCCAGTTCTTGCCTAGCTCTACTGATGGCATATTATCACTCTGACTAATAATAGTCTATGCTGTATTACAGACAAAATCATAAGATTGAGGAAAAAACAAAAAAATAAATGTAAATTCAGATTCTCTTTTGGAATAGTAAGTCTAGTAAGTGAGAGGACTACTGAATATTTTCCTTACTAGCAAAAAGTTTCTACTTCCACTTTTCTTTTTCTTTTTTTTCTCTTTTTATTTATTTTTCAGGAGCAGTCTAAGGCTTTACCATACTCCTCATCTCCACTTGGTGGCATTTCAGAGCTGCTGGCTATTTAACTACAGTAGCCGGTGTGAATAAATAAAGTTCTCATTCAACATGTTATTTTTGAATTACAGAACTATATCAAATCAAATTTCCTGAAAGATTCACATAAACCATGCAAGCTTTCTTCTGGCTGCTGTCATATAATACTGCCACTTTTGTTATCTAGATCATTTTTATCTAATTTACGTTTTCAGGATGAATACCTTTACCCTGAAATATTCTTACCTTTTAACACATATTAATGTTGTGTTAATATTAATGAACATCATACACACAGACTCAGAAATAGGATTGGCAGAATTCAATTTTTTAAAAAATTTCAGTGTATAATATCAATGCTTATTTTAAAGCACTTTTAAAATTTGTGGCCCATTAAATTTTCCCAGTTGTGCAAAATTATGGGTTTTAAGCATTTTTTCCTGATTTTTATCTATTTAAATTTTCCCAGTTGCAGGAAATTATGGGGGAGGTTCAGATGATAATTATTTAATGACAGTAGACATTGAGAGTCAAAAAGCTAAAGCTTTATAACCATTTAAACACAAACTGTCAACATCACTCATCAAAATATACAAAGTAAATATCCTTAAACTCTAGTAAGTTCTCAAGCAGCATTTTTCTTATTTTACCTGTCTGTACATTTTAATTATTATTGATGGAAATATTTTTAATCGGTTTATGTATTTACGGTGAAATCGATGTTTACTGACATTTACTGATAACAATCTAATCCTTCCAAGCCTACTCATAAAGCGGAAAGATTAAAATAGCCAAAGCATGAAATAATTGTGTGAAACAGGGGGATCCCAGACAAAATTCAGTATGAAAACTCAAACTTTCAGATCCAGCTCTAAACCAGATAAAGCGAGGTACTTTAGCACATGAGTAGTCCCACTAAAGTTAGGCACACACTTAATACCTTCTTGAATCAGTATCTGTGACTTGAGGTTACCTCTAGCATGAAACACAAAAGGATATTTACATTTTTTCCTTTTAAAAAAGAGAGACGAGGTTCAAAAATAGAAATAGGATTTTTCTTTTTATAAAGAGGTAAAGACCAAAATAATTAAAAAATTAAAATTAAAAAACAGGCAGAGAGTTAAAATATCAAAATGATTTTACTATGTGCTTAAACTTTCACTTCCAACTGGCATTGGTTAGCCAAGTGGTGAGCGGAGACATTTTCCTGCTAAGCCCTTTTTGTTCTCATCCTCATGCTCACCTGTGGCATTCTGTCAGAGACCTTCACTGGAAGCTCTCGGGGTTGACACTGTCTTTATTATTTTTCTGCACAGTGCCTGACACAAGTGGGCTTTGATCTTTGACTGGAGTCCTTAGGCACTACTGCAGTACAATGAGTAACTTTCAAATTGTTGTACACAGCTGAACTATTTAATTGTATAATTTTATTCTCCTCTCCTGTCCCCCATCCCCCATTACGCTCACATGTTGCCTCCTGTTTTCAACTAGACTGTAAGAGCTTCAGGGTTGGGACTGTGGCATACATTTGTACAGTACTTAGCACAATGGGTTCCTGATTCTGACTGCACCCTCTAGAATACTGGGATAAAAATAATTTCATATTTCCAAGAAATGTTGTAAGACTAAACTTCTTGCATGAGAGGCTCTGTCTGCCTTCCCTGTACAATACAGAGGACGCTGTCACTTCTCAATGAATAAGATTGGTCCAATCTCTCCTAAGGTTATGGCCTCTGATGTTAAAGTACTTATTGCTTTCCACTTTGACTTCTGCTCCAGCCTTAAGCAAAATCACTTTGACATAGAGTGTTTTATAGATTTAAAGACACAGGCCCAGTCAGGAGCAGCCCTAGCCATTTTCCTGGCCCAAGCAGAAGAAAATGTTTTTACCCCCAACCTCCCTTCCCAGGTGGCTGAGCCCAAAAAACTCCACACACAGCATCTAGAAAAAGCTGAGCAGCACAGCAGTTCAGTACCCCCTGGAAGTTGGCACCCAGGGCCATCACCCTGCTCGTCCAGCCCTAGTACCAGCCCTGGACCCAGTCTTAACTAAACTCCTGACTTGCACGTGCAAAATGCCCAGTGTGTGCACCAGTCCTAGCTTGGGTGTGAGCATGAGTGGCAGGACTGCACATGGTACATCTCTGAGCACGCACTGCTGAAGATTTAGGTCACAACGTACAGTTCTCTAAATTTCTTAACTATGTAAACATTTATAAAGAGCAAATTCTCTCTCCAAAGTTAGTCAGCAAGGCTAACCCTCTCTTCCTGCTACTTGCTTTGCTCTGGTATTATCTGCATTAGCACATTCATTTCAAGCAAGAACTTTATTTAAAACCCCTCTATGTCTCACTTGGCTGACTTGTGCTTAAAACCCACCTATATGGACAGAATCATTCCTTCTCCTTTTCTAACTCTCAACTGCTGCATTTTCAATTACAACAGCTTTCAGTATGATAGTTTTTGTCCCTTATTCAGTCAGAATTCTCCACTCTTCCCCTGTGAGCTAAGCTCCATGTACGGTGCTCTTCTTTGTCCTCCGAGGCACTGGACTGGGGTGGAATTAGAGCATTCCATCCACAAAGGCTGCCCATTTAGAGCTCAGCAAGCAAAACATTTTGCTGATGCCATTGGAGTGAAGTCCTGGCCTTTTTCATGATGCGAGTGACTGGGCTTTCAGTGATGGCCAGTAAATCACTAAGGTCCTGATCCAAAGCCAATTTAAGCAACTTTCGGTGTACTTAAATGAGCTTTCATTTCGGCCCTGAGACAAACACTGCCACTATGTCTACATTACAAACTAGGGGTGCGATTCCTAGTTCGCATAGACATACTCGCATGAGTTCTCATCTGAGCTAACATGCTAAAAATAGTAGTATAACCATGGGGAGTGGCCGCAGCACCACGGGCTACCTGCCCTGAGTACAAACTCGCTTGTACCCCATGGGTATACACTCAGGGTGGCTGGCCTGTGCCACCGCTGCCCATACTACCGCAGCTACACTACTATTTTTAGCATGCTAGTTCAGATGACAGCTAGCATAAGTATGTCTATGCAAGCTGGGAATCACACACCCCAGCTCGTAACGTAGGCAAATCTGTAACGGTAAGATTAAATTTACACACAAAGTAGTCATATTAAAGTACATAGGGCATGTGCATAAATGTTTGCTGGATTGGGACCTAAATATATGGAGATCTACCTATCTCATAGAACTGGAAGGGACCCTGAAAGGTCACTTGAGTCCAGCCCCCTGCCTTCACTAGCAAGACCAAGTACTGATTTTGCCTCAGATTCTTAAGTGGCCCCTTCAAGGATTGAACGCACAACCCTGGATTTAGCAGCCAATGCTCAAACCACTGAGCTATCCCTCCCCCCCCCATAATGTTTTTATCTTTATTTTTACCTCTCAGAGGGCATCAGCAACCCACAACAACAGTGGCATAATAAAATAAAGAGTAGCATCTGGAACTCCAGCATCTGCTATCGCAGGGGTGGCCAACCTGAGCCTGAGAAGGAGCCAGAATTTACCAATGTACATTGCCAAAGAGCCACAGTAATACGTCAGCAGCCCCCAGCAGCCCCCTCCCCCTCACACCTCCTGCCCACTGGCAGCCCTGCTGATCAGCACCTCCCCCTCCCTCCCCGTGCTTCCTGCCTGCCATGATCAGCTGTTTCACAGTGTACAGGAGGCTCTGGGATGGAAGGAGGAGGAGCAAGGGTGCAGCAGGCTCAGGGGAAGGGGCGGGGGCCTTGGGGTAAGGGGTGGAGTGGGGGCAGGGCCTGGGGTTGAGCAGTGGAAAGTTGGCACCTGTAGCTCCAGCCCCGGAATCAGCACCTATGCAAGGAGACGCATATTAACTTCTGAAGAGCCGCATGCGGCTCCAGAGCCACAGGCTGGCCACCCCTGTGCTATTGCAACTCAGACGTGGTTAATTCAGGATCCAGGGATTGCTTCCATGGTAGCAATCAATGGTATGTCCAAGTACATTTTGCTTTTCAGTTCTCTCACTTATCCAGTTGTCTTGGGCTGTGCGTGGTGTACACACATATAATACATGTATACAAAATACCAGGCATCTTTATGAGGTTGCAGGTTTGTACTTTATTTGTTCCTGTAAATCAGATTATACTATTTTGGCAGTGGCAGCAAGAAGCGGTTGGTTCAATGCTACCCAGTCTGCTTAGCTTTGTCATTTTGGGTTTCATTTTTGCTGATCAATATTGTCTCATTGTTTCCTTGTACTCCCCCATCTGTCTATATCCAGCTGTTGTCTCATCTTATGCTTATACAGACGCTCCCCGGGTTACGCAAACCCGACTTACGGAAATCCGGACTTACAGAAAAAGTTCCGTAAGTTCCGTAAGCTTTTTTTTTTGTGTGTGCGTAATTGTCCGAGATACGCAAAATTCAACTTATGCAAGGCATTCCGGAACAGAACGCTTGCGTAAGTCGGGGAGCTTCTGTATTGTAACCTCTCTTGAGCAAGGACTGTCTTTTTGCTCTGTGTTTATACAGCACCTAGCACAACAGGGACCTGGTTCATGACTGAGGCTCCTAAGTACGACAGTAATAATTAATAATAATGTTAAAGTATCAAGTACAATGATGGCCCCTCTACCTCAGGGTTCAGGCAAAGTGCTTCTTTCATAGCCAAACTGTACCAAATAAAAGGAATGTAAAACAGTCAAAAATACAAATAAATGCACATTGCCAGCTATTTGGGCCACAGTGACTTCACTGAGACTACTCCTGTGCTTAAAATTAAACGCATGTTTAAGCACCTTGCTGAATTAGGCTGTGTATGCTCTCACTTTTCTCTGTGACTTCCCATTCTTCTTCCAAGGGAAGGGCAGCAGTTTGTAAACCTTATGTTGGAGTATTTCGCAAGGCATTAAGGGCCACCTGCCAAGAAAACTCAACTTTTAACCCCTCCTTATCTTGGGTACATCTCTAGAGTAGACAGAGGGGTAGTTTTCTCTCTTCCCAGACCCTCATCCCAATCAGTTTGGGCTAGGATGCTTTCACCAGAGATGAATTGTGTGAACCCAAAGGGTTAGAACATTCGCCAACTATTATATATTTGCAGAAGACAGTATTTCTGGACACATGAATGCTAAGATTCTCTCCCATGCCTGGTAAGTTGTCATTAATCATTTTAATAAGAACACAGAGTAAGCTATTTAGAATTCCTGGTCTCACAGCGTGTACAAATTAGCAAACGCCAAAAAAAAAAAAAAAGATTCCTAATATGGCAGACAGCTATATTTGTTTTTTCATATCCAATTATGTGTATACTATGGCCAGACCTTGTTCCCTTAGAGTGCATTTTTTGTATTCTCAAGAAACGGATTAAATTAGTGACTAGCCCATAAAATAGTTCTATGTTTTCTTCTTTTCACCTGAGACATATGTAAATAATTGTACCCGGTATCTCAGTGTTGCAGTCAGCATATGTGGCATGTAATGAGATCTATCTACATACCTGAGGGATTTGCACTGCTCTTCATTACTGTAGTGTCTGAGCATTTGTATGTCAAATAAATTGGCAATAGCAAAGTCCGTAGTAGACTTCAGAGTCTTTGACTCTTTTCAGGTTATAAAAAGTTCTGATGGCAATTTTTGTTTGGTTTTAAATGTGGAAGAGATGGGATGGTTGATAGTGTGAATAAAAATGAGTTGACAGTCACTATAGGATATTTCAAATTTTAACATCACACCCATCTTTTTTTTCCCCATCCCTTTAACTTTTAAGATACCCAAAAGCATACATTTGGGGGTCTATCTTCACTGCAGAGTTAGCCCAGGCTCTTACTCTGTTGTTGCCACCAACTGCTCTCCCATCCCCATGTAAAACCCTCTCACTTGAGTTTATTGGTACTTTCAACCTGGGCTAGGAAGTTTGACTAGAAAGTTCTGCTTTCACTCAGGTTGGTAACCCAGCCACTTAGCAATGAGGACACTCAAGCACTGATAGTCCTCCAATGCCTTCTCATAATGCCCCCCCCCCCCAACAGCCCAGGACAGAAATTCTCCCACAATTTATTGGGAAAGAATCAGAGCAGTTTTGCCCACACCACTTCCCACAGCTCCCATTGGCCGGGAACAGCGAACCACGGCCACTGGGAGCTGCGGCGGGCCGTGCCCGAGGACGGACAACGTAAACAAAATGTCTCATGGCCTACCAGAGGATTACCCTGATGGGCTGCATGCCGAAGGTTGCCGACCCCTGTACTAGCATCATTGTTGAATCTGGCCCATTACATCTAAATCGGACAAAAGAGATCGCATTCATCTGTGGTGCAACCCCATTATCCTCCATGACATACTGAATAATGCTGTAAACCAACCCCACTGCAAGGCGTCAATGCGAGTGTTGGGGTACCCCTGCAGATATTTAGTACCATGCTGTAAGTTCCATGGTTTGGAGACAAGCACTATAGGTGCTTCAAGCACTAGGCTCTAGCCCAAGGGTAGGCAAACTTTTTGGCCCGAGGGCCACATCTGTGTGGGGAAATTGTATGCAGGGCCATGAATGTAGGGCTGGGGCAGGGGGTTGGGGTGTGGGAGGAAGTGTGGGGTGTGGGAGGGGATGCGGAGTGCAGGAAGGGGCTCAAGGCAAGGGGCTGGGGTGCAGGAGGAGTGCGGGATGCAGGAGAGGGCGCGGGGCAGCGGTTTGGGGTGTGGCATGCAGGAGGGGTACGGGCTCCGGCCCGGCGCCGCTTACCTCAAGTGGCTCTGGGGTGGCAGCGGCACGCAGCAGGGCTAAGGCAGGCTCTCTTCCTGCCCTGGCCCTGCGCCACTCCTAGAAGTGGCAAGCATGTCCGGCAGTGGCTCCTGGGGGTGGGGTGGGGTGGGGCGGGGCAGGTGGCTCCACCGCGCGCTGCCCTTGCCTGCGGGTGCCACCCCTGAAGCTCCCATTGGCCACGGTTCCCTGTTCCCGGCCAATGGGAGCTGCAGGGGGCGGTGCCAGCAGGCGAGGACACTGCAGGGAGCCCTCTGCCGCCCTCCCCCCCTCCCCCAGGGGCTGCAGGGATGTGGTGCCGACCGCATCCAAGAGCGGTGGGGGGCCAGGGCAGGCAGGGAGCCTGCCTTAGTCCCGCTGCATGCCACTGCCACCCCGGAGCCGCTTGAGGTAAGCAGTGCCGGGCCAGAGCCCGCACCCCTCCTGCACCCCAAACCCCGCGGGCTGGCTTGAAAGCCCTGATGGGCCGGATCTGGCCTGCGGGCCGTAGTTTGTCCTCCCCTGCTCTAGCCCTTAGTGGGTTTCCATAAACGCTCACATACATTACTAGAACTGCCAGAAACTAAAAGGTGCAATTATCCTAGGCACAATGCTTAAGTTACAACCACAATTAAGAACAAAACAATGGTTCCAAACCCAGCCCTACGGGACAATCCACTATAGGGACAGGAAGACTAAAAAATGGCATTGGAGTTTCCTCTTCATTGTCACCTAGCTGTGCACATGCAGTTGCTCCCATGACTCCTGCTTGCCACCTACTACCCTGTACCATCCTGCTGTGGCTACTGCTGGCACCTGAAAGCACCAGACTACTTTCCTGCCCTACTCTCAGCCTTTCAGTCCCAAGTCACAGGCTACCGCTACCTGGCTGCCCCTTCACAGCCAGTAAGCAGGCTGCTGCCTCCAGCCCTGCTCACATGCAACTACTATTTTCCCTGGAGCTTGGTCCCTTCTGAATCTGACCTCAGAACTAGAAATGGTCAAAAGCTGGAATTTCCATTGCACAAGAAATTCCAAAATTCTGGGGGGAAATTTTCTTCCATTTCAGAAGCAGAATTTTCTAAATTTCCTCACAGAAGGGAAAATTTAAAAAAATCATTTTGAAATAATCAAAACATTTTGTTTCAAAAACTTCAAAATCAAAATTGAGCTTGGGAGCTGAAGTGCCAATGCTCCTGGTTCAGCTATGATATTTCCAGGGCTTCTAGGTGCCCAGCCCCAAGTCAGTTGAACTGATGGAAAACCAGGAGCCTAGATCTTGGAGCCGGGGTTCCTAGGTTCCCAGCTCTGTGGCAAGGAGCCTGTAAGTCTTGAGAGCCTTGGCTTAAGCCAGGATTTTCAGGGCTTCCAAGCCTCCTGCTGCAGAACCAGAAGCCAAACCCTGGCTAGAGCTGGGGCTCCTGGGCTCCAAGTTCCATAGCAGGGGGCCTGGGAGCCCTGAGATCATCCAGGGCTTTCAGACTTCTGGCTTTGTAGCAAGGAGCCATGGAAACACAGGGGTCCCTGCTCCTGGGGTGGTTTATATGTCAGGGCTGCCTGGGAATCAGGCAGGTTTCCAACAAAAACCTGTTTGTGGTTCGTTGAAAGTTCATCAAACCTGATAAGTTTCCATGAAGGTTCAACAAATAGGCATTTTCCTGACCAGCTCTTCTCAGGATGTTACTTGATTTCCTTTCCTTTATGATGTGGATTATACTCTCCTTGCTAAGAGTTCCCCTCCAGTGGCTAGATCCTTCCTCTCCAGCTCAGCTAACGTAGAGAGAAGGTACCCAGTAATGAGGTAGCAGGTTCACAGTAATACTTTATTTGCATGGCACAACTGTGTTTTGAATAAAGTCAGTCTTAATTCACCCAAATGGTTGTGAGCAAGAAAGAATGGAATATTAGAATAAAATATTTTACCCTAAATTGCACATTTGCTCTGAGCTTCATTTCTTAGTATCCCTATAAGCTAGTATTAGGCACTGAGGTTAATTTCAAGAAGATATTTGGCTTCTCCGAGTAATGCTGTTCTAGTGTCCCATGTGAGAATACCTCACGTACGGGATGTGAAAGTTAAGGAATTTTAACTGACAAAGGTTCCATGGCATTCTCCTGTCACTGGCAAGGTCCCAGAGATTTCAGCACCCAAAAAAACACAGCTCAGGAAATGTACACCCACTACAGCCTATGGACCACGGCCGCTGCATAAGAGGAGAGGCAGCATGGTCCTGTAGACAAGAACAATGACTGGGACTCAAGAGACTTGGTTTTATTCCAGCTCATCCACAGAGCTGCTGTGTAACCCTGGACAAGTCAAGTCACCACTTTGTTTCCTGTTTCCCTTCCACCCTTTATATTCTCTATTCAGATTGCAAACTTTCCAAGGCAGGGACGGGCTCCTACTCTGTATAATGTACAGTCCCTAGCACAATGGCACCCAATCTCAGCTGGGGCCTTTAGGCACTACTGTGGTATAAATAATAAACAGCATGAGCCATAAAATACCTCAGGATCCCTGCCAGCCCTTGAAATAGTCCAGTCCTTGTGATAGGCATAAAGCTGTATTAGACACTCTCAAAGCAAACGCACTGACTTCCCTCATTTTTGTGTGTGGGGGTGGGGGGGTGGGGGAGGGGGAAGGTAATCCAGCAGAGGCCTTGGGGCTTCACCAAATTTGCAAAACTCTAAACCTGTGAGGTTGGAGGACAGTAAGAGCATGATGTGGAGGCAGCACTCGCCCTCCCTTCCTCATTGGTGGGTCCTTTGTTGATAGCTTTTAAGTAGTAATAACAAAAAAATTACATTAAGAATTGAAATTTTTTCTAACATTACAAATATTAAGAAGCCTTGGGTACATTTTGAAATACAGAACTCCTGCTGTAAGTGATTTTAAGAGTTCACCCTTCTAAGGCTTTTTCTGAAGCTATGTAAGAATTCCGGAGTTTGCAATTCTATTTTTGGAAGTTACCCACTTGGGATCATTTTCAAAGGAATCTACTGTAAGCGCTGAGTCTCACCCTTCACACAACCTCCTCATTCTGTCAAAGTCCCTTTCTCAAAGCAGATAAGGAAACACCACAAAGGAATCCCCCAGGAGTCTTTACAACTCTTCAGTCTGAAATGCCTTCTCTGTGAGACAGTTCTACTGCAAAATATCTCCATTTCAAGGAAATGTGCAACCTGAAAAGCAGATTATTTTCTTTGTCCTCATTATTTGCCTTTTTGGCTCTCCCTGGAAGTATGATTTGTCTCTTTGCCATTGCTATAAATTATTGAGCTATTAAGGATGTTATCTGTAAAGTATATATTCCAAGATGCTGGAAAACACACTCCCTTACCTTGTCCACTTACCCAAGTCTTTAAGGGTTTTTTAAAGGCCCCTAGTACTGTGGCGTCTATACACTGATAATACAAATACATGTGCTCTAATGGCAGTATCTTTACTCCATTGCTCACAGTATGCTTCCCCCTCCTCTGCCCTGCTTTTCTCTTTTTTCCAGTATTCTATTTTCTCTCCACAACCTCCATAACTGTGGTCTGGTATTGAGACTGTGATGGGTTGGACCCCCCTATGGGAATGCCACTGGATGTCCCACCGGTCCTACCAGCCTGGGTTTCCCTTGCACTGGGTTGCTGTGCCCAGGGCCGGCTCTAACTTTTTTGCCGCCCCAGGCAAAAAAGAAGAGTGCCGCCCCCCGCAAGCGCCGCGCAGCCGAACCCCCCCACAGTGCCGCTGAAATCCCCGCCCCCTCGAGCACCACGCCACCCGAAGCCCACCCCCCAGAGCGCCACGCCGCCTGAAGCCCCGCCCCCTCCAAGTGCCACGCCGCCCGAAGCCCCCGCCCGAGCGCCGTACCAAGCTCCCGCCCCCCGCCGAGCGCCGCGCCAGCCCCCGCCCCCCCAGCACCGCGCCACGCCAACCCCCGCCCCCCTCCGAGCGCCGCACCAAGCCCCAGCCCCCCTCCGAGCGCCACGCCGCGCCAGCCCCCGCCCCTCCAGCGCCACGCCAAGCCCCCACCTTCCCAAGCGCCATGCCGCCCGAAGCCCCGCCCCCCTCCGAGCACTGTGCCGCCCGAAGTCCCGCCCCCCCAAGCACCGCGCCACGGAAACAAAAAAAAAACCCCTCCAGCGCTGCCCCGACGAACCAATAAATAAATAAATAAAAACCCAAGCGCCGCCCCGCCCCAAGGTGCCGCCCCAAGCACGTGCTTGGTCGGCTGGTGCCTGGAGCTGGCCCTGGCTGTGCCAGGCCCTCAAGCTCCTTTCCAGCACACACCCAGGCAAGGCCATACCCAGCTGCACACACAGACTGAAATCAGTTCTGTGTAGGAGGATTCAGCTAGGGGAATGGCCAGCACTCCGGTGCACACACCATCTGGAGACTAAACCCCAAAATAGTATTGTCTTGCGCTGTATAGAGAGATCTGTACGACGCAAGCTCATAAAAATTGACCCCCCCCCCCCCATGTGAGGGGAGATATGCACAACTTTTTGAATGAATTACACCAACTGGGTTTTGAAATAAACAATAAATAAGTTTATTAACTACAAAAGGTAAATTTTAAGTGATTATAAGTGTTAGCAAACAGAACAAAGCAGATTTCTGAGCAAATAAAACAAAACAGGCAACCTATGCTTAATTCACTAAAGAAACAGGTCACAAAATGTACTCTCTCTGTTTTTGGCAGGTTGCAGAGTTTCTGCAGCTTAGAGTTCCAGTTATGTCTCTTTACAGACTAGACCCGTCTCAGCCTGGACTCAGCCCTTGCCTTTCCCCAGCTTAGTTCCTTTGTCTCTTCAGGTGCTTTCAGCAGTCTTACTTCTTGGGTAGGGAGGCAATGGACAAGAGCTCTGATTGACTTACTTCCCAGCCTTAAGTAGGATTTACATGAGGAGGGAATCCTTTGTTTCCGGTGGAAAAATACCAGCTGTGTCCAACGTGGTACTCCGTACCAGGTGATATCATCAGATGACCCTGCAGTGTCAAAGCAACATCCCAGGAAGCTCCTCAGGAAGGTTGGAGATTAGTATCTTCGAAGTCTTATTGTTCTTCCTAATGGCCCATTGAGGCCGATTGCCTACTGTCTGGTGGACGTTCCCCCAAGTACACACACAGTTGTAATTGTTATATAATTAATATTCCTAACTTTAGATACAGAAGTGATACATACATACAAAGTGGATAAACACATTCAGTAGATCATAACCTTTTCAATGATACCTCACATGATCCATCTTGCGTAAAACATATAGTTATGCCATATTCATATAACAACATTTCTATGATGAATATGGGGTGTAATATCACAGAGAATACTCCATTTCTAAGAGGTGGGGTTTGTATTTGACCATGGTCAGGGTTGGGTAAGGTGCTCCGCAGCTTGAATCTGATTTACCAGAAAATCTTATTCTCAACCAGTCTAGCTGAAGCAGCACTGTGGAGCGTAGCTGCCTTTGAAGATTATGAATGGCGATAGTTCACAGCGAGTCAATTTATGTACCTTGTTGATCAGGACCAGGACTTTAAATTTAGTCTCAGAAAGACTGGGCAGCCAGTGGAGCTCATGGATTATTGTGTCTGTACCTGCCCGTTTGGGTAGTAGGCCTTGACTTTAGCAAAGCTTTTGATACAGTCTCCCACAGTATTCTTGCCAGCAAGTTGAAGTATGGACTGGATGAATGGACTATAAGGTGGATAGAAAGCTGTCTAGATCATCGGGCTCAACGGGTTTTATTCAGTATCTTCATTAATGATCTGGAGGATGGTGTGGATTGTATCCTCTGCAAGTTTGCAGATGACACTAAACTGGGAGGAGTGGTAGATACGCTGGAGGGTAGGGATAGGATACTGAGGGACCTAGACAAATTAGAGGATTGGGCCAAAAGAAATCTGATGAGGTTCAACAAGGACAAGTGCAGAGTCCTTCACTTAGGACGGAAGAATCCCATGCACGGCTACAGACTAGGGACTGAGTGGCTAGGCAACAGTTCTGCAGAAAAGGACATAGGGGTTACAGTGGACGAGAAGCTGAATATGAGTCAACAGTGTGCCCTTGTTGCCAAGAAGGCTAACGGCATTTTGGGCTCTATAAGTAGGAGCACTGTCAGCAGATCAAGGGACGTGATCATTCCCCTCTATTCGGCATTGGTGAGGCCTCATCTGGAGTACTGTGTCCAGTTTTGGGCCCCACACTACAAGAAGAATGTGGAAAAATTGGAAAGAGATCAGCGGAGGGCAACGAAAATGATTAAGGGGCCGGAGCACATGATTTATGAGGAGAGGCTGAGGGAACTGGGATTATTTAGTCTACAGAAGAGAAGAAAGATGGGGGATTTGATAGCTGCTTACAACTACTTGAAAGGGGGTTCCAAACAGGATGGATCTAGACTGTTTTCAGTGGTAGCAGATGACAGAACAAGGAGTAAATGTCTCAAGTTGTAGTGGGGGAGGTTTAGGTTGGATATTAGGAAAAACTTTTTCACTAGGAGGGTGGTGAAGCACTGGAATGGGTTACCTAGGGAGGTGGTGGAATCTCCTTCCTTAGAGGTTTTTAAGGTCAGGCTTGACAAAGCCCTGGCTGGAATGATTTAGTTGGGGACTGGTCCTGCTTTGAGCAGGGCGTTGGACTAGATGACCTCCTGAGGTCCCTTCCAACCCTGATATTCTATGATTCTAGGCATTCCTGGAGGAATAACACTCTTTGTAGGAGCTTCAGTTTCCTGGTGGCAACTGCCTTCCCCCTCCAGACTGAGTGAGACACAGCATTCTAAACTGGAGGTGACAAATACCCTGTCAACATGGCAAAGATCCTCATGAGAGAGGAAAAAATGTAGTCTCATGGCCAACAGGACACGTGTTCCTTGCCAACAATTAATTCTATATGTCCCAGAGTGGTGAAGATTCAAATAAGACCCCAAGAGCTTCAGTAGTCAGAGGCCTTCCATTGCGGGTAGCTGCACTCTATCCAACTGGGAAAAATACAGTAATTGCATTTTAAAACACATGAATTATATTGTTTTATTCAGGGGAATTGAGAAAATGTAGAGACAGATTTTGCTGTAGAGATCATGCGCTTACAAGACTTTCTACTCATATTATTTATTTAGATTAATGCCCAAACTATGATAAGTGCTTGGACAAGATCCAATGATGGCCAACTTGTAGCTAGTCTACAAGGAAAGGGAAACAGTACAAGACACCCTGTGCCTCTCTACAGAGGAGCCAGCCAACCCTGCAAGGACTGAGAGAAAGTACTAGGTAAGTGCCCTGTTCCTTCTCACACAGTACAGAGGAGTACTTGAACTCCTGAAGGTGTGTGTAAGGCAGTCACAACTGTCCCTCCATCTGTCTGGGAGGGAGGCCATGCCCCCTTGCTACAAGTCCTCTGGAAGAACACAGTTCAGGGGGCGAATTAGCATCGGGGTCCCCACCACTCGGTCGGGTAACCCATGACTGAGTCTAGGAGCCCCGGTCCCCTGACCGGACAGGGCACTAAACAGTTAGGGGGCTCTAACCTACAGTCAATGTAGAGCAGCAGTATTCATAAGCCCCAGCCCTCCAGCAGGGCGAGGCAGCAAGCAGTTAGGCGGCTCTGGCCAGTATTCAGGCAGAGCAATAATGAGTCTATTAGCCCAGGCCCTCAAGCAGGGCAGGTCAGCAAAGTCAGGAAGCTTGGGCCTGTACTAAGGACAGAGCAATAATGAGTCTCTAAGCCCAGGCCCTCAAACAGGGCGGGGCAGCAAACAGTCAGGGGTTCTGGCTCCGGCGGACCACCAACAAACGCAGGCCTCTTGGCCTATGGTGAGGAGGCTGCCACGCCAGGGGTGAGGTGGCAGGGGTAGGGGGATGCAGGCCCATCGACTCTACTGCATCCCAACCCAGGGCCCTAACAGGGACAGAGTGGTCTGGCACTGGGTCAGCGGGGAAATCTGTCCGCAACATGCTGGTCGGCTGTCAGTCAGCAACACAGCCAAATGATATTTGGCTCCCCGGGCTACTTCCTACACTCCTGTTCGAGGGGGGTACCTGGGTCCCGGGGCCATCGTCAGTCTCGCTGGGGTAAACAGCTAATGGCAGTCCCAGCAACTTCTTGATTTCTCCAGTGATCGGCAGCTCTGGCAGTCCCTCCAGATCTCAGGCATTGCAGTGGTTGCTGTCAGGGTCCGAGCTCCAGCAGCAGGTGGGAGACGTTCTTCTCCTCCGGCGGCTCCTCTCCAGCTGAGCTGGGGCCGCCGGCCTTTTATACTTCCGGTTCCTGTCCCACCCCTAGGCTTCAGCAGGGCGGGCGTGGGTGTCCTAGCTCTGCCCACCGGGGAGGAGGCTCACAGCTGTCCCTCCATCGGTCTCTGAGGGAGGCCACACACCCCTGCTACAGCGTGGTAGATGCCACATGTGGACCAGTTCCTTAAGGCACAATTGAGTCCTATGGAAAACATCTGGGCATGCACATTGGAGTGAAGTGATATCACCAATGCTGAAGGTGTTTTGCTACTATCTCCTCCTATTCAAATGTGATTTATTGGAGGTAATAAACGTTTAAGCAACTCATCCTGTGATGTTTGGCTCACAGTTTCCCAGTGGAATCATACATACTATGGAAACTAGGATAGATAATCTGTTTTTTAAAAGTGCATCTGTTTCTTACACAAAGTTTCTGGCACAAAACCTAGCTTGCAGTTAACAGATGGGTCCTTCTCGTATGGGATCATTTTGTAGATAACTTCCCTCTCAGATGGCCTCAAATGCTTTTTAATTTTCCATGAGAAAACCACTGTTTATATTCATGCTTGCCCATGTTAATGCGATTCTTATTAGGAGACAAAAAGTGCAAAATTTTAGATGTTTGATAAGTAATGTGTGGAAATGCAGTTTTCCAAGGGGTCAGTGACACCACCATCTGCAGTCAAATGAATGCCAATTCACCTGGGAGTGTGAGAGAAAAATTAAGATCTGCTACTCAGCAGGGAGAGTACATTTTGGGCAATGCTTATTTTTAAATGTGGTATCCTGGGGTGTAGCTCCAATCATGCTAACCTGGCCTTTTAACAGTAACATAAGAAGGAGGAAGCTGACCAGACTCATCACAGCTGAGTTTGAATCAATGTCAGAACTTCTCTGTCTTTTTCAGGCACTCACTGGAGCAAAGCATTGCTAGCCAGATGCCTTGAAATCCTATTTACATGGACTATGTGGGAAGCTCATCCTCCCAAGTCTTATGCATAAACTCCATTCAATGAAAGAAACACATCTAAACCTGGAAATCTTCCAAATAGGTCTCTCTGATATCCTTTCAATGCCTTCCTTTGATATACACAAAAATGATCTATTTCCAATCTAATGAATGAAATAAATTAATAGCATCCTGCACTAGCCTGGCTCAGTAGATCAATGAGATTTAATCACTTCTGGCACAAAGTTAATGTGAGGTCAGCATTTTCAGTTGGCATCCTGCCATTATTACAGAAATGACATTCTCCTAGTAAGTAGCTGAACTTATGAAATACATAATGACAAAAGAACACAACTTGCGCTTAAGCTTTCAACATTTTCAATTCCTAAAAATATAGGGACTGTATCAGGAGTTTGTCTTTTAAAAGAACCAGTTTTCCTATAAATACTTGGTTCCAGCTATGGTGACTGGGAGGGAAGAGGTGGTCTCTATTTGGTAGAATGTTTTATACTGTTCAGCCTCATGGTCATCTAAAGCACTATTAATAAGAAATTTTCCTAGCTGAAAAACTTGAGCCATGTGAGAAAAGATCTATTTCTGATCACAATGGCAATGGCACAATTGTTATCTGATCAACTGGACTAAGCAGAGTCATACACCCTAATCTGGAAAAGGGCCAGTGCAGAAGTTGTAATGTGTTATTCCATGATTGTTAAAGGGGAGGGAAGGATTTCAAAATGTATCTCTGGAGATTCTGTAGGGTTGTTTGGTTTTTAAATACAACTAGTCTTAAAACAATAAAAACAAGTGTGCCCACTTAGCAAGGAATAAAGTATCAGGTAGTAGCTTTAAATGTTAGTTCTATGAATCAATTCAGTGGTACAATGACATCAAAAGATGAAAGATGAAAATGGCTTATTTATTGGTCCAACCGTTTCAACCTCTCAACCAGCTACACTGTGTTTTTTTTTACTTTACTATCAAAAAGTTGACACTTGGTGTTTACTTTAGAAACACAAAATATTGAATCTAAAAACAGATTTGTGGGAGTCTGTTGTTTTTTAAAAGCTTCATTTTGATTAAGAAGGACAGGCCACCATACTGTCTGAAAAGTTAACAGAGCAGGATTATTATTAAAAAAAAAAAAAAGGCTGGGCACACTAACTAGGTGCTCTAATATCTAAAAGATTGCCCAGAAGTCCTGTGATGAAATACAAAGGAGGAGAAAATTACAAGCAACAAATGGCCAACTCTAAATTCATGCACTGTAATGCTGTATGATTACGAAGAGAAATCAAATACACCGGGTTTAGAAAATGCCTCTTGTACAGATAGCAGCTAAAAAAATGGAATTTACACAGGGTCCAAGGCAGAGGTTCTCAAACTGGGGGTTGGGACCCCTCAGGGGGTCACGAGTTGTCAGCCTCCACCCCAAATCCCGCTTTGCCTCCAGCATTTATAATGGTGTTACATATATTTAAAAAAGTGTTTTTTACTTATAAGGGGGGTCACACTCAGAGGCTTGCTGTGTGAAAGGGGTCACAAGCACAAAAGTTTGAGAACCACTGGTCTAAGGGTTTGCTTAGTTTCATTTTGCATTTTTGCTGCAGAGGAGGTTTAATGCACCTGATCTGGACTTTCTTTAAGTCCTTCCACAGACCATATGCCAATGAGGATCTCCCGCCTCCAAGACCCAGGAAATAGTAAGCCCATTTAAAGGGGATGTGGGAGAAGAAAGCAGTAAGGCTTTTAAACCACCTTCAGTCAGGACTATCTTAACAACTCCATCTGAGCACACAAGCCCTATTTCATCCTGTTTCTCCATCACTCAAGCCCTTGAAACCTTGACCAAGGTTTTGTAACCCATTTCTACCTCCCACACCTCAAAAGGAACAGTAGTTCCTTGTACAATTTTGCAGTTTTTGCTGTCCTTTTTTTTTTTTTCTATAAACACCCTTGCCACATATCCAGCACAACAAGGAAGGCATTACAATTCTTCTCTGGGAGAAGGCATAAAAACTTGCCTTGCTACCAAGCCTGGCAGGATAGCCCTCATAATGAGAACTTGCCTACATATATTGTTTTAGTGCACACCAGCCGGGATGTAAATTCTGATGCATGCTATTGCTAGCATGTTGTACACTAACTGGCATGTGTGGACTCTGCTGGCATGCACTAGAAGTTCCCCAGTGCGCATTAGTACTTTTTGAAATGGGGCCACGTTAACACGCACTAGGGAACTTTTAAATGAGCACCAGCAGGGTCAACACAAGCCAGTTGGTACACAACACATCAGTGTGCAGTAAAATTTACACCCTGGCTGATGATCAAGGCACCATGTAGGCAAGCCGAGATAGCTATCTTAAAGCCACCATTTCGTACTATCTTCTGGAGAAAGACAAGGATCTCTTTACTGACCTAGAGACAGCTCAGTGTGTCAGGCCTGAATCCAAGGGTCAGATCACAACCTGAACCTATCGCAGGTGAAATAGTTTATTTATTCATCCTAGCCTGACTACGGACCAACTTTGTTGATCTTCTCCCAGAGAAGAGGAACAGCTCTGTATATATTCTAAAATAAAGGGACAAGCTTTATTTATTTTTGCCACTCTACAGGCAGAGTTTATTTTATTATCCCAAAGCTTGGGGACTACATTAAAGTTTCTGTATCAGAGACAGGACAAAGGTTTGTTCAACACTCTGAGGACAGAGAAAAAATAGTCTATGGTGACCTTTTCCCAATCTGTTAACCCCTTTTACCGCCTGGTATTCAGCTGTTTCTGGGGACACAAAGCCAACCAAAATCAGATAGCACCTGTTGATACATCCACATCCTACTTCGTTTCATAATAATATAGTCTAGAATAAAATCATAGAGAATGAGCAATTCACTTTTCATTTTAAATCAAAACCTATCTTTTAAACAATCTAAATTCCAAATCTTTGATGTAATCAGTGGAAACAGAAACAGGTGTGTATCTTATATCCCGCTTATATGTCAAACATTTTTTCTGGCCATATCCATCAGTTATTTCATAGGATTTCAAATAAATAAAATGTCTATCTCATGCTTAATAAGGAAAGCATGTCCTAAATTCCTCATGATCTGTGTGCCCCCCCCCCCCAAATAAAAATGTGGGAATAAGTTTCCATTCAAAGCTGCATTGTAGCCAAAACTTTTACCACTCTTTAGGAAACACTGGCAATGTTAATAGAAATATAACTTTTGAATATATTGTCCAGTGGGGAAATGTTTTACTTTGTAGTATTTGGAAAAAAGAACCAGTGTTGCCCATCTCAGCAGTTCTCATATGTGGCTGAAAAGTATTAAAATGTATTGATGAAATTTTACTAACACCATAAAAATGTGCTTGTGACCTACCATTGTGGAAAAATTGCTTGTTTAACTTTTGCTTCTGAATGATAAGATTATAGTAAGGTTACTATTGAACATTAGGCTCCTGTTCGAGACAAATTTTACCTTTTTCTGCATTTGTAATGTTTCCTCTAAAATAAAATTTATATAATTGAGGGACACCCTGTCTTCTCACACTGATGCTTCTAGTCTACATATTCTACAGTTTTGTATCACATATGGTGTATCCTGATAACTTTAGTGTGGATCATTGATGCATTAGAAAGACATCAGAGACAAAAACTGGATTCAGATATCCAACGTAGAGGAGAGGGGAAGAGAAACAACCAACAAGGGGGAGTGGGGAACCTCTAGCATTAACAAAACAAACAAACAAACGACACAACCCAAGTCTTCCAACTCCCTTAGACTCATGACTGAAACCTTTCCTATACATAGTCCATACATCCTCTTTGCCTCCATGTTCTGGATCCCTTTCACATAGGTCTACAATTTCCCCAGTACTCTTATCTCTCTCCTCTATGGGGAAAAATTAAATTGCTCCATTTGTCCAGCCACAGTACTGAGGGTAAATAGGAGATCCCATTTCTATAGTCTTTCTTTCTGATGAGCACAGCAAGACCCATAATTAGGTCTTCAGCTTTCAGGCAAAGATGACTGAATGTAACAGGGATCCTTCAGGCCTTGTCTATATATACACACACAATATAGGCAGGGCCTCAGACGTGGTGTCTGGCACACTAGGAACGACACTGTATCCTAGCAGTGGAAATACTAGGGCATGACAGTCAGAAAGGCAACTTAAGACCCTTGGGGGTGGGGGTGGGGGTGGAAAGACTGCCTCAATCAATACACCTTGAATTCCTGATGGGATAGCTTTACGCCTTTCCTGTCTGAAAAGGGCCCAAAAAAGGAGAAATCATTAAAAATGAAAGTACTGTCTTAAACAAATTCAGAGTTCAAATACTTCCACAGAAGCGTTTTCCTATTGCAAATCATGGAAAAGGGATAGGCTTGCTGAAAAGATCTGAACTACATTTCCACAAGGAAGTTAGGGGACACGGATAAAGGAAGTGCGTGGAGGTGATCAGCTCATGAATGAAGAACAGCTGGCAGAACCTGAACCCAAGCAAGACACAGGTGATGCTGGTGGGTAGAGAAAAATATGCTGAAGAGCCTGCAACCATGGTGCACTCTTGTTTGGTTGAAGATACACACCCACAATCGGTCAATTCATTCCACAGTCTAGGAGTACTCTAGGATTCCTCATTGACACCGAGCTCTCACATAGCAGCATCTGCTTGGCCAAGTGACTATGTCCCATCCTGGCAGATGAAGACCTGGCCTAAGTTATTCATGTTATTAGTGACCTCTTGGCTGGATTACAGCAATGCAATATACCTGGGCATGAAGCCTTCAGCACTTACGGAACTCCAACTAGTACAGAACACTGCAGTGAGTCTCCTCAACAACACAGATTACTGCAAGCACATCAGACCTGTCCTCCACTCTCTATGCAGATTCCCATAGAATTTCAAACCAAGTTCAAGGTCTCAGTCCTTCTCTTCAAAGCACTCCATGGCTTAGTCTGAGGTGATACAAAAGATCATCTAAAACTCCAGGATGAAGACCGTGGTCCCCAACTTTGCTCCTCTGGCACAGTGGAACTCTCAACAATGAGAGTAAAGCTCATAGATCTTTCTCAAGAGGTGATCAGAGACTGTGGAATGAACTCCCCTCAAGAGCTAAGGCCCATCATAAACTTCACCTCTTTTCACTCCAAATGTGACTTTGCCTTTTCTAACAGACACATAGCAACAGGTGCATTTATATTTAAAAAAAAAAAAAAAACCCACATGCACTACCAAATCAAGACACTCCATTGCACACGCTTCTCCCTCGAGGGGAGGATAAGAGAACAAACACCACACAACAGATGGATAATCACACAGTTTAATGCCCTCTCTGCAAGGCACTCAGATACTACAATGATAAGTGCAGTATAAGATCCTATATAGAACAGAAGTGCTTGGGGGTTGGAGATGGGAACTGAAGGATAGAAGCAGCACATACTACAGTGTTAACAGTTGGGAAAAGCTACTTGCACAGAGAGAGACTTGAGTGATTATTCCTGGGTGGAACCATCAAAGTCTGATGTGTCAAATGTAAGGAGCCACACTGCTTTCCCTGTATGCAGCCAATGAGAGAACAGTAGTACTGGTTTGGCTGCACAACTCTAAATTTAGCTATTGGCTCCAAAAAAAGAGCATCAGTTTTGACTGTCTGCTCGGACACTGTGGAACAATTCACTCTTTTCTATGCAAACAAAGATTTTATTCCCAAGAACTGCTGACCCTCTTGGTGGGTTGGTCCAGAAAAGTCTCTCAACTGTGCTGTCTTCAGCAAGGGAAGGCTTGATATGGGACTCCACCAGAAGCTTTGATTTTTAATGAGAGGGAGAGCCAAACTCCCTGGAGATTTCCCACCTCCAACCCTTCTTTCCTCTCCGCAGATTAAGGACTGGATTCAATCAACTGGATATTTTCACAGGCATTTAATCATAATGAAAAGTAAACAAAGATTTGGCAATGGGATACAAACTCTGCATTCTGACTTCACAGTTAACCTACAACTCATTACCAGCCCATTTAACTAGACTGTGAAGACGCCAACTTCTATCCTACTATAATACAGAAAATTGCTAGTTACTCCCAGATGACAATGGAGAAGTGACAAACCAGAGAATTCTATACAATTAAAAAAAGTGAAGTCTTCCAATATTACTATAGCTCTTTGAATTGCATATTACTTTAGGGCCTAATTCTGAATGTGTATTTTTATTAAAAATTATTGAAAGGCCATTACTTGGACACAAAACATTTTGTTCTAGTAAATGAGTCTTGATCAAGTCTAGGTCACATGAGTCAATATCTTTGCACTGTTGTCTGCTAGTCTCTTTGAAGGTGGACAGGATGCCACGCCAAGGGCAAACCACTCTGGTCATTAAGGGGGACAGGAGGGGGAGAGGAAGTAGAAGGATCAGAATCGTAGTGGCAAAGCAGCATTGTACCATAGAATATCGATGAGCAGATTCAAGCTCCTGACTTTGCAGTTTCTGTACCGGGAGTTTTTTTTGCAAATCTCTAATCTCAATCTTCAGATTTGACTAATATATAATAAAATAAATAATAATAATAAATAGCTTTAATCACAAAACGAGTCATCTGGTTTTACCAGTTGGTTAATGGTAATATTCAGATTATAAATAATAATCTATGTGTTCTCCCCTTGCACCACAATAATCCCCAAAATAATTTGGCATTATCTGAAATTTCTAGTGTAGCTTTAAATTCAGTTGAAGTTTGAAAGAGTAGGGCTTGGAAGGGAGAAATTTTAAAATGTCTTTTCACTGAAAGAAAATTAACTGAATCTGTGTGAAGCAAACAGGTTTAAACCATAGCATAAGAGATACAAAAGACAAAATAAGCATTTTATTGCTTATTGTATTAAGCTACAAATAAAAAACACAAGTATCTGACAAAATGAGAACAGAAAGTTCACCCAGTCAGGGATAAGGCCCCAATTGATAAGCCTTGGACAGTAAAAAACCACCCATGCCTTGCAGAAATCAGCAAGGAGTATTAGTGAGAGTCAAAAAGGGGTATGTCTAGACCTCAATCACAGGGTGACACTGAAGCTTGAGCCAACGTACCTGAGCAATCTTTAATCTAACTAGCTCGGGTCCTGGAGCAGTGAAACCACAACAGTGAGAGCTTCAGCTTGGGCTACACAAACCTGCCTACAGCCCTGGGTAATTATTTGTAGAGCTAGCCCACACTGAAGCCCGCGCTGCCACGGCTTCACTATTCCAGGATCCGAGCCTGTTAGATTCAAGCTAGCTGAGGTATGGTAGCTCAGTCACACCCTGCCATTACAGTCTACACCGACATTAAGAAGTGAAGTAATTGGAGCGGCAAGTTGCCCATTGGTAAATTGGTGTAAGCCAAAGTAAGCTCGAATCTTATCTCACTCCTGCTGATACAGGGTGGTGAAAATTGCACCCTCCTGCCTCAGGAAGAAGTGCTGTGCCCTAGAGAGAGCAGGCAGAGTTTGCATTACTGTCCTCCCTCAGGAGTTCTGCTTGGGGAGGCTGTTTAATGCTGCCACACAAGCTCAGTTAAAGCTTCTAATGGAGACCCAAGTAATAAATGAACACTACCTCCCTGGCCAGTGCCACACACGGTGGGAGTACTTTGGCTATCTGCAGACCACTGACAGAGAAGAAATTGCAGGCACCTTGTGTCACTCTGCAACCCTCTTCTGAGCAAACTTCCTGCAGCTGGGTGCTCTCTGCCCTTCATTGTACCAGCAAAGGCAGGCATACAACAAAGGCTGAATCTTACATTGTCTTATCAACATGTCACTTATACCAAGTACGTTACTTCTGGCTTTAGCCCAGCATCTCTACTTTGACTCTGAATCTCATTGGCTTGGTAGGTCATTTAAATAATACATATTAGAAAATGTTTGTGTTGGAATATTTTATTATTTATATATAGAAAGACCGAGCAACATCATGGATTAATATAGTCTCCTCTGGATGCAGAGTGCAACTTCAAACCTCACTTGGGTCACAAAAAATTAGTTTGATGGTTTCACTCAACCCTCCTGGAATTTCAGATCACAACAGTCAACACCAGCCTGCACTACTCTATCCAGTGATAACTGTTTGTTTCTTATGCATCAGAATCCTGTGTAGAACTGATTGGAATCTTTTTAATTTGGGGTTTTTTTCTTCTCAGCAAAGGACAAACTTTTCATGAAAATATTCACACACAAAAAGTCCTGCTTCCCAATCAGCTCTAAGCACACTGTGCCAAAAGGGACAGTTAACTGCCTTAAGGAATCAGGGCCATAGGGAGGAACTTTTGAATAAATGTAAAGGATCAGACTCTGACTGCTCAATGTGCCCTCAACTTCCACTGATTTTAATGGGAGTCAAAGGAATGCAGAATCTTAGAAGACCAAGCCCCCAATTTTTGTCAGTGAGAAGATTTTTGTTTTGCTATTGGACATTTCTTGCTTTATTAATATGCATTTAACATCATTTCGGCCCCAACTGTAAACAAAGTCATGTAAACAAAAACTGGATTAAAACTGCACTGAAAAGAGGCGTCTAAGAACTTATAACTCAAGTTAACCGGGCTCAACAGAGGAGTGGCTGAGTGCAATTTAATGACCTGTGCTATACAGGAAGTCAGACTAAATAAGATAATGGTCCCTTCTGGCCTTAAACTAGATGAAACTATAATGTCCCTTTAGTACAAGAGCTCTGCTTCCCCTCATTTTCTAGTTCCTTTTGCCTGAAATCTGTCCTCTCAAGTGAATGAATTTCTGGCTGGAAACTGATCAAAAGATCTGAAATTAAACATTCAAGACTTGTACGGGAGTCTAAGAATAGCATACAGAACTAAAGCCAGCCTGTCCTCAATGAAAAGTGAGAAGCTATGGTGCGACAGAAATGAAAGACCTGTCCAGGGTCACAGTCTCAAAGGACTGTAAAGCACTAGCACTGAAACCACAAAGTTCTTTTAACTGTTTCCTCCTGACAACAAGGGCGTTCTTAAAAAGTTTAAAAAGCTAACAGCAGCCAAAACTGGGAGGAAGGACAGTCTAGGAATAGGGCATTGGGCCAAAAGCCAAGATTCTTGAGTCTGATTCCTGCCAGAAATAGTACGAGGATAAAATACATTAATAACTCTGAGGCACTCAGGTGCCATATAGGTACCTGGATAGATAAATCTGCAAAGACACAAGCAAAAGTGTGTGTGGGGAGGGGGGAATTAGTTCTAAAAAGTAAATGGAGATGACAGTGGTGATGATTTGTATCATGGTAACACTTAGGAGTCGCAGTCATGAACCAGAATCCCATTGTGCTAGGTGCTGGACAAAGACAGAACAAAAAGTTGTCCAGTTTCCTTGTCTGGGAAGCATAGTACTGTGGCTACTACTCCAAATTAGGATTTTGGAGACTTGTATTCTATTACTCACTCCTCCAATGCCTTGTTGGCTGACCCTAAGCAGCTCTCTTACCTTCTGTGCCTCAGTTTCCCAATTGTGTAAAATGGAGCTTTATGTAACAAAAGCACTATGCATTATTAACCTTGAAACTCTACCTGCTCCAAACAAGCCCTTCTCTGTTCAGTTGCCTTCTTGAAGGGACTGAGAAATATCTTTCAGAAGGCCTCTCTTTGGATCAGTGTCAACCCCTGGCCTAGCATGCTACATTACTAAGGTTTACTTTTCTATGGACCTTTCTACCTAGGAAAGTTTTGACTGTTTTTATTCATTTGTTTACCTAGAAAAGGTCAGATAGATGCTGCATCTGTTCTTCTTTCATTGACTCCTGCTTGTGCTTGATGCTATTGCTGAAAAGGACAAATGAAAGCACTTAATTAAAATGTTCCAATACTGGTTATTTGACAGAATGGCACCCTGTCTTTCAAATAAAAGCACTTTAGAATGAACAATGGAAGTCTGGTTTGTATTTTCCTTCTCAAGGATTATTCGCTATCCTATGAAAATAAAATCTTGAAGCATGCTTTCGCTATGGCCCTGAAAAGTTCACTGTCCTTTAAAAACATATCAGCAATATTTTCTAACTCTAACAACATTGAGCAGTTAAACAAAAAGATTTACTACAATTATAAGTAGTTGAGAAGCATAGTAGTAAAAATGTTAGCACTCTTCATTACCGCTTAATTTAAACAAAATATATGTCCCTTTATCCATCTATTTTTTTAAAAACATACATGCCCAGGGCATGAACAATGAAAAAACACTCACATATCCCAGAAGATTCATTTACACCTCTGCAGTCTTGCCCCATTTTGTACTTAGTTAATCCGATGATCAAAATCACTTAAAGGTAAATAACACTGGTCTACAATTTTTGAGACGTCGTCTGCTTCAGAGATAAAATGTGCTATTTATTATGTATTTTGATGTGCTGAATTCAAATATGACAATTAAAACAATTGATTGGCTACTGTTTCTAAGATATAAAATGTAAAAACTTAAATATCTATGTATATTGTGTAGATAGAGTTTTAATCATAAATTGTAAACCTAGGTCTTTTCATGTGTTTATGGTTGCTTTACATGATAATATTTCACCTGTCCTGTTTATGTAACACTTTAAAAATCAGCAAAAGGGTTATATAAATAAAATTTATTATGCAACAAAAGGCAAAAAACTATTCTGTACATAGTTTAGTCCTATTCAGTGTCTACTCGGCGCTTCTTGGCTTGTCTCTTGTATTCATTAAATGGAGCATCTCTTGTCACTGTCCAGCAATAGTCTGCAAGCATTGATGGGCTCCATTTGCCCTGATAGCGTTTCTCCATTGTTGCAATGTCCTGGTGAAATCGCTCGCCGTGCTCGTCGCTCACTGCTCCGCAGTTCGGTGGAAAAAAATCTAGATGAGAGTGCAAAAAATGTATCTTTAGTGACCTGTTGCAACCAAGGCTTTTGTATGCCTTGAGGAGGTTTTCCACCAACAACCTGTAGTTGTCTGCCTTGTTGTTTCCGAGAAAATTTATTGCCACTAACTGGAAGGCTTTCCAGGCCGTCTTTTCCTTGCCACGCAGTGCATGGTCAAATGCATCATCTCGAAGAAGTTCACGAATCTGAGGACCAACAAAGACACCTTCCTTTATCTTAGCTTCACTTAACCTTGGAAATTTTCCACGGAGGTACTTGAAAGCTGCTTGTGTTTTGTCAATGGCCTTGAAAAAGTTCTTCATCAGACCCAGCTTGATGTGTAAGGGTGGTAACAAAATCTTCCTTGATTCAACAAGTGGTGGATGCTGAACACTTTTCCTCCCAGGCTCCAATGACTGTCAGAGTGGCCAATCTTTCTTGATGTAGTGGGAATCTCTTGCACGACTATCCCATTTGCAGAGAAAATACCAGTACTTTGTGTATCCAGTCTGCAGACCAAGCAAGAGAGCAATAACCTTCAAATCGCCACAAAGCTGCCACTGATGTTGGTCATAGTTTATGCACCTCAAAAGTTGTTTCATGTTGTCATAGGTTTCCTTCATATGGACTGCATGACTAACTGGAATTGATGGCAAAACATGGCCATTATGCAATAAAACAGCTTTAAGACTCGTCTTCAATGAATCAATGAACAGTCTCCACTCATCTGGATCGTGAACGATGTTGAGGGCTGCCATCACACCATCAATGTTGTTGCAGGCTACAAGATCACCTTCCATGAAGAAGAATGGGACAAGATCCTTTTGACGGTCATGGAACATGGAAACCCTATCACCACCTGCCAGGAGATTCCACTGCTGTAGTCTGGAGCCCAACAGCTCTGCCTTACTCTTGGGTAGTTCCAAATCCCTGACAAGGTCATTCAGTTCACCTTGTGTTATGAGGTGTGGTTCAGAGGAGGAGGATGGGAGAAAATGTGGGTCCTGTGACATTGATGGTTCAGGACCAGAAGTTTCATCCTCTTCCTCTTCCTCGTCTGACTCAAGTGAGAATGATTCTGGTGCATCAGGAACCGGCAGTCCTTCTCCGTGGGGTACTGGGCGTATAGCTGATGGAATGTTTGGATAATGCACAGTCCACTTTTTCTTCTTTGACACACCTTTCCCAACTGGAGGCACCATGCAGAAGTAACAATTGCAGGTATGATCTGTTGGCTCTCTCCAAATCATTGGCACTGCAAAAGGCATAGATTTCCTTTGCCTGTTCAACCATTGGCGAAGATTTGTTGCACAAGTGTTGCAGCATATGTGTGGGGCCCACCTCTTGTCCTGATCTCCAATTTTGCAGCCAAAATAAAGGTGATAGGCTTTCTTAACCATAGTGGTTATACTGCGCTTTTGTGATGCAAAAGTCACTTCACCACAAACATAGCAGAAGTTATCTGCACTGTTCACACAAGTACGAGGCATCTCTGCTCACTTTGGCTAAACAGAAATGTGTCCCTTTGCAAAATCAAACACTGACAAATAAGAGAGCACGACACTGTATGATTTCTAGAGCTGATATAGGGCAATTTGTTCAGCAGAGTGATGTAAGCTTCGTTATGATTGCATCATCCAGGACTTCTAGGAATAACATGATGCAATTCATATCATGTATGACGCAATACCAGCTTCAGATTGCATCATTCATTGTTTTGCCTAAAAAGCAAGTACTGTCCAAACCCAGTCATAGATTTATTCATAGATCCAGTCAAAGATGTATTTTAGTCATTTCTGGTTTAAATTGAGATCCCTTCCCTTTATAACTCACTTATCCTCCGCCATTCTCAAGTCAAGGGTCGTATATACTGACCCAATAGCATATCTTGAAAACTAGAGCCAATCAACAATTTTAAGCAACATTTTCGTTCTCAATGACCCAGAATTAGTAACGTTTGACTACATTTATTTCAGAAGCATTTTGGCTGTAGAGCAGTGCCAAGAAGATATCCACACATGCAGTGAGTTGCAGCGCTTTCCCATCGACAAGATGTCAGCATTCAGATCAACTGTCCATATGTTGCCCAGCATAAGAGTAGCCATGCATACAAATTCATATTTTATTCCTAGTGCTCATGACTAGTGTTGATGTAATCCATAAATGGGAGAGAAGAAAAGGTGGCAATTGGGACCGGAGAGAAAAAAAAAATAGTAAAATAAAGAAAAAATCTGAGTGTCTCACACAGTTACTTGCCTCAGATACTTGTGGTTTGTGGAGAAGGATTAAGACCTGCCTTCCGATGCAACCACCATTCAAATGTTAAAATACTAATAGTGCTAGAAGTAATGATGAAACTAGAGACTTTAAGGCCAAGTCTGTCACCATTTCCTTTTAGCTCATGGAATGCCACTAAATGTGATTTCCCTCTACTATTACATCCATGTGACTGCAGTATTGTCCCTGTATATAGAGCACAGGAAGATGAAGCTGCTAGGGAAAATTGGGATAATGTTGGTGCAGGAGGAAAGTGTACTTTATCAGGAAACACTTTAAAAAGGTAGGTTAAAGAGTCTACCTGAAACATCCCATTTCCTCATCTATAGCAAGAGTACTAAATTTACCACTGTAAATGGAAGATTCACATACACATTTTTTGTCCCTGGATTGGTAGGAAGCCTCTGGAATCCCTCTTTTTCACCTTTTCCCCAAATCTATGCACCACAACGAGCTTCTGAAGTGAGCAGTGTTGCATGTGACTCCCTCCAGAGCTCACTCATTGCATTCCTTCTACTGGACAAAGTGGGATATGCTTTCTCCAAGATCAGGAGTAAGGGACTGAAGTCTGATCCAAAGTTTGGACCCACCACAGGTTAGTGCATTCCAGAGCCACTGGACTAATCTGCTAAGTGTCTCAGTTGAGCCTACCATTCCTCATCCCAGCAAACTCATGTCTACACTTACCCGGGTTGACGCTGCTGCAATTGATGCGGGGGGTGGGTGGGTGTTGATTTAGCGGGTCTAGTGAAGACCCACTAAATGGACCACAGAGAATTCTCTGGTCGACTCTGGTTGCCAACTTTGCTACCTTGTCATTAGATTTAGTGACTTTTTGGTTTCCCTAGTGAGAAAATAGTGAGTGTTAAAGTGCCTAGTGACCAATCTAGTGACTTTCACTGCCAATTACTGTGACATTCAGAGAAAAAAGTCACCAATAGGTATAGGCACAAAATCATTCACAAGCAGCTCAGTAGGGTTAATAAAATCCATTCCATGCTCTTCTTACTACATTCTGTGGCACACCAAGTCAATGTCATTATGTCTCAACTAAGCATGTCCTCAGAAGGAATCACATTCCAGGGCTCTTGGGCTGAGATCACTATAATCTGCAGGTGAGGAAAAGAAGTCTGGAGGCTAATTAAATACTTTGCTAAAGCAAGGCACACTTTGGAGAGAGCAGCACATTAGCCAGGGCTTTTCTTGCTGCTCTGTAGTAGGTAGCACACCTTGTGATGCTGGGAAAGACAGCTAATGAAGCGGGCTGGGCAGGGGAGCAGGATAGCTCGGGGGCGGGGGGGCACTGTGCCTCTAGGGATGAAACCCTTACTACAGGATCAAAGGTGGCACTAGCTTGATTTCAGTTCCCCTTTACTCCTTCCCTTGGCTTGGCCTGGGGTTAGCTGCCCAGCTCTTTTCAGAGATGAAACCCTGGAAGAATGGGGGGGAGAGAGGGGAAGGGGTCTGGCTAGTGCATTTTTGTTTTTAAATCTTCTTTCTTGGCTCCCTGCAGCGCCGAGCTCAGGCCAGGTGAATGCCCTCTTCCCCCTGGTTCTGGGCTCTCCCTTTCAAAAACCTGTCGGCTCAAATCCAGGCTGGCAAGAAAGGGAAGCTCAGCTGAAATTAATCAACCCCAGCTAACCTGAGCTGCAGTGTAAAAAGCGCCCTTCACAATGAGCGGAGGGCAGTGTTGACATTCTCCAAGTATGAGGAAGAGCTGCTGACTCCAGAGGGGCCTGTTAGGTGCACATCCAGTGCTGAGAAGGATTAGTTTTATTTAACAATGTAATATTTATATACTACTGTGCTAAAAATCATAAGTATGATCGTTAATAAAACGATACTGACAGCCCACTAAAAACTTGGCTGTTAAAGGTCTCCAAGCCCTCGCACCACTGCACTCTTCTTCTGGTGTCTGACAGTCTGATATTAGCCTGTTTTTCAGACATGCTGAGCACCCAGAGTGCCAAGCAGAGCCAATAGGAGATTCAGATGCTCAGCACCTCTGAGAACTCTGGCTGCTACTATTCATGAAGTAGCACCTGCTTTCTATTTGAGACAGATATTAAACTATTCACAAAAGGCACTTTTTAGTAAATAACCATGCTGAGGAACAGGTTGGGGGTGTCCAGCCTTCCACTGGAGAACTGTTAGGTCACAAGTTTATTTAAATTTATGATTTTGCTGCTTGATCCCTATTTCAGTTTATTCTAGTTAGACTAACATTTATTCTTCCATAGTTAGCAACATGTTTGGCTTTGAGAGGCGAGTCCGATGAGGGGCATTCTGTCAAACTTGCAGGTCCAGAAGCATTGACCACTATGACAATTCTCCCACATTTACAGGTGTTATTCAAGAATCCAGCACAATTTTAGTTTTTATGATGAGACACAGCACAAATCCAGTAGCTTCTTAATTTTGTAATCTCAGGAAAGAAATAATTTTCATGTTCTCGTCTTTTCTCTTTTGTTTTATTTTAAAGTTACAGGCACTTCAATTTACAAATTAGGGTTCTGATCCTGCACACAAGTAGACAAGTGTGTAACTTTACTCCCATGAGTAATCCTATTGACTTCAATGGAGTTGTACATGAATAAAGTTAAACACAAATGTAACTATACATACTCCAGGATTGAAATAATAGTGTGGCTGCAGGTCATGATTTGGGTTAATTGGCAGAGCTGCAGTCTGGGGAAGGAGACTGTAAATTACATAACCTGCCTGCACTACAGCCAGCTCACACCAGTGCTAATTAGTCCCTCACCTCCATGAGGACTAAGATACACTACTAGAGAATGAAGCAACTAAGGACTGTCATGCCAAAATGCAGCTCCTACTTGCACGTGCACGCACACTGACATACACACTACTACAGCAGCAGCAACAAATTCCACACTAGAGTAGTTGACATTGTTGAACATTTTCCCTCCAAATTTGGTGCTAACTTTTTCATCCTATCATTTTTCATGGGTTTTGAGTCCTCTCTCAATTTGGCTTTCTGAGAAATTTTGAGGCTTCCCACATTTTTCCTCAGACATATTTACATGCCCTGTTTTATACCTTCACAAGTAGCATAGGGATCTGTTTCACATTTTGCATCCTCATTACACTGACCTGCCCAGGCAGAGAAGTAATGTGACCAAGGTAACAAAAGCCCCATGGAGGGAAGCTAAGGGGAGGCGGGGGGTGGCATTACAGCCTGACCATTCTTAGAGAGGGAGCAGAGCAGTGGTGAAAATTCTCTTTCCCATTGCTTTGGGGATGCTCTTACTTAGCAAGACAGGGACCTGAAAAGTTACGATTCAGCCTTGGGTGACAGGAAGCACTGAAATCTCTACAACAGACACTGAACCATTCCACCACCATGCAGCCAGCGACACATATTTCAGAGCTGGTGCAGACAGCCAGAGTGCCTATGAAGGCGCAGACAGTCAATGCAGGCACTTTCTCAACGGAAGCAAAAAAAATCAGACCTCTCCTCAGCATGATGTATTGAAAACTGTAAAATTTACAGGCAGGCACTTTAAATCCTGTCATGCTTGCAGGCTAGGGAGCTCTAGAGGGAAATGTGAATCTGGGCCTAGCAGAGTCATTTTGCAGTCAGCCAGGTAGACCAAGGCAGGGGCAGGGTGGTGGTGGTTGTGGTGTATGTGAGTTGTGCATCTGTTTTAGGGAGCAGCCTGTTTTGTTTCTCTGGTTTGGGGTTCGTGTGTGTTTCTGAATTTTAAGAAATAAAGAGGTGTTAGGTTGCAACCTTCCTGTCAAAAATTTACACACCTTATATCCAGTTTGAATTTGTCTAGATTTAACTTCTAGCCATTGGATTGTGTTATACTTTTGTCTACTAGATCAGTGGTTCTCAAACTAGGGCCGCCGCTTGTTCAGGGAAAGCCCCTGGCGGACCAGGCCGGTTTGTTTACCTGCCGCGCCTGCAGGTTCGGCCGATCACAGCTCCCACTGGCCGCAGTTCGCCGCTCCAGGCCAATGGGGGCTGCAGGAAGTGGCGCGGGCTGAGGGACGTGCTAGCCGCCCTTCCTGCAGCACCCATTGGCCTGGAATGGCGAACCGCGGCCAGTGGGAGCTGCGATCAGCTGAACCTGCAGACGTGGCAGGTAAACAAACCGGCCCGCCGGGGGCTTTCCCGGAACAAGCGGCGCCCCTAGTTTGAGAACCACTGTACTAGATTGAAAATCCCATTTGTTCTCCAGTAGGCACACACCCATTAAACCCTCTCTCTGCTAAGCTAAATAGATTGAGCTCCTTGAGTCTATCACTAAGGCAGGTTTTCTAAACCTTTAATCATTCTCAAGGCTTTTCTCTGAACTCTCTCCAATTTATCAACATCTTTCTTGCAGTGTGGACACCAGAACTGGACACAGGGTTCCAACAGCAGTTGCACCAGTGCAGAATACAGAGGTAATATAATCTCTCTAGTCCTACTCAAGATTCCCATTTATGCATCAAAGGATCACTCTGGTAGCTCATGTTCAGCTGATTATTCACCATGACCCTAATTTTTATGATTATTATTTTTTTAGAGACACTGCTTCCTAAGACAAAGTCCCTCAGCTTGTAATTATGACCTACAGTCTTTGTTCCTAGATCTATACATTTATATTTAGCCATAGTAAAACACATATTGTTTGCTTGTGCCTATCTTACCAAGCGTTCCTGATTGCTCTGTATCAGTGACCTGTCCTCTTCATTATTTACCAGTCCCCCAATGTTTGGGTCATCTGCCAACTTTATCAATGATTATTTTATGTTTTCTTCTAGGTCTACAAAGGGGAGCCAGTTGAGGAAGCATTTGACCTTAAACCAGAATTTTGGGTAGCAGGAACCAGGTGAGTGAGCTGAGACTGAGGGACAGTGGTTACCGTTGTTATGGTCTGCCAGCAGATAATCCACCCTCTCCCACCAGAACCCCATGGAATACGAAAAGCATTACTGAATCTGGTCAACTGCACACTGACAATCCCAGCAAGAACACAGCAACTATGTATCAAAGCATGCTAATAAGTCAGTCTGAGTGTGGCCAAATTGCAGGTAAGATATACTATATGCCAGCCTCAACATAGCCAATAGCATGCTGGCAGAACCTGAAAAATTTCAGAATTTAGATGCTCATGTGATCATCTGGAGGACCCATATGATAGGGGCCTCTACTCACTACTGGACAGTGATGTCTCCTGGAGGTTCTGGGGATTAGCTCTGCCAGGCTGATACCCCTTCCGACAGTCAAATTCCATCACTCTGTCTCTTCCTCTCTCTCTGCAACCCCTCTTTTGTTCCAGGAACTGCAGCCTCCTCTTCATGACTCGGCCATCGGGCCAGGTCACTACATGTTTTCCCCTTCTGGGGGTGAGTCAATGTCTCTTCTTGCCAGCAGTCTCCCCATTCATTATCCCAGGTGCCACTCCTTCAGTGGCTGGCAGGGAAACCCAGATCCACCCTCTACTCTGGGTTCCAGCTCAAGGACCCTCTAGTCAGCAGCCAAAGCCTGTTTCCTCCTGAACCTTACCGCCTTTCCCTGAGCCTCTTCCTTACCTTCTGGCTCTCCCCACTTCTCTGGTTTGCCAGCCCCAAACTCCCTCCTCCCAGGGAGTAGCCACAGGCTACCTACCTCTATCACCCTAACCACACCTCCCTTCTTCCAAGAGTGACTGCAGACTACTTCCATGCAGCCTCCTTCCATTTCCAGCTTCCTCGCTTTATAAACCCAGCCCAGCTCCTCCCCCAGCAGGGCTTCATCAGCCAATTAGGCCTGAGCACTCCCTGGCTTTCCTCCAGGTGCAGCCTATAGGTTAAATTGACTAATTTACGCCTTAAGGCCTTGTGTGGGGGTGGTCAGCCCACCACAGACCCTTAGCCCTGACAATTCCCCACCAACCCAAGAGGATGTTTTCTTCTCCAGGCAGGGAGGCAGGAACAAGCAGGCAACTTGCTACTCTTTGCAGTATCTTTGGTGGGTAGATGTCTCTCCTTGCTGATGTTTTCACATGGCTGCCAGGGAAAACCTTTGACCTCCTAACAAGGTCTTTTTGTGAGGGCCAATAAGCTGCCCTTATACATACACCACAGAAGGAAGTAGCACAGAGCTGCTCCCTGTTGCTGTTGCCACCTGTTTCTGGCTGGCTTAAAAGTAGAGCAAATATATGTCTTGTCCCGTTCCCGCCCCCCCCCCCCCCCCCTCTGAGAAAATGTGTTGATGAGTTCTGACCAGGTAGAGTTGTCTTAGCCATCCATGGAACCAATACCACATGTCTTTTGGGACAAATCACAACCAACCTAACATGAAATTCAAAAAAGCAATGCCAAAAGTTCCACACAAACATTGCGTCAGTCTTTCCATTTTTAATACAATTGCTGCTATTCTGCAGACATTTTGCAAAATAAAAATGAGCAATTTCAATTTCTGATGCAAAAATATTACAAGTAACTCACCCAGCTCTATTCTGTACTGCTATAAAAAGACATTCTGACTGACTTTATATTTGTTGTTAAGATGTCAGTGTGCAGGCAGAGAAAAAATTGGACAAATAAATGATCATAATCATTGAGGAAACTATATTTTATGTTCAGGCTTCTTTGGGATTATCACAAACAATGGAGAATAACCAGAAACTCTATGAAGAGCAGTTCACTTTGAAAGCAGTTCTTCCAAAAAAGAACCTAACTAGCTGGGGAAAGCAAGGAGGACAGGGAATAACCTTGTAATTCTGGTCTTTTTATGTATTTATTTTTAACGTTTTCATAGCTCAGCAAAATCATTTAATTGATACCAGTCCTGGCCTTTCACTCAGGCATCTCCCAGTGAGGGAAGTCCAGGCTGATAGTGCTGCTCTGCTGTAATGGGATTCCTCTTCAAAGGATTCACTTTGACTAGGCCAGAGGCTCATATTGAACTGACCTTCCCCTTCACTCATCACTGTCAGCATTAGGAGCTGTGACAACATCTGGAGCAGCAGCAGAAGCAGTATCTTGCAAATGAAAAATTCTCATTGTTTGCTTTCTTTAAGATGTTAGTTCTACATTCAACATGCTGAGATTTATTTCTTGGTCAGTATCACTTCCAGCTGATGCATTTTGACTAACCAGCTAGAGGACAGTGTACATCTGCAATGACGTCTGTGAAGTGTTCAGTTCATGCTTTTCCAGAGCCCAGTGTATATACAGAGATTCTCCTATCACTGCTAGTGGTTTACTTCCCTCTCATCTTTCAGAAAGGTTTCTGCCACAGTAAAAGCTGGCATGGTTTTTATCATTTGTGTAAAATTAGCCTATTTATAAAATCTCAAAGGGGCATGTACAAGAATCAAAAGATAAAAGATGCAATTTCTTTGTTCTACAAATAATTAACAAAGTAAAAAGGACTTTCCCAAGAAATCAAACCAAATGCCAATCCACCTGCCAAATCTCTTCAGGTAAAAGCTGAGAGAGGAGCTGGGCCCTGCATCCTATTCTAAGATTCAACCAACTCACTTAGGCTCTAGAGACAAAGCAATTTTTCTCCATTTATTATGAATATACAAAAATAGTACTTAGTGTATCAACTAAGGTGGGTCTACATAAAACATACCCAATTTAAAACCATAAAACAAGGCAATTAAAAGTTTATCAAACATTACAACCTCTCTCCTCTACCTAGAAACACACACCTCACCACTGGTTCCATCACCATATGCTACAGACAATGCACTACCATTTAAAGTCTGTCCCAATAAGAACGCTCACCTTCCAGGCTCCTCTTTTCCCAAATGGACCAGACTTCCTCTCTACTGTCCTTTCTACACAGTTCTGGGGGGGGGGGGGAGCAAGGGGGGAAATCATACTGGTTCTAGTTTAGGAAAATATGCTGGAAGGCCACCACCCCTACTGGGGCAGAGTTATGATCTCTCGGCCTTCTGGCTAAGAGAGGTGAAAACATTAACTACTCGCCCAAAACCCAACACCTTTATAAAAGTGCAGCCAGCTCAGCAGCGCTACTGTCATGATTTCACAAAGATCCTGTTCTTTGTGACAGGAGCACATTGTTTTGTTGAAGATCTTTCTTTAAGAAGAAACACAAATGCTGCTGGAACTGGAAAAAAACATTCCCCTTCAACATGTGAGCCCCTAATTTCAAACAGACAGACATAGAGCACATTCCTGTGGGCACATGGCAATAGCCAACGTTGCACTTCTCTCCTGAAGTGTTAAAAAATAAAGCTGGTGCAAGAGAATTTTATGTTTTTTTAAACAAACTTTTTTTCAAAAGTGAAAATTTTAAAGAAAATATTTTGATTTTTCCCACCAAGTATTTTAGTTTTTGACAACAAAAAAATCATTCTCCAATTTTTTTCTGTTTTCCAGGTTTTGATTTTTTCCTATTGAAATTCTGAAGTCTTGGCTTAGTTAAATGGTGAGGATTTCAAAATCAAAAGTTGTTTTTTAAAGTTCCTAGTTTTGATTCAAAAGTCTTCCAGATGCTATATTGCAGAATGAAAGCATTATCCATCAGCTACTCATATGCATAAGTTTTCATGCTGTGTTTTTTCATTAGTTAATAAAAAGCATAATTTTCAATGAAGCAACAACCACTAGTATCTTTGTGAGAAGTCCTTTGGTCACCCTGATTAATGTGAGATATAATGAAATATGTAGGTATACCCTCTACCCTCTTTCCTCCTAAGGGCCTAAATTCAGCAAAGCACTTAAGCACATGCTTAACTTTAAATACAGATTTAAGTCCTACATGCTTTGCTGAATCAGAGCCCAGGAATCTAGCCTTTCCCCAGCTGGTCACAGATACAGATATGAAATGAAAAAGGTCCTATTATGCTGTGGGTTTCACCACTGATTTCAGTGGGATGTCCTGCTTTTCAAAAATAAATAAATATGGTTCATTAACCCTAAGAAGATAAAACATTCAAAATGCAACTATCTTCTCTTCTCAGCGTCGTTCATGTTTATTATGAAAAAGGATATAATATTCACTCTATAAACTGAAGTCACCATTTGTGTGTACTTCGCTACTATTCTCGCCATCTTTCACTGCACAGTTATAATCCTGGCTTAAAACACCATTTTTAAAAGGAACCTGTTGTTCTCCCTGTAAAATGTCATGCATACTTGTGGTGCTACATACAAATGTTAAGCAATGAAAACTATCCTTTATCCCTCCCCCACGATGGGTACTTTGAAAAGTTAGTGCTATGAAAGAAAGGCAATTTAGCACTTACTGAAAATTTTCCCATTTTCCCATTCATAGATTTTAAGGCCAGGTGGGACAAGGAGTTAGAGGGTGCAGGTGGTATTCTTGCCCATCTTTCCAGTGGAGGGTAAGGGCAGGGACACGTGCATCCTGGAGATGAATGTATGGTTGTGCAGCTGGTGTCGATGGGAGGGCTTTGGTTTCCTCAACCATGGGATGCCGTTCTGGGAAGGAGGACTGCTGGGAAAGAGATGGAGTCCACCTAACCAAGAAGTTACTGATACGTACTCTCAACCTTAATTCCAGCTTAACTCAATTTATTTTCTGGCTATTAGATAATATTTAATGTCCATACTAAAACAAACTGCAATATCACCAAGGACATTTTCAATGTTAGGGAGCTGTCTGACTGTAAATAAGGAAATCTCATTATAAAGAGCTGTTGCAAATGCATACCAGCCAGACAATGACACAAAAGTCAAGGCTTTCATGCTAATTTGATTCATATTCTATTTTTAGAGAGTGTATTAGTCTCATAAAATACTCCAGTTACCATTATTTTATTCTTATACATACTGTACTGTAGAAAAAGGCTTAGGAAGACTTTAAACTTGCGTATAAGCAACAAATGATGCAGAATGGGAAAGAAGGGAATGACACGTGTTGAAATTATTAAGGCAAAACTACCATTAAGTGTCAGAGGTAACTGCCAAAAAACAAACAATGTAGTTTGAAAGCTGGTTTTAAAGACTACATGCACCACCCCATTATGAAACTGAATATTCTCCTTTCTGATGGATAAAGGGATATCTGTAAGAAAGCTATATTACTTGTATATTAGAGCATGTCAGCCACATCCGGCCCGTGGGACAGTCCTGCCTGGCCCCCGAGCTCCTGGCCCAGGAGGCTCGCCCCTGGCCCCTCCCCTGCTGTCCCCCCTCCCCCGCAGCCTCAGCTCGCTTGCTCCGCCGCCGGCGCAATGATCTGGGCGGCGGGGCTGCGAGCTCCTGGGGAAGCGCAGCTGCAGAGCCCCGGCCTGACCCGGTGCTCTGTGCTGTGTCGTGACGGCATGGCCCGGCTGCAGCCGGGCGGCGCGGCTGCAGCGCCACCAGTGCTCCAGGCAGCGCAGTAAGGGGGCAGGGAGCAGGGGGGAAGGAGGGGGGATTGGATGGGGCGACAGGGGGCAGTCAGGGGCAGGGGTTCCAGGGGCAGTCAGGGGACAGGGAGAAGGGGTGGTTGGATGGGGCAGGGGTCCCAGGGGGGGCTGTCAGGAATGAGAGGAGGGGTTGGATGGGGCGGTGGGGGTCCGGGGGCGGTGGGGGTGTGGATGGGGCAGGGGTCCCAGAGGGGCCGTCAGAGAACTGGGGCGTTGGATGGGGCAGGAATCCCATGGGGGGGCAGATAGGAGGTGGGGGCCAGGCCACAACCCCCTCCCCTAACTGGCCCTCCATTAGGGTTACCATCCGTCCGGGTTTCCCCGGACATGTCCGGGTTTTTCAGTGTTAAATAGCCGTCCGGGGGGAGATTTCTAATCAAGAAGAAATGTCCGGGATTTCCCCCTTCCCCTCATGCAGAGTGCGGCGCGGCTGATTGGACGCCTGGCCTGATTGAAAGCCGCTCGCAGCCACTAGGGCCTCTAGCAGCCAGAGTCCCTCCCCCTCCCCCCCCCCACAGAGCAGCCGGCAGTGTTTGATTCCACGTGGAGCCCGCAGCTCTCCCTCTGCCGGGTGAGCGGGGGGAGCAGGGCAGGCGGCGGGGTGTGTGTGTAGAAGCTGCAGGGGCAGGGCAGGCAGGGGGCGCAGAGGCTGCAGGGCGAGTGGGGAGCAGGGGGCACAGAGGCTGCAGGGGCGGGGGGGAGCAGAGGCTGCAGGGCGAGGAGGAGCAGAGCAGGCAGGGGGTGCAGAGGCTGCAGGGTGAGTGGGGAGCAGGGGGCGCAGAGGCTGCAGGGGCGGGGGGGCGAGTGGGGAGCAGGGAAGCACTTAACCCCCAACCAAGATCAGAGCGGGAGGGAGGAGGGGGAATGCGGGGTGCTCAGAGGAGGGGGCAGAGTTGGGGCAGGGACTTTGGGGAAGGGGTTGGAATGGGGGCAGAGAAGGGGTGGGGTTGGGGCGGGGCCGGGGAAGGGGCGGAGTTGGGGCAGGGGCGGGACCGGCGCCCCGTGGAGTGTCCTCTTTTTTAAATGTTTGAATATGGTAACCCTACCCTCCATACAATTTACGAAACCTGATGCGGTCCTCAGGCCAAAAAGTTTGCCTGCCTCTGGTCAAGAGCAAAGTGGCTCATGAAGTGTTGGTAGCCCTGCTGCTGGACAAAGCACACCTGCCAAAGTTACTTAAACAACAACTTGCTTGCCCATCAGCAAATACACATACGTTACATTTGCACAATTCTGTTGTCTCCTTGAGGACAATAACTGCATAAGAGGCAAAACTATAGGGAAAAGCTGTCCATTACAACTGACACAGCAGGTACCTGTTGCATATTTTGCACTTATTCATACTATGCACAGAATTTCCATTGACAGAAATGGAAGTTCAGTACATGAATATTCACTAGAAATCATCACTGTCAGATTTGTTGCCAACACCCATTTTTATACCAAGTCTCACAATATTTGGTGTTATTCTTAGCCCTCCCACTCCCCCCCTCTCCCCCATTCCTGGAGCGATGTGAATACTTGAGAATCTCAGCGTTTCATTAAAAAAAAAAATTTTTAGTCCTTATTATTCGAGAGAAAAGTTTGAAGAAAAATGCACCCTAAAGGCTCAAAAATCAGAAGGCAAAGAAAAAACACAACATGTATTATTTAAAAAAAACTTGATTTTATTTAAGCCTGATTCATGATGTTTAAATAATTGAGGTTGGCAATGTGTTGAGACGCTGTAATTCCTCCATGCTTTGGAGCAGGGACTTGAAATTCGACAGGGTAGGAATTGGTGCTGGGAAAGTGCCTTTTACTGGTCCCATGAAAATTCACCCAAATTTGGCCAATTTCTGAGCTGCTGAAAATCTCAAGGTCACACATGCTCAACAGAGACTTCTTAGTTTGCCAGCTATAGTCTCTGAATAGCCTGTCTGTATGCTGACAAGACTGTACATGTGCCCCCCACAAAGCAACTGAGCATGCTCCATCCTGGGGGTGCAAAGACTGAGCAGGACTAGTATATCTCACCCTCTCACACCTAGTTTTTCTTCATAGATTGGAAGAGGAAAAATCCCAACTGTCTTTTTAACTTTGTATGAACTAGTCATTGAACTGAACAAGTTGAATAAACTGAAATGTAGAAAATATTCTCTCTGCACCTACAGAAAAGGCTACTGCTGTCAAAACCTGGTTTAGCCCTTCAACCAACTCTGGTTCTAGTTGTTTAGCCACTGACTTCCACCAGTTCAGTGGTTTTGCTTTCTTTAAAACTTGGCAGCAAAAATGTACTACTTAATATTATTTTTTGTATTTAATTTAAATGATTTTAATAGATTATAATAAATTTATTCCTAAACATAGGTTGTCAGTTTCAAATTTAACTTTAAATAGATTTAAAAAAAAATAAACCTGTATTTAAATTTAAATAAAAAAAACCCTGATTTTTGTTTTTAAATCGTTGATTTTTATCCACCCTGCTTTAATTTGTGTATGAAGAAAGAGTTTGGCATTTAATCCAGAATACAGTGATGTCTGCAGCAAGTCTTACCTTTTACAGGAGTGAGATCCATAGTCTAGAGTCTAGACTGAGCTCCCATGAAAGTTCTGTCTCCTATGCTCCCAAGGCTCCCCGTTTTGGTCGACAGTTTCTTTGTCCTGGTCACATGGAAAATAGCTGTCATGAGAGGTCATGCTTGCAGAGGGAGAGGGGATCTTTCAGATAGCTAGGGCCATTCCTGTGGGGGGCTGCGAATATCAGCACAGAGACCTTGCACTGGGCTCTGTATTCAAAGAGTAGCCATTGCAGAAAATAAAGTGCAGGGGTGATGTGACCACGACAACGTGTGTTGCTAAGAAGATGGGCTGCTGTGTTCTATACTAGTAAGGTGACCAGATGTCCCAATTTTATAGGGACAGTCCCGATTTTGGGGTCTTTTTCTTATATAGGCTCCTATTACCCCCCACCCTGTCCTGATTTTTCACATTTGCTGTCTGGTCATCCTATATACTAGACAAAGCTTTTTCAGGGTGCATGTCTTTAGTCCTAAATATCAGTTGAAATATTCAAGCCTGAAGGTAATAAATGCAAATGTTGCAGTGACCTAGTCTGAGCTCAGTAGGAAAGGGTGCAGTGTCCTGGCTAGCTGCAGATAGGAGCATGAATTCTTTCTATTGGGGCATTCAATTTGTAGCATTGAGGTCCTTTTGGAATATTTAATGCTATTGAACAACATGAGGGCTAAACCATATGCCTTTGGGGAATGTTATAGAGAAGGTAATTTTTTCCGAGTGCTTCCTTCTTCTGCCATACTCACTTTCATTCCACTTGGACCCAGCTCCAGCCAGTTTCCCTTCACTCTGGTACTGCCCTTGGCTAGGCACTGAGAAAACTGGGAGATAGCGCCATTGATGTTTGATGTAAAGGAGATGCAGAGCTGGATGTCATCCACATCGTGACAGGTTGTCTCAGCAGCTCCCCTAATAGAGGGAATGGCCTTAACTACTTGAGATCCCCTCTCCCTCTGCGAGCATGACCTCTCATGACAGCTACTTATGATGCTGAATAAGATGGGGGAAGAGGATGAAGTCTTGTGGGACTCCACAGGTGATGACTCTGAAAGGGCATGAACCGTTGCCCTTCTGGATTTGGTCTGAGGGGAAGGATTCAAGCCATTACAGGGCAGATCTGTCCCCTCAAGGCACATTTGAGTCCGCTAACACCAACATCAACTTCCAGTTAACAATTAAACTTAAAGCTAAGTTTTATGGTAACTTAGTTTTAAAAGAATTTCTCACCTGACCTGCACATTACGTGTCATTTGACCAAACACAATTCATTATTGCATATCCTGTGTGCCATTTACGGGTCTTTAATCGTTACTTATATTAATCTGTTTTAACAATATGTTATGTGTTAATGTCAATACCTCACAGTGGTTAATGGCAACTTTCTTATATGCCAAATAAACATATTAAAAAAATTAATGGATAGTAATATGAAAGATACATGTGGAGTAATTTACACAAAGCAAACAGTTTGGTGGAATTTTACAAGAAATGTTATCTGATTCTGTGATATCCGATACTAAATAAGAGGGGAAATAACTGAAGCCAACAGGAAACAGCACTAACAACAATTCTCAAAATAAAATCTCATTTACTTAGCACTGGCCTGCATTGGATTATTTTCTTAACATAAAGATCAAAATGACCTTTTCCACAGTAATTAATAGAGTAAAGGAAGCAATCAGAGGAGCAGAAAATAATAAGTGAAGTGGACAGATGTGTGTGAAACTGAACAGTTATTCCACATTGACATTTTTAGAATATAAGAGAAAAAGGTCATCCTGTTGCTAGCTTTATCTGTCATTGTGTCTTCCTGAGGCGGAAGGGTGGGGGGCATACAGTGTCTCAAGGGAAAAGGGAAACATTTTTTTCCGGAGAGATTCACAACACTTTTTCCAGTTTCTAGGCAATTCCTGCAATTTCCATCATTTCTTTTTGACCTAAATATTCATTTGTTTTCAGCACCTCTACTCTACGTAGTAGATGAAGCTAGTTCAATGAGACTCTCTTGGGAGCACAAAGAGCTTCTTGTTGACAACCCCTTAAAATCAATGCTTTGTTCTGTGCCTGAGAGAAAGGAAATTATCTGGGATGATATTGTTCTAGTTTTTGCAGGAAAAATGGCCACTTGTAAAAGTCTTTTGATGCATGTTTGTTCGCTGTATATATGCAAGGGAAGTAACATTCTTAATATTGACAGGTTTCAGAGTAGCAGCCGTGTTAGTCTGTATCCGCAAAAAGAACAGGAGTACTTGTGGCACCTTAGAGACTAACAAATTTATTTGAGCATAAGCTTTCGTGGGCTACAGCTCACTTCATCGGATGCATAGACTGGAACATACAGCAAGAAGATATTTATACATACAGAGAACATGAAAAAATAGAAGTAGCCATATCAACTGTAAGAGGCCAATCAATTGAGATGAGCTATCATCAGCAGGAGAAAAAAAACACAAACAGCCTCTGAGTCATTGAAATAACTTTGAAGAATAAGTGGTTCAGGTTTTAATTTCCCCATGTTAAGTATCCTCACACCTTCTATGGGTCATCTCGATTATCACTTCAAAAGTTTTTTTTCTCCTGCTGATGATAGCTCATCTCAATTGATTGGCCTCTTACAGTTGGTATGGCTACTTCCACCTTTTCATGTTCTCTGTATGTATAAATATCTTCTTGCTGTATGTTCCAGTCTATGCATCCGATGAAATGGGCTGTAGCCCACGAAAGCTTATGCTCAAATAAATTTGTTAGTCTCTAAGGTGCCACAAGTACTCCTGTTCTTTATTCTTAATATTGTTAAATGAGAGGTAAGAGGCAGTTTTCTGTGCTACCATGAGACTCCAGGGTCCAGTTGTGGTTGTGTGTGCCAGCTGGGAGGATTTTGCAGGTCTTCAAAACTAAAACCTGAACCACTTATTCTTCATAGTTATTTCAATGACTCAGAGGCTGTTTGTGTTTAGGCTACTTACCTATTATTACTCATAAGTAATAGCTCATAGTAGGCTTTGAAGCTAAAACCTCATTAAGACAAAGAAAGGCAAATTTAATTATACTTCTGTTTGTGTTATTGTTCATGGTTACCTCCTCCTCCCTCCCCCCCCCCCAAAAAAAACCCCTTTTAGGTCAACATTTTCAAACCTGGCTGCCTGAAGTTAGACTCCTAAATCTACATGTAGGCACCTAACTAAAAGTAGTCTGAATTTCAGAAGTGCTAAGCACCCACAAATCCCACTAATGTCAGTGGGAGCTAGAGGTGCTTAATGTTTCGGGGGGGGGGGGGTAGAGGGGAAGGAAATAGTGCCACTGAAGATGGAAGGTTTCAAAGTAGCAGCCGTGTTAGTCTGTATCCGCAAAAAGAACAGGCGTACTTGTGGCACCTTAGGGACTAACAAATTTATTAGAGCATAAGCTTTCATGGGCTACAGCCCACTTCTTCGGATGCATAGACTGAAGATGGAAGCTTCTCAAATGGTGCTTAGGAAAACACACCCGAAATTGTTCAACAATACAATACTGAGCAACTAAATTTGTGCAGCTGACCCCTGGGTGACAACACATCATAAGGAGTTGCATCAGTGCTCATATGTAGCTATCAAATCATCATCCCATGCAACTGAGGACCTTAAAGAGTGATGCTCCACTAGTGTTATTGTTAATTTTGATTTGTTTTGTTTTAAAGTGGTTAGAATTTAATTTTGAGACTGAGTTTACAGTCCTCTCTCACTTCCCAATTTGAAAACAGGATCTAGGCGGTCGGTGATAATAGGTGGAGCAGGACAAAAGAGATGCAGCTGCTGCATCCAACCAGTGAGAGGCTTCCAGCTGCCAACAAAGGGAACCTGTTGCAACGAAGAGCATTCTCTGTGCTCCAGGAATTCAGCAGAAGAGTGCACAGCACCTCCTAGTCCCCTCTGCTTGACGGAACAAACTGGCCAGCACTAGTGCAAGGGAGTGCAAGCATCAACACTATGCGTACAGTTACTGCTGAGAGGCTTCCAGTCTGTTATATAGAAAAGACATACACACAACACCCCCACTGTACTCCAGGAAGCATGTGTGCGTGTATGCGCACGCACATGTGTATAGCATTACCAACCACAAGCATTCAAAAGCATGAGTCAGGCCCCCAGAATTAGGACATTTTAAAAACTAAACAACCTTTGGGTTCTTTTGTCTTTTAGTTTCTGAGCCTTTACAGTCCACTTGAGTCACGTTTTCAAGCCTTTCTTTGCAACCATGAGGACTGGAAACTTACTTTTTATACATGAATGACAGCTGCTATTCTCACAAGACTCCGAGAGCTGGGGCTTTAAGACAAACAACAAGTACTGCAAGACTCATGATAAAATCATGACAGGTGGCAACACCAGTGGAAAGGAGAAGGAGGAGAACACTACTTTTGGATGCCCTGCTTCAGTTGCAAAAGTTTGGGGCGGGGAAGATGTGTGTGTGTATTGTAGCATTAAATGTATAGCAGAGGAGGCAATAGAAAATGCCACCCTGTGCCAGACAGCTCATCTGTTTTGGTCTACTGGTAGATCTGGAGTAAAAGTGGGAGGTACTTTCATACCTGAAACCTCCCACAAATCAACATTCTGAACTGTAACAAAACCACCAGACGGAGCCAAGGTTGACTTTGCCAGTTTAAGTGACATTTGTATGATGCAACATTGTTTCTGAACACTCAGGAATGGGCACAAGTATGCAAACCACTCAAAACAATAAACACAGAGGTGTCAGCCAAAAGTAGAAAAAGCAAATTTGTAAAGGGCTTAATGACAAAGAGGCATAGGCCAAGGGGAGATTGATAGCAGTATTTTCAAAGTCAAGCTGAGCCTGGTGAAAAATGAATTACTACCTCTTATAGCAAATTGAATGGATATGCACTCAGAGCCAGATCCGCCTCATTTCTCAGTGAGAATCAGGAGTAGCTCTACTGAAGTCAATAGAATTCCAGTGCTCTGCGGAGAATCAGTTCCCCAGTCTGAGATGGCCCAGCTCAAAGTTCTGCAATTGTTTATCTAATGCTCATAAATTATTTGAGATTTGTTTCTCCAGAGACAGGCCAACCTAAAAATAAGTTCTGTGAAGAAAGCTACATAATTATATAGAGATCCCAGGAACTTGACAGCTCTTAGGTTGTGTTCCAAAGAGATTTTTTTCTCCTACATAAAAAAGTAATAAAATATTTTCCAAGGCTATTTAGTAGAACTATGTGCATATTCCTACATGTATATGTCTTGCTGTCCTACATTACCAAGACTGCCTTCACCACTCTCTTATTTCCTGGAAATGCTCACATAAGTGCCTGTTGGCTGCACAATGGTGGAAGCAGAGGAGAAAGTAAAGGCTGCACCAAGCCAGTGAGAATTGAAAACTAAACAGTGATAATTTAAAATTAGGTTTTAAGACATGTTTGGAATAATAACAGAATGCTTCATTTTCAAACAAATCCTAAATGAAAAAGTGGCAAAACATCACTACTCATGGTCCAAGATTTCGTCTCCTCACTCCACCCCTTAACTTAAGCAACTATATTTAGTTTTACCTTCCTACAGAGTGTGATAAAAATTGAAAAGCAATAGAAAAAAGTCTATTTTCTGTCTATGCAGAAGTCAACCTAAACCATATATTTTTAATGCATATTGTTTTGTTAACACTTTCTAACACAGAAAAAAAGTCCTCAATTTTATTCTGTTATGGAAGAACGTAACCATACTATATAATGACTATTTTTATGTAGCATTGGGAATCAGGTACTGTGGCTCAGAATTGCTTGCTGTTACAGAAACGATTCTTTGTTTGCTGGAATTGCTATTCTGAATCTTTCAATCATAAGCAATCAGAAAATTTTCTAAACTTTAATGCCACTGATTATAAGATTACTCAATGAACAACTTACCCTTTAAGAACCCAACTCCATCTGCCATTCACCCCCCGCTATTATTATTACATCCCAAAGAGTGCTAGGCACATCACAAATGCATAAGACATATCCTAGCCCTAGAGTTTACAGCCTTAAACTAGACAAGATACAAAGATTTGGGAGAAGAGATAAGAATTTGTGCTGAATCCTAAGTTTTCCCTCTTTTTTACTTTTATTATTATTACCGATGACTTAGCCTTATCTTCTTAATCTTTGCCTCTAAAGCTCAGTTTACTGTAAACATTTAGCTTATTAAAACACCACATGGCCATTAAAAAAAAAAGCATATGTAAACAAACCCATATACCCGAAGTAATCCTGGCTCCACTCAAATCAATGGGAATTTTACCATTGACTTTATGAGGACAGGATTTTGCCATTTGTGTGTCACACATACACCCAGAAATTACATATGTAGTTTGGACCCAGTAAATGGACCCCTTCCATTTGACAACTGCATCCCTTCATGACGTCTAAACCCCTCTACAAACATCTTCTTCTTACTCCACACTGACACAAACTCCAGTTTGACTCCCAATCTGAGTTACAAACACCCTCTCTCATGTCACCCTGCATGAGGGCACCTTATTTTAATTTATAAAACATCATATTTGAAAGGGTTATTTTTAGGGCTGTCGATTAATTGCAGTTAACTCACGTGATTAATTTTTTTGAGTTAATTGCAATTAAAAAAATTAATTGCAATTAATTGCACAGTTAAACAGTAGAATACCAGTTGAAATTTATTAAATATTTTTGGATATTTTTCTAAATTTTCAAATATATTGATTTCTATTACAACACTGAATACGAAGTGTACAGTGCTCACTTTATATTATTTCTGATTACAAATATTTGCACTGTAAAAATGGTAAAAGAAATAGTATTATTCAATTCACCTCATACAAGTAATTTAGTGCAATCTCTTTAGCGTGAAAGTGTAACTTACAAATGTAGATTTTTTTGTTACATAACTGCACTCAAAAACAAAACAATGTACAACTTTAGAGCCTACAAGTCCACTCAGTCCTACTTCTTGTTCAGCCAATCGCTAAAACAAACAAGTTTGCTCACATTGATGGGAGATACTGCTGCCTGCTTCTTATTTACAATGTCACCTGAAAGTGAGAACAGATGTTCGCATGACACTTTTGTAGCCTGCGTTGCAAGATATGCTAAACATTTGTATACCCCTTCATGCTTCAGCCACCATTCCAGAGGACATGCTTCCACGCTGACGATGCACGTTAGTTAAGTTTGTGACTGAACTCCTTGGGGGAGAATTGTATTTCTCCTGTTCTGTTTTATCCACATTCTGCCATATATTTCATGTTATAGCAGTCTCAGATGATGACCCAGCACATGTTCGTTTTAAGAACACTTTCACAGCAGATTTGACAAAATGCAAAGAAGGTACCAATGTGAGATTTCTAAAAATAGCTACGGCACTCGACCCAAGGTTTAAGAATCTGAAGGGCTGTCCAAAATCTGGGAGGGATGAGGTGTGGAGCATACTTTCAGAAGTCTTAAAAGAGCAACACTCAGATGCGTAAACTACAGAACCCGAACCACCAAAAAAGAAAATCAACCTTCTGCTGGTGGCATCTGACTCAGATGATGAAAATGAACCTGCGTTGGTCCGAACTGCTTTGGATCGTTATCGAGCAGAACCCGTCATCAGCATGGATACATGTCCCCTGGAATGATAGTTGAAGCATGAAGGGACATATGAATCTTTAGCGCATCTGGCACGTAAATATCTTGCGTCACCGGCTACAACAGTGCCATGTGAACGCCTGTTGTTACTTTCAGGTGACACTGTAAACAAGAAGCGGGCAGCATTATCTCCTACCAATTGTAACCAAACTTGTTTGTCTGAGCAATTGGCTGAAGTAGGACTGAATGCACTGGTAGGCTCTAAAGCTTTACATTGTCTTATTTTTGAGTGCAGTTATTTTTTGGACATAATTCTACATTTGTAAGTTCAACTTTCATGATAAAAAGATTGCACTCCAGTACTTGTATAAGGTGAATTGAAATATACTATTTCTTTTGTTTTTTACAGTGCAAATATTTGTAATCAAAAATAAATATATGTATTCTGTGTTGTAATTGAAATTAATATATTTGAAAATGTAGAAATCCAAAAATATTTTTAAAAAATGGTATTCTATTATTGTTTAATAGTGCGATTAATCGTGCAATTTTTTTAATTGCTTGACAGCCCTAGTTATTTTGGATAAGGTAATTTCTGAAAGCTGCTGGAAAAATAACATGCCTGAGCACAATTAGCCAATCAACATTTGTTCTAAAGAAGAGACCTTTCTAATTTGGCATTTCATTGACTGTGAGTGTTCTCTGATTCAGTATTGTGCTTAAGAGTTCAAGGGTGGAGACTTCTGTAAAAGCTTAGAAGATTCCCTCCATCCCATGTAGATCAGTTAAATTTTTCTTGAATGAAATAATGTATTTTCAAATTGCCTCTGGATTCTATTATTGCTCCAAACAACAAAAAAGCCATTGCTCTTCAAAAAAAGAACAGGAGTACTTGTGGCACCTTAGAGACTAACAAATTTATTAGAGCATAAGCTTTCGTGGGCTACAACCCACACGAAAGCTTATGCTCTAATAAATTTGTTAGTCTCTAAGGTGCCACAAGTACTCCTGTTCTTTTTGCGGATACAGATTAACACGGCTGCTACTCTGAAACCTGTCATTGCTCTTCAAATTACACTTCCTGATACTGCAGGTGAGCAGAAGCGCCTACTTTTGTATGTAAATGAAGCCTTTAGAAAGAATAACCTCTTCTTTCAGATAGCACACAAATAAACCATGCTCTTGTAGGAGCAAAATATTTAATCAAAGGAATTTTTACAGATGTAAAATAAACAGAATTAATGAACAAAGAGGGTAAAGACCTCCATGTTAATTTATTCATAAAAGTGCTAAAGCATTCTGTCACACAGAGATCAGAGGAGAATGCCCATGTAATATGCCAAGGTATGTGGAGCAACTATGATTTTAGCCAAATTGAAAATGAACAAGAACCTCTTGGATGTATCCAAAGAAACAAACCAAACCAAAAGATCAGTATTTATGACATTTCAAGGTAATTTGTGCAGCTATATTACTATACAAGTACCAATGCTAATGTGCATTTGTAGCTAATAGGATAACATAATGGAGTAATGAATTTATTAATTCAGCTCATTTACTGAAAGAATGAGAGCTCTGTGTGAGACACATCTGTAAACGATACCCGTGCTTTTTGTTTTGCGGTTGTGGCTGTGGTCACATGTGTGCAGATGTGGTCACCCCATCTCGAAAAAGATATATTGGAATTGGAAATGGAAAAGGTTCACAAAAGAGCAACAAAAATGATTAGGGGTCTGGAACGGCTTCCGTATGAGGAGAGATTAATAAGACTGGGACTTTTCAGCTTGGAAAAGAGACGGCTAAGGGAAGATATGATTGAGGTCTATAAAATCATGACTGGTGTAGAGAAAGTAGATAAGGAAGTGTTGTTTACTACTTCTCATAACGCAAGAACTAGGGGTCACCAAATGAAATTAATAGGCAGCAGGTTTAAAACAAATAAAAAGGAAGTATTTCTTCACACAACACACAGTCAACCTGTGGAACTCCTTGCCAGAGGATGTTGTGAAGGCCAAGACCATAACAGGGCTCAAAAAAGAACTAGATAAATTCACAGAGGATAGGTCCATCAATGGCTATTAGCCAGAATGGGCAGGAATGGTGTCCCTAGCCTCTGTTTGCCAGAAGCTGGGAATGAGTGACAGGGGATGGATCACTTGATGATTAACTGTTCTGTTCATTCCCTCTGGGGTACCTGGCATTGACCACTGTCAGAAGACAGGATACGGGGCTAGATGGACCTTTGGTCTGACCCAGTTGGGCCATTCTTATGTTCGTATGGTATTTTTGTACTTCTTTAATTTAATATTGTACTATAGATAGTATCATAGTAGTAGTACAACGGTAAATATTGAAGTACCATTTTCATTCTAAAGCCTCTTGTTGCTGAAAATTCTCACATTAGCTCTCAGTCCAAAACTGATTATTTTTAAAGTAAATAAAAAAATATATAGTGTTGGAGTTACCTGAATGTGAAAATAAAAAGTGCTTATGTGACCGGGGTCCCAGTGGGGGCCAGCTGTGGTCACTCAATTAGGGTGAATTGCAAAGAATGGGGCAGACAATCCCCAAAGATGGTGGATATTCCAATACTTAGATTTACCAAACCAGCATAAAACTCTGGTTACTCAGAAGTCCAAACAACACAGTCCCTTAAAGTGATCTGGCCCCAGGCCTCCATCCAGGTACCCAAGTCAAATATGATGATTTTTGAAAATCTTATTTCACCATATGGAAGAAAAGGTTCTACCAATCCCAAAGGATCGGACACATTATCTCCCAGGTTATTGAATATTTCAGATCTTACCCAAATACATGCTACAGCCAATTCTTATTAACTAAACTAAAATTTATTAAAAAATAAAAGAGAGAGAATAGGTTAGAAGATCAATATACATACAGACATTAGTTCAATCCATTGAGGTTCAGATTTATTGCAAAGATGGTGAGCTTCGTAGTTGCAAAGATTTCGTTTAGAATTTAGTTCATAGGTTATGGTCCAGTGTCCAATACCATTTCAGGGCGTTCCAGTTTAGGACTGGGATTTCAGTCCTTATGGCTTAAACTTCCCCCGATAAAGCTTAAGCAGATCTGAGATGACAGAATCAGGACCCGAGGGTCTTTTATACAGTGTTCTAGCATCCACTTGACCACAGAGTCCTGGGTAAACAATATGCTTTTGATGTGACCTTCTGTTTTCTAAACACCACCAGTAATTAGTTACACAAATTAACATAGGGAAATGTATCCATTAGGCAGTCTTTAAACTTTAAAGAGACATATAGACAATGACATTACTTCACCCAAGATTCATCTAAATGTTAATATTTCCTTTTGATCTCTGAATTAACAGGAACTGTCTGTTTACATGCTAGCATCCAAGATACACACAATTAGTATCACTTCTAATTTCTAACAATATAGGTTTGCATTTCAAAGTTATAGCCTACCTAGCCACAGAATGGCCCCTAATTACCATTTCTAACATGTCTTTAAAGGTCAGCTTTGGGTCATCCAGCCTGCAAGCTGTTTAACCCTTTCTGGCCATGAGTTATATTTTGTATAAAATTTGCTGCAATTATATAGCAGTTGTAGCAATAATGATTTGCATGGTTATATTTTAATTAGACAATATCACAGCTTTGTTTAGTTGCCTTTGTGTGCTTTGACTACTGAAAACAAGCTATGATATATATAGTATGTACGTTAGAAGAGACTGGGTACTGTGTGTTTTTTGTAGAAATTTGGTTTTGAAATAAACTTTTGGAGGCTTAAAAATAGCTCACTGAATATAAACGGTATGTCACAATAACCTCAAATTGTATACTGAGATTTGCATGGGTGGCTATTTGAATCTATGATCATTCAAATGCAGGAAAAGGTGAAAGTAGTGGGAAGGGAGACCGACGCCAATGAAATTTACATAAACTCTGCTGAGTTTGGATTGTCTGCTCATCTCCCTTTACCTACAACAAGCACTAGCCATCATTTCCCGCCCCAAAATTTATGTCCCACACACTGGTTTAGAAAATTTTAACATGAAATTTAAAGTAAAAAAACCCAAAACTCAGATAGTGACAAAGCAATTGAGCAACCACATCATGAAATAAACTTCAGTCATAATAATTTGCAACTGTAGGGGGTGTGCAGTTCATGTGCTCTTTGGTGCATAAATATGTCTAATTATTCTACTCCATCACTATGGTATCTGAGGACCATAAAGTCTATGAGCCAAGTGTGGTGCAGCCACTTTGCACAGAACACAAATGTAATCTAGCCCTAAACACAATTTAACTGATGCACAAAGTACGGGAAAATATACGGTAGTGTAGAGTTAATGTAGCGGCACATATACCACATTCTTTTCTTAGTGCAGGAGGGGAAAGGAGTCCCACGGTCCTTATCTGCATTTTCCCTCTGCAGTTTTTGCAGCCAAGTTTAGGAGTCTTCTACGAGACAAGAGGATCAGCCCTCCACTCAGCAGCAGCAAGATCAAGGCAGTGCAAAGGGAATTGTAAGCCACTTTTGCACACACGTGCACACACACACACACACACACACACACACACACACTGCTCTGAACTGTCTAGCCACACCCCAAAATCTGGCCCTGTTTGTACAGATACAATTGTGAGCAAACCTCTACACACATATTAGCATCGTCATTAAAACAAGGTACATCTGGAGCTGGTGCACAATAAAGTCATGGTTTATAATCCTGAACTTCAGAACCAATTAAATCTCTAGATGCTTGCCACTAACCCGGACAATATATATTACATCACTGTTAGGAAGTCCCAAACTCTGAGAAGTGCACACACAAACATGTATCTGGGCAAAAAGGCAATGATATAAGCAGTTTAAAGTTCCAACAAGATTTCAGACACATGGACATACACCCTGATTCTGCAAACTTATGCACGTACTTAACTTTTCCCCCTGCAGACCGTCCCATTGACTTAAATGGGATTACTTAGCTAATAAGGTGAGGGAAGTGAATCGGTCTTTGTAGGGTCAGAGTCATACAAAATTTCATACACACAGAAGCCAAGAGAATTTTGCGAGTATGGAACACATTGCTATATCAGGTGTCACTTGTGGCGACAAACCACAGATGATGATACCATTAGCCCAGGGTACAGAACCCGAATCTGCTTTATATGTCTAACATTTGATAAAATGTTACACAAATAGGAGCAGCAAGCTGTGTTATCTATGGCCTGGTCTACACTACACAGTTAGGTTGATGCAAGGCAGCTTACGTCGACCCAGTTATGGATGTGTCTACATTAAATTTTTGCTCCCGCTGATGTAAGAGCCCCGCTATGCTGATTTAACAACATCGCCTCCCCAAACAGCGTAGAGTCAGGGTCGATGTGGTTAGGGCGATGCAGTGATATTGTACACACTGCATTACTTACATTGACTGTTACTGGCCTCCAGAAGCTGTCCCACAATACCCCACACTGACTGCTCTGGTCACTGTTGTGAACTCCACTGCCCGGGGTCAGGTGGACAGGAAGCCTCCTCTCCCCTTTAAAGCCCTTCACATTTTTAAAATTCCTTTTCCTAGTTGCCTGGCTTGGCGAGTACACCCAGCAGCTCTACCTTGTTGCATGTAACTGCCCAGCTGACCATGCCAAGTACATGCTGCAGACATGGTCCTGACAGGAGCAGACAGGAGATACTGGATCTCCTGGGCCTGTGTGGAGAAGAGGCTGTGCAGGCACTGCTCCGATCCAGTCATAGAACATGGACCTCTACGAGCAGGGGATGCATGAGAAGTGCTTTAGAAGGGACCAGCCTCAGTGCCACATGAAAGCTGTGGCAGGCATAGCAGAAGGCCAGGGAGGACAACAATTTATCTGGTGCAGAGCCACAGACCTGCCGCATTTACAAAGCGCTGCAAGCCATCCTCGGTGGAGACCCAACACCACTACCCGCAAGAGCACTGTGGATACTTCTAAGGAGCCTGAGTCACTGACCCCTTGCCATGAACAGCAAGGAGGAAGAAGTGGATGAGGAAGAGGAGTATGGGGGACAGGCAACCGGAGGATCCAGCAAGCCAGGACATGTTTTTGACTCCACCACAGTCCAACCAGTCCTGACAGTTGAGCATGGGCAAGCCTGATCCAGGGGTAGAAAGTATGCAGTTTGCTTTGAAATTACAGGGATGGAACCAAAGTAGCAGGACACATCTGTTGATTTACTCCTTTTTACTTGTACTAGAGAGGTGGTGAAACCACCAAGAGAGGTAGAGTCGCTATCTGCTTTTAATTCCCATCTAAAGTTAGGCAGAGGAAGCCACATGGAGCAGTTTGTTTATGTGCACCAGGATGTCCTGTGAATCCTCCATAGAGATCTCAATGAAACTTTCATGGAGGTTCTCTGCAATCCTCTGCTGAAGGTTTCTGGGGAGGGCTGCCTTATTTCTTCCACCACGGTTGGACACTTTCCCATGCCACTCAAGCGATTACTTCAGCTGGTACCATTGCAGTACACAGGCTAGAAGCGTCCGGGCCCAGGCAGCATCGGGATGCCAGCAGCAGCAGTGCTCTCTCTGCCTCTGTTACCCTCAGGAGTTAAATATCAACTAAAATCATCAGTGCCTATGGAAAACGGTGACAGTATTGAGTTCCATTGCCCTATACAGCTATACGTATGCCTGTTCCCCCCTCAATTTCCCAACCCACCACCCCCAAGGGCCATACTCTCACCGGGGATGTTGCTGTGACTGGCTTCATGCTGTATCAGTCCCAAGGAGAAGTGAGAATATAGTGCTTACAACTTCTGGAGATCAAGGAGAGTGAGTTCAGTATCCTAAGTTTTGACTTCCATTGTGAATACACTGACAATGGTACTTCCGTGTGTTGTATCTGCAGCTGCTGCCATTGTGGCCTTCAGAGTATCCCCCTCCACGCCCACGGAACACCTGAGCTAGATGAGGCGAAAAGAGGATCCGGAATGACACGTTCCAGGAGATCCTGCAAGCCTGTGCTGCATCAGAGAACGAGAGGATCTGCATCAGAGAACTGGAGGATCACCCGTGCAGACAGAATGGAGAAGGAAAGAGTGGAGAGGAGAAAGGCCCAGGAGTCCCAGCAGGAAAAGGAGAGGGAGATGCTACAGTACATAATGGGTACATTGCCCAGAGGCACAGTCTTGCATAGAAGGAGGCAATTAGTGGCTCTGCACACCTGCTACACAATGGCCCCTGCAATGGATTTCCTGACTCCAAATTGATACGTGACTGACCAGTAACAATCTGGTGTTGCAAGTTTCTACAGTGCAATCACCACTCGCTTCTGAACTGTCAGTAGGGCTCTGATTTTGGTGTCCCTGCACCATAGGGCTGGGGCCAGTTCGGCACACAGATCCAGCAGTATGGCCTTGCTCATTCAAAAGTTCTGCAGCCACTGCTCATCATCCCAAACCTGCATGACAATGCGATCTCTCTAGTCAGCGCTTGTTTCTTGAGCCCAGAATCAGCCCTCCACCATCTCCAGCTGCTCTGTGAATGCCACCAACAACCTTGAATTGTTTCTTTCTATGTCCCACAGCAATCTAGTCTCCAAGGAATCATCATGTTCCCCACGGCTCACCTTGCAGCTCTGCAAATACTGCAGGATCATGCGCCCTGTGCCTGCAACATTCATGACAATAGTGCAAAGCTGTGCAGGCTCCATGCTTCTGTCAGAGATGGTGGACACTGAGGATAGACATGCGAGTTTGTGAGGATTTTTTAAAAGAAGGCATGAAATATTATGGGATGCAGATGAAATTATGGGATGGAGAACACTGTATTATGGGAAATTGACCCCATGCATCCAGTCTCCGCTTCACAACTCATTTCAGTCCCACGAGACATTGCAAAAACTTCCCAAAACACCCTGTCCTGGAGGGTGGTGAGTTGCACAGTGGGATACCTGTCTATGGTGCACTGCTCTCTGCATTGATACAAGCACTCCTTGTAGTGTAGACATGGCCTATGTTCAACAGGCTATTTTGTTTGAGGAACAGGAAGAAAGCTCACCTCATAGAATGATGGTTTATAAATCGTTATGGCTTGTTAGGTCAGCTCTGGCTCTAATGAATTGTCCGTAAGAGAACAAGCTATAATTTACGCAAAGTCATCCTTTGTGGGTTTAAATATTTTACTGTAAAAGGTGCCACAGTCTACACATTTTCAACTGTTTCCTCTAAACTAGGTCATGATGAATAAAATGTTACACTGGGAGGGAAACAAAGCTGACAAATCCAAATGACCTCGTACTAACCATGTTTGAAGGCCAGAAGGTGACATACCTTAGGTCATGTTTTGCATTCTAATGTGAAGCCAACTAAGCACATTAACATCTGCAAGTCACACCACTGATGCCTGTACCCATACATTAACTACTGTTAAAACTTGTTAGAGTCCATAAACAGCTGCTTATCAGAAATAAACCGATTTGTCAAGAACGGTTGAAATGCATGTCCAAGCAGCTGAGTTAGACAGAATGGTTTCTGGTGGAAGAGTTATTCTTCAAGGGAAAAATCCTTCTGTGAAACCAACTCCCTATCTACCACCTTCTATTTCCCACTCTCTTCTGAAGCTGTTCCTATAAAAATGATAAATAAAGCATTTGGAACTCATTTCTGTATCCAATCTGCTGCTGCTTTCCCCCCCTCTTTTTTTAAATGGACCTAGTCAAGTTAATTTTTTTAACTCAGAAATGGTGATGGTAGAAGTGGATATTTTGGAAACACAAGACAAAAAGGAAGTTACTTTTGTAAAGAGACAGAGAATGTGGTAGTGCTTGCAGTAGTAAACAGAGCATGATACTAATTGGCAGAAGCCTGACACTAAACAAAAATAATGTGTTCTCCAAGAAATACCTAATTTGCTGTGCAGAGTGCCAGATATGTGAGAATCTCAGACCTTTACAGTTATTCATCCATGAAGACTCCTCTATTGCATTTCCTGTTTGCACAGTTATGGGAAACTTCCCTTAGAACACATATTTGAATGTCCCAGATTTTGCATCAAACATACTTCAGGATTAGGAGCCAACTTTAAAAAAATATTTTTTATATAAAAAGAACTCTAATCCTTTTAAAAAAAAATCAATTTCTAAACTGAGAAATTTGGATATGGCTGCCACCGAACAAAGAACAAAATATGAAATGCCAAGACTCCTCTTTCCCAGCAAATTGCCTGCTAAGAAACAGTGGGTTCCAGTTGTGTTTCTTTTTAAGTAGCATCTTATATCTATGAAGGAAGAGGTAGCAAGGAGATTTGTTCCTCTCTTTGGAGGAATCTTAATAGCTTTTTTTTTTAAAATCTTACTGTCACCCAGATACTACGATGACCATCTTTTTATGTATATGAAAATAATTTCACAGAGTCGTTTTTAAAAGCCACAATCCAAACAAAACAACCACCAGCCTGCCATGTAGATTTATATCCTGTTCTGTTCCTTTACTAGGAATGTGGCTGAACTTTATGTGAATATTGCCAAAGCAAGGTTTACATTCCTGTTCTATACAGCTGGATGCCCATCCGGCTGCTGCCAGGATTGAGAAAGGGGAAAACCAACTAAAGCTTGGGTTGCCGGCTATGCAGCAGTCAGCATAACTCAATGGCATCAGTTCCATGAGAGGAATGCTAATGAGCATAACTGGCAGCATAAACCTGTTCCTAGGAAGCAAACTAACAACAGGGAAGGAGAAGGACTGAATGCTCACGCTTGAAGTCTGGCTATAGAGTATGAACAGCAATGTCTAGGGTTGATTTTTAATATCCAAATATAGTTAAATTCAGAGCGGAATAACATGATCACTTTAAGGAATCTAAATATTACAGACAAACAGAAATACCATCAACCTGACTGTATGGCCTTGCTTTGCTCGGCCAAACAAAACAGCGAGAAAGGGTGGGATTGTCTGTGCTACAGATGCTTCAGCGGTATAGCTACGCTGCTGCAGCTGTGCTGCTGTAACGCCACATTGCAGACACTTGTTAAAGGGTTTTTTTTTCTGTCAATGTAGTTAATCCACTCATTGAGAGGGCATAGGTAGGTCAATGGAAGAATTCTTCCGTCAACCCAGCAGTGTCTATACCAGGGCATAGATCAGCTTAACTTTGTCTCTCAGGGATGCAAATTTTCCCACACCCCTGAGTAATGTAGCTAGCTTGACCTAAGTTTTAGGTGTAGACAAGGCCTGTGTGAGTGAATGAGTGAATCGGCAAGGTGATCTTGCAATCAGACCCACATATCCACAGTGAAGCTCACCAGAGTTCAAGTACAGGGACAAGTGACTGCCTACACAGACCTGAATGCAGAATTCCAGTTCTACATAAGGTCTCTTGCCTGAACAGAGCTAGGAAACTCCCCAAGGTACTGTGCTAAGCTTTGAGCAGTAAGGTGGCAAAGCCCAGCACTGCTGGAACAATCATCCCAGACTGGAAAGACTTGCAACCAGGAGATGGATTTAGTTCCCAGCTGTGGCACAGATTTCCTGTGTTGCTTTGGTCAAGTCACTTAGGGCCAGACATTTAAAAGGTATTTAAGGCACCTAAAGATAAAGATAAGAACTTTTCCAATCCTAGTAGGTGCCTAGGTAACTAACCCTCAATGATTTCAATAAGACTTAGGCACTTAGGCACTTTTGAAAAATCTAGTTTCCCATCTGTAAAATTGAGATAATACTTCTTTTGACTATCTTATCTATTTAGACTACAAATTATTCAGGGCAGGAACTGTCTTTTGTTATGCATTCAGAAGACACCCAGTACAATCTCAATTGGGTCCTAATAAGTGCTACCATAATACAAATAGATAAGAATGGGACACTAGCCCTGAATGGATAGTAGGACAAGGGTTGGCAGGTTCTAGCAGAAACAGTCGTGGCAATGGTGGGTTCTCTCTTAATATGTAATCTTTCAACCAAGCTAGAATAAAAATGGTATGATTCTGATGACACTACATTACATATGCACTTAACTTTACACAATATGAGAAGTGTCATGGAAGTTTCTGGGGCTACTGTTAGTTAAGTTATGCATGTACATAAGTCCATATTAGATTGTATCCTAACTTTCTAAAGAATAAATCACACACATTCCGTTATGGAGTGGAATATAAAAATGAAAGCTAGATATTAAACATATGAAATATTTTCTCTTTATACTTAAGGAATAACAATTATTTTTACAATTCATATGAAGTTCTACACTTGTGTACCTAAGATAGTATAAAATGGTATGATTCTGATATTGTACTGTGTTATTTAAGAAACAGTACATGATCATGTGAAAACACTGATTGCTAATGCACGTGCAAAAGAGGGCCCTGTTAAGGTTGCACAATCTACCTTGACTTTGTCATTTCCACATTTTTGATGCTTTGCTTTGAAACCTTCGTGTTCTTTTAACATTCCGTATATACTCGAACATAAACCGGTTCGTTTATAAGCCAACCCCCCCAAGATGGATAAGTAAAAATGGAAATTTTTTTTGACCCATTCATAAAATTCAGGGGTCGGCAAACTTTATCTCCCGGGCCATCAGGATAAGCCGCTGGCGGGCCGAGATGGTTTGTTTACCTCAAGCATCCACAGGCACGGAGGTAAACCTAAGTAAACAAAGTGTCCCGGCCCGCCAGCGGCTTACCCTGACAGGCCGGGACAACAACTGGTGGGGAAATTTTGGGGGAGGAAGCTGGGGGTCAGGAGAGTAACCCCTCTGACCAACCCCCCCACATGACCCCACCCCTACCCCGGGACCCTCACATTCTCCCCATCCCATCCGTTCTCACCTTAGCTGGGGCAGGCCAGGGGAGAATGTCTCTGCTCCGGCCAGAGCTGCTCCGGCAGACCGGGCGGCACAGTCGCAGCCTGCCAGCCCCGGAGCTGCAGCTGCTTTGGAGGCTGGGGGGAGAGCAGCGTGGCCAGAAGCGGAGAGACTCTGGCCCCGCCTCTTCCCTTCTGGCTCTGCTGCCTCTCCTTGCCCCCTCTGTTGGGGGCGGGGCGGGGCCCTCTGTGTCCCACCTCTCCCTCTCTATACCCGTTCATAAGCCGACCCCCTTCTCTGATGCTTCCCTTTTTTACTAAAAAAAAAATCGGCTTATGAACAAGTATATACGGTAGTTTGTGCATAAGAATAAATAAAGACACTGTTCAACGCATGGCAAGTGCAGAACTATGTCCAGAATTACTACCTTATATGCAGGCATCATCCCCCATCAAGTTGAGGGCTGTGAAAGGGAAAAATAAATGAACATTATGTTTACAAATAATAATAAAAGGGAGCAACAAATAAGATGCCTGATACTAGAAAAGAGCAAAAATAATCTAGAGACTGTAAAGATATGGAAACAGTTAAATGAAACTAGACTTGAGTTATATGTCTGCTGTACAAGCTATTCTAGGTATGGCAAGCACTTCCCTTCCCCGCCTATGGACCCGGTCTGCAGCCAGACACGTGCAGGAGCTGTTCCCTTTCAGCCTCTGTTACTCTCAGAAGAGAGCTATCAGCTAAAATCACCACCGCCTGTGGAAAATGGTTCCAGTATTCAGTTCAGTTGCCCTATCTGCATACAATCATGCCTATGAGCTACTCCCCACAAACTTATTATCCCAACTTAGCCCACCTCCCTCCCTCCCCCCCACCCCACCCCCGAGCCATACTCACCTCTGGAACTGCCGGCCTGCTCTATGAATCCCCAGGAGGAGTGAGAATGTAGTGCTTGCAACTTGTGTGTATCAAGGGGAGTGAGTTCAGTATACCAGGTTTCCATTTATCTCGTGAAAACACACACAAGAGTACCACTCTGCATTGTATTTTTTGCAACTGGAAATGTGGCCTTGAGGGTCTCTCCATCCACACCAGCGGAGCTGCTCAGCCAGATTAGGAGGAGAAGAGGACACAGGATGACATGTTCCAAGAGATCCTGCAAGCCTCTGGTGCTTCAGATACCGAGCACAGGGCTTGGAGGATCAACCTCGCGGACAGAATGGACAGGGATAGAGTGGAGAGGCGAAAGGCACAGGAAAAGGAGAGAGATGTGCAGCAGGAGATGCTAGCACTTCTAAAGCAGCAAAAAAACATGTTGGAGACTCCTGTTGACCTTCAGGTTCAACAGACCCGTGCTCGCCTCCCTCTGCAGTCCATAGAGAGCTGCATTCCAGGACATCCCCTACTCAACCTACCGACCCACATTCCATGTGGAGGCCGGGGCCACTGCACTAAACTAAGCACTGCACCCCAGAGGACTGTACGGACAATCACATCCGCACATTCACTGACCTGTGCAAGACACGGTTGGTGTATGTGTTGTAAAATTTAAATGATTGTTCTGTCCCCTTCAAAGGTTCTTTTCCCTTTATTTATAAAGATTCATTCAGTTATAAATATGTCTGTTTGCATGGGTTTGGAATAAAAGTCTATTTATTGAAACTTAAAAAAAGGGAAGCATCAGAGAAGGGGGTCGGCTTCATTAGTTCACAACATATGCTGGCTGGGTCTGATATCATTCACAGATAATAACAATAGGTAAGGCTATGTTTTAGTCATGGGTATTTATAGTAAAAGTCATGAACTGGTCACAGGCAGTAAACAAAAGTTCACGGCCCATGACCTGTCCATGACTTGAATTATATACCCCTAACTAAAACTTGGGCCAGTGGGCCGCGGGTGCTCTGAGGGACGGGGGGCTCAGGAGTGTGCTGTGGGTTCTGGGGGGGTGGGCAGCGGTGCACGGCCTGGGACCCCCGCTGATGCTGGGTGGGGAAGGTTGGTGGGGCTGGCCCACCCAGCTCTGTGCGGCTCCCCGGAAGCAGATTTCATGTCTCTGCATAGGGGGAGGGAAGGCCAGGGAGGCGCCGCACGCTGCCCCGCCACAAGCACTGGCTCCGCAGTTCCCATTGGCTGTGGTTCTGGCTGCTGGAGCAAATTTTTCTCCGTGGGTGCTGCAGCGCCGCAGCACCCATGGAGTAGGCGCCTATGGCCACACCAGCTGCTGCAGAAGTCATGGAGGTCTGGGAAAGTCACGGAATGCATGACTTCCGTGACCTCCATGACAGACACACAGCCTTAACAATAGGTGCATTTGCAATGTTATATTACTATGCATAAATGGGGGACATGATAGCAGTTTTCAGGTATCTAAAAGGGTGTCATAAGGAGGAGGGAGAAAACTTGTTCACCTTAGCCTCTAAGGATAGAACAAGAAGCAATGGGCTTAAACTGCAGCAAGGGAGGTCTAGGTTGGACATTAGGAAAAAGTTCCTAACTGTCAGGGTGGTTAAACACTGAAATAAATTGCCTAGGGAGGTTGTGGAATCTCCATCTCTGGAGATATTTAAGAGTAGGTTAGATAAATGTCTATCAGGGATGGTCTAGACAGTATTTGGTCCTGCCATGCGGGCAGGGGACTGGACTCGATGACCTCCCGAGGTCCCTTCCAGTCCTAGAATCTATGAATCTATGAATATGGCACTCATTACAAGGTTCATACTGGAATGCAAAACAACTGTGGCAGACAGAGTACACTACAGCAATACACATTACTGGGGCTCACTATTAAAAAATTCTTTCCAAGCCTCCCTGAGCCCCCGTTGAGTTCTTCTTAGAGCCCTGGTACCTGGCTGCTCAAAATCAGCAGACAGTCATTCTGTCTCCGCTCTCCACCCTGACGGAAACTTTCCCTCCTGTGCTTCACAGATATTATGAAGCACACAGCACGCAGCTAAAGCAATTGGGATATTTTTTCCACGGAGTCTAATCGCATGAGTAGACAGCACCAGCGGCCTTTCAAACAGTCAAAGGCACATTCAACTGTCATTCTGCACTCTCTGAGCCTGTAATTGAAGCGCTCCTTGCTGGTGTCGAGGTGGCCGGTGTATAGCTTCGTGAGCCAGGGGAGTAAGGCTGGGTCTCCCAGGATGACTATTGGCATTTCAATATCACCAATGGTAATCCTCTGGTCTGGAAAGAAAGTCCTTGCTTGCAGGTTTCTGAACAGGCCTGTGTCTTAAAGATGGGTGTGTCATGTGCCTTTCCTAGCCATCCCATATTAATGTCAGTAACAGCCGTTCCATTGATATACTCTGTGGCAAGGTGGTGTGGTGCCAAAATAGGTATATGTATGCTTGCCATCTATTGCCCCATCGTAGTCCGGGAACCCCATTGCTGCAACACGACCCACTATGTGCCCAAGTCACAGTCCTTCGTAGCAGGATGCTATTAATGGCCCTGCACACTTGCATGACAGCAACCCCAACAGTGGATTTTCCAACTCCAAATTGATTGCCGGTTGATTGGACTCCATCTTCCATTTCAAGCTTTCACACAGTGATTGCCACTTGCTTCTCCACTCTCATTGCAGCTCTCATTTTGGTGTTGCTGCACTGGGGATTGCTGAGGTGAGCTCTGCACACACTTTCAGGAATGTGCTGTTGCACAGGGCCGTAGCAACAAAGAACGTGGCCCCCTCCGAACATATGTCCGGGCAGGGCCCCTTACAATGCAGAAACTGGAATGTGGTATTTATTTTGCCACTTTTAGGGGCCCCCTTCCTTGCGGGGCCCCCTCCGGTCGGAGGGTACGGAGGGCGCTCGCTACGCCTCTGGTGTTGCACATTCAAAAGTTCTGCAGCCACTGCTCATCATCCCAAACCGACATAAGGATGTGATCCCACCAGCCAGTGCTTGTTTCTCGGGCCCAGAACGGGCACTCCACCATCTGCAGCTCCTCCATGAATGTCAACAACTACCTTGAATTATTTCTTTCTATGTCCCACAGCAAGCTAGCCTCCAAGGAATTGTCTTGTTCCCTGCGGCTCTGCAAATACTGCAGGATCAGGAGCATTTTGCTTGCAACGCTCATCACAATTATGCAGGCTGTGCAGGATCCATGCTTCTCACAGAGACGGTGGACACACAGGTTTGTGAGGTTTTTGAAAAGAGATGCAAAGCATTATGGGATACAGATACAATTATGGGATGGAGAAAATTGCATCATGGGATGTTGAAACTATGTTCCCAGTCATCCCTGTGCGACTCATTTGCCCCCAGGAGGCATTGCAAACCCTTCCCACTGTGCGCTAGATCATGGCAAGTTGCACAGTGGGCTAGTTACCCACAGTGCACTGCCCTCTGCACTGATGCAAGCACTGCTAGTGAGGATGCACACCGCCAATACAAGGAGCGAAATGTGGACATGCAAAAGCGATTTAATTACTCTGGCGGCTGTATATCAATGTAATTTAGGTTGACTTAAATTTTATAGTGTAGACTTGCCCCAAGACTTTAAACTAGAACCTAATAAAATAATTAGCATAATTGTTTGGGGAAAAAACAGCATCTCTGTTGGCTTTGATAAAAGAGAAATTCATATCTCCTCTTCACAACAGATGCCAAGACCTCACAAGTAGGAAAAACAATATCTCAAGTTGAGTCCCCCTGAGATGATGTGCAAGGTCAAAGCCTTAACGTTCTTCAGCTCTTGAATCCAGTTCTTCACTTTTACACAAGAAAAGTTAGACCCTTCACTGTAGTCCTTCTGTTGTAACTAAACTTCAGTTTGATACTTGTTAGTCTTCTCTGAGATATATAAAATAGTAAAATCTGCAACTTCCTGTACTTATCCATGAGAGGCTTTTTCTTTTACCTCCATTTCTCCTTTTTAGTTTACTGTTGGGGTTTTTTTTTTTTCATTTGGTCAGTTTTCTGAAGATCAAGCGGGAAAGGCAGTGCTTCATTACAATTGTACTGTCTTCCTTTTAAACTTACCGTACTTTAAAAAAAAAATTAGAAATGAGAGACATTTACATTCCCAATTACCCACTTGTATTAGATATTCCACTCTCTCTGTATCCTTAAGTCCTTATGATCCTGGAGTGTTACAGGTCTTAAAACTATATAGCCTTCCATCAGAAATAAAGCAGGAAGCAAAAGAGCAAGTAGGAATTTTTGGAAACCAATTATTTTAGGCCTAATCAAGAAGATGTACTATTATTAAGATCACATTAAGAGCTACTCACAGTAATCACAATGATTCAGTATGTAAGGCTTTCTTCTCCGCCATGGCATTTCTGAAAGCCATTTTGACCTTGGAATTTGAGCTTTGTCTTGGCTTTGCATGGCTATGCTACAGCAGTGCTATTATGATAAGTACTGAATTTGAATTCACAAGTGATCTCAAAGAACTTCTACAGTTACTCCTAATAGGAAATTCAAAATATGGGATGATTTTAATACCTAGTACAACTATAACCATCAGATTAATGAACTTCAAACCTTCACAGGACTCAGAATCAGTTTTAATGTAGTATCTCAGAACAAAGTTGTAGTTTTTCCCTCTACTGCTAGCCTTTAGCTACCAGTCTGACCTGTCACACACAGGCCAATTGCCTTTTTCCTCATGCCATAATAAGAGCTGTCAGCTAGTGCTGACACATTCCCATTTCATTCCTCCACATAAAGATGGTGTATTATTCGTAAGAACAACTGCTTGACTAGAACTGTAGCAGGGCTGGGGTAAAACATCTAAAGAGAAAATTCGCTTACACTAAAGACTCACATTTGAACTCTCTCTGGATTGGGTTTTATTGCAGTGGTTCTGGTTTAATCCAAATTGACACTCATTTGTCAAGAGTCTCTGGCTGCACTTCCTTCCAGACAATTCTACTAGCAGTAAACTCAAATACACTAGAACAAAAAAAGTGCAAGTCATATAAGTAGCTCCTCTATTTCCCCAGAGCATCCTTCCTTGGCTTCTGGTCAGCACATCCCCTTCTCTCTCCTTTTAGTTGAGGATCCTAAATAGGCTCCATGGCACTTAATTACCGACAATCTAGTAATGCCTCCCTTAGCTACCTCTCATTCCTGGCTGGGAATTAATGCCATCAAGCCTCAGGCCATGGTCTGGCTTGGTGGGACATTGCCTTAGGGATGCCACTGGGACAGGACTTCAGAGTGTGTAGAAATTATGGGGTTACCCTGTCACAGAATGCTTAAACATGATGTGAACATGTTGATCCCAGATGTTCTCTCTGCCGAGGATGACAGGAATATTGAACTATTTCGCCACAGCATAATATACTGGAAAATCAGTTTTGTGATACAAGATATGAGAAGTGTGAAGCAGCAGCCACATGCTTGCTACATTCCAATTCTGATGAACTCACATCTGGATTAAACCATGCAGTAGTTTGCCCCTGGGGATGGTTGCTCACTTTCACATCTGATACCATAAGGGTCTGTCTTTGAAACTGGCTGCCCTATAGCAACTTCAGATCAATCTTTCCTTTTCAGAGGTATAATATTTGGAAAATAAAACGAGCTACAGTAGCACATATTTTTCAGTTTCTGGACTCTTAGTTGGCTTTGATACCCAACAATGTCAAATAAAAAAACCTTTTGCAAAATTATAAATCAATAATTTTAAAAATCCATTTCCTCCGAGTATTAATGTGACCTGCAAGTCTAAAGAATTTTCTTTCTGTAAGATTTACTGACAGACAAATTACTATATGTTGATACCAAATGTTTAAACCTGACCAGGGAAAAGCAGTTGAAGGGTTTGTACCTCACTGTAAATGACACATGTTTTAGTCCATGTTATGAGCTGCAAAGAGAACTCTGCAATGTTTTCAGTTGAGGTCTATGGGGTAACAATTAGTACAAGAGTTCAAACAAATAATGACTCACAGGGTTAGACAGCGGTCCTGGGAACAATCTCCATGCAGTGAAGAATGACGGTAGTACTTTCTTGCTACTTCCTGAAGTATGCATACAGAGGAAGTTAAAATGTAAAATGAATGTATGTGTTCTGTTCAAAATGAGCAGCCAGGTTATTTATGGGTTTCACCAAGTACTACAATTCTTACTGTTTAAATTATGATTATTATATATTGGAAAGCACTCTCATGAGGAAGTGCTTACAAAAGTAAGTTGTTCTGCTTTTCCAATTTTTTTTAAGATAACAATTCTTATGGCATTATTGTGTACACATTTAGCGAACTCTAAAGGGTACCTAACTTTCTCTGGTTGCATGCACTGTGCCACTCTTGCCAAATTCACATTCGACTATGCCAAATTCAGCCATGTACTAGTGCAAGAATCAGCCTAGCCCACAAGGAAAATGAGGTGCTGTCAAGATGGATTAAACAGTAGTGGATTCAAGCTAGTTATCCGAGAAACCTTAGAAAGCTCTGTTAATGCCTTTCACTGTGAAAACCTGGGCTGCTCACTAAAGCTGCTCATGGGAGGGCAGGTATCAGCTAATACAATTGTTTTTAAAAACAAAAGAAAACATATTTTGAAATAAAATGTTATTGAATTTTCAGGGTGAAATCCTGGTCCCATTAAAATTATTGGGAAAGCTCTCATTGATTTCAAAGGAACCAGATTACACCCACACAATTTTAGCAAAACAAAACGCCCAGTGTGATGGATTTACAGACGGTACAGGGCTCACAATGGTAGGGGCTGCCAACTTGGCCACACACCACTTAACAGCCCCCATCCCCGCCACCAACCATGTAAATGGTGCAGGGATGTTTTCACAGTAGTGTAGCACAGGGTAAATGCAGATAAAGTTTACTCACTTCTCATTTCCAGAATATGGAGTTTAGTTTAGGTTACTTTACCCCTCCCTTTTTAAAAAAAAACCTACCACAACAGTCTTCAGACCTAGAAAGTCACCTGCTTTTCTCAGGGGTCCTGTGGAGGAGATTTGTTTAAAATTTGTGTTACTTCCTAGGAAGAGTGAGGAGGAGAGATTTCTGCTTTGGCTGAAGGAAAGCAGCTTTCAAGCTTCCTTAAAATCCTAGCAAGTGAAACATATAAAAAGGGTCACCCGTCTTTAGATAAAGATAGGGACAGAAGAACTGCTCGCAGGAGACTCTTTGGGTATGCGTACACTGAAAAAAATTAAAAAAATAAAAAACCCCACAGCAGCGAGTCTCAGAACTTGGATCAGCTATGGGGCTTAAAATAGCAATGTAGACATTTGTATTCCACTCTGGCTGGAGTTCGGGCTCTGAGATCCATCCCTCTCAATGGGTTTCAGAGCCCAGGCTCCAGTCCGAATGGGAACGTCTGCATTGCTATTTTGATCTCCATAGCACGAGCCCCACGAGCCTGAATCAGTTGACCCGGGCTCTGAGACTCATTGCTGTAGGGGTGGGGGTTACGGTATTGATGTACCCTTCCTGAACAGAAGTCTAGACAGGAAGCTTGTGAGAGAAGAGATTGGTTATATTTGTTTTGCTTTAGAGTCAAAAGGTTGTTAAACCATATGATAGGAAATACAGCCTGTGACTCAGCCACCTTGATTTTTAGTTTTCTGTAGCACTATGAAAGCTGTAAGCAAATCTGAAACCCCAGATTAGGTATTTCTTCACTTGGATTTTTGGTTAGTGTTTGTTGAACTGTCCCTGAGCTGCAACATTATAGAATACCCGTATGAACACTGTGTGAAACTGGAGGTAAGGTTAAGTACATATCAGTCACTTGAGGGTAGGAACATTACAGTGGCATTGTAATTATCCCCAAAACAGGCACTACAAACAAAGGAAATTCAGAGTTAAACTTACACTTAAAAGATACCCGAACATATTAAAGTACAGAATTCCATAGTTAAGGAACCCAATCTTTATGGCATCCAGTAATGACACCATGCAATAACCATACTTTAGTGCCCCATAGTTTTTGTGATGACAGACTACACCGAGACTGCTGTTTAAAGCTACAATACACTTTCTCTTTTCTTCTTTTTCCCTCATGGGCCCTATTTTGATAAGCAGAAAGCATGTGTTTTTCAATCATGTAAATTTAATGTGACAAAAAGCCCTGTTAAAATGCAGACTAAAATGTGTTAGCAGACAGCATTGCAGTCTAGAGGCAAGACTAGACTAAGGGTATGTCTACACTACCCGCCGGATCAGCGGGCAGCGATCAATCCAGCGGGGGTTGATTTATCGCATCTAGTATAGACGTGATAAATCGATCACCGAGCGCTCTCCCGTCGACTCCTGTACTCCACCGCCACAAGAGGAGCAGGCGGAGTCGATGGGGGAGTGGCAGCAGTCGACTCACCATGGTGAAGACACTGCGGTAAGTCGATCTAAGTACATCAACTTCAGCTACATTATTCACATAACTGAAGTTGCGTAACTTAGATCAATTCCCCCCCCTAGTGTAGACCAGGCCTAGAACACAGCCAACTAACATGGCTTCAAACCTCTGATACATCCATGTCCACACTAAGCTTTATGAAATCTAAAAGTGGATCCCGGGACAGCACCCTGGAAAGAATCTCAGCATCTTCCCAATCCCAGCAGCAGGGCAGGAACTATGCTTTTCATCAGAGTTTCTAGGAACCTCACTAGTGAGTGTTTTTTTCCCCACTTTTTTCACCATTGGCTAGTAGGTCTTTAGTAGAATGCATAAAGTGCAATTAAAAAAAAAGACAATGCCTATAGCAAGAGTATGATGATAGACAGAAAAGGGGATTGCACTAGCACAATAATATCATGGTAATAGTCACACACCAAGTAAGGTTATAGATTCTATTACAAGCCCAATTCCTGCCTCACCTCCCCCCACCATTAAAATCTTGCAAAAAGATAAAAAGGGAATGTTGGTTACAAAATTGGTAGGTAAAGGTCTGTGGCAGCAAAGATCTTTTCCACCGATTCAGAGATTAATCAAACAAGCTCTTTTTTAAATGACACATTTAAAAATGACATTTTAAAAAAAGTTAACTTCATAAAACTTGAAAAATTATTTTTTTTTATTGCTATCACATAGGTGAATCCAGGTATATGTAACTTTATATGCTTGTGAATTCCTGTTTTCAAGCTATTATAGTTATGCTGTAGTCTACTCAACCACATTTCTGAAATTTAGTCAAAATTATAAATTATCAAAGGGTGAATTAGGAACATCATAATGACATGACAACTTTTACAAGGTGGTTCAGACCCATGTATACCATACAATTTACCATGGTACAGATGTGCTTTAACAAGAATGGCAAAATAGTCTCACCTGCGGGTTGTACCTCAATTAATATCATAGGCAATACATCTGAACTTCAGGAATTAACTTATTCAGCATGCAAAGGATTCCTTAGTAGTTAAAGATTCATACCAGTCACCTACATACCCAAGTCACATTCCTCTATTGACGAATGGGGGTAACTCCATGCTGAATATAGCTATCCTGGGAGGGGTTATCATTGCACTAGCCAGCAAATGGCATGTATGACTATAAGTTGCAACCCTAGTTAGTTCTATTCTATATGCTAAATTGGAGTTCCTTCACGAATCCTAAAAAAGGTGGCCAATTTAACTAGATGAAGTGGTTAGATTAGCAGGTAGTTGGATCTTAAGAAATTATTTGCTTTATTATTATATTTGGTACTTTACAAGGCAATGAAGAAGTGTGTTTACTGCAAACTCTACTTTAAGGACACTTTTTAGTTCTACCTTGTGATTATCTACTACACAATTGCACTTTTTCTAACACACAATCTGTATAGAAATTGTTCTACTGAATCAAGTGAAAGTTACAAGGGAAGTGTCTAATAAATGTCAGTGAAACTTGCCCTCATATCAGAAGTGACCTTTCCTTATCAAGATTGGCAGCAACAGCCATGTTACTTATGCAGTCCTATTAAAAGACACAAGACCAACAGTGGAACAAGCTGCCAATAGGATTTGTGGAATTACCAATTCAAGAGTATCTGGACAATTCACTATTATGGATGTGTCAAAGGAACAACAAATATTGCAGGCTAGATGACACTCAAAGACACTTTCCATGGATAGAATGACTATGGATAGAAACTCTCAAGTATCAGTTTTCAATTTTGTTATTTTGGGAACAAGAAGAGCTCCATGAAACATTTACTGCAGTGAAATTTTGTCTGATAAAATCTTTAAATTCTGTAAATTTTCTTCATAGAAAAGGCATTCTATAAAGCCACTAATACACCTCTACCTCGATATAACGCTGTCCTCGGGAGCCAAAAAATCTTACCGTGTTATAGGTGAAACCGCGTTATATCAAACTTGCTTTGATCCACCGGAGTGCGCAGCCCCGCCCCCCCGGAGCACTGTTTTACCGCGTTATATCTGAATTTGTGTTATATCGGGTCGCGTTATATCGGGGTAGATGTGTATGTACATAATAATAAGCTATATACAGCCTGACTTGGATTTAGTCAGAAGTTTTATGAAAGAATGTTATTAAAATCTGCTTGCAAAACAATTCCACTACAAGAAGTCCAGTAGAGCACACCTTCTGAAAAGCCTGTTGGTCAGAGAGGTAAGTTAATGAACTCCATTTCAATGAAATGGTGAAGAGAGTAATAGCACTCTAGTAACACAGCTTTTCAACAGAGCCTCATCATGCAAGTACTCCACTTCCTCAGGACGAGGATAATGGGAACTGCCTCTAGTGTGGAGATGATATACAATCAGCTCACAGGGCACCCTCCTTCAGAACTTTTTAAAAATACATATAGTATGTCGACTAGCAAGCATCTGTACTTGCACCTGACAAACCCTGATCCTGCAACTTCATTCATATTAATTCTTGGTTCCATTCATGTCAATGGGACTAGGCATGTTAGTAAAGTTAAACACATGCATGAAAGTTTGTAGGAAGAAAGTGGGGGTAAATTGACCCCTTCCTGCGAAGGGATCTGCAAGTCTTTAGAACTCTTTGCAGAGTAAGGGTCTGTGCTTGCAGATTCCTTTGCAAAATCAGGCCCAATGGGTGTAAGCGCTGGTCCTTGATAAGATGGGGCCGGCGGGCAGAGGAAGAGGAGATGGACAGTGATCAGGTAGGTAATATGACCTTTCTGGACAAAAGATTTTGCTTTCTAGTTCGTTTGCTGCTTCACTTATCTGTTTACTGCTGCTACTTTTTTTTTTTTTTTTTTTTAAACACCTAAAAGTGTGCTACCACTGCTCTTTACAAAGTATTCAGCTATGCGTTTCAGATAAAGATTCAAAGTCTTGGTTATTCTGCTTAACCTGTGAATATCGTTTGAGAAGGTTCCGTGATGGGAATTATTCAGATTTTATTTTATTTTGTAAAGGAGGAAGAGTAAAAGCAGTGAAAATGAGAAAAGGTGTTAAACAAGAGGGTGTATTTATTCATTCTGTTCTTATAACCATGTCTGCTGTTCTAAAGTTGCTTAACAATAGAGCTACATATTATTGTAGTACCCAGCGGTCCCAGTCAGGACTGGGGGATTGCACTGTGCTTTCTGCTATTCAAACTCATACACTAGATTCAAGATCAGTCTGCTCACAGTTATTCCAGATTTACTGGTGTAACTCAAGCTAAAAGGGATCCGAATTTGGCTCTTTGGCCTTAAAGAGACTAAGCAGGTGGGACAGTTATGTAATTAGAAAGAGCCAAAGTCATAGTTCCAAAATCTTTTTTTCTGAGTTACTGTAAGCTAACACCCTGTCCTAGTGTACTGTGTTGCAATATATGATAAAAACAACTAATAATGTTTTAATCCACCAAAGCCATTTTGGAATGGTAGGACATGAGCAGCTTCTATTTCCATATGCAATGGAATGTCTTCATAAGATCTGAAATTCTGACTCAAAGGTAAAAAAGTCACTTTCTTTTTAATTAATTTGCAGAAGACAGAGAGAAGCACACAAGCAAAATAAATTTAGTAATCCAAAAAATGCTCTCCATTGCAAAAAGCTCAATTCAGTTACGAATTTAAGGAACAAACCACTTTTAGCTGCTTGGCAGATTCTTCTAAGTATCTGTTCAGAAGCAAAGTTTCTCCAGATACCTTTGAAGGTTAACTGGAGTCTAGTGAGAGCTAGTTTTCTATAGCTGTTTGTGAAATATAAAGGTTTATATTTTCAAAAATGATTTTGTATGTGTTGCATTTTACTACTGTCTTTCTGAGGTCTAGAGGGCAGAGTAACAAAAACCCACAATACCCCACCGCATCCATGAAAATATTCCAGTTTCACAAAAGGAGCAGCACTCATTTCTACCACAAACAGCTCTTCAAAGGCCATATAGACCCCTCTCTGGAAAATTACTGCTGCAGGCCCAGGAAACTCTGCTAGTTCCAGCAGCAGAGTTTTCTCCTGATTGTCCCATGGGGATTGCTAGGAAGAACTTTTCCTTCTCCTTAGGGTGACCAGATGTCCTGATTTTATAGGGACAGTCCTGATATTTGGGGCTTTTTCTTATATAGGCTCCTATTATAGGGTTACCATACGTCCAGATTATCCCGGACATGTCCGGATTTTGGGGTTTTAAATAGCCATCTGGGAGGACTTTGTAAAAATCTAAAAAGGTTCGTGATTTCCCTCCCAATGCAGAGCGTGGCGCAGCTGACAGAACGGCTGGGCCAGATTGATCCACTCGCATTGGGGCCTCCAGCAGCCAAAGCCACTCCCCTGCTCCCCTGCAGCCTCAGCACGCCGCGCCGGCAGCGCTCTGGGGTGGACAGGGCTGTGCGGCCCGGTAAGGGGACTGGGGGGTTGGAGAAGGGGCAGTGGGTCCCGGGGGGCAGTCAGGGGGGTTGGATGGGTCAGGGGTTCCTGGGGGGGCGGGCTGTCAGGGGGCAGGAGTGTGGAGAGGGGTTGGGGCAGTCAGGGGACAGGGAGCGGGGGGATTGGATGGGCCGGGGTTTCTGGGGGGGCCTGTCAGGGGGTGGGGTTGTGGATAGGAGTCGGGGCAGTCTGGGGACAAATTAGGGGGTGAGGTCCTAGCGGGGCAGTTAGGGTGGGGGGGGGTCTCAGGGACAAGGAGAAGGGAGGCTTAGATAGGGGGTAGGGTCCCGGGGGGGCGGTTAGGGGCTGAGGTCCCAGAGGGGGCAATCAGGGGACAAGGAGCAGGGGGGGGTTGGATGGTTAGGGGTTCTGGGGGGGGCAGTCAGGGGCCGGGAAGTGGGAGGGAGTGGATAAGGGGCAGGGCTACTCCACCCATGGAGTGTCCTCTTTTTTGAAAGTTCAAATATGGTAACCCTACCTATTACCCCCCTCCCCAGTCCCGATTTTTCACACTTGCTGTCTGGTCACCCTACTTCCCCTTATAATTGCAAGGGCAGCAATGCCCTCTTCACCCACAGATGGATCAGATCTGTGATGAAATCCTTTGGATCTCACGATACCAGCCTCAACTTCCACCACAGCACAATGCCTCCTAGCCAATTACCTCTGTGTAGCTCATAAGTTTCTCTCTTTCACCAACAGAAGTTGGTCCAATAAAATATATTATCTCACCCATCTTGTCTGTCTTTTACCATCCCAGGTAGTTCAAATGTGTGAAGGGGGAAGAAATTTAATATAATGTTGACACGGTCTCAACAGCTCTGAGAGCAGATAGTGCTGCAAACAGCAGTCTAGCCCTGGCATATACCCCAAACTGCTTATCCTTGACCCCTGCAATGCAACTGAACAGGGGTTTCCCTGTGATTGTGACTGGTGAGGATGCCCCTATTCCCTCTATTTGCATGCCTCCACCACTCCATTTGTGTCTACTTTGCATCCTTTATAATGGAAGAGGAGGAAGTGATCCTTTATATTTCAAAAGCATAAAAACAGAGTACAAATAATTGGCAACATTTTTTGGAAGTTTTTCCAATGATGACCTGATTATAATAGAGCGTGAGGGCTTACTCTTGTTTTAAAACAAAATTAAAACGGGAATAACAAAGCTTTATGCAACAGGCAAGTTACTAAGCAGTAGTTAACCAGCATTTCAAGCACAATCAAAAGGAGACAAAATAGATATTACTGACTTTTACATCTGATGTTCTGCCTTTAATCTGAACCTAATTTTAAAAATTCATCCTTCATTCCCATTTGTCTCATCAATAAATGTAATCCAATATTACAAATATTCCATTTCTGTTGCCCTTCCCAGGTTGAACACCAGCCTCTGTGGTAAAACTAAGGGTAGGTCTACACTTACCCGGTAGTTCGGCGGCGAGCGATCGAACTTCTGGGTTCGACTTATCGCGTCTTGTCTGGACGCGATAAGTCGAACCAGGAAGTGCTCGCCGTCGACTGCGGTACTCCAGCTAGACGAGAGGAGTACCGCGGAGTCGACGGGGGAGCCTGCCTGCCGCGTGTGGACCAAGGTAAGTTCAAACTAAGGTACTTCGAACTTCAGCTACGTTATTCACGTAGCTGAAGTTGCGTACCTTAGTTCGAATTAGGGGGTTAGTGTAGACCTGGCCTAAGAGAAGGCTGGTTTTTATTGTTTTTGTTATTAACGTAGCTGAATTTGCGTACCTTAGTCCGAAGTGGGGGCTTAGTGGGGACCAGGCCTAAGGGGTGAAGAAAAGAATAGCATAACCTATGAAAATTCATCCTCTGTCTCTGCTGCTTGGAGTTTAGTTACTGGAGGTGAAATCCTGATCCCACTATGTCGATGGCAAAACTCCCATTGACTTTAGGGAAGCCAGGATTTCACCCTGGAAGCGCTCAGACATGGCACACAATACAATTAACCGCTCCTGGACCCATTTCACCCTTCTGGCAAATACTCAGGAATTGTTTTTGTTTTTCAAGCTGATCAGCCAGGAAAAATATAACCTTGCAACATCTGGCTGTGGCCAGACTTTTAAACAGAAGACAAAAACCAAGTTAGACAAGAAATAAAAACTGATACACTGGGAGGGGGAAAAGAGAGAAGGAAAAGAGTATAACAGAAACATTTGGTTCACAATTTAGGAGTTGATCGTGGACACTCAGTGTGAGGAGTCATCTGCCTCCCTCTTAGCCAGTTGGGTTAGAACATCCTCCAGAATTAGGGGGGGAAAGGCCCAACTATGTGTTAGTAAATCCCTGGATTTCAGCATAAGGTGTTGGTGCCCATGACAGCAACATTGATCAGGATGGTGAATATACTGCTTCCAGAACACTCAAGTAAATTCTCAAGTGTCCAACACACTGATAACCTTGTCCCATCAAAACAATTTTCCAGCTATCTATATGGACAGTTCCCCTCATTGTGAGAAGAGTCTGTTCTGTTGCTATTAATAATCAAACTAAAAGTCTTGAAGACCCCTTGTCAATATTTTGTGCAGTCCAGACAAACTCAGTAGCCACCATTTCTTTGACTTCCTTCCATACTCCCTTTTAACAACTTCACATAATACACATATTATCATAGCTTTTCCTGACATCTTTCACACACTTTGGACAATGTGTGTGTCAGTTAAGGGAAGGGGATTAGCACAAGATTGCCTGCTACAAAACGTGAATTAATGTAGCATTTCTCAGGAGTGTGAAATACAGTCTCAGGGTTACTAATTTACCAGGTAACATTAGGAAAGTCTTAATAACAGTAAATTCCTACTAGTATATTAACATATTGTACTGGAATGCAGTATAGGCAACAAAAGACTCAAAGAAACAATTTGAAATCCATAAATGCACCAGCTTTCCATCCCAAATGAATCTATTTCTTCTTTTATGGGAACATCTGCTGAGGGAAAGAGGATTTGGCCTTTCAGAGTGGTTCTTTTAGTCAGTGCAAACACTTCTTACTTGGCACACGCTGGCATAATATTGACTAGTGACTGCCTTACAAATAGAAATGGAAAGGGAACGAAAAATGAAATAACTTGTGATTATGGAGCAATTTATTTAATTACAGTAATGGAAAATTAGCTATTTGTGATATTTCAATTCCAATACTGAAAAGGTATACAGAGAAAAAAAAGTGGGGCAGATTTTCACCCCATGTAAATACTACATTTACACTGAGCTATTGAAAGCTGAAATATTATTATTTTACATATAAAGTTGTTCAGGTGTGATTTTCCAACACTTGTAGTTAGTTTGGAAATAATAGACACTTTCACAAAAAGTGATAAAGAAAGAAATATTTAAGATTGTGCAGTTTAAATTTTAATTTATTTTCAAATCAACAACATACATACTTAAACCGTATATCAGTAAGCTGGAAGTCTTCCTGAATTACTAATCAAGAAGCAGTAATAGCTTACAATTTCATTCTTTTCATCCATAATAAAGTGATACAAAACTCTAAAGCCAATCATATATTTATTTCCTTTGTGACGCGTTTTATTTATGCTAATGGAAGTTACACACCAAGCACATGTCAAGAGGATAATACACCCCAATTAACCACCCACGGCTCTTACCTCTTCATTTTTAAAGCAATCCACACAGAATGCATCTGTTTTTTAAAAGTTCCTTGCCCTGGCAGATGGGAAGATTATAGTCTGGTCACATTTTGAAGACAATTGATGTAGTGATGTCTGCCTGAGTCTGCAGACAGCCTGAAACAATAAATATGTCAGAGAGGGGTGAACTGCCCCAACTCATTTCAGTAGGTTAACTGTGAAGTCTATTAATAGACAAATTAAATTACAACTTAGAAATTTCACTCGGATGAAAGCATACAAAGAGAGAACATTTATGAAGAGGCCAATCTTCCTTTGGCATCTTAAATGGATGGGACTTGTGAAAATAACATTTTTTTTTTCAGTTTGACTTCTAGGCCTGCAAGATTAAATCATATGACTATCCCCTTGATGTGATCTGAGCAGCTACATGTTGTGCAGTGCAAAGCAGATAGAGCAGACTTCTTTAATTAGAAAGGCATGCAGAGTGTTCCTGAACTCTTTTGCACCCTCTTGTCAGTGGTACAAAGAAATCAAATTTTGCAACAACTACTCATTTAAGAAGAGGAAAAAGCCAATTAGCTGGGAAGTAATCTTGTCTAGGCAAAACCATTAAAGAGTTTTACAGAAAGTCTGCGCAAAATCTGTATTTCTTACAATTAGCTATCAGTGTACTTGACAAATACTCCATGAGATAGGAACTGTTTAGTTAGAAAACAAGTACATTTTTGATTTCAGAAATATTGCTACTGCGCAGCAACTTATAAAGTAGGAAGAAGAGGGAGGACCTATCACAATCATCCAAGTTCCTTTCATGCTTGTTCTCAATCCTCTGAGGCAAAACACTCATCTCCATTTAGAAAGAAATGCTTTTGCTGTAAAACAAATTGAGATTTTTGCCTAATCAGAGCAAGTCTACACTTATAATGCTGCAGCCATCATTCTTCTCCCATCAGTGTAGTTATTCCACCTCCACGAAAGGTGGCAGCTGTCAATGGAAGAAGCCCTCCCGTCAACGTAGCACTATTTACACTGGGGGTTTCACTCAGGGGTGTGGATTTCACACCCCTGAGTGACTTAGTTACACCGATGTATGTTTATAGTGTAGACCTGGCCTAAGAGTATAGAAAAAGATCCTGTGAATTACCTCTTCTAACATCTCAAAAAGGCAATGGTATAAGGACATAGTAATCCATACAATGAGGGTAAATTTAAAGACACAGCTATCAGACTGTTGCCTATGTCCCGTCATAATTATCTTTGGTTTAAAGTCTATGTCCCTGTTAAAAGGGCTAAAAATAGTGCTACAACTAGGGACAAAGATGTTCTAAATGTAAACAGTTTATAAATTGGTGTTATTTCATATCAGCTCTGCACCTTCAGCATAGGCACTTATACACAATGGAACGTTAGTGCCATGCAGAAACTCCATGTGAACTGCAGGACACCGTCCTTAGGCTAGGTCTACACTGAGGGGGGAGGGGGGGATCGATTTAAGATACGCAAATTCAGCTACGTCGACGTATCCGAGCCGACTTACCCCGCTGTGAGGACGGCGGCAAATCGACCGCTGCGGCTCCCCCGTCGACGGCGCTTACTCCTACCTGGGCTAGTGGAGTACGCACGTCGATTCGGGGATCGACTGTCGCGTCCCGACGAGACGCCATAATTCGATCCCCAAGAGATCGATTTCTGCCCGCCAATCCAGGCGGGTAGTAAAGACAAGCCCTTAGTTTGCTTAATTACTCCTGAAAGAGGGGAGATATTGATTATGTTATTCCTTTCTCTGTCTAAAGTACCATCGAATTACTTTCTGGACAATTTCCAGGGATTTAAACTCCCCATTATGACCAAATATGTATTTTCTTAGGGTGTTACTGGAGTTAGGACAATGCAAAGTGCTTCTAAATATCCTAAACTTAAATGATAAACAATGAACTACAAGTATGTCTACACTGCAATTAAAAACCTGTGGCTGGCTCATGCCAGCTGACTTGGGCTCCTGGTACTCAGGCTAAAGTCCTGTTTAAATGCAGTGTAGACATTCAGGTCTGGGCTGGAGCACAGGCTCTAGCACCCTGCAAGGCATCTACACCACAATTAAACAGCCCCTTAGCCTGAGCCTGAATCAGCTGTCATAAGCCAGCTGCGGGTGTCTAACTGCAGTGTAGACATACCTTAAGAGACCTGTCACAGTTTCTTCCCAGAAGTGTACAGCAGCAATGCCTGGAGTGGCCTGTGTAGAACTGGCTGACAGACTGTTTTTTGTGACATAGTCTAACACCACAAGAAAGGAAATTTAAGTTTCAAATTCACAGAATGCCTAACAGCCTCAACTTTTTGGTCAGTCTTCCAGCTTGTCATAACTAGATTAGGGACATATAAACATCATTTATAAAGAGTGGTCAGCTAGACTCTGCATGCAGTAAAGCAGAAGAAATGTATGGTTTGTGGTTTTTGTCTATGTCACATCTGAGACATATTAAATCCACAACTCAAACCCAATTTGGTTAGATTAAATTACCAATGTAAAACCAGTCAGAGAAATGATAGTGTGTGTGTGCATGCATGAAAAGTCCTGCAAACCTTCCCTCCACCTCACCCTCATCCACACATAATATAAAATCCAACACTACATTGTGGGCAAATGTCTGTCTTACTATGGACAGGTGTGTTGTTTTCTCATCCAAGTGTTGCTCTCTTGAAAGTTTTGAATGAATGAGTCTGAGCTTTCAAGTGGGCCGATCACTATTCTGATTCTAACCCATTACTAGGTAACAGGTTAAATGGCATGATACAGTGACCCTATGACTGTCATGGGACAAATATTAATCCTAGTGAATAAAGGGATATTTTCAAAAGCACATGGCGCAGTTTGGCATGCAACTCCCATTAAAAACTGATGGGAGTTGGGAACCTAACTTCCATTTATGCTTCTTAAAATCTCCTCCTAATTCACTGTGACATTCTGTTTAGCCATGAGATTAAATATGTGGAATAACTGTTCTCAAAGATCATACTACGCTTTGGAGCCAAAGGTAAATGCGGGGAATTAAAAGTGGGATTATATCAATGTGTCTATACCTCCAGGAAAATTATATTTATTTATGTATATGACAGAGGAGAAATTATTAGAGATGGATTGATGCTGAGGCTCACATATGAAAGCAAAGGCTGGTTTTATTTAATCTTAAACTTGAATTATTTGACTATCGAATAATCCTGTTAATCTTTTAGATTTTTACTTTTTTTTTTTTTAAAAACAACAAAATTAGGCCCAATTCTGTCCTCATTGACATTGGTGCAACTCACATTATATATATATATCCTTGTCTCTGAAGGTATGATTTGGACCTTGCTTTTTGTGAAACATTATATTGGCAGCTGCAAGAAACTAAGCATATTATCTTGTGCTATGATTGGGTCAGATGTCACCAGTTTACCAGGGTCAGACCCCTGGTCAGTATCTGAATGGGAGATCTCTAAAAAAAACCCCTCAGGTGCTACAGGAGGGAGTGTTAGTGGTTCAGTAGGTAGCTCTTCTTTTTAAGTAAACACAAACAATACTCCAGTGTAATGTTTAAAGGGCACTGTGCTGCTTGCAAGGCCAGCTCCAGGCACCAGCTCAGCAAGCAGGTGCTTGGGGCGGCCAAGGGGAAGGGGCGGCACGTCGGGCTCTTCGGCGGCGGGTCCCTCGGTCCCTCTTGGAGGGAAGGACCTGCCGCCGAATTGCCACCGAAGAAGAAAGCGGCGCGGTGGAGCTGCCGCCGAATTGCCGTCGATCGCGGCTTTTTTTTTTTTTTTTTTTTTTTTTTTTTTGCCGCTTGGGGTTTAACTCCATGCTAGTGATAAACTTTTATATATATGAAAGTAAGTGTGTGTGTGTGTGTGTGTGTGTGTGTGTGTGTATAAAATGCTGTTGTTCTATTTCCAACTCAGGTAGTTATATTCTGCTTATTTAAGTCCGATCGCATTACAACTGGTTACAGTTTTTTGTCAAGGTCCAAATTTCTTCGTCAAGGTATAGTCAAGGTTCAGACTCCAGAGAAAATAATACAAAAATAACAACAATAATGGTAATAAATAAATTAAAAGATTTTGGGGTCCATTCAAAAGCGTCCGGCAGTTCGGATTTGGCCTGTAGTGTGCCTGTTGACTACCCCAAACCTTTATGTTGCTGTGGGCTGTTCCACAGTTGCCATGTTTTACCAAGCAGTGACAAAGGCATTCTGTTTAGCCACAGCACATAAATAAAGGCAACGCATGCTTCACTGTCAGTGCACCTCATTCCTGACCTGAAGGACTCACGTTTACAAATGTGAGGATAAATTTTCTTGTGAGGGTTCTTCAATGTGGACACAAATACCCATTATGAATTGGACTGAGACCACCAATTGGTTTCTCATAGGCTCATTTTTAAATTCTTTAGACATAATTACTTTTAACCTGTCTTGTCAAACCTTACTAATTCATTTATGGGTGCCGATGTTTCCTGATAGCACAGAACAGCCGCAGTTCCATTCTACAGGTTGGAGGAGGATAGTGGGAACAGATTTCAGGAGACTGCATGCTGTGCAATCTAGTTCTCTAGGGTTTTATGCACTACTGGGTACAGAGGTTTTTATGGGAGTGGATCCACTGCTACATGACTGGATTCAGGACCGGGGGTGGGTAATGCTGCAGAGCCTACAGTGCTAAGGCTGAAGTACACCTCTACCCCGATATAACGCGACCCGATATAACATGAATTCGGATATAACACGGTAAAGCAGCGCTCCGGGGGGGGGGGGGGCTGTGCACTCCGGCGGATCAAAGCAACTTCGATATAACACGGTTTCACCTATAACGCAGTAAGATTTTTTGGCTCCCGAGGACAGCGTTATATTGGGGGTAGAGGTGTAGTAACAATAGAATTAATCAACTGCTGCTTGTGGTCCGGGAAGCAGAGAAGGTGGCTTCCCTCCCCACTGCCATTCCAGAAGATATCCCTGTGCATTTCCTCTGGCTGGGTGGTGGAACCAAAATTTGTCCCATAACATAGCACTGGCTTAAACACACCCAGTTAGTTGTGCAGCATTACTGCTTACAAGAAAGAGAATGTCCAACTTCAGTTCCTCAACTACAAAGAAAATTAGGTAAAAGTGGGAGCAAAGGAAAGAACCACATTTCCAAAGGTTACAAAAAGGACTGATTTCTAAACTGCTAACGACATCATATGGCATCATCAGTCAACTACTTTCCAAGTGTCACTCATTTTGAGTGACAGTCACTCTTTCCCCTGCTGTCACTCTCACACCAGCTGAAGTGTCACTCACAAGAAAGGCTGCAGGCAGTGAGCAAGCTTCCCCTTCAGTTCCTTCTCTCTGCTACTAGAACCTACCAAGCAGGCATCCAAGGCTTCCTCCTCTACCACTTCCACTTCTCCTTAGTGTTTCTGGTGGCTCCCTCATACCCATTCTGCTCGTCAGTGCAACACAGTGAGGCAGCAAGTTGGGAGCAACAGACTGGCAGCACTGCTGCTTTCTGGCCTGGACCAGAAGCATTTTCCACCCGCAGAAGACAGTCATGGTGTGAGAGAGGGCCACAACGTTATAGAGAAATTCAGAGACCAAAGGACTGCAGTGAAGGATGAAGAAACAGGGCCAATACAGGAAGAAGACCAGTGGCGTGGCAGGGAAGGGAAATGGCCAGGTGGTGGACAAAGAGAGAACCAATCTAAAAAATAGAAGGGAGATTGGAACTGAGAGAGAGAAAGGGAGGAAATGAGACACTGAAGGGATAAATTAGGGAATAATGGTCTTGTACTCATGCACAGGACTGAGAGTTCATTCCCAGCACTACCCCTGTTGTGTGACCTTGATCACATTACCTCTTACTGCTTTAGTTTACCCCTCTGTAAAGTGAAGATAATACTGATGAAGGCCAGAGTTAGGTAAGAGCACATTAAGGACTTGGCTATACTTGCGAGTTAGAGCGAATTAAAGCAGCCCCGGGCGCCCTAACTCATGACGTGTCCAAACTGGCAAGGCACGTAGAGCGCCCCGGACTACATGGCTGGAGCGCTCCTGGTAATCCACCTCGAAAAGAAGCATAACCGCTGTGCCAGTGTGGACACCCTGGTCTGTTAATGCGCTCTGATCGGCCTCCAGAAGTGTCCCACAATGCCTATTCTAGCCACTCTGGTCATCACTTTGAACTCTACTGCCCTGCCCTCAGGTGACCAACCGTCAGACCCACCCTTTAAATTCTCTGGGAATTTTGAAAATCCCCTTCCTGTTTGCTCTGCCAGGCGTGGAGTGCTCTCAGCGAATCTTTCCAGGTGACCATGCCTCCATGCGCCAGGCGATCCCCAGTATGGAGCAATGGCGAGGTTCTGGACCTCATCAGTGTTTGGAGGGAGGAAGCTTTCCAGTCCCAGCTGTGCTCCAGCCGTAGGAATTACGATACCTTCGGGCAGATATCAAGCGACATGATGGAAAGGGGCCATGACCGGGACACACTGCAGTGCAGGGTTAAAGTGAAGGAGCTGCGGAATGCCTATCACAAAGCACGCAAGGCAAACTGCCGCTCCGGTGCTGCCCCCGCGACCTGCTGTTTCTACAAAGAGCTGGATGCAATACTTGGGGGCAACCACATCCACTCCAAAGACCGCCATGGACACTTCAGAGCCCAGTTCAACAAGGCAGGAGGAGGAGGAAAGCAGGACCGAGGGTGCTGAGGAGGAGGGAGACAGCCCGGCATCCCTAGATGCATGCAGCCAGGAGCTGTTCTCAAGCCAGGAGGAAGGTAGCCAGTCACAGCGGATGGTGCTTGGGGAAGGACAAACACCAGAGGAGGTGCCCGGTAAGCGGCTTTTATTTCGGGAAGGAAGTTGTTTAGTGCAGGCTCTTGGGGCAAGGAGGGTTAGGGCTGCATGCATGCCTAGATGCAGAATAGAGCGTTGATGTGCTCTCTCACATCACGGTAATTGGCCTCAGTGAGCTCTTCAAAGGTCTCATGCAGAAGCTGGGCAATCCGCTTGTGCAGGTTCCTTGGCAGAACTACTGGGCTCCTTGTTCCAGAAAGGCTAACATGTCTGCGCCACTGTGCCGTGAGGGGTGGGGGGACCATTGTTGCACACCGGCAACCTGCATATGGGCCAGGGTGGAAGCTGCATTGTAGAAACCCTCCCTTGCTTGCCAGGTCACCCTCAGCAGCGAGATATCTTCCAGGATTAACTCATCCTGTGGAAAATGTGGAGACAGTGTTCAGTACAGCCAAACTCTACATAACACGTAGCTGTTGGCTCTCCCCAAGGCACAGAACCCCAGAGGACAGTACGGCCGTGAAACAATCAGTCCCCCTTGCCTCTATGCTTACTCACCATTTGGGGGCTCCTGTGGGTTATGTGCGCTCGCTTTGGGACGGGCAATTTCTGCTATTGTGTAGACTGTGCTTGTCTAAGTACGGCCAAATCATTGATCTGTCTGGTGTGAACAATACTGCCTCTGTTAAGTGTTGCATTTTGGCTTTACAGATGTAACCTTGAGATCCCAGCCATCCTTGTTCTCAGCGGCCGAAAGACTCCAAAGAATCAGGAAGCGACCACGTAGAAGCAAAGAGGACATGCTCCATGAAGTAATGCAGCACTCCCTTAATGAAAATAAAAAAGCACAGGAGTGGCAGGAGAGTGAAAGGAGGGTCCGCCAGCAGAATGTGGATTGCTGGCACCAAAGCACAGAGCGGCTGCTAAGCATCATGGAGCGCCAAGTGGACTCAATACAGGGGCTCCTAGCAATGCAGGCAGAGCACTTCTGCGTCTGCCCCCCACTGCAGCCCTTGTCCCAAAACTCTTTCCCTTGTATCCCCATGTCACTTACAACCCACTTTCCCCAACATCTGGGTTCTTATCGTCACCAGTTGCCTTCAACACCTGTAGCTTCAACACCCAGCCCTGCAAACTATGACCCTTACCCACTGCACTCAACCCCCATCACCATGCATTTTAGCCAGCCTGAAGTGCAGCACGGCATTCATTGCACGGCACTCTAGACAGGAAGGCTGAGTATGATAACAGGACATACACAAATCTGTGCTTGTCCCGTTCCCCACCCCACCCCCTTGCCCTTTCTGTTTCCCAAGGGATTGTGTTTCTTTTCAATAAATGAATTTTATTTTCAATAAATGAATTTTTTGGCTTTGAAAACTTTCTTTATTATTGCATAAAGTAAAAGATGCCTTACCCCAGGAAAGCAACAGGCACTGCAAGTCAGTGTATCATACGTAGCAAACACAGAGTCCTACTAACATTGGAACCACTGCACTTCACTCTCGTTCGGGGCACCAAACATTACTGGTGGCTTTCAGCCTCAAATTGCTCCCTCAGGGCATCCCTAATCCTTGCAGCTCCACACTGGGCCCCTCTAATAGCCCTGCTCTCTGGCTGTTCAAATTCAGCCTCCAAGTGTTGAATCTCCAAGGTCCATGCCTGAGTGAATCTTTCACTCTTCCCTTCACAAATGTTATGGAGGGTACAGCACGCGTATATAACTGTGGGGATGTTGTCATCGGCGAGGTCCAGCTTCCCATACAGACAGCGCCAGCGGCCCTTTAAACGGCCAAAAGCACACTCCACAGTCATTCTGCACCGACTCAGCCTGTTGTTGAACCACTCCTTACTACTGTCAAGGCAGGGCCAGCTCCAGGCACCAGCTGAGCAAGCAGGTGCTTGGGGCGGCCAAGGGGAAGGGGCAGCACGTCAGGCTCTTCGGCGGCAAGTCCCTGTCCCTCTCGGAGGGAAGGACCTGCCGCCGAATTGCCGCCGAAGAAGAAAGCGGCGCGGTGGAGCTGCCGCCGATCGCGATCGCGGCTTTTTTTTTTTTTTTTTCCCGCCGCTTGGGGCGGCAAAAACCCTGGAGCCGGCCCTGTGTCAAGGCTCCCTGAGTAGGGTTTCATAAGCCACAGCATTAAAAGGTAAGCGGGGTCTCCAAGGATCAAGGCATCTCATCTTCCCCTATGGTGATTTTCTGGTCTGGGAAGAAAGACCTGGCTTGCAGCTTCCTGGACAGGCCTGTGTTCCGAAAGATGCGTGCGTCATGCACCTTTCTGGACCAGCCTGCGTTAATGTCAATGAAACGCCCACGGTGATCCACAAGCACCTGGAGAACCACAGAGAAATACCCCTTCCAATTTATGTACTTGGAGGCTAGGTTGGCTGGTGCCAGAATTGGAATATGCATCCCATCTATCGCCCCCCCGCAATTAGGGAAACCCATTTGTGCAAAGCCAGACACAATGTCATGCACGTTACCCAGAATCACGGTTATTCTGAGCAGGATACGATTAATGGCCCTGTAAACTTGCATCATCACGATTCCAACAGTCGACTTTCCCACTCCAAACTGGTTAGCGACCGATCGGTAGCTGTCTGGAGTTGCCAGCTTCCAGATTGCAATAGCCACCCGCTTCTCCACCAGCAGGGCAGCTCTCAATCTCGTGTCCTTGCGCCGCAGGGTGGAGGGGAGCTCAGCACCCAGTCCCATTAAAGTGGCTTTTCTCATGCGAAAGTTCCGCAGCCACTGCTCGACATCCCACCACTCAGCGCTTGTTTCCCGAGCCCAAAAGCGGTGTTCCACTGCGGTAAGCAGTCTGAGAATGCCACAAGCAATCTCATGTCATAAGCATTATGCGAGTCGACATCATCGTCAGACTCCTCACTATCAATTTGTAGCTTAAGGAGTAACTCGACTACCATTCGGGATGCGCTGGCGAGACCCATCAGCATATTCCTCAGTAGTTTGGGATCCATTCCTGCAGACCGAAAGGGAAGACAGAGCGCGCAATACAAAAAACGTTGAAAGATGGCGCCAAATGTGGACGGAAGCACATGGATTGCTGGGATGCGAACCGATGCATCATGGGGCATTGGGAAAGGACCCAGAATGCCCTGCACCCCGCCACCCCTTCCCACAAGCCATAGCACCAAAATGCACCGCTCCCAATGCCACTGCAAGTGCTGCAAATGTGGCCACGCCACTGCGCTTGCAGCTGGCAGTGTGAACACATGGCAGCGCTTTCCCTGCTGCGGTCTCCGAGGGCTGATTTAACTCACAGCGCTCTACATCTGCAAGTGTAGCCATGCCCTAAGTGAGAGGGCTAATTCAAACACTTCAGTACAAACATTCTGGGTTCTGTTCAGGGAACACATTTTCATTAATCAAACACCTTCCCCCACCCCGCACCCTCCCAAATACAATTGCTCTCAGAGGTCAAAAGTGACCTGTAGGCCATAGTCTGGTCACCACTGAGATCGGGGAAGATGGGGACAATACAAAAAGTTACTCAAGGAGCTACTTACGGCTTGGCAGCTGTGCAGAGAAAATCTGAAAGAGCTGTCCTTTCTTTATGTTTTTGCATTTTCTTTCCTGACATATCTAGCAACTAAGTCTCCTAATTTGGTAGCAAACTTCTCATTGTGTTTGTTTCTTTGATTACAATCCAAACAAACTGCTGTCATGCAAGGAACTGTGTCATAGCACAGTAGAGCCACCATCTGCATATTTCTGAGACGATGCAACCTGCATCCCAGATGTCTTCTATGTGTGCACTGTAAGAGAAGATTACACAAGCAGAAAAAGGCAAAGGATTAGGGGCTGGCCAGCAAACAAGAATTTTGTTTCATGAAAAAAAATTGAGGTTTTGAAATTTGTTTTTGTTCTGCACTGAAACAAAAACAAGGCCTTTTGACAATTTTCATGAAAAAAACATGAGGGAGAAAAACCCCAGATTCAGAGCAGGGACTTGATCCTGGGTCCTCCACACCATACGTGAGTGCCCTAACTACACTGGTCTACAATTTTTGAGAAGTCATCTGCTTCAGAAATAAAATGTGCTATTTATTATGTATTTTGATGTGCTGAATTCAAATATGACAATTAAAACAACTGATTGGCTACTGTTTCTAAGATATTTAAGTTTTTACATTTTATGTTTATGTATATTGTGTAGATAGTAGAGTTTTAATCATAAATTGTAAACCTAGGTCTTTTCATGTGTTTATGGTTGCTTTACATGATAATATTTCACCTGTCCTGTTTATGTAACACTTTAAAAATCAGCAAAAGGGTTATATAAATAAAATTTATTATGAAACAAAAGGCAAAAAACTATTCTGTACATAGTTTAGTCCTATTCAGTGTCTACTCGGCGCTTCTTGGCTTGTCTCTTGTATTCATTAAATGGAGCATCTCTTGTCACTGTCCAGCAATAGTCTGCAAGCATTGATGGGCTCCATTTGCCCTGATAGCGTTTCTCCATTGTTGCAATGTCCTGGTGAAATCGCTCGCCGTGCTCGTCGCTCACTGCTCCGCAGTTCGGTGGAAAAAAATCTAGATGAGAGTGCAAAAAATGGATCTTTAGTGACATGTTGCAACCAAGGCTTTTGTATGCCTTGAGGAGGTTTTCCACCAACAACCTGTAGTTGTCTGCCTTGTTGTTTCCGAGAAAATTTATTGCCACTAACTGGAAGGCTTTCCATGCCGTCTTTTCCTTGCCACGCAGTGCATGGTCAAATGCATCATCTCGAAGAAGTTCACGAATCTGAGGACCAACAAAGACACCTTCCTTTATCTTAGCTTCACTTAACCTTGGAAATTTTCCATGGAGGTACTTGAAAGCTGCTTGTGTTTTGTCAATGACCTTGACAAAGTTCTTCATCAGACCCAGCTTGATGTGTAAGGGTGGTAACAAAATCTTCCTTGATTCAACAAGTGGTGGATGCTGAACACTTTTCCTCCCAGGCTCCAATGACTGTCGGAGAGGCCAATCTTTCTTGATGTAGTGGGAATCTCTTGCACGACTATCCCATTCGCAGAGAAAACAGCAGTACTTTGTGTATCCAGTCTGCAGACCAAGCAAGAGAGCAACAACCTTCAAATCGCCACAAAGCTGCCACTGATGTTGGTCATAGTTTATGCACCTCAAAAGTTGTTTCATGTTGTCATAGGTTTCCTTCATATGGACTGCATGACCAACTGGAATTGCTGGCAAAACATTGCCATTATGCAGTAAAACAGCTTTAAGGCTCGTCTTCGATGAATCAATGAACAGTCTCCACTCATCTGGATCGTGAACGATGTTGAGGGCTGCCATCAAACCATCGATGTTGTTGCAGGCTACAAGATCACCTTCCATGAAGAAGAATGGGACAAGATCCTTTTGACGGTCACAGAACACGGAAACCCTAACATCACCTGCCAGGAGATTCCACTGCTGTAGTCTGGAGCCCAACAGCTCTGCCTTACTCTTGGGTAGTTCCAAATCCCTGACAAGGTCATTCAGTTCACCTTGTGTTATGAGGTGTGGTTCAGAGGAGGAGGATGGGAGAAAATGTGGGTCCTGTGACATTGATGGTTCAGGACCAGAAGTTTCATCCTCTTCCTCTTCCTCGTCTGACTCAAGTGAGAATGATTCTGGTGCATCAGGAACCGGCAGTTCTTCTCCGTGGGGTACTGGGCGTATAGCTGATGGAATGTTTGGATAATGCACAGTCCACTTTTTCTTCTTTGACACACCTTTCCCAACTGGAGGCACCATGCAGAAGTAACAAGTGCTGGTATGATCTGTTGGCTCTCTCCAAATCATTGGCACTGCAAAAGGCATAGATTTCCTTTTCCTGTTCAACCACTGGCGAAGATTTGTTGCACAAGTGTTGCAGCATATGTGTGGGGCCCACCTCTTGTCCTGATCTCCAGTTTTGCAGCCAAAATAAAGGCGATAGGCTTTCTTAACCATAGTGGTTATACTGCGCTTTTGTGATGCAAAAGTCACTTCACCACAAACATAGCAGAAGTTATCTGCACTGTTCACACAAGTACGAGGCATCTCTGCTCACTTTGGCTAAACAGAAATGTGTCCCTTTGCAAAATCAAACACTGACAAATAAGAGAGCACGACACTGTATGATTTCTAGAGCTGATATAGGGCAATTTGTTCAGCAGAGTGATGTAAGCTTCGTTATGATTGCATCATCCATGACTTCTAGGAATAACATGATGCAATTCATATCATGTATGATGCAATACCAGCTTCAGATTGCATCATTCATTGTTTTGCCTAAAAAGCAAGTACTGTCCAAACCCAGTCATAGATTTTTTCATAGATCCAGTCAAAGATGTATTTTAGTCATTTCTGGTTTAAATTGAGATCCCTTCCCTTTATAACTCACTTATCCTCCGCCATTCCCAAGTCAAGGGTCGTATATACTGACCCAATAGCATATCTTGAAAACTAGAGCCAATCAACAATTTTAAGCATCATTTTCGTTCTCAGTGACCCAGAATTAGTAACGTTTGACTACATTTATTTCAGAAGCATTTTGGCTGTAGAGCAGTGCTATCAAACTATTATTTATTTTTGCTTTCTCTGCTTTTGAACAGAAATTCCATCCTTAACCTATGAACCTTTCCCAACTAAAGTTTCATTGACACAGACATGTTTCCACAAAATTGTTTTAGTTTCAATGAATTGGCATTTTCTGATTGAAAAACCTTCAATCAAAAAATTCTTGATCAGTCTACAAAGGATAGTCTCTTTGGATTCACAGTCACAATGCACACACAGTAAGTGAAGTTGGCATCAATATCAGGATGTGGGTTGATTTCAGGCCACGGCACTGATTACTAGAGGGAAAACACACACACACACACACACACACACACACACACCTTCTTTTAGCTGTGAAGATCCTCTACACAGATATTGAGAAGTGACTGAAGAGAATCTTATTACCCCATGGATGGAAATACAGAAATTCCAAAGAACTCAAGACGAACCAAAGGAAAATGGCATCCAAAGAGATAAAAAGTTCCAGCTGCCTGTTGACCACATGAGAAATCCAGAACAGCTCCCAAGCTGCAAAAACAACTGTTCAAAGGAGTGTGCCAAGCATCGAGATGCTGCTGCTGGCAGAGCAAACATATCTTCCACAGTCTGATAGCATATGGACCTGGGGGTAGATATCCAAGAGCTTAAGTGTAAGGGAATAAGTGGCAGCTCATCACCCAATTTGTATCCTTTCCTATAAATATGTGTTTAGAAATTATTTTTAAAGCTTTAAATTCTTTTGGAAATGGCAATTTTTAAATATTAAAATAAAAAGATGTTTGAACTCATGGTTTCATGGCAATTAATAAAGATCTGCATGGCAGAGATTAACAGGGCCAGTGCCTGCAAAACCTCACTTGTGCCAGCAGGCCCACTGAAGTGAGCTGATCCTTTTAAAAAATAATTATTTTGATGTGCTGGTGACCCAGGAATGAGATTTCCCTTTGTCCTCTCTGACTGGTGGAGCCTTCAATGCCTTGAGAGAGGAACTCAAAAACAGGATCGCATCCCAATGTTAGTTATGAGCTTTGCACCCATCTGCCTTCAGTCTAAACAGTTTTCTACGCTCTGCCTGTTCCCAATACACTCCCTTCCATAAGTCACAGCAGGCCCTGCTCTAGAAGAGAGCTGGTACAATTTAAGCAGAGTAATGCCATGAAGTATTGCCAAGAGAGAGAAGGAACTCCTAATGCAATTATGTATTAATTAAATAACCAAAGATTGCTAAGAACTTTAGAGACATTTAATATGACAAGTCTCCACCCCAAAGGGATCAGATTTTCTCCTCTGGGGCAACGCGTTATGAGGTGCAATGGAATCATACTAGCAGATGGTTTCACTTAGCTATGCATAGCTATAATTGATAATTGGTAATAATTGATTGAGTTGAGTTGGAGCATCATTCAGAGGCAGGAACTAAGGTCTGAGAGAGTTTCTGGAGGGAAAACCCTAGGAATAGCCAAGTGTGGGGAGGAAATTCAGGCTAAGGTTTATATTTTCATATCTCTTATTTGAATTGCAGTACCAGTAAAGCCAAATCTCAGGACAGATATTGTAGCAGGAAGGTCCAGTGACCAGCTGGCCTAGTGGTCAAGTCATGGCCATACAGTATCTGCCAACCTTGTCACCCCAGAGGGGTCCTCTGCTGTGGCCTCAATCATCCCCATGTGCTCTGACTGTTCCTCCAGAGGTTTGTCATTACAAGGGAGAAGCGGGCAACACAAGTTAAGAAGAACCAGACCCAGCCACTCCACTAGGTCCCAACCCTAGTAGTTTGTAAAAACATCCAGCCCAGTTTTCCCCTGAATCACTTCCTATCTCTCTGGATCGCCTCAATTTGGGGCACGGTCAGGGCCGGTGCTACCATTTAGGCAAACTAGGCGGTTGCCTAGGGCGCCAAGATTTGGGGGCGCCAAAAAACGGTGCCCCCCAATTTTTTTTACAGCGTTCCTACGCCCCCTCCCCGAGCGCGCCTGCCCGGAGGCACCCCCGCGGCAGCTCCCCACCCCTCTAGCTCGGGGAGCCGTGCGGCAGCTCCCCACCCCAGCTGACCTCTGCTCCGCCTCCTCCCCGAGCACACCGCCCCCGCTCTAATTCTCCTTCCCTCCCAGGCTTGCGGCGCCAATCAGCTGTTTGGCGCCGCAAGCCTGGGAGGGGAGGAGAATTAGAGCGGGGGGCGGCGTGCTCGGGGAGGAGGCGGAGCAGAGGTAAGCTGGGGTGAGGAGCTGCCGCACGGCTCCCCGGGGGGGGAAGCTGCCGTGGGGGGGGATGCCTCCGGGCAGGGGGGGGAGCTGCTGTGGGGGGGGGGCCTCAGGGCGGAGGGGGTGCAGGGAGTTGCTGCAGGGCTGGGAGGGGGGAGGCGCAAGGTGGAAGTTTCGCCTAGGGCGCGAAACTTCCTTGCACCAGCCCTGGGCACGGTCGCTGACTTAGCAGACTCTCCTTGGTCTTGTAGTGTCCTGCTCAATCAATCTCTTCTAGGGCTTTCAGCTCATAAAGAGTGGAGAGGAGGAATCCAAGTCCCTGCTGCTTGAGCAGCCTTCACAAAGCTGTTGTCCTGACAGCTCTTAGCATCAGCCTTGCTTCCTAGTGCTACATGCAGCTCATTCCTCCCTTTTCCTGGGCTGTCAATGTCTTTTTAAACTGTTCCTTCATTGACAACATGCCTTGCACCTGTTGAGGGGCAGGGCCTCCCTAGCCAAGTACTGCTCTACTCCCAGCCATGGTTTAGTGTGGGGCCTGTAGACCCCATCACAGCTATATTTGGACTATACACAAGAGTGTCTAACTGTATTTAGAGCAGGATGGGCACTCCTTCTGCTTACACCACACAGAAAGGGATACAACAGTGTATTTTTCTTTGTAAACTCATCTGCCCACTAATCCCTCTCACTGCGATTTATTCTTAAAACATTCCAGATCCCCAAGCAGCTTCCAACAGCCGCTTTTAAAATCAACCCATGTCAGAGAAAGATTTCCTCCTCTGCTCCTTCACAAAAGAAAAAAAAAATTACACCTGGTGAAGGCGCAAGATAGATTAGACTCAGCCCTAGGACACTAACAGCTTTTCTATAAATAAATATGTAACACAATTAAAGTATGACATCTCGCAGCTTTGCCAGATTAGAAGTTAGAAGCAGGAGCTTTTTATCCCACAGGAAAAAAAAAAGATTTCCAACTTCAAAATGAGGCTGAACAATCTAGCCTGGGAAGGGCTCAAGATATTGGTCCTTCAAAATAACGGTTTCAGATGTTTTCATGGCTTTCACTGAGCCCTTAGTGGACTCATAGGATCAAAGCTACCTGGCGCTACCTGGAAAGATATGAAAAATAGTCCCAATAGGATTTTAAAATTCTCTAAGATAGTCCTAAAAATAGTTTGTGACCTATGGGAAACATACATTTTATAATCGTTCTTACTCTCATTTACTATGTCTAGCATAAGTCATTCATGTCCTTTACCCATAAGCCATTCAGCTATCTCAAGGTAATGCTGCTAAAATCTTTCACCATGCCATCTTGTGTTTCATTTTTTCCCTCTCACACTCACGCTCAAGATACACAGACAAAGGAGTTTTAAAAATAGGCTAAATCAGGGGTAGGCAACCTATAGCACGCGTGCCGAAGGCGGCACGCGAGCTGATTTTCAGTGGCACTCACACTGCCCGGGTCCTGGCCACCGGTCCGGGGGGCTCTGCATGTTAATTTAATTTTAAATGAAGCTTCTTAAACATTTTAAAAACCTTATTTACTTTACATACAACAATAGTTTAGTTATATATTATAGACTTATAGAAAAAGACCTTCTAAAAACGTTAACATGTATTACTGGCACGCGAAACCTTAAATTAGAATGAATAAATGAAGACTCGGCACACCACTTCTGAAAGGTTGCCGACCCCTGGGCTAAATGAAGGAAATAAGATGAAACAGGAAATGGGTTTTCTGTAACTTTTAATAATAGAAACAAATATGCTAACAGCTAAGCAGGGTCCAGAGCAAAAAAATAAAAGAGGGTCAGAGAAGCCTAAAATTAAAAAATATATATATTTTTATTTTTAAATTCAACGGTATATAAGAGGTTCAGATTCCATCTAGGGGTCAAGACTTAAATGAGGTGTCAGGGGAGGGCCCATGAAACTTCTAAAGCCCAATGAGGGTGAAGGGTGGGTATTAATGCAAATTAAAAGCACATAGTGTAATCTCTGGAGTACAAAGAGTATACCAAAGATTTCTGAATGAACCCTACTCTCAGTAAGAAATATCTACAGAAACAGACCAGAGACAATTAGAAGTTTTGATGAACTGGTATATGTCTGTATATGTTTATATCAATCATCATCAATCTGCAAACTCCATTCTATTTTGTGAACACCATTTTGATTGTAAACTGCCATGTGCTCTTCACTTTTGTACTGTAACCTTTATCTTGGGTTAGGACATCTAGGAGATGTTAGGATAAATCCTTATACCTACCAGAGGATCTAACAATGGGAAAGCCATCAAGAGTCCTCAGTCTTGAGCAGGGATCGGCAACATTTGGCCCGTGGTCCACCAGGATAAGCCCCCTAACGGGCCGGGACGGTTTGTTTACTTGCTGTTCTGCAGGTTCGGCCGATCACGGCTCCCACTGGCTGCGGTTCGCCTCTCCAGGCCAATGGGGGCTGCGGGAAGTGGCGTGGGACAAGGGATGTGCGTTGCCGATCCCTGGTCTTGAGGATCCTTCATTCAAAAGGGTCCACCCTAGAACAATAGTCCAGTGGAAATATTTTTCCCAGTTTAGATCCCCAGATAGGAGGCTGGAGTTAAGCAATGATTACCTGACAGGGGATTTTGAATCTACTTGGAGGGTCACCTAACTGAAGGGCCAGAACTCTATTTAAAGAATGGATCTTATGAGCAAAAGTGCTCTCTCTCCAGTCAGCTGTTGGTGGCTAACAGGAAGACTGAGCAGGAGGACTCTGAAAGGACACAAACCAAAACTCAAAAGCATTGGAGTGGTGAGGACACTAGAGGGAGGGGTTTTGCATGCACATTTGTTATTTTTCCCTATAGTTCTAACTCTTGTGCTTTGTCTATGAGTAAAGTGTGTCTGGTTGAAAAATTCCTTTTGCATAATCTCTGTGTTCCTTTGTTTAACTGTCATACGGCCCCCAAAGGATTAAACAGTAAACCAGAGATGTGGGCAGGGTATGCTTAAACTATTGGAAGCTTAGGGCAGCCGGACCAGGGGGTCCCATATCCCAGGGGAAAATGTGTTGTCCAAGAGAATGTCAAAGAGGCGGACTAAGACAGTATCTGGATGGAGTTCAGACCCAGTAGGCTTAAAGGCACATGGGATCCGACAGTTGAGTCCATTGCAGCAGCCTAGTGTCCAACCATAAGGGGAGCTCAACCAGGGCTGTAACAAAAGTAAAAATGATTTTGAAATGTCTTAATATTCCAGATACAGTCACAATTATTCATGAGTGTATGCTTTTTGGCTGGAATCCTAATTGTCATATATGACATGAGGAAGATAATTTCAATGAGCACAAGTTCATCATATCTTAAACCCTTCTGCAAACATAGGCTCAATAATTATACCTATGTTCCTAATCAGATGATAGGAAAATGTATATAAAAAGTGAATCACTAAAATACACAGATGTCCTGAGCCTCTTCCAATAAATAAGCAGTATGATGATGTTTCCCAGATTTTGACTCTACTTTTTTTTAGTCCTATGTTCTGCTACAAGTAGCCATTTGCTACATGTTAAATTATGTCACCTCATGTTATATCATCCAACATGTTAGATAAGTAAATTTTGTTCAGATCGGTACATCTGCTTTCAGTTCAGAGGCTGACAGTCCAGTCTGATGTTTTGGCAGACAAAAATGGAGCCAATCCCAGGACAAGTAGGTGATTTTTCTCAATTCACATTACTTCACAATGATAGCATTCTGTACCTGTGTGTTTCTGTTCAATACCTATGATACCATTCAAAGTTTGAACGAAAGAAAACAGAATGAAGATATTACCTGATACTATTTATTTTTACAATTAAGACAGTACTTGTTTAATTTCAAGGGCCAAATGGGTTTGAACAGGATAGGCAATCAGGAGTATGGCGTTTATTAATCAGTTTGTTGATAATACTGGCTTAAAAGTCATGGGAGCTTTACTGTTTAAATATTTAAGCCAAATGTGTTATTTTTAACAGTGAGTCTTCTGATTACACTTTGATATGTTTCACCGCCAAATTTTCAAAATTTGTTTTCTTTATTGCACCTGTTAAGTACTCACAGGAGCAAATCAGTAATTATGTATGAAAACTGCACATGAAGTGCAATTCGCATTTGCAATTAAATATTTCCATATGTACACTTATACTTTAGGGAGCAACACAGAGGTAGAGTTTTGAAAAAGATAAAGATTTCCAACTAAACTATGTAATTTTCACCAGTTGAGAATCTGGCTCCATGTGTTCAAAGGAAGACAGGGCAAACTAACCTGTTAACAGTACATTTGCTATTAATACATTTTATTTTTGTGCTTGAAAACGAGAATCACAAGCTGCTCTAAATCAACCACAAGTGGTTGGGCTAGACACAGGAATCACCTGGTGAAATTGTAGGTCTCTGCTATGCAGGAGGTTAGTCTAGATGGCCATAAAGGTCCCTTCTGATCTCAAATTCTATTATTTTATCATAGAACACAGATGAACTAGAAAAACACACAGGGAAGATTTCATTGTGCATGTATGTCAGAAAAATGATAAATGGCTTAAAAATTTGAAATACTTGCTACTGGAACAATAAAATGCTTGTTTTAAATGTTCACTTTAGTTTTCAATAGTCTCATAACAGCAGATCCCAGCCAGGACGGGTACTGGCATAAATCTGTTAATTTGTAAAATAGTTTATTTAGTGGTTAAGGACTTGATGTCTCCATTGTGCTTTTAGTATGTACTATTGACATGGATTGTAAAAATAACTTTATTTTCTTTGGCTATAAACTCTTTGTATGATGAAGACCAAGCTACAGATAATGTGGCAGCTGAATTTCCTGTCATTACTACCTCAATGTTAAATGCCCAAAAGGATGTGGTAAAACACAAATGAAAACTGTCAGATATTTTAAATGAATGAACTAAATTGGAAGGAGAGGGGAGGCAAGGGAGATGGGATTCCAGCATAGGCACTGTTTTCACCACACATTCTGGCAGAAACCACTGGTTCCATATTCCAGTAGTCCCTGTAGGAACTGCCCCCATTACTTTCAAATAGCCACAAATACTGCCTGCCCCTTACATTTGTTGTTCTCATTACAAGCCCAGCTATTCAGAAAGCCTACCTACTGCAGTCCAAAATACAGCTTTATTAAAATCCACACTCTTAGGAGAAAATGTTGCTTTCTAGGGGATACATAGCCACAGAGCTCACAAAGGTTTAACACATTAGCAGAGAAACTATCAGACCTGTTGAATTCCAGCAGGTCAGCTGTTCATTAAAAATGGCTCTTTCTGGTGATATTCTTAGAGATAGTGGAACAGAAAATAGCGTACCCCTCTCAATTCCCCCACAGAAGAACTCTTGACTGAAGTAAGAACGCCATCACCTGTTACTGGATTATCAATGGTCTGAGATGAGAGTGGTCCATTTCATTGGAGAGAGGCTGCCCAAGTGCTACTGGAGTGTTGAAGGGACAGAAACTACACACCAGAAAGATCAACAGGGGGAGCTTCAAAAAATTCAGATTCAAGATGGGGATGATCTGCAAACCAGAAAATAATCCAGTTTGCTATCTCATAGCTGTTAGCTCTGCAATGCCAGCACAAAAGTAAAAGCTAGCAGAGATTTGTTTTCATATCTAATGTCAGCAGATATCCGTGTGAATACAGACATAGGGACCAGATTTGCTGAGTAAGAAGATGTCATCTTCATAGTCCTTTTTGGAATCACCCTCTAAAAATCCTTTGTTCTCACTACTTTTGCTTTCTCCTCCTGCCCTTCTCAACTCCAGCATTATTGTAGAGCCCAGTATTCTCAGCAAACCTAGAGTTAAATATTAATACATTACCCTATGTGACATTATCTCATTAAAATGTGACCATACAAACCATTGTTGCTACCACTGTTATATAATTGCAATGGATCTTATACAAAGTATGACACATGGCCAGAAAGGGTTAAGCAGCTTGCAGGCTAAATAACCCAAAGCCAACCTTTAGAGACATGTTAGAAGAGTATGCAAATGGTAATTAGGGCCATTCCATGCTAGATAGGCTAGAACTTTGAAATGCAAACCTATGTTGTTAGAAATTAAAGGTGATACTAATTGTAGGTGTTTACTTATATCTTGTATGTTACCATGTAAACAGACAGTTCCTGTCTGTCACTATAGATATTGATTCAGAGATCAAAAGGGAATATTAACATTTAGATGAATCTGGGGTGAAATAATGTCGTTGTCTATATGTCACTTTAAAGTTTGTGATAGGCTGCCTAACAGATAAATTGCCTTATGTAAAACCGGGTAGCTAATTACCGATGATGCTTAGGAAATAGGTCCACTTCAAAGTATCTGTGATTGCCTATTGTTCGCCTAAGGACTCCGAACTGTATAAAGATGCATTGGGTCCCAATCCTTTTTATCTCAGATGCTTCATGCAGGGGAAGCTTAAGCCATAAGGCTGAGATCCCAGTCCTGACTGGACCACCCTGAATATAAACATTGGACTATAACCTACGAACTAATTCTGGAAGAACTCTTTGCAACTACAAAGATCACCATCTGTGCTATGAATCCGAATCTCAGGAATTGTACTCATGTCTGTATGTATAGGGATCTTTTAACCAATACTTTCTCTCTTCTTTTTTAATAAATTTTAGTTGAGTTAAATAAGAATTGGCTGTAAGCGTGTATTTGGGTAAGATCTGGAATATTCATTAACCTGGGAGGTAATGTGTCTGATCCTTTGGGATTGGTAGAACTTTTTTATATGATGAATAAGATTTTCAGTAATCCTCATCATATTTGACTTGGGTGTCTGGGTGGAGGCCTGAGGCTGGGTTACTTTATGGGAACTGTGTTGTTGGCTTCTGGGTAACCAGTGAGGTATTTATAGAAGTTATTTTGTACTGGTTTGGTAAATCTAAGTATTGGAATTTCCACCAGCTTTGAGGACTGTCTGCCCCATTCTTTGCAGTTCACCTTAACTGAGTGACCTCAGTTGGCTCCCCTGGGACTCCGGTCACACCCTATTTAAAAGTGGAGGTTCCAAGCTTTCAGTTAGCACACAGCATTTTAGTTCTAGCTCTAGCAACCCTAAAATAGTCTCAGAATTGAAGCTGAACTAACCCATGCTTACACAGTGTAGTGCTATGTCCACCTCAAGTGGCTGGGTCACATAAAGGATTATCACGCTGCACAGTCATTCTGCTAACAAACCCAGGCCTCTAAGTTCAGATGGTAGATGCTCATTCTCTTGGTCCCAAGTTTGATCCTCATCATCAATGACCCAGCCAGGGGCCCGATGTAACAAAAATATTATGTTAATCAGATCACAAAATGCTGGCTATTGAAATGGCTACTCATCCCTCGGATCAGCCGTGCTAGGTTGGCACTTTCCAAGACTCAAAAAACCAGGTCCTCATAACCCTAGCTTGCAGCTTCAGTGTTATTTGACTCCTTCCACTTATCACCACACAACCAGGCAGTCACCATGTCCTGCTGCCTTGTTCTCTGTCTCTCTTTACCCTCTCAAAACTCCATCCCTTCCTCTCTTATCTCATGGCTAAAAAGTCTGTCCTGAGTATCTTTCACCTGTATCACTGCAACCTCTCCCACCTCCTCAATTCCTATTTTGTTCCCTTCCAGCCCACTTAAAACATCAGCTAAACTTCTCAACTTCTCCTTCCCCATTTAGGCAATGTTTCTCCATTCACTGGTGTCCTCTACTCCCTCACTTATAAAGGTCAAGCTTAATTACTCATCCTTGTTGTCAAGTCTCTGCATAACTCTATCTAATGCCTACATCTATGCTCCCATTTCAGAGCACTTACAACTCTCCCCTGAGCCTAATTAATTCCACCTCACTTCTCCTTTTGCTCCTTCCACTTGAAGTTCTCTCCCTCGTACTGCAAGCACACTTCTTTCAGATCCCTCGTCAAAACACGTCTTCACAAAGCCCACATATACTAAACTATCTCAGTGAAAGATGCTCTCATCTTTTCATAGCTGAAAAACCAAAACCACACATTACTCTATGTATCCTACTTCTCTAGCAATAGTTTTCTAGTTGATTTGTCAGTATTGCGAGGATTTTAGAATCAAGGCTAAGGAGGAAAATTAACCTGAGGTTACCACAAATTCCCTCCAGAAGAAGGGAAATTGACCTTCATTATTACCTTTTACAGATTTTTGATTCAGCTTAATGGAGATTTCTGGAAATTGGACTGTTTATTATTGATTATTTGTGTTGCAGTAGCACCTAGGAGCCCCAATCATGGACCAGTACCCCATTGTGCTAGGCGTTGTACAACCAGAACGAAAACAGTCTCTGCCCCCAAAGAACTTACAGCATCTCTTGAAATAAGCCATGTACATTTTTTTTCATAAAACTATTGGAATTACTCAGCTCCTAATGCCTGGCTGGACTTCAATGAGTGTGTTGCATCAAGAATTTCCAGATACATTTGGGAGACTGTCTTTTTGGGAAGTTTTTCAAGGGATCAGTAGTAACTACAGAAGGTCTTTGCTAAGTAGGACTTCTTATTCTTCACAATTTGTAATATTCTTACGTTTTAAAATATTATTTCTGTTTCTAATTATTTTGAATTGTGTGTATATGTGTGTATGTTTGGGTAAGCTATTGATTTCCATCCCATTATCAAAGCATGACTATTAAGCATGTCAACAAGTCTACGAATTGGCACTATGCTCCCCCTAGTGGATGACTAGTACTTGGAGCAACAGAAGAAAAATACTGTAGGGTCATTTAAAACAAACAAATGAACAGTCTTAACATCAGCAGCGAAGCATGGGGTTTATTTAATATTCAGAAAATGGAAGACAATCCCTACTACATAACAAAATTACAGTTTAAAGGCAGGTCAAATATCAGGTTTTCAGTGCACTGTTTAGCAGTTTCCTTTTAATTCTGTCAATTTAGGATCCTGTAATAATACTGCATTTTTCTGATTGTCTATTTAGACTAAGTTTTTTGGGGGCAGGGACTGCTGTAGCCTAAAGTTACCTGATCTGGGAGGATATCCAAGACAATTAAAAGCTGGGGTGTGAGCTCCTCTTAAAGGTCTAGCTCTTCCTGTGATAGGGTCTCAGTTAGTTAATAAAAGCTGATTCCTGTAGCATATGAGTCTTGAGAAAGCCAAATACACCAGATAGTGTGTGGTATACACAACAACAACAACCTTTTGAGAGGAGATAAAAATATTTACAGCTTTCATATCTCATTTCCTTTTATTAAATTGGGTATTTCACTTAGAAACCAAAAACATTGCTAAGTACAGTATTTGTCAAGTAGTAAAAAATATTGCTGGGTTTAGAAAGCACTCTAATCACAGAGTGGTTTAAAGATTAATTACAATTGTACTGAGAACATTTTTCACCTCTCCTATTGTTCAACCAAAAATATCCTCTTCAAGTGAAAACCTTTTGAAGTAATGTTTAACGTCCTTTTTAAAAGTAGTTGTTTATTTATGAGAGACATTTGTGTACATTAAGTCATTACATTTGTTATCCCTTCTTGGAATTACTTTGCTTTGATCCTATTTCTCATAGCATTATTACCATCCAAGTTAGTGTATGCACATTGAGGGAGGGAATGAGACTTGACTTGAGGTTTTTCTAGGTCACCACCAGGAACTAAGCTTAATAAATTGTAATATAATATTGCAAATTAGATACATTTAAGGGATTAATCACCTCTACATGCATTATTTTCAATGATGTGACAAAAACAGAAGAATGCATAGTATAACCAAAGGATCATGTAAGGCCTGCTTTCCAGGATGAGCTGTATATATAGGGAGAGATTTCAAAGGCAACTAGGAAAGTTTATGTAGAGTTCCTCCATTTATGGCATATTACTATATTGTAAGGATAAAAGAAAAGGGGAAAGTTTTGGAAGGAAAATAAACCCTCAAGCAAAGTTTAGGTAACCTCTAACTTAACTTTTCCTTTGGACAGGTTATTCAGTTAATCGCCCTCTGCAAGGTTTCGTGCTCCTTCCCCTGAAACATGGTGCTGACCACTGTCAGAGACAATATTCTGGACTAAATGGAACACAGGTCTGATCTAGCTGTTGTGACACTGAGCCAGAAAGGGTTAAGCAACCAGCAGGCTAAAGTGACCCAATTTCAATCTTTAAGAACATATTAGAGAAGTATTGAAATGATAAGCAGGGCCACTTCTTGTAGATAGTTATCAAAGCCATGTTAAATGGTTGAGGGTTCTGTACTCATAGAGAATTGTAAGTAAATACTAATTGTGTTTGCCTGTGTTTACCTAAATCTTGTTAGATGTTAACGATGTGATCTAATCAGCTTGTATATGCTAAATTTCTTTTCCTGTCTGTTACTATGTTCTATTGATTCAGAGATCAAAAGGGGATATTAGCAATTAGGTGAAACGTGTGGTGTAATAACATGATTGTCTTTATTTCTCTCTGAAGTTTGTAGTAAATTACCTGTGAACCTTTGAACCGTGAATTCCCTTATGCTAAGCAATGCAACTAATTACCTGGGTATACACAGGAAATAGGAATTGGCTTCATAGCAACAATGTGTATTACCTGTTCTTCATCGAAGGAATGCCCACTGTGTTATCTGTGTCAAGAGTCTATTGTAGCCTGCCAGAGATCTACAAAAGAACTCTAGGGCCTGATCCTATCATCTCAAGTCTGCTTGAACCTTGTCAGGGGAGGTTTGATTTGCAAGACTGAGGTCTCCAGCTCTAGTCTGGATTACCCTGGAAGAATTCAATGGAAGAATTTAAACAGACTCTGCACAGGGACTGCCTATTTGGACTAAAACTTAATGAACGGATTCTGGAAGGATTTTTTACAACTCAGCAGCACACCATCTCTGCTATGAAACTGACCTAAGAACTTTATGCATATCTGTATGTATAATGATCGTTTAACCACAGTACTCTCTTTCTTCTTTTTTAATAAATCTTAGATTAGTTAATAAGAATTGGCTGTAAGAATGTATTGGATAAAATCTGAAATATTCATTGACCTGGTGGGCAATGTGTCCGATCTCTTGGAAGAACTTTATATATAGTAAATAAGATTTTAAGTAATCCTTACCATATTTGACTTGGCTGTCTGGGTGGGAGCCCAGGGCTGGATTGCTTTTGGGGGATCTGTATTTTTGGCTTCTGGATAACCAGTAAGGTATTGTAGAAGCTGTTTTGTTACTGGCTTAGTGAATCTAATTATTAGAATAAACCACCAGTTTTGGGGATCGTCTACCCCCAATTCTTTGCAGTTTGCCCTGATTGCGCAATCTCAGTGAGGCCCCTCCAGTAACCACCGTCATGGCCATAATTTAGACTATGAAGTTATACATTCTGAATCACTAGAAGTAATTTTCCCATTGGAAATCTGGGAATGTTTTGGTTTCCAGTGTTATAACACTTCCTTTTATAGCCTGATTAATTCACAAGTTACAGGGCCTTAAACCTGTCATTATTCTAGGACTGTATTTTGCCTGTTCTGCACCTCAAGCCAACATAATTTCTCAGCCCTGGGGGTGTAATTCCCCATTTGGAAGAAAAAGGAATATTTTTTCCTGAACAAAAGGTAAAAAGGGTTTTTTCAGTAATTAAACAGTCTTTGTTTAAAAAAACAGAGTGTCATTTGACAGATAAGAAATATACACTGGTTTCTTTCACTGTAAGTGTATCCTGTAGCATTTGCTGTAAATATTTATGCACACTTGGCCATAAAAATTAGGGAGAAGGAAAAAAAATTACTAGGTAGTTATTTAACATATTGTTACTTCTTTTAGCCCAAGTGGCTAGCCAACAATTCAGAGTCTTGCTGGTTGTTCCAGTTAGGAGAAATGTGGTCAGATGCCTTTGATACAAATATGTTTATTTACAAGGAATGTATAAAGCAGTGGTTCCCAAACTTGTTCTGCCGCTTGTGCAGGGAAAGCCCCTGGCGGGCCGGGCTGGTTTGTTTACCTGCCGCGTCCACAGGTTCGGCCGATCGCGGCTCCCAGTGGCTGTGGTTCGCTGCTCCAGGCCAATGGGAGCTGCTGGAAGCAGCGCGGGCCGAGGGACATACTGGCCGCCACTGTCAGCAGCTCCTATTGGCCAGGAGCAGTGAACCGCGACCACTGGGAGCCGCGATCGACCGAACCTGCGGACGCAGCAGGTAAACAAACCGGCCCGGCCCACCAGGGGCTTTCCCTGCACAAGTGGCAGAACAAGTTTGGGAACCACTGGTATAAAGTCCTGTTTCCCTGAACACAAGAAGAATCAAACAACAGAAGTCAGTTTCCTTGCTTACAGCCCCAAACCTCTTTTAGCCAGCACCTCTCAAAAGCCTGTGTCTGTCGCTTCCCTTACACACACTCACACAAAGCTCTCTGTCCACATAGTTCTAATTCCTGGGCAGACTTGCATATGCTTTTTATTTTAGGTGGGAGTTGCTATAATATAGCTGAGCTGTTTCTTACAACTATCTTAAATGAAGGGTGGCACTTACACCCAACAGCTTCAATGACATTTTGCCCAACCCACATCAATATTTTGTGACTCTTTGGTGGACCTCAAATTTTTATGAAATGTCTGATTTTTGAAAAGAGCAATTATTTTGTTTTATATTTATTATTTCTTTGTTAATTTTTGTAATAATATGCCTCTTTTACTGCCCCATTTGTCTTTTTTTTGGGGGGGGGGGAATGTACCGATTTTATGTTTAATATACCATGGTAAAAGAAAGGTAAATAAAATAGACATAATATCCAAAGTGAGGTTTGCTAGGTTTTTAGTGCGATCTGCATTTTGTCTATGGAAATGCTTTGGAAAACTTCAAATAACTGAAGAGTAACTCATTAAAGAATCAACTTCTTCCTTCTCTTCAGTTCCATGATAAAGTTTACTTAATGTGACCATTTCAAAATTCAGCAACTCCTGTCTCCTCTACATTCATATGGGAGAAAAGTCAAGATTCAAAGGCACTTTAGAAAGGAGTAGTAAACATACAGAACAATTTTTTAAAAACATGGAAAACAAGGGCAACTGTTGTTCCTTTCATTGTCCTACAATTCCAAATGTATGTTCTTGTTGTGAAATTATGTTTCCTTAAATCATTTATAACCTAAAGTAGTACTTTTATCTCTTCCAAACAGAAGAATGGTTCCTATGATCAACCCCCAAAAATCCTGGGCATAGTGGAGAATCAAGACCTAAAAGTGTAATCATAGGATCCATTCCTCTGTTTGGAAGAGATTGGCCCCTCAAAAAGCAGTGATTGAAGAGGCCAAGGCTGAGATAGAGCAGATCCACTTCTTGAGTTTGGAGTTGTCTTACAATCCATGCCAAATATAACAATGTTTTAACTCCAAACAAAAGCTAATAATAGTTTCTGATCTTAATTTACAACACACATTTTTGAAACCTTACCAGGATTGAAAGGCTAACTACAGAACCTAGTCATTGACCACAAGTCTGTACAAATAAATTCTTCTGCCACTTGCACCAAAATGGATTTAGCAGGTACTGTCCCAAGAAAAGAGTCACTCTGCAGCCCTGTAAAGAGTAACAACAATGTTCAAAAGGTCCTAACTATTAACTACCAGCTGCCAGCAGCCTTGTTTGTATATATAGGAAGAAATCAATAAATGGCCTCTTAAAAAGGGCAAGTTATCCCCTCCCTCTCCCCCATTTTCTATGGTTTAAAACACATACACTAGAATTTTGCTGACCTGTGTATATAGGATTTTTGAAAGCACTCAGCTTTGAAATCAATGGTAAAACTCCCTTTGACTTTAATGGGAGGACTGAATGTTTTAAAAACCCTACCTGGACATCAGAGTTTATGGTTCACCTTGATAATGCATGGATACAACTTGACTCTACGAGTGACAAAAAGAATTCCTGAGTAAAATGCCTCCACCCAAGAGCCTGATTCTGATCTCACTAGTGGAACTCCATTGTCAATGGTATTCCAGTTTACACCTGTATAGGTGATCAGAATCAGACTCCAAATTGTTTTTAGCATATGAACAAAGAATTCTTTTAAAAAATAATTTAGCACCAAGTTAACCCAGCAATTGATGGACAAATATACCAGCACTATGCCATTGTTAGGTCCTCCTTATATAAATAGCTACAACATGAGATCCTGATGGATCCACCTATTAGAATCCAGTAAACATTCGTCAATAGATTGCCATTAATATTTAAATAGGTTAAATTTGAGGGCTAAACTTAGTGTCATGTACTTAAAGGGATCCTATCAGTGCAGTAAAGTTTTGTTATTTCAGAAATAAAAGTATATTTATATACACTCCCAACATTACATCATGAAAGCTATTTAAATTTCAGTATCATTTCACTATTTTAGGCTAAGTCTGCAGATATGGAATATCATTCAGTTTAACAATTCCCATTTCAAGACAATTGTTTGTGGACTGGGTGAAACATCATTGAAGATGGCGTGTGTAACTGCCACCCTTCATTTTAAATAGCTATAAAACAGTTACGGTTCCTTTATATATCAGAGGGGTAGCCGTGTTAGTCTGAATCTGTAAAAAGCAACAGAGGGTCCTGTGGCACCTTTAAAACTAACAGAAGTATTGGGAGCATAAGCTTTCGTGGGTAAGAACCTCACTTCTTCAGATGCAAGTAATGGAAATCTCCAGAGGCAGGTATAAATCAGTAAGGAGATAACGAGGTTAGTTCAGTCAGGGAGGGTGAGGTGCTCTGCTAGCAGTTGAGGTGTGAACACCAAGGGAGGAGAAACTGCTTCTGTAGTTGGATAGCCATTCACAGTCTTTGTTTAATCCTGATCTGATGGTGTCAAATTTGCAAATGAACTGGAGCTCAGCAGTTTCTCTTTGGAGTCTGGTCCTGAAGTTTTTTTGCTGTACAGGAGATCTACATTACACACTTCACCTCTCTACAAAGGAAAAAGGACCGTAAGCTGTCTAAAATCCTACCTGCCACATGGGGTCACAACAGGGGTACCCCTAACTCACCCAGCAATATCGTCAATTTATCCAGCTACACACTCAACCCAGCAGAAGAGTCTGTCCTATCTCGGGGACTCTCTTTTTGCCCCAGCACCCCCACGAACATGATACAGTTCTGCGGTGATCTGGAAGCCTACTTTCGCTGCCTCCGACTCAAAGAATACTTTCAAGATAACACTGAACACCGCACTGATACACAGATACCCTCCCACCAACAACACAGGAAGAAGAACTCCACATGGACTCCTCCTGAGGGTCGAAATGACAGTCTGGACCTATACATAGAATGCTTCCGCCGACGTGCACAGGCAGAAATTGTGGAAAAACAACATCGCTTGCCTCATAACCTAAGTCGTGCAGAACGCAATGCCATCCACAGCCTCAGAAACCATCCTGACATTATCATCAAAGAGGCTGATAAAGGAGGTGCTGTTGTCATCATGAACAGGTCTGACTACCAGAAGGAGGCTGCCAGACAACTCTCCAATACCAAATTCTACAGGCCACTTTCCTCAGATCCCACTGAGGAATACACTAAGAAACTGCACCATCTACTCAGGACACTCCCTACACTAACACAGGAACAAATCAACATACCCTTAGAGCCCCGACCGGGGTTATTCTATCTACTACCCAAGATCCACAAACCTGGAAATCCTGGACGCCCCATCATCTCGGGCATTGGCACTCTCACTGAAGGACTGTCTGGATATGTGGACTCCCTACTCAGACCCTACGCCACCAGCACTCCCAGCTATCTCCGTGACACCACAGATTTCCTGAGAAAACTACAATGCATTGGTGACCTCCCAGAAAACACCATCCTAGCCACCATGGATGTAGAGGCTCTCTACACAAACATCCCACACACAGATGGAATACAAGCTGTCAGGAACAGTATCCCTGATGATGACACAGCACAACTTATTGCTGAGCTCTGTGACTTTATCCTCACGCACAATTATTTCAAATTTGGTGACAATATATACCTCCAGACCAGTGGCACCGCTATGGGCACCCGCATGGCCCCACAATATGCCAACATTTTTATGGCTGACCTGGAACAACGCTTCCTCAGCTCTCGTCCACTCACGCCCCTTCTCTACCTACGCTACATTGATGACATCTTCATCATCTGGACCCATGGGAAGGAGACCCTGGAAGAATTCCACCATGATTTCAACAGCTTCCACCCCACCATCAACCTCAGCCTGGACCAATCTACACGGGAGGTCCACTTCCTATACACCACCGTACAAATAAGCGATGGCCACATTAACACCACCCTATACCGAAAACCCACCGACCGATACGCCTACCTTCATGCCTCCAGCTTCCACCCCGGACACACCACACGATCCATCGTCTACAGCCAAGCACTGAGGTACAATCGCATCTGCTCCAACCCCTCAGAGAGAGGCCAACACCTACAAGATCTTCACCAAGCATTCTCAAAACTACGATACCCACACAAGGAAATAAAGAAACAAATCAACAGAGCCAGACGTGTACCCAGAAGCCTCCTGCTACAAGACAGGCCCAAAAGAGAAACCAACAGAACTCCACTGGCCATCACCTACAGTCCTCAGCTTAAACCTCTCCAACGCATCATCAGTGATCTACAACCCATCCTGGACAATGATCCCTCACTTTCACAGACCTTGGGAGGCAGGCCAGTCATCGCCCACAGACAACCCGCCAACCTTAAGCATATTCTCACCAGCAACCACGCAACGCACCATAACAACTCTAACTCAGGAACCAACCCATGCAACAAACCTCGATACCAACTCTGCCCACATATCTACACCAGCAACACCATCACAGGACCTAACCAGATCAGCTACAACATCACCGGCTCATTCACCTGCACGTCCACCAATGTTATATATGCCATCATGTGCCAGCAATGCCCCTCTGCTATGTACATTGGCCAAACTGGACAGTCACTACGCAAGAGGATAAATGGACACAAGTCAGATATCAGGAATGGCAATATACAAAAACCTGTAAGAGAACACTTCAACCTCCCTGGACACACAATAGCAGATGTAAAGGTAGCCATCTTACAGCAAAAAAACTTCAGGACCAGACTCCAAAGAGAAACTGCTGAGCTCCAGTTCATTTGCAAATTTGACACCATCAGATCAGGATTAAACAAAGACTGTGAATGGCTATCCAACTACAGAAGCAGTTTCTCCTCCCTTGGTGTTCACACCTCAACTGCTAGCAGAGCACCTCACCCTCCCTGACTGAACTAACCTCGTTATCTCCTTACTGATTTATACCTGCCTGTGGAGATTTCCATTACTTGCATCTGAAGAAGTGAGGTTCTTACCCACGAAAGCTTATGCTCCCAATACTTCTGTTAGTCTTAAAGGTGCCACAGGACCCTTGGTTCCTTTATAGTAGTCCCCACCTCACACAAAAGGCACATGCATGTCCACATAAGAATTAGAACTATGTGGGCAAAGGGCTTTGCTGGCTATTATTTTGGGTAAGGGTGTGGGTGGGGTGGGGAGAACACAAAGAAAAAAAGCCAGACGCAGCCTGGAGAAGCACCTTGTGGGTCTGGTTAAAAGAGGGTTGAGGCTGTAAGCAAAGAAACTGCCTTCTGCATTTTCAGTTCCTCCTGTGGCCAGGGACGCAGAACTTTCTGTATTCTTTGTAAATAAACAACAGTGCCTCAGGAGTACATGATTATTGTTAATTAAATGGTGGGATGGAGAACATATTAAAATTGACTCCTGAACTTGTTTTCAGAATTAGAAATGCTTTTTACTAGAATCAGCCCATTTCTTTATTCTCTCTCTCCTAAGCTCTCTAGGGCTATGTCTACACTAGCAACTAAACAACAAAACTTTTGTCTTTCAGAGGTGTTAAAGAAACACCCCCCCCCCCCAAAAGACAAAAGTTTTGCTAACGACAAGCACCGGTGTTAACAGCGTGTTGTCGGCAGGAGTGCTCTCCTGCCAACAAAGCTAACACCGCTCATTGGAGGTGGAAGTTTTTTGTCGTCAGGAGAGCCAACAAACAGCGGCTACACTGCACACCTTATAGCAGCATGGCTTTAGCGACACAGGGTGGTAAAACTGTATTTGCACAGAAAAAAAATGTTGAAAGAAATCAAATATGATGCTGTTAGCTTTGTGTGGGTATCCAAAAGAGTGGAGTGCAAGGCTTCCAAAACTTTCTAGTTCACAGTAGAGTCTAGAACCTGTTTTAAATAAAACAAAGTACATCTAAATTTGCACCCTAAACTACACGATACACCTCTACCCCAATATAACATGACCCGATATAACACTAATTCGGATATAATGCGGTAAAGCAGTGCTCCAGGGGGGCGGGGCTGCGCACTTGGGTGGATCAAAGCAAGTTCAATATAACGTGGTTTCACCTATTTGGCTCCCGAGGACAGCGTTATATTGGGGTAGAGGTGTACTATCCCTTTAAGTAAGTTTCACTTGACAAATGCAATAGCAAATATAAACAAAAGCACACGTTGTCTCTATTAGCTACATTTTGATAGTTTTAATTGTAAAAATATAAAATCTTATGCTGTTCAACAGCAAATGATTAACTTTTCACACTTTCAAAATATCTACTCTTTGTTGTACTCCTTGCTAATGTACTTCAGGAAAGTTAGGTGCTGTGATGCCTGCAAAATGAACTGTTTGGTTTTGTTTTTAAATACTGGTGCTGTGGCTTAGCCCTCAAAACAAAACAATTTTTCTGCCCTTCAGGGGCTTCTCTTCGGCCCACCCTCTGTGTACTGTTTTCTGCACCCTTCTGTGCTATCTTAGAGAGTCTTTCCCCTACTCCAGTAAATAACACTCACCCCCAGGCTGGTTCCCCCTGTGTACAGAGTCTCTTGCAGACCGTTTTTGAATGTTATAAATTCTTGACATCTGATTTGTGTCCATTTTTTGTTTTTTGTTTTTGTTTTGTTGCATAGATACTGTCCGGTTTGGCCAATGTACATGAGCAGAGGGGCATTGCTGGCACATGATGGCATATATCACATTGGTAGATATATATACCAATTGGTATATACCAATAGATATATCTACCAATGTGATATATGCCATCATCATGTGCCAGCAATTGCAAACTGGACACCATTAAATTAGGCTTGAATAAAGACTGGGAGTGGATGGGTCATTACACAAATTAAAAACTATTTCCCCATGCTAATTTTTCCCCTACTGTTACTCACACCTTCTTGTCAACTGTTTGAAATGGGCCATCCTGATTATCACTACAAAAGTTTTTTTTCTCCTGCTGCTAACAGCCCACCTTAATTGATTAGTCTTGTTAGAGTTGGTATGGCAACCCCCATTTTTTTTGTGTTCTCTGTGTGTGTGTGTATATATATCTTCCTACTGTGTTTTCCACTGCATGCATCTGATGAAGTGGGTTTTAGCCCATGAAAGCTTATGCCCAAATAAATGTGTTAGTCTCTAAGGTGCCACAAGGACTGCTCGTTCTTTTTACTCCCCAGACTGATCTCTCTCAGCCCTTCTGTGAAGCCCAGGTGTCCATTAAGCTTTCACCTGACATGCTTAGTTCTACCCCCTTAGGCTGGGAGGCAGCTAATTAATTATGGCACAGGTGGGGCCTAATCTCCCTTTGTAGGGGACAGTCACCTTCTGACAGGTCAACTAACCAGCCTCTGGCAAATCAATCTAAATAGTGGTGATTTCTTTTACCTGTGAGGAATAGTCTCTTTCCCATCTCCAGGTTGCCACAGAAAAGTAATTAAAATTGTTTTGAAACTACCCAGTGTGATTACAACTGTTCAATAGCACAAAATGGCTGACTGGGACACTCAAAATGCAAATAATTGCCTCTCTTTTGATCAATGGTTGGATGAAAATTAACAAATCATTCAGATAACTATAAATGAAGATTTTTAGAAGGCCAATGACCAGACTGTGGCACATTTCCCTACACACTTCCAGGATTTGAAATATCTAATAAACACCTAGCAGACACTAGCCAGAGGACTAAAACCTACTAGCCTACCTCCCAGAACCCACTTCCAGCTGCTGGGAATGGAGTGAGTGCCAAGGTTCTTATCAAGGCTCTGCCACATATCCTATTGGGAGGCTTCATCTTTCATGCCAGCCTCTGTCTGGTGGGTGGTATAAGTATGAAGCTCTCTTAACCCCATCTGGCTGCAGGAAAGAAAAAAGACCTCTGTCTCTTCACCCTCAACCTGTGAGCCTCCTAGCTCATGTGGGATGATCAGGGCCGGCTCTGGCTTTTTGGCCGCGGCCGGAGCACAGGTGCAGGGGGACCGGTTGGGGGAGGGAGTGGGCGGGAGAGAGAGAGAGAGAAGGGGGCGGCCAGGGCTACAGCAGGGGCGCTGCCACGCGGCCCCTCCCGCTGCGCCGCCTCCTGCCGCCTGCCGCGAGGGCTCCGCTCCGGTCGGCGGGCAGGGAAGGAAGAGGACTGCCCTGCAGGGCGCTCTGGTTCTCCGCGCCGCCGCCCCCTACAGGGCGGCCAGAGCGGAACAACAACAACAAAAAAAGCGGCCGTGCCGCCCTAGGATTGGACAGAATGCCGCCTCCAACAATCTGCCGCCCCAAGCACCAGCTTGCTCAGCACCAGCTTGCTCAGCTGGTGCCTGGAGCTGGCCCTGGGGATGATGGGTCTCCACTACTCTACCTGGGCCTTTCATTTTTCTGGTGCTCCTCCCCGCTGAATACTTCAGTACTAGCTTTCACTTCTGCTCCTGCCCTTTCAGAGGGGACAACAAAGTTAAAATTGACAAGATTTTTGACTGCTGTCACAGGGTTCTAAATCGCAGCAAGGAATTTCAGATTAACTCTTCTGCTGCTTGGAAAAGATATGAGCAGTAGAAGACCCTGCAGTTGTCGGACTGCAGAAATAAAAAGACAGAACTGCCTCAGTTCACACTTGGATTATCACTGCAATCAAAAGGGCTAGAAACTTTTGTTTTTAAATGAACACTTAAAATTCTGCCAAAAACTGGTGGTGTAATCCTTTCGCTCATTAGGGGAAAGCATGCAATCAAATCTTTTTTTTAATCTTGGTTACATTTTTCCAAATAACAGACTGAAAAACATCAGAATAACTTTGATTAATAATGGAACAATGTGAAAAGAAGGAATCCTCCCATTTTGCTCAGCAGCAATGAAGATAACCAGATCTAATCTAAGGATATTTAAGCACTGCTATAAGCAATATATGACTCATAACATGCCTGTCATCGAAAACTGTTTAAAATACAGCCTGGGTTAAATAAACAACGACTGATCATGATTGTAAGCAGCAGTGTTCAGCTGGGTTCAGTTGCTGCATGGACAAAGATCTTGTTGGATGAATATTCAAACAATGCATTCAGCCCCATGACCTTGGACTCTGTTAAAGAAAATTCCATGAGACCTCAGAGGTCTGATCTTCCACGACCTCCCTGGAAGGGAAGTTTGAGAACAATTTTTTGAAAGAACAATATGAATAGACAGTAAGGGAAACTGAAAATTTTTTAAGCCAGGCTGAAGAAAAGTTGTAAAATTAATAAAACTGGAAAACATTGAGGGAAAAACTTCAATAAACAGTGAAATCGCAGTATGCTTATGGGCGGGGAAATGAAACAATTGCAGAATCAAAATTAAGTCCATTATGTGTGCCCATTAGGAAAACTTGTTAAACCTAGATGTAAAATGCCATGCAGATGATGTAGACCTATGCTGCAGTAACCTAAATGGAGACCAATGTATATTACAAAATGTGTAAACTACTACTTAGGATATATGTTTCGCAGGGAGGCTTGTGAGAAAATGAACATTTTAAATTCAGTTGTGATCCTAAAATAAAAGGTGCTACAGAAATGCAAGATGAGAACAGACACAATTTCCTTCACTGCTATAAAGCTCAAACTGTGACAAGTCTTAGTTAAGAACAATGACAGAAGCAAATGCTGCGAGTGCTTAAAGTAGATCTTGTACAGAGAAACACTAGCAAAGGAGAAGTCCCCTTGATACTGCACCTACCTTTGTCTTATAACCATGGATTCAATTATTGCAAACATCAATACTGGGGATCTGGTGACCACAAGAACAGTTCATTGACTGGCCTCTTGAATATAAAGATTGTGGATCTCACAGGAAATCTAGACAAACTTCTAGAGAGTAATGAGGAGCTGCCTGTGGTCATATTTGTATTAATGATACAGAGGAGATAAGGCAGTTACCTCATCGCAGACGCCCAGCAGTTGGAGTTAGGTGTATCCCTATCTCCGAATGCTGGGAATGGGACTGTACCCCCATCCCCCCCACTGCATCCCTCCCCATCCCAACTCCCCCGCACCTCCATCCCCCCCACTGCATCCCTCCCAGCCCCAACCCCCCCGCATCCCATCCCCCTCACTTCACTCCTCCCAGTCCCACCTCTGCACTCCCATCCCCCCATCATTGCATCCCTCCCCGCCCCAACCCCCCACACACTGCACCCCTCCCCGCCTCAACCCCCCTGCACCCCATCCCCCTCACACTGCACCCCTCCCCGCCCCAACCCCCCCACACCCCATCCCCCTCACTGCACCCCTCCCCGCCCCAACCCCCCCGCACCCCATCTCCCTCACTGCACCCCTCCCCCTCCCACCCATGCACTCCCATCCCACTGTCATTGCACCCCTCCCCGCCCCAACTCCCCCACACACCCCATCCCCCTCGCTGCACTCCTCCCCGCCCCAACCCCCCCACACCCCATCCCCCTCGCTGCACTCCTTCCCATCCCAAGCCCCCTGCATCCCATCCCCCTGTTACTGCATCTCTCCCCGCCCCAACCTCCCCGTACCCCATCTCCCTCACTGCATCATATTTGTACGCCCCAACCCCCCTGTGACAGTGTACCCCATAAGGCTTTATGGGGGGGTGTTTATAAATGTATGTATGATATAACTGGAATATGTTTTGTGCTGCCTGTGCCATGTAACATATCTCCGTAAAGGTTATGGTCTACTATATCTATTCATCCTATTTGTACATATATATATCATTTTCTACTTGAGGTTAAGAATATGGGCTGTATGCTTGCTTGGTTTCTAAGTAAGCTTTGTGAGGCATTTGGTCAGCTTCTTTAGGAAGGAATTCGCCAGGTTAAGTACCTGATCAGGAAACACTCGGGGAACAATGCATCTTGGAATGCTCCAATTCACATAAGAAGTCTTCCTGGAGACATGCAAGATACCATGTGAACAATGGCTTCGGCCTGTAAAGACTGAGTCATGCAGGGACATGTGACTTGCCCAGGTGACTCCAAAACTCCATCTTGGAGCTGGACTTTGCATAGGAGGGAGGAGGGGGGTCTCCACCCACAAGAGAGAGTCTATTTAAACCTGTGGGAGACCCCTCCAGGGGGTCTTCAGCTGGCTAAGGAAGGAGCCTCTCCACCCCCCGAGGATACTTGAAGGGAACTGGAACAAAGGACAGTAACTACAGGGGGTGTGAGTGATTGCTGGACCCAGGCTAAAAGGAGATCAGCCTGCAAAAGGGAGCATTCTGGAACTGGTGAGGAACTTATCTGTATTTAGTTTGATTAGACATAGATTTGCGCATTTTATTTTATTTTACTTGGTGACTTACTTTGTTCTGTCTGTTACTACTTGGAACCACTTAAACCCTATTTTCTGTATTTAATAAAATCACTTTTTATTTAGTAATTTATTCGGAGTATGTACTAATACCTGGGGAAGCAAACAACTGTGCATATCTCTCTATCAGTGTTATAGAGGGCGAACAATTTATGAGTTTACTCTGCATAAGCTTTATACAGGGTAAAACGGATTTATCTGGGTTTAGACCCCATTGGGAGTTGGGCATCTGAGTGCTAAAGACAAGCACACTTCTGTGACCTGTTTTCAGGTAAACTTGCAGCTTTGGGGCAAGTGATTCAGACCCTGGGTCTGTGTTGGAGCAGACAGGAGTGTCTGGCTCAGCAAGACAGGGTGCTGGAGTCCTGAGCTGGCAGGGAAAACAGGAGCAGAGGTAGTCTTTGCACATCAGGTGGCAGCTCCCAAGGGGGTTTCTGTGATCCAACCCGTCACACCCCCCACATCCCATCCCCCTCACTGCACTCCTCCCTGTCCCACCCCGGCACCCCATCCCCCCATCATTGCATCCCTCCCCATCCCAATCCCCTGCACCTCCATCCCCCTGTTACTGCATCCCTCCCCGTCCTACCCCCCCTGCACCACAATCCCCCCCATCATTGCATCCCTCCCCTGTCCCATCCCATTCTGCCCCCACACCTGCCTATTCCAGCCCTGTACCCCTTACAGCGCTCTCCCACCCATCCTCTCCACCTCCCAGAACCGCCACCCCCATGTCCTTCACACCCGATTCACCTCCCTACACTGCTGCATTCCCATTATGTCCCTATACACCCCAGTGCCCCCCACATCCTCAGGCACCTGTAGCCTTCTGCCTCCCCCTGCATCCCCATCCACCCCACATACCCCCCACACCCCATCCTCTCTCCTCTACCCCCCTTCCCCACCTTTTCACCTCTAGCTCACCCTCCTCCCTTCCCACCTGGGTGATTTAGGCAAAGTGGAAAACTGGAAAAGTGTATGAAAAAGTGTCTCTGTGTAGGCAAGTGTGTGCATGTATGCATTGTATGTGTGTAACAGACTGTGTGTCTTTGTGTAGGGAGGTGCGTGTACTGCCGCATATATACCTGTGTGAATAAAATATGCAGCCTAACTTTGACTTTTATTCCTTTTGCTGGGTTGCACACAAAAAAAATTGATGACATAAAATGTGTGTATTCATATCATAAGTTTTTAAAAGAGAAGGGAACTCTAAAATAAATGTATTATTTCTTAAAAAGTGAATGTTGTTGACTAGTAATTGCAGAAGAAGCAATGTATCATACATTTCTCCCCACCTTTGTCTAGCTACATTATTAACTCTTTGTTGCAGACTCTCTCTTTTTATGTGTATGTCCAGCACTTACCACCCTGGAGCCCTGATCTTAGTTGGGGTCTCCAGGCACTAAACAACAATTGTAATAATATATAATGTGGAAGTATATGTGATAGCGCATGCTAGATGTGTACACATGAATACATGTATGTATCTGCATGTAGGTGTGGGAGTCAGTTTCTACAGATTTATTTTTATAGGTATCTGGACAGGTGTGCATCTCTGTGGTTGTGCTCTGTGGATTTGTGTTTGGGCTTCGGGAGTGGGCCTTTAATGGACCCATTGCAGCAGGGATAATGTGTGGTCCTAATTCCACACATAAAATTACAATAACTTTAGTGAACAAAAAACATGGAGCTGGTTATGAAAAATGGGAAGAGGGGAGGGAAAGAATCATGAAAACTTTTGTGAAATTTCATTTTTTTTAATTACCCTTTTTGACTATTTTGCTGCCAGCTCTAGCGTCCTGTAATAAATATAATCTGAATTTAGCATAATACATCTGCCAAAACAATAAATATGCCTGTTTGGGCCGTGCAGTGAAAATGAGCATGAGAGAGAGAGAGTGGGGGAGAGCAAGCGACGGAGGGAGGGGGGATGGCGTGAGTGGGGCCTCAGGGAAGGAGCGGAGCAGTGGGCAGGGCAAGAGTGTTCAGTTTTCTGGAATTAGAAAGTTGGCAACCCTAACCGCAGCCTGGCTCCATGGCCCATGAGCCCTTACATCCACTCCCTCCCAGGAGCCTCAGCCCTCGAGGGAGCCCCCCAACAACCCTTCCCAGGAGGGAGCTCCTACCTACCCCGCCCTGCTCCTCATGCACATTGGGTGACTGAGTCCATCCCGCTTCCTGGCCAGTCCCCAGTGCTGAGAGGAGCCACCACAGTTTCTGCAGACAGCAGGTAAGGCCCGGCCCATGGCACAGTCCACGCTGTGCACGCAGAGTTGGATCCAGGTACTGGCCACAGTGTACTCCCACCTGCAACGTGCGTGGCCACTAGTTACAAGAACATTGTGCATACGGCCAAATGCTTGTGCAGCAGAACACCTGGCAATTTACAATTCTTGACCAGCAACTGAAAAGACAGTAGAAAAAAAACGCCAGCCAAGCTGGTCAAAATATTGGCCAGACAGCAGCCCTATTTTCTATGTACCTGCTTAAAAGTGGTGGAGTCATGGCTCAGGTGGCTCGCCCAGCTCCGCGACTTATGCTACAAGTGCTTAAACTCCAAGTTAGTCCATGTCCCGCTGGGAGATCACTCCATAACCAGTGAGTTAAGAACACTATTTCCAGCTCTCAGTATAAAGTGTATTTTATCCTAGAGAAGTGAAACTGTGTTAGAGATTCATTGATGAAAATGTGGCCAAAAATATAGCTGGGCCCTAATTCATTGGTGGTCTCAAACTGGTGTTGGAAGCCATCTGAGAGCCTAGCAGGAAACGGAGGACAAGGAATAATGTGCATATTACATCTGACCTACCCTAATAGTGGTCTCTGTGCTTCCCTGGAATACTGTGCGTCACCAGCTTAATATATTCTAGACCACCATACTAGAACAGAAGCCAGTAATCAGAACCAGGCTGGAACTATCATGTTCTGAAGGGGAGTGGAGAAGAAGACACTAGAAGGAAGCTAGTTTAAACTAAGCACTTGCTGAATGCACCCTCATAGCCTGGCTAATGGAGACATTTACGCACATTCTGCTGAAGTAGGTGGAATTGTAATGATTTCATTTGCAATTCACCAGTAACAAAGCCAAACAAAACAAAAGTAATTGCAAAAGATACCACATGCACTTTTAATTATCTATATTTACACACTAATGTATATAAATTAACAAAGTAATGCAATTCATGGCCAGCCATTACCCCTTCAGGATTTCCAACAGAACATTCACACATGTTAACTAAGCAGAAAAAAAGGCAAAGAATGAGAAAGTCCTCTTACTGCTAGCATTTTGACTATTTAAAATTGCATTTGATATAATATATTTGATATAATAAGCTACATTAACCATGTAACATTAGTGTTCTCTTACGTACTCTAAAGTCAGGATATGCTGTTAAAGTTGGATATGCAACCTTCACGCCGATCTCATTATGACGCAATCTTTAATTACATGGTCACATTGAATTTCTCAAATAAATTATTATATATTTTACCTACAACTTTAAATATTTAAGTATAGCATCTTGTACTATGGGAATACACAGAGTAGTACAGAGACAACCAGTCTATGAAAGGTATTTGCAAAAAGTACATAGTAAAACCAGTTACACAGCATTTTTTACATACTAAATCTTCACTAGTACTGTCACAATTATTGACATACATAGCCAACCTAATTCTGCAGCTAAATTACCTTCATGGTGAATGGCTTAATTCACCAATTTCTACCCAAGGAAGGCTGAACTGTGGTCAAAGAGGATTATAAGTCCTATGTTATAGTACCACTGCATCAGAAGTTTTCAAGCCAGTTTAATACATGTAAGTTAATGAGGACTTTGGGAGAAAACTTGCACTTTTGAGCCTCCTCGAATGTGCAGTCAATAGTGACAACAAGGAGTCTGGTGGCACCTTAAAAGACGGCTAGTCTACACTTACCCGGTAGTTTGACGGCTGCGGATCGAAGTTCCGAGTTCGATTTATCGCGTCTGGTGTGGACGCGATAAATCGAACCAGGAAGTGATCCCCGTCGACTGCGGTACTCCAGCTCGGCGAGAGGAGTACCGCGAAGTCGACGGGGGAGCCTGCCTGCCGCGTGTGGACCGCGGTAAATTCGAAGTAAGGTATGTCGAATTCAGCTACGTTATTCACGTAGCTGAATTTGCGTACCTTACTTCGACTTGGGGGGTAAGTGTAGACCAGGCCTAACAGATTTATTTGGGCATAAGCTTTCGTGGGTAAAAACCTCACTTCTTCGGATGCATAGAGTGAAAGTTACAGATTCAGGCATTATATACTGACACATGGAGAGCAGGGAGTTACTTCGCAAGTGGAGAACCAGTGTTGACAAGGCCAATTCAATCAGGGTGGATGTAGTCCACTCCCAATAATGGATGAGGAGGTGTCAATTCCAGGAGAGGAAAAGCTGCTTCTGTAATGAGCCAGCCACACCCAGTTCCTATTCAAGCCCAGATTAATGGTGTTAAATTTGCAAATGAATTTTAGTTCTGCTGTTTCTCTTTGAAGTCTGTTTCTGAAGTTTTTTTGTTCAATGATAGTGACTTTTAAATCTATAATAGAATGACCAGGGAGATTGAAGTGTTCACTTACTGGCTTATGTATGTTACCATTCCTGATGTCCGATTTGTGTCCATTTATTCTTTTGCGGAGGGACTGTCCGGTTTGGCCAATGTACATGGCAGAGGGGCATTGCTGGCACATGATGGCATATATAACATTAGTGGATGTGCAGGTGAATGAGCCCTTGATGGTGTGGCTGATGTGGTTGGGTCCTCTGATGGTGTCGCCAGAGTAGATATGGGGACAGAGGTTTGCTACAGGGATTGGTTCCTGGGTTGGTGTTTCTGTGGTGTGGTGTGTAGTTGCTGGTGAGTATTTGCTTCAGGTTGGGGGGTTGTCTGTAAGCGAGGACTGGCCTGCCTCCCAAGGTCTGTGAGAGCGAAGGATCATTTTCCAGGATAGGTTGTAGATCGTGGATAATGCGCTGGAGAGGTTTTAGCTGGGGGCTGTATGTGATGGCCAGTGGTGTTCTGTTATTGTCCTTGTTGGGCCTGTCCTGTAGTAGGTGATTTCTGGGTACCCGTCTTGCTCTGTCAATCTGTTTCTCTACTACAGGACAGGCCCAACAAGGACAAGTACAAGTGTGTGGTTGGAAAGATTGACAATGTTGTTAGATTTACTCTGGCCACACCCTCAGAGGACCCAACCACATCAGCCACACCATCAAGGGCTCATTCACCTGCACATCCACTAATGTTATATACGCCATCATGTGCCAACAATGCCCCTCTGCCATGTACATTGGCCAAACCGGACAGTCCCTCCACAAAAGAATAAATGGACACAAATCGGACATCAGGAATGGTAACATACAAAAGCCAGTAAGTGAACACTTCAATCTCCCTGGTCATTCTATTACAGATTTAAAAGTCACTATCATTGAACAAAAAAACTTCAGAAACAGACTTCAAAGAGAAACAGCAGAACTAAAATTCATTTGCAAATTTAACACCATTAATCTGGGCTTGAATAGGGACTGGGAGTGGCTGGCTCATTACAGAAGCAGCTTTTCCTCTCCTGGAATTGACACCTCCTCATCTGTTATTGCGAGTGGACTACATCCACCCTGATTGAATTGACCCTGTCAACACTGGTTCTCCACTTGCGAAGTAACTCCCTTCTCTTCATGTGTCAGTATATAATGCCTGCATCTGTAACTTTCACTCTATGCATCTGAAGAAGTGAGGTTTTTACCCACGAAAGCTTATGCCCAAATAAATCTGTTAGTCTTTAAGGTGCCACCAGACTCCTTGTTGTTTTTGTAGATACAGACTAACACGGCTATCCCCTGATACTTGACAGTCAATAGTGAGTTTCCATTTTTATACATCTTTCTTACATACCACTGAGCTGCCAAAGCTCAACTGTGAGACACAATGTGGAACGAAGTCCGCCAAATGAGGGACATTCATGCAAGAAACTCAAAATTATGTGGGATTCACTCCTTGAGTTTAAATAATTTTTATAACTTCAGTTACAAGGTTCTTTATTTCTGATGTAAATAATTTTCAACATTAAAAGTGAGAGGACACCAAATTTATGTGGAAAGCAGGTAACAGACTAAAATGAGTGATGTCTCTTGAAATGAGGGACAATTGAGAGATATGCTTCCAGACAAATAAGATTAAACAGCAAAAATTCAGAGCAAAAGATGGTGTTTTCATGTGAATTTGTGATACTCCCATAGACTTTCAGTCTATGAGGTCCACGAAGGCATTACTATATTGACTCATTATCATAAGTCTGTCATCCATGCAGGGCTGGTACAAGGAAGTTTTGCGTCCTAGGAGAAACTTCCACCTTGCGCCACCCCCCCACACCCAGCTAACCCCACCCCCCCGCAGCAGCTAACCACACCCCCCCACCACCAGAGCCCCCCCCCCCGTGGCAGCTAACCCCGCCCGCCGTGGCAGCTAACCCAGCCCACCCCCACCCCCCCGCAGCAGCTACCCCCCTCTGCAGCTAACCCCACCCGGGGAGGCCCCCTCCATGGCAGCTAACCCCGCCCGCTGCCCCCGCCGTCCAGGGAGGGCCCCCCCTCGCAGAAGCTAACCCCGCCCTGGGAGCCCACCACAGCTCACCTCCGCTCCGCCTCCTCTGCTGAGCATGCCGGCGCCGCTCTAATTCTCCTCCCCTCCCAGGCTTGCGGCGCCGATTGGAGGAGAATTAGAGTGGGGGCTGTGTGCTCAGCGGAGGAGGCAGAGTGGAGGTGATCTGGGGCGGGGAGTGGTTCCCCTGTGCGCCTCCCCCGTTACTGCGGGCGGCCCTCCCCACACTCCCCCGCCCCAGCTAATCTCCACTCCACCTCCTCGCCTGAACGGACTTTTAGGCGCCCTCAACCACAAGGCACCCTAGGCGGCTGCCTAGTTCGCCTAGTGGTTGCATCGGCCCTGCATCCATGACATGCACAAAACTAAAATTATTCTCATCTTTAGTTAACTGTTTGAAAATAGCAACTGTAGAGGGAAAAAAACAGAATAGAATCTGTTTTTATATAAAAGTTATGGAAGGGGATAAAGTAATTTAATGCTCTAATGTGAAAGGCATGTCACATGTCACCTTCTAAAATGCGGCAAGCTATCTAAGAAGTGAAATTTTATTAAAGTTAATGTTTAAAGTCAAATTTACATAAGTTAAGAGGGAAGGTACTGTATATCTTTGGTCAGGCTTGGATTATGAGGGATTACAAGTATCGGTTACAAGGTTCACGAGATACATACATATCACATAACCAGCATAGATTCAGATTGGGGTGCGGGAGTTTTTAAAAGGTCAATGGATAAGTGGGCTCGGGTACGCCACCCATGGAATGTATTTAGAGTCCAAATCAGTATTGGTGTAGCGCATAAGTACATGGATGGGGTGCGTCCCCTGGTTCGTCAGGGAAGGAAGTGGGTTATTTCCCTGGCCAGTGGCCTCGATTACTCGACCTGGTACTGATGGTGTCCCGTGATGTGTTCTGTGTAGATGTCTCTGGACTACCCGATGGTGTTGGACACCATGAGCTGTCTCATGAGCCGGGCGTAGCATTGACCGACTCCGCACGCTCTCTGCACTGGCTTGTTGTGGAGATCCCACGCGCCCAGGGCTCCCACGACCATGGCATGGATCTGGACCTTGTAGCCCTGGGCTCTCAGAGTGTCGGCCAGTGGGGTGTATTTCAACACCTTCTGAGCTCGGGCCTCGTGGAAGGCTGGTGACCTGTTTTCAAATGGCACCATAACGTCTACCATGAGGACCTTCTTCTTTTCCACATCGGTCACAACAATGTCAGGTCGCAGTTAGCTGTCTGTTCCAGGGATGGCGGAGTCAACGGTGATCTTCCCCAGGGATGGTGGGATGGCTTTCACCAGCCGGTTCTGGATGGCGTTGTGGCGGTGCCGCCAGGCTCCGGAGTGGTGCTGGCATCCACACAGGATGTGGGGCAGGGTCTCACTGGAGTAGCCACACTTCCTGCAGCGCTTGTCCTGGTTGCCATGGCAGATGGCTCCGTTGTGGGGAACGCAGCTGAGTCAGGCCCGGTGGACAAACCACCAGTCGGTGAACCTGGTGAAGCTGCCCCCGGGGAGGAAGTGGTTGCTGGCATCCCACTTGCTGGACACCTCAAACACCTTGCCCTGGTCCGGCTTCTGCTTGAGGTTCTTGACGTAGTGGCAGCGGATGACGTCTTTCAGGGTCCTTTCCAGCATCGTTCTGGCGGTCGGGGTGACGATGGTGTGATCCGAGGTCTTTATGCATGGCACCAGGACTCCCAGCTCCCGGCGCTCCTCGCACCACTTCCAGCGGCAGCTGATCCTCTTTTCTAGGAGTCTCGAGGCGTTGCGAGCATGGGACCAGAGAGAGGAGTGGTCTCCCATCTCTCTCCCAAACTCAGCTTCCAGGGAGCCGTTGAGGTAAGTGGCAACGTCCTGCACGGAGGGAGCCCTGGCGATGCGTTTCCTGACCATGTCCCGTAAGGCTTCCTCCACGATGCTCCTCACCATCGGGTCCGGGCACATCAGGAGGCGGAAGGCATGGGTGATCACTGCCACGTCGCACAGGACGGCCATCCGAGGTACGTTGGCGTCACCCTGCCTGTGGGAAATGTAGATGATGTTGGTTCTAGCCCTCTGGGGAAGGTAGAGCCATTTCCTCACCAGCTGCCTGATGGTGCTGTCAGCCTTGTTCAGGGGCACCTTGGCTACGGCCGATCCCCTGAGGATGAAGGAGATGCGGGGATCAGGAAGGTATTGAGGGCGTTGATCTTTTGCCAGGGGGTGAGCAGGGAGAAGTCGATTTGGGCCACGTCCCGCAGGATCTCCGCAATGGTGTCTTCGGGGGTCTGTCGAACGCAGACTCCTGTGGGTGTGCCCAGGTGTTGGTATACCTCTCCCTCCTCGAGGGAGGCCATGTACTACACCTCCATAAGGCCAAATGTTGCAGTACATTTAGGTCAGGCATATTATATTGTTGAGCTATATGTATTTATGAATTTAATGGTTGCAAGTAGGATATGAGGCTCACTGTATACATTTTGGATTTCTTGTTCATTCAGTTTGTTGGATTAAGCTATGAGGAAGCTGCACTTTCGAGTGAACATTATTTATTCCTGACAGCAGGGCCGCCGCTTCCACTAAGCAACCCTAGGCGGTCGCCTAGGAAGGCAGGATTTGGGGGGCGGCATTTTGCCGTCCTCGGCGGAAATTCGGCGGCGGGTCCTTTACTCGCTCCGGGACCCACCGCCGAAGTGCCCCGAAGATGCGGAGTGGAAGGACCCCCGCTGCCGAATGCTCAGAGGAGGAGCGCTGCCACCTAGGGTGGCAAAAACCCTGGCGCCGCTCCTGCCTGACAGAATGCCAATCACTGTTTCTATGCTGGTTCATCATGTTCAGTAAATATAGGCCTGATCCAAAGACTATTAAAATCAAAAGAAGTTTCTCAATTGACTTCAGTGGGCTTTTAGATCATTCCCCAAAGGATCAGGAAGTCTGTGGATCGCTCAGCTAAAATAAAGCACGTGGTGCTCACACACAAAATATTAGCTAGAGAACTACACGGGGCACTCATGAGTCAAAGCTTAGCATTATACATGAAAGTGCAAAATTACAGGAACTGATTGTGATCCCTTAAATAACTATTAACTCCAAATATGAAAATGTACACATTTTTTAGAAATATTTGTCACTGTTTCACTATTACTGTAAATGTGAATAGGGTTTTTATCTTTCTACAGCAACTGTCATTATACTAGTACTTCCCAGCAGGAGTTCCCATTAGAGTATGCAGATTAAGACCAAAGAAATACAGCTCCCACAACTGTATGAAGAAATAAGGTAAACTGCTTTAAAAAAAATTTAAAAAACAAAACAACGTACCTTAAAACAAGTGTTCATAATTCACATAGTCAAATGGAAACCATATCAAAGTCCTAGTCTACATCATTGCATTGTTTAGATAGCTTCTTATTTGATTGGTCAGTTACTTTGTTTTAACTTGATTAAATAAAAAAAGCTCAGTAAAAATATTATCCTTTGTATTTTAGAGTAAATGTATTTTTTATATTATGGTCCCCATTAATGATAAAATGTATTGCTATTAGTATTCCTTGTATTTCTGTAACACACAGCCCTCCCCCCCCCCACGAGTCCCAGTCACGGACCAGGACCCATTGTGCTAGGTACTGTACAAACACAGAACAAAAAGATGGTCCCTGCGCCAGTGATTTCACAATCTTGTTTTATAGAACACCAAAGGGTTTATACTCTTTATAGAAGTTGCTACACAAAACACAAAAGACACAATCCTTGCTCTTAGAACCTACAGTTGAAGATCCAATTTCTGCAAACACTTCAGTGCATGCTTAGCTTTATTCATGGAAGGAATGTTATGCACATGTTGAAGAGTTTGCAAAATCAGGGTCTAAATAAAGACAACTCATAACAAATGGATAAAAGAAAGGGGATGGGAATGGTGAAAGAAGGAAAAGAGTTACAAGATTTGTGTGGCTGCTTAAAGAGTAATGTAACCATCTTACTAGAGTTTGTAAACTGTGATTTTTGGCAAGAGATTGTTTTGTTTAAGCTAATGTTTATTTATATTATAAAAACTTAGAATTTTTTGTGGGCACACTGGAATGGGGGAGGAGAAGAAAGGGGGATGGATAAAGGCAGTAGGGAGCTGATGGGAGATAGGAATAAATGTAGGGAAAGGATAGGGCAGGGGGAAGAGAGTTGAGGTCAGGGAGATGAAATGTGCAATGGTAAGAGATGGCAGGATGAAGACAATATAATCAAAAGTAGTACAAAAATGACAGAGTATCCAGATTTCAAATTTTAGGACTAAGTGGACTGATGTCATAAGACTGCAAAAGATCCCTCTGAATCTTGGAAGTAAAAGAGGAAGAGCAGAAACACCTTGACTAAGGGTATGTCTACACTACGGGATTAATCCGAATTTATATAATTCGAATTTAGGAAACCGATTTTATAAATTCGAATGTATTCGGCCACACTAGGCACATTAATTCGGTGGTGTGCGTCCAAGCTACCGTACTAGCATCGATTTCCAGAGCGTTGTATTGTGGGTAGCTTTCCCATAGCTATCCCATAGTTCCCGCAGTCTCCACCCCCCCTTGGAATTCTGGGTTGAGACCCCAGTGCATGATGGGGCAAAAAACATTGTTGCAGGTGGTTCTGGGTACAGCCTCCCCCTCCCTCCCTGAAAGCAACGGCAGACAACCATTTTGCACCTTTTTTCCTGAGTGAACTCTGCAGACTCCATACCGCAGCAAGCATGGATCCCGCTCAGCTCCAGAACGCAGTCATGAACATTGTAAACACCTCGCGCGTTCTCGTGGAGTTTATGCTTACCCAGGAGCAGAAAAAAGAGGCGAGGAGGAGGAGGCGGCGACTGCAGCGCAGCGACAAGCGTGATGAGGACATGGACATGGACCGTGAATTCTCTCAGACCGCGGGCCCCGGTGCTTTGGAGATTATGATGTTAATGGGCCAGGTTATAGGCTTGGAACGCCGATTCTGGGCCCGGGAAACAAGCACAGACTGGTGGGACCGCATAGTGTTGCAGGTGTGGGACGATTCCCAGTGGCTGAGAAACTTTCGCATGCGTAAGGGCACTTTGTGACTTGCTTTCCCCTGCCCTGAAGCGCCAGAATACCAAGATGAGAGCAGCCCTCACAGTTGAGAAGCGAGTGGCGATAGCCCTGTGGAAGCTTGCAACGCCAGACAGCTACCGGTCAGTCAGTAATCAATTTGGAGTGGGCAAATCTACTGTGGGGGCTGCTGTGATGCAAGTAGCCAAAGCAATCACGGAGGTGCTGCTACGAAAGGTAGTGACTCTGGGAAATGTGCAGGTCATAGTGGATGGCTTTGCTGCAATGGGATTCCCTAACTGTGGTGGGGCGATAGATGGAATCCATATTCCTATCTTGGCACCGGAGCACCAGGGTACCCACTACATAAACCGCAAGGGGTACTTTTCAATGGTGCTGCAAGCACTTGTGGATCACAAGGAACGTTTCACCAACATCCATGTGGGCTGGCCAGGAAGGGTTCATGACGCTCGCGTCTTCAGGAACACCAATCTGTTTAAACGGCTGCAGCAAGGGACTTACTTTCCGGACCAGAAAATAACCGTTGGGGATGTTGAAATGCCAATTGTTATTCTTGGGGACCCAGCCTACCCCTTAATGCCATGGCTCATGAAGCCATACACAGGCAGCCTGGACAGGAGTCAGGAGTTGTTCAACTACAGGCTGAGCAAGTGCAGAATGGTGGTAGAATGTGCATTTGGCCGTTTAAAAGGTCGCTGGTGATCCTTACTGACTCGCTCAGACCTCAGCCAAATCAATATCCCCATTGTTATTACTGCTTGCTGTGTGCTCCACAATCTCTGTGAGAGCAAGGGGGAGACCTTTATGGCAGGGTGGGAGGCTGAGGCAAATCGCCTGGCTGCTGATTACGCGCAGCCAGACACCAGGGCGATTAGAAGAGCACACCAGGAAGCGCTGCGCATTAGGGAAGCTTTGAAAACCAGTTTCATGACTGGCCAGGCTACAGTGTGAAATTTCTGTTTGTTTATCCTTCATGAAAACCCGCCCCCTTTATTGACTCATTCTCTGTAAGGAACCCACCCTCCCCCTTCCCCCAGCTTGCTTTCAAAGGAAATAAAGTCACTATTGTTTAAAAATCATTTATTCTTTATTAATTGATTATAAAAAGAGGGAGAGAACCTGAGTGGGGTTTGGGAGGAGGATCAGCGGGAAGGAAAAGCCCACTAAAAAAAGGTTAAAAAAATGGCAGCCTTTTGCTTGGGCTGTCCACTGGGGTGGAATGGGAGGGTGTACGGAGCCTCCCCCCCCCCCGTGTTCTTACACGTCTGGGTGAGGAGGCTATGGAACATGGTGAGGAGGTAGGGGGGTTATACAGGGGCTGTAGCGGCACTCTGTTCTCCAGCAGCCGTTCCTGAAGCTCCACCAGACGCCGGAGCATGTCTGTTTGCTCACGCAGCAGCCCCAGCGTTGCATCCTGCCTCCTCTGATCTTCCTGACGCCACCTCTCATCTCGAGCGTCTCTCCTCTCCTCACGTTGGTCCCTTCTGTCCTCACGTTGGTCCCTCATGTCCTCACGTTCACTGGCTTCTTTCCTATACTTGCAAACCGTGTCCTTCCACTCATTCAGATGAGCTCTTTCACTCCTGGTGGATTGCATGATTTCTGCAAACATCTCGTCTCGCGTCTTCTTTTTCCGATGCCTTATCTGGGATAGCCTTCGGGAAGGAGGAGGGAGGCTTGAAACATTTGCAGCTGCTGGAGGGAGTGAAAAAAGGAGAGAATTTTTTTAAAAAATACATTTTTCAGAACAATGCTTATACTCTTTCACGGTGACAAATACTATTCACATTACATAGCACATGTGATTTCTGTGCAAGGTCGCATTTTGCCTCTTAATATTGAGTGCCTGTGGCTTTGCTGCTAGAGATCACAGACGCAGGTCCGGGCAACAGAATTCAGCTTGCATGCTGCCATGGTAAGCCACTGTCTTTAGGCTTCTGCGCCCTGCTTTCCCAAATACCAAGCAAAGCCCGTTGTGCTGCAGTTTTCCTGTTAACCTTCAGCAGCAGAAAACAAGCTAACACCCCCCCACCATCCAATTCTCTGGGATGAGTGCTTTATCCCTCCCCCCACCGCGTCGCTGGTATCAGGGAAGATCCCTGCAGGAACCAAACTAACACCCCCCCCCAACCTGCCATGAATTCTCTGGGATGAATGCTTTATCCCTCCCCCCACCGCGTGGCTGGTATCAGGGAAGATCCCTGCAGGAACCAAACTAACACACCCCCCCCCAACCCGCCATGAATTCTCTGGGATGAGTGCTTTATCCCTCCCCCCACCGCGTGGCTGGTATCAGGGAAGATCCCTGCAGGAACCAAACTAACACCCCCCCCCCCCAACCTGCCATGAATTCTCTGGGATGAGTGCTTTATCCCTCCCCCCACCGCGTGGCTGGTATCAGGGAAGATCCCTGCAGGAACCAAACTAACACCCCCCCCAACCCGCCATGAATTCTCTGGGATGAGTGCTTTATCCCTCCCCACACCGCGTGGCTGGTATCAGGGAAGATCCCTGCTAGCAAAACGCGAAAAGCTCTGGGCCAATCCTCCCCCCCCCCCCCTTTGCACTTGGCTAAATGCAGGGAAGGATTTCTTTTCAGCCACAGGCAAACAGCCCAGTAGGAACGGCCACCTCTGTCCCCTTAATTAAGTTCCCGTATTTCAACCAGGTTACCATGAGCGATATCACTCTCCTGAGGATTACATAGCAAGATAAAGAACGGATGTTGCTTGAATGCCAGCAAACACCGGGACCATACGCTGCCAGGCTTTGTCAGGCAATGATACCAGATTACTTGCTGCAAGCATGGCATGGTCAAGTGTCCTACCATGGAGGACGGAATAAGGCTGCACTGCCCAGAAACCTTGTGGCAAGGCTTTTGGAGTACCTCCAGGAGAGCTTCATGGAGATGTCCCTGGAGGATTTCCGCTCCATCCCCAGACACGTTAACAGACTTTTCCAGTAGCTGTACTGGCCGCGAAAGCATCCCAAGTCCTCAGGGCAAATTAATCATTAAAAAACGCTTGCTTTTAAACCATGTTTTATATTTTAAAAGGTAAACTCACCTGAGGTCCCTTCCATGGGGTCAGGGTCTTGGCTACTGGCTTGGGAGGCTTGGGAGGGTACTTCAGTCAGGCTGAGAAAAAGATCCTGGCTGTTGGGGAGAACAGAGTGCTGGGTGCTCTCTGCAAGCTCGTCCTCCTCCTCCTCTTCCCCATCCGCAGAATCCTCAGGTGTAGCTGATGAGACTATCCCCGACCCGGAATCCACGGTCAGAGGTGGGGTAGTGGTGGCGGCCCCCCCTAGAAATGCATTTAGCTCGGCGTAGAAGCGGCATGTCCGCGGCTCTGACCCGGAGCGACCGTTTGCCTCCTTTGCTTTTTGATAGGCTTGTCTGAGCTCCTTGACTTTCACGCGGCACTGATCTGAGTCCCTATTGTGGCCTCTCTCCATCATGCCCTTGGAAATTTTTTCAAAAGTTTTGGCATTTCGTCTTTTCGAACGAAGTTCTGCTAGCACTGAATCCTCTCCCCATATAGCGATCAAATCCAGTACCTCCTGTACGGTCCATGCTGGTGCTCTTTTTCGATTATCAGCCTGCATGGTTACCTGTGCTGATGAGCTCTCTGTGGTCACCTGTGCTCTCCACGCTCTGCAAACAGGAAATGAAATTCAAATGTTCCCGGGGCTTTTCCTGTCCACCTGGCCAGCGCATCCGAGTTCAGATTGCTGTCCAGAGCGGTCACAATGGTGCACTGTGGGATAGCTCCTGGAGGCCAATAACATCGAATTGCGGCCACACTAACCTTAATTCGGATTGACAATACCGATTTTGACGCTACTCCGCTCGTCGAGGAGTACAGAAATCGAATTAAAGGGCTCTTTAATTCGAATTAAATGGCTTCGTTGTGTGGACGGGTCCAGCGTTAATTCGATTTAAAGCAGCTAAATCCGAATTAAAGTCGTAGTGTAGACCAGGCCTTACCCTCACACACACAGCTGTATCTCATGCTCCCTGGTGCAAAGAAAGAGCCTTGAGGGTCTGAAGCAATCAACTGGGAACTCAGACACACACACAAAGATTGAAGATGGGGAACGTGGCGATTATGAAGGGGAATCCTGAGTCAAACAACCAGGCCAGACTCTACCTACTACTCGTATGTTACTAGGGTGGCCAGGTGCCCGGTTTTCAAACGGAAAGTGTCAGGTCCCCTTTTCAACCAGAGTGTCCAATCAGATCTACTGACCGGACACCCAAAGTCCCGTTACTGTGGGAGGGGGAGGCAGAGAGGCACCAGGTCATCACCCGTGCCAGCCCCTACTTAGCCGGGGCTGCCTTCTACCTGCATTGGGCAGCTGCAGCTCCCAGCCCAGGCTCTGCAGGTGAGTCCTTCCCGCCCCGGGCAGAGGGGAGGTGGAGGGAGAGGGGAAAAGCAGCAAGCAACAGGGGGTAGGGGAAAGAGGAGTGAACAGTGGTCGGGCCTCGGGGGAAGGGACAGACAGATGGACATGCAGACGCTGTATGATAGGACTTTGGGTGGACTCTCAGCCCCTCCCCCACCCTGAGCTGCCAGGGTGGATCCAAAACCTGAGGAGATGGTCCATTGAGGGGGCAGCCCCAGTTACTCATGGAGGTCGGAGAGACCCTGCCCCAGACACAGTGGGGGAAGGCAGCTCTGCTCAGCATTCAGACCTGGCTACTCAGAGCATGGAGAGACCCTGCCATGAGTGCAGAACCCTGCCCCTGAGTTCATGCTGCCTGGAGTCTGGCACACACAAGGGTATCCCACCCACCCCAGTGCCACCTCTGGCAGATTTTGCCCTTCAGACCTCCGTGGCAGCGCGTGACTGACATCATCATGCAGCGATGTGGCCATGAGTGGCACAACCACGTGCTGCAAATGGAATTGCACACGAGGTGTCTTTGCACCTTTGGTTTCATTATTTCTGTGGATGCAACTGAACCCATGCACACCCACTAAAGCTGCCCCTGGACATACACCCTTAGCAGCAAGATGTTCTATCACCCCTCTAACTCTTTTACTTGCTTTCCCCAAAGCATGGTCACCCATTCAGTCTTCCAAGGATTCCGTTTGAACAGACTCACTCTTCTCTGCGTCCAGTCACGCCCAGTGTGACACTTTGGGGCTCAAACCAGACCAGTGAGGGGTTATGCCATCACTTGCCCTGCAATACTGCTGTGGCTCACAGCTAGGGGTGACCAGATAGCAAGTGTAAAAAATCAGGACGGGGGTTGGGGGGGGGGGGGGAATAGGAGCCTATATAAGAAAAAGCCCACAAAATCGGGACTGTCCCTATAAAATCGGGACATCTGGTCACCCTACTCACAGCCCTGACACCAACAGCCAGCATACAAGCATGCAGGTCACCTCTGGCTTCCACCACCCAGTTTGCAGAGTGACCCGAACACCTTCCCAGTCTCAAATTTCCCCAAAGCCATCTGCCAATGTGACAATCTGCTGAGGTACTGTATTGCAAGGTACTGTATTACCCTGACACACCAGGTTGTCTACTTTGCCAGCAAACTCTTCAGGAGTCTGCCAGTCCAAACTATGCCTTGCAGGTAGTGAACCCCAACTCCTGAGTTCCCCAGAGACATTTCTCTGCAGTGTCCAGCCCTCTCCTGGAGTATACACAGAAGTTAAGTTTGTAGCTCCTTTAAAGAGACAATACACTGCAGATCATTAATTTAACTGGAGTCTGACAAACACTCATTTCAATCGCAGCACTGATTTGGTTTACAGTAAAAGTAAAACAAGTTTATTTAACAAAAGGAGATATACTTGGCATGACTTAATCCCAAGGAATGAGAGGATAGAAATGATTACAAAAACAGCCAAAAATAAAAACACACTTCTAACACTAAAACTTAGTCTCCGCAAATTACAATCTATGCCTAAGCAGGTTTCTCACCTATAGTCAGTTCCTAGGGATGTCAGCCCCCTTAGTTGAAGGACCCAACAGTCTGTGATTTCAAGAGCTCTGGCCTCTTGAATCCCCTTTGATATGTATTCTTTGAAAAATAAGCCCCAAGTTTCTGTCTCATGTTGGGGTGTAGATGCAATGATGTCTTGTCCCCCACTTGTTAACTTGATAGCTTTGTTTACCTTGCATGATAGTGTACCTATATTGTCTTTGCCTGACCCCAGGCTGGTCAGACAAGCAAATACACATTCCTTTGTCTAGGGCAGACTGGGCTTATGCATTGCTTGCCAAACACATTTTAAGAACATAATCCTATCACATATTTATAACTCTTAGTACACACCCCATACATACCTACACAAGAATATTAATGATCAGTAAGTTATTAATTTTCCAATTATTTATATTATATGCCCCTTTTGGGTATATATCATGACAACAGTGTATTAGGTGCAGTGAGTACATCAGGCCTCACAAGAGTTGCTGACACAGACTAGTGACCCACCAATGGCCTCTGTGTAACACCCCTGGCTTCATTTGACCTCCAACTGATTGATCTCCTAGCAGAATGTGTGTGTGTGTCTCCAGGCCACCTTCCTTGTTCTAGAATTCCCCACTCACAAGGATCTAGGGCAGGGGTCAGCAACCTTTCAGAAGTGGTGTGCCGAGTCTTCATTTATTCACTCTGATTTAAGGTTTCGCGGGCCAGTAATACATTTTAACATTTTTAGAAGGTGTCTTTCTATAAGTCTATAATATATAACTAAACTATTGTTGTATGTAAAGTAAATAAGGTTTTTAAAATGTTTAAGAAGCTTCATTTAAAATTAAATGCACAGCCCCCCCAGACCGGTGGCCAGGACCCGGGCAGTGTGAATGCCACTGAAAATCAACTCGCGTGCCGCCTTTGGCACGCGTGCCATAGGTTGCCTACCCCTGATCTAGGGAGTTCAGCAGTGATATCCGATGCTACCGGAATAGTGTATCAAGCTCACAGATGTGATTGTGGAGTTAGCATGTTATTTGCTCATTCCTGAATAGGAAGTTATGTTATAGTAGATTTGATACACTGAAAACATAGAAGTTAAGACATTTGCAAGGAAGCTGAACGTCACCCATTTTTGGCCAATTCAATTGTGCTTCATTTCTTTTTTGAAACAGCTGGACACTTTTTATGTTGCAGGAAACACCTCTTTCTCTTCTGCTTTGAGAGATGCCTTGACACAGAAGACAGCCAAAGACAGACAACAAGATCAAACCTTGTTGGTAACAAGTGCCTTACTAAGAAAAAAAGCATATTATGCAGGTTTTTCCCTGGCATGGCACATGGAAATTTTATAAACAAGATGTAACTTTTTAATAACTTGGACTTCACCTTTATTTAGATTATTGCTAAACGTTTAAGGTGGAAATCCATCAACCTCATCAAAAAACTCACACAGATACAGACAGACATCATCTTCCTCTCCAAGTGCAAACAGGTGGACATCATACCAAATGGACTGAAGTAAAAAACCCATTGCAATCGACATACTACACTGAGTATGGTGAGAGATTGTGCCACACACTCTCAAAGAAACTGAGGAACAATCTGATCAGCATCCTGTACAGCAGACAGGAGAAGATCAAGAATGAGCTCTCAAAACTGGAGACTCTCATACAAAACCAACCTTCCACACAAACTTCCACGTGGCTGGACTTTACAAAACCGAGACAAGCCATTTACAATGCACACTTTACTTCTCTACAGTGGAAAAAGGACAGTAAACTATCTAAACTCCTACATGCCACGGGGGCTACAACAGTGGTACCCTTAACTCACCAAACTATATTGTTAATCTATCCAACTACACACTTAGCTCGGCGGAAGAGTCTGTCCTATCTTGGGGACTCTTTCTGCCCCACCATCCCCACGAACAGGATGCAGTTCTGCGGTGATCTGGAAGCCTACTTTTGCCATCTCCAACTCAAAGAATATTTTCAACACACCACTGAACAGTGCACTGACCCACAGGAACCCTCCTACCAACACTACAAGAAGAAGAATTCTGCATGCATCCCTCCTGACAGTCGAAATGACAGACTGGACTTCTACAGAGAGTGCTTCCGCAGACGTGCACAGGCTAAAATTGTGAACAAACAGCATCACTTGCCCCATAACCTCAGCCATACAGAACACAATGCCACCCACAGCCTCAGAAACAACTCTGACATTATCATCAAAGGTGCTGACAAAGGAGGTGCTGTAGTCATCATCAACAGGTCAGATTATGAACAGGAGGCTGCCAGGCAACTCTCCAACACCACATTCTACAGGCCACTATCCTCTGATCGCACTGAGGGGTACCAAAAGAAACTACACCATCTGCTCAATAAACTCCCTGCTATAGCGCAGGAATAAATCTACACAGACACACCCCTAGAGCCCCGACTAGGGATATTCTGCTATCCAAGATCCATAAACCTGGAAACCCTGGACTCCCCATCATCTCAGGCATTGGCACTCTTACAGCAGGATTATCAGGCTATTTGGACTCTCTCCTCAGACCCTATGCTACAAGCACTCCTAGCTATCTTCGAGACACCACCGATTTCCTGAGGAAACTACAATGCATTGGTGATCTTCCTGAAAACACCATCCTGGCCACCATGGATGTAGAAGCACTTTACACCAATATTCCACATGAGGATGGACTACAAGCTGTCAGGAACAGTATCCCTGATGAGGCCACGGCACACCTGGTGGCTGAACTTTGTGATTTTGTCCTCACCCACAACCACTTCAGATTTGGGGACAGCTTATACCTTCAGGTCAGCGGCACTGCTATGGGTACTCGCATGGCCCCACAGTATGCCAACACTTTTATGACTGACTTAGAAAAACACTTCCTCAGCTCTCGTCCCCTAACGCCCTTCCTCTACTTGTGCTACACTGATGACATCTTCATCATATGGACCCACAGGAAGGAGGCCCTTGAAGAATTCCACCTGGATTTCAACAATTTCCACCCCACCATCAACCTCAGCCTGGACCAGTCCACACAAGAGATCCACTTCCTGGACACTACAGTGCAAATAAGTGATGGTCACATAAACACCACCCTATACCGGAAACCTACTGACCGCTATACTTACCTACATGCCTCCAGCTTCCATCCAGGACACACCACACAATCCATTGTCTACAGCCAAGCCCTAAGATACAACCAAATTTGCTCCAATCCCTCAGACAGAGATAAACACCTACAAGATCTTTATCAAGCATTCTTAAAACTACAATACCCACCTGGGGAAGTGGGGAAACAGGTTGACAGAGTGAGACGGGTACCCAGAAGTCACCTACTGCAGGACAGGCCCAACAAGGAAAATAACAGAACACCACTGGCTATCACGTACAGCCCCCAGTTGAATCCTCTCCAGCACATCATCAACGATCTACAACCTATCCTGGAAAACGATCCCTCACTCTCACAGACCTTGGGAGGCAGGCCAGACCTCGCTTACAGACAGCTCCCCAGCCTGAAGCAAATTCTCACCAGCAATTGCATACCACACAACAGAAACACTAACCCAGGAACCAATCTCTGTAACAAACTCCGTTGCCTACTCTGTCCCCATATCTACTCTAGTGATACCATCAGAGGACCTAACCACATGAGCCACACCCAGGGCCGGCGCAACCCATTAGGCGACCCAGGCGGTCGCTTAGGGCGCTAACATTTGGGGGGCAGCGACCGCGGCGGCCGGATCTTCAGCCGCCGGGGTCAGGGACGGCATTTCGGGGGCGGGTCCTTCCGCCGCCTAGGGCGGCAAAAAAGCTGGCGGCACTCCTGGCCACACCATCAGGGGCTCATTCACCTGCACATCTACTAATGTGATATATGCCATCATGTGCCAGCAATGCCCCTCTGCCATGTACATTGGCCAAACCAGACAGTGTCTATGTAAAAGAATAAATGGACACAAATCAGACATCAGGAATGGTAACATACAAAAGCCAGTAGGAGAATACTTCAATCTCCCTGGACATTCTATAACAGATTTAAAAGTAGCCATACTTCAACAAAAAAAACTTCAAAAACAGACTTCAAAGAGAAACTGCAGAGCTACAATTCATATGCAAATTTAACACCACTAATTTGGGCTTGAATAGGGACTGGGAGTGGCTGGCTCACTACAAAAGCAATTCTCCCTCTCTTGGTATTGACACCTCCTCCTCAATTATTGGGAGTGAACCACATCCACCCTGATTGAATTGGCCCTGTCAACACTGGTTCTCTACTTGTAAGGTAACTCCCTTCTCTTCATGTGTCAGTATATTTATGCCTGCATCTGTAATTTTCACTCCATGCATCTGAAGAAGTGGGTATTTTTACCCACGAAAGCTTATGCCCAAATAAATCCGTTAGTCTTTAAGGTGCCACCGGATTCCTCGTTATTTTTCCACACAGAAATGCTTCAAAGAAAAGAAAACCCCCAGAACTGACTCTATTAGATTATTCAAGCAATAAATAAGATGTACAACATAGTTTACATTAAGTTTTAAAACATTCTTACTGGTTTCTCAAAGAAAGAAAAGACATTTTGTCACACAGATCAACTATCTCTGTTGGAGCTATATGGTTATATGCCTTCATCTGAAACAAAAGAGCACATTTTATAATCCCTGAGGGAAGCCAAAAATAAACTTACTATCTGCAGAAGACTATCACTTTCAATAATTGTAACTCAGAGTGGCAAGTTACCTGAGATTGCTGGAACCACTGTCCTCGGTTCCAGATAAATGTATAGGGCTAAATCCCATTCCATGTGCCAAACCACACTAGGCGGACTTAGTCCAGAGCATTCTGCAGGGTAGGGGAAAGAAATCCAATCCCCTCAGGCCATGGAAAGGCAGTGTAGCCCCTGCAATTGCCATTGTAACCCTTGGAGTGGAATGATGTAGTCCCACTGCTCGTGTCTCTGTCTCCATTCAGCAATGGATTTAACCAGCCACCTCCAAAGCCTTCTGCACACGAAGCACCATAAATACTAGATGGTATTGTGCAAACAGTCCACTCTATAGGAGGTCCCAAATTCTGCCTCTTTCTCATGTAGTGGAACTTCTCTGTTTCTGCTGCATCTGGAGACCTCTGCAGCTGTGGAGGGGCAGGCAAATTCTCCCCAGCAGAAAGCAAGACAATATCGTGGTTTGAAGTGAGTTTTCATTTTGAAGCCCTCTTTATCAGGATTCCAAATGAGCCAACCTTCATGCACAGCTCAATGTCACATTCCACATTGCTTGGTTTTCGAAATAGATGAGTAATGGCGCCATGAAACAGTTTGAAAAACACAGAACTACAGCATAACACATCATTGAGCTGTAACATCACACTGAGTTACCATAAACAGAATGAGATTTCAAAGAACAGATCTAGAAAGACAAACAATTGCTTTTTTGGACAGAATTGCAAAATTAGGCCAGGCACTGCACTCTTCACTCAGTCAAAATTCCCATTCACCTTCAGGGATAGAGTATCTATCTCTTAGTGAGTAAAAGGAATACAGTCGATATATTTAGAATTTAGTACTACATTAATACTGTCTCAGGAAGTATTTCTTGAAAAATAATTTCCAATTGGCTCAGATAGGAACATTGTCAGAAACTGAAAACCGACTGAAAATAAATAGTGATGATAATGAGCAATTTAAATGTAACAAGTTGTGGTAAAATTTCTCATGCCACAAGAATGACTGTTAGACCCAGCCTTAACATTCTCAATAATCATCAGCAAGAGGGAGCAAACAATACATTAATGACATCTGCAAACGATACAAAACAAGAAGATGATGAAGTCAGAACAATGCAAAAGGAACTGGGAATTATGGGCAAAAAATAAGATTCTTCTGGGAAAAATGAAAATGAATATACCCAATAATAAACAAATAACTTAAAATAATGCTACTTTCCAGTAAGTATTTCTGTAAGGTTGTAAGAGACCTAAGGTAAGATTTTCAAAAGCACCTAAGTGACTTAGGAGCCTAAATGCCATTTTCAAAAGTGACCTAAGAGCCTATGTTATTTAGGTGCTTTTGGAAATCTTACCCCTAGATATGACTGTGACAGATATAAAGCCAGGATGATTAAAGGATTGTGTAATAATGTGCCAGTCAAGAATGGATTTTGGGGGAAATCAGTGTGAAGTGGTTTTCCTGGGGAATATCTAGGAGGAGGTAAATGCAAATTCCCCACCTCTGCTTATCCAAAAATCCAGTCTTTTGAAGCTATCCCCTGAGGGGACCTTTGTCTGCTGATCACCTGTTACATGAGGCCAAGATCAGGGACCCAAGCTGTATAAAGAAAAGACTGAGCTGCCCAGCTGGTTGCTCTGGTTCTGAATTTGAGAGAATTATGAACTTGTAACCATAGGGAAAACCCAGTTGTGGGTTTTGACGGACTGATCCTTCCAAAGCCTGATGATGGAGTTGGAGTGATCTCTGGTAAGCTTTTTAGCATGCATGTAGGTTCTTTTATTGTTTTAATGTTTTATCTGTAATACTTTCTCCTTAAGAATAAATGTGCTTGCTTAGAAAGGACAATGTGGTAACTTGTAACTGCTGGCAATTACACTGTTCATACCTTCTGAAGAGAAAGAAAAGTATAGACACTGGCCTGTTTAGGCAGTCTGGCTTGCTGAGGATATCACAGTGTAGACAGGGAACTGTGCAGCCGAGAAAAACTACAGTCAGGTCTGTTTGCAGCAGTAAGCTAGGATCTGCCTGATCGTACAGACAGCCTTTGGGTGTATCCCCTAAGCCTTAAATAGCATGCCTGGGCCAATCAGGGAATGTGGTAGGCTCTGCCAGCAGGGGCCTCTCTGGGTGGGACATACAGCGGTGCTTGAACCTGTAGAACTTGCAGGCTACTGATCTCTACTTCACCAGAGCTGCCTGGTGGCAGTGTGGACACAGCAGCTGCCCAGGAGCCAGCAGACCTGGGTCCCAGACCCACGGATCCTCACAAAAAGAGGAGCTGGAGAGGCTGACTATTAAGGACTGAGAAGATCAGGCTTGGGACTTCACTCTACAAATACTTGAAGGGTGTCAACACCAAGCAGGCAGAGGGGTTGTTTAATGTGGTATTAAGGGTACGTCTACACTTACCGGAGGGTCCGGTGGCAGGCAATCGATGTTCTGGGATCGATTTATCGCGTCTGGTTTAGACGCGATAAATCGATCCCGGAAGTGCTCGCCGTCGACGCCGGTACTCCAGCTCGGCGAGAGGAGTACGCGGCATCGACGGGGGAGCCTGCCTGCCGCGTCTGGACCCGCGGTAAGTTCGGACTAAGGTACTTCGAATTCAGCTACGTTATTAACGTAGCTGAATTTGCGTACCTTAGTCCGAAGTGGGGGCTTAGTGGGGACCAGGCCTAAGAGTAATGGAATAAAATTGGGAACAGGAAAATTTAAACTAGATGGTCAGAAAAATTGCCTTACAGCAAAACATATTAAAGTATGATACATTGTCTCAAGGACCTGATGGAAACCTCATCAAATGAGACATTTAGAACTAGATAGGAGAAGACACTAGAAATTTACTGTAGGGAACATGCTTACATTTGCAGAGAGAGAGAGAGAGGGAGGATGACTTAATAGGTCTTTTCCATCTCTAACTTTAGGATTTCATGAATGGATACAAAAGCAAGCAGAGAGGAACAGAAGCCTATACACATTGACTGTATAGCTAAGATGAAAGGAAATGGGGAGAAGGGGGGAAAAAAACAACAACAGGAAATAAGCAGCTAAGCAAAGTAATCCTAAGGTTGAGAAATATACATGTCTAATGATCCTAGCAATTAAGATTTTGCTTTAATGTGGACAAGATCTTTTGTCAGATCAATTTCATACACTATGTTGGAAACCACACTCATTCTATAGAACTTTTCAAAAAAATGCAGACTTGCTGAGATCATTACTGAAGAGGGGGAAAACGCATGGAAAACCCCGTTGTCTACAAAACATATTTTGGAAGCTCAAAACAAAACAGTGGTAAATCATGAACGGTGCTACTTTTAAATAGAACTGTGGAAGCAGATACTTCAGGAAGTCAATTTGGTTCTTTTTCTCTCTAGGCTGTGTGGCCCATATTTCCCAAATTCTGTTTAGTTTAACTTTAGCTGTTCCCAACGACATAACTGTCCCCATTAGCTTGTAAATTTCAAGGTCAATCTGAGGTTAAATGTTGCTGTGTAATATAAAATAGACACCTCTACACATTGTCATATTATCACACTTTTTCCCCCTTTATACCTGCTGAAATTCTCAGTTCAAATCTCAGCTGAAGAGATCTTTTCTCCCTTTCATACACCTTTGAATTTCTTTTCCCCTCCCTGTGCTGTTTCTCTCCAATTTTATTTTTTGCCTCTGTAAAACATTTTGGATGACGGTTTGAATGAAAGTCATACAAAATGAAGCTGCCATTATACACCCAGAGTATAGTTATGTTGGGTGTTTAGGAACACTCTCCAAATAATACTTCACACCCCTTGAAAAAAGGTGGTTTTGGCACTTTGTTGATTAGACCTCCCTGAGCACAAGGAGACAAGGTAAAATAAACAAACAAAAACCACAAGAACTGCATGGAAAATGGTAATTCCATTTTGCGGTGCATTTCAATATTTGGTTTAGTTCTGGTGTGAAACAAACTCCAACAATTTGAAGATTCTCTGAAAGAGGAAATGGAGTCCTGGCTCCAAGGCAGGCTACCTTAGAATGGTGGACCCTGGATGCCCTAGCGTCCCTGACTTTGATGCAGTCTAGTAGGTGGGCTGCTGAAGAGCCAGGTAAGTTAGCTAACAGGAAACCAGGCAGGTTTTGAAACCTATCCAGCAGGCAGACTTCAATCAGACCTCTGGCTGGGTTCCATCAGAACTTTGCTTAAATTGAATAGTCTCCATAAAACATTTCAATTTTGACAAATCAGAAAATGTGGAAGGGGGGGGAAAAAAAGGAGTTATCAGAATTTTTCCAACCAATTCTAAAAACACCCATATTCTTTTTACATTTGTGCTACCACCAATTCAGCTGCAAAGCAACAGTGGGAGATTTCCCAAAAAATACTAGCAGAGAAGCAGTCTCTGAGAACAATGAGATGAGAGACATCTCTCAACATAGGCCTTCCTCGGATAAGCATCATTTCTCCTGCACTGCAGTCAGACATATGCAGTTTGAGATGTGACTGAAATGAGGGAAGACAGGAGAGTTGTAATCCTATAGTGGCAGAAATGAGGTTTCCTTTTATTTATACACAAATTACATATATTTCACCATTCAATATTATATCAAGCTGCCAAATATGAGGGACCTGATTTTCTCCTGTCCTATATCTTCTGGAGCCATTTATTCTGGTGCAACTTGGGTGTAAAAAATTACCAAATCAGCATTTGTGTGTAAGCTTTTTTTACCCATTTTACTCAAACAAGGGGCAATGCAGGGGAGAATCAAGACCAAGGATGATTAAAATCAATACCATCCTAGTCAGATTACTTTCTCTATAGCACCCTCAAAGGGACTGTCTTTCACTAGTGTTTCTCTCTTCCTCTGCCCCCACAGGGAGTTATCTATGGGAGTGTCTAAGATAGAAAAACCTGTTTTCAAGCACTACTGTAGCTGCACCTATATTAACACTACTATACAACAAGCTTTAGGCCAGGGGTGGCCAACCTGAGCCTGAGAAGGAGCCAGAATTTACCAATGTACATTGCCAAAGAGCCACAGTAATACATCAGCAGCCCCCATCAGCCCCCTAACCCTCCCCCCCAGTCACCTCCAGCACCTCCTGCCTGCCGGCAGCCCTGCTGATCAGCACCTCCCCGTGCCTCCTGCCTGCCGCGATCAGCTGTTTTGCAGTGTACAGGAGGCTCTGGGATGGAGGGGGGAGGAGCAAGCATGTAGCAGGCTCAGGGGAGGGGGCGGGAAGGGGCAGGGGCCTTGGGGTAAGAGGTGGAGTGGGGGCAGGACCTGGGGTTGAGCAGTGGAAAGTTGGCACCTGTAGCTCCAGCCCCAGAGTCAGCACCTATGCAAGGAGACGCATATTAACTTCTGAAGAGCTGCATGCGGCTCCGGAGCCACAGGTTGGCAACCCCTGGTTTAGGTATTCTGGTCTTTATGACGTAGTGCTGAAAATGCCTGAGCCTGGATACTAATGTCAGTATAGTTGCACAGGTGCTGGAAAACAGGTAGGAAGTTCTGTTATGCAGGCCATCATTAGAAGGGAGAGGGAGTTCATTAGCCAGATTGTCACCGTTTCTGTTGAGGGAAGATTTGTGCAATCAGAGGAGTCTTACATTGTGCTTTGAAGGAATCAAAACATGGCGTTCATGCTGACCTTCTCCAGCAGAGCTGCACAACAAGGTACCCTTTAACATGAACACATTGTCACCAGCAAGCCTCATCTTCAGCCCTGCCAGATACATCTTACCTGTTGGTCCCCATATTTTTGAACTTGAGGAGAGGAAGAAGAAGCACTGAGGTAGTCAAGCCTCAGCTCATTAAGAACTTTGAAGATGAATGACAGGACGCTGTACTAGATTCAGTATTCAGTTGGAAACCAGTGCATAGCATCATTATTCCCAGACACTTTGTGTTGCCAGCTATAAGAATTAATGAATAATGACAGTACAGTACACATCTGAATGATTTCGCATTAAAACTATAGATAAAGCACTTGCTGATGTTTTGCTACTTGTGTCATGTTACCTTAGGGAATATACAACATTACAAAACATTAGCCAATATGAGTCACAGTCAGGGAAAAAAAAAATCAGACCAAGGATCAAAGTGGTTGGTTGCCTTAGCAACACAGGGTGACGGGGAGAGAAGGGCACAATTTTCCCCATATGTGATGGGGAAGAAATTTATAGGGGAAAGTTACTTAAACTGTACCTACAATATCTGTACAGAAATGTGGTTGTCATCATAATTCCATTCTTATTTACTTATCATCTGGTATTATTATGATAAGGATATTATAATAGAGACCCATGCCCCCTGATTATACACAAGGCTGAAAACTCTCTCTTCCTGCCCTCTGAAAACTATTTTTAGGCCCCGTCTGCGCTACTATTTTCACCAAGTGCGTAACCAGTTCCTGGCATGGTTAATTCTGTTACATTGGAGGGTGTTGGTGGCTGCCAGGAAGCCTGTCTTTGATCCATGAGCAATCACAGACCTCGTTGAAGCTTATAGGTGCACTAGCCACCTTTCAATGAGGCTAAATGAGGGAGAAATTAAATGTCCCTTTGTTTAGAGACATCTGAAACAACAGAAGCCACCGCATAAGTCACTGGACCCTATGGGAAGATCAGAACAAGAACTAAATTAGGGATCATAAGAAGGGTTTCCCTGGGTGAGTGCAAAAGCAGGGGCTGAGGCACTGATTGGTGGTTGTCTGTGTGTCCCTGGGTGCTGACTCCATGGGTGCTCCAGGGCTGGAGAACCCACAGAAAAAAAAATAGTGGGTACTCAGCACCCACCAGCCACCCGCCGATCAGCTGTTTGGCGGGCCCTGCCAATCAGCTCCTCCCCCTCCTTCCCAGAGCCTCCTGCTCACCACCGAACTGTGCAGTGGCAGGCAGGAGGCGCTGGGGGGAGGGGGAGGAGCTGGGGCAGGAAGAGGCAGAGCTAGATTGGGCTGCTTGGGGGAGGGGACAGAGAGGGAATGGAAAGAGGTGGGGTGAGGACGGAGCCTCAGGGGAGGGGGCAGGAAGAGATGGAGCGAGGGTGGGGCCTTGGGGGAAGGGGAAGAGTGGGGACAAGGTGTCAGGGCCAAGCAGGGATGGAGCACACCTGGGAAAGCTGAAAGTCGGCAGCTGTGTGTGTGTGCGTGTGTGTCTCAGAAGCAGACAGGAGAAAGCCAGAGAACTGTGAGTGTGGCCCTGGAAGAAAGCCAAGAGAGATTCTTTGGGGCATGAGATTAGTTGGAAAGCAGGCTTGGATTTCTGAACAAGGAAACTATCTCCTGATGTTTGATTCTTATTGTGTTCAGGGAAACAGTACTTTGTGTACATTCTTTGTAAATCAACAGGACTGCACCAAAGAAACATCTGACTCGCATCAATTTCTCCTTTTAACAGAAACAACCCAGCAAGACTCCAGATATTGGCTAACCACTCAGACTAATGGGCAGCAATATGCAGTAAGCATGGTAACCTTAGTTTTTCACCTGAGGTTGGCAAATGGTTGCCTGCCTGTAACTAGTTCAAAACTCTTCTTTTTTCCTTTGTGCAATGTAGCCTCTAGTCTAACCACACCCATGAAATCCATTTGGCCAGTTTTCCTTCCTCCAAGCTGTGTGAGTGCATTATTAGGACACCACAGAGTGCAGGTGCAGGTCTGTACCTGTTCTTCAGGTACCCTACCCCATGCTGAGAAGGTGAGAGAGAGCTGCCTAGATATTCCCATAACATACTGGTACAAAGCCTGGTTAAGCAGCATGTTAGACCTTATCTACACTTGCTGTGGCGTGGAGGGTACATGAAGCTAAACACGGCAGTGAAACGCATTGGCAGGAGGGGAAGCAGAGGGAAAGGCTCAAGCAGTGGGGAGTTGCCAGAGCCTTCCTCCCGCCACAGTCTTTCCAAGCTGCCAGAGCCTTTCCCTGTGATAAGGAATGGCTCCAGCAGCTCCCTGTGGCAGAGAAAGGCTCTAGGAGTTGGGACCTGCCGGCGCTTTTCCCTGCTGCCTTCCCCCTGCCAGAGCCTTTCCCTGCTGTTGGAGTCTTTCACTGCGGTAGGGAAAGGCTCTGGCAGCGCGACACTACACTGCTAAAAATAGCAGAGTAGACACAGGAGGCACTGCTTGGGTGCACAAAGAGCCATGTGGATTATATGCCCTAAAGTTCTAGCGCAGGGGTGGGCAAACTTTTTGGCCCAAAGGCCACATCTGCGTGGGGAAATTGCATGCAGGGCCATGAATGTAGGGCTGGGGTAGGGGGTTGGGGTGCGGGCAGGAGTGCGGGGCGTGGGAGGGGGTGCGGTGTGCAGGAAGGGGCTCAGGGCAGGGGGTTGGGGTGCAGAAGGGGGTGCGGTGTGCAGGAAGGGGCTCAGGGCAGGGGGTTGGGGTGCAGAAGGGGGTGCAGTGTGCAGGAAGGGGCTCAGGGCAGGGGGTTGGGGTGCAGGAGGGGTGCGCGGTGTGGCAGGGGGCTGAGGGCAGGTGGTTGAAGTGCAGAAGGGGTGCAGCAGGGGGCTCAGGGCAGGGGGTTGGGGTGTGAGGTGCAGAAGGGGTTCGGAGTGCAGGCTCTGGCCTGGCGCCACTTACCTGGAACGGCTCCGGGGTGGCAGCGGGGTGCAGCAGGGCTCAGGCAGGCTGCCTGCCTGCCCTGGCCCTGCACCACTCCCAGAAGCAGCTGGTACCACGTCCCTGCCGCCCCTGGGTGAGGGAGGGCAGAGGGCTCCGCGCGCTGCCTTTGCCTGCAGGTACCTCCCCCGAAGCTCCCATTGGCCGTGGTTCCCCGTTCCCGGCCAATGGGAGCTGCAGGGGGGCGGTGCCTGCAGGCGAGGGCAACACGCGGAACCCTCTGCCCTCCCTCCCCCAGGGGCCGCAGGGACGTGGTGTCGGCCGCTTCCGGGAGCGGTGCAGGGCCCGCGGCACCACGGGGGTGGCAATCCTGCGGGCCGGATCCAAAGCCCTGATGGGCCGGATCCGGCCTGCGGGACGTAGTTTGCCCACCCCTGTTCTAGCATGTCTGTACCCTTCTCAGCTAAGCAGTGTCTCACGGTCTACACCGGTATTTATACAGGGTTACCATTCGTCCGGATTCCCCCGGACATGTCCGGCTTTTTGAGCTAAAAATAGCGTCCGGGGGGAATTTGTAAATGTCCGGACTTCCCCCCCATGCAGAGCGCGCGTGGCTAACAGGGCAGCCGGCCGGATGGTGCCACTTACATGGGGCTCCGACAGCCAGAGAGAGCCCCTCCTCCGCTTCCCCTGCAGCAGAGATCACTCCCTCCCTCCCTGCATTAGCAGATCGCCTCCGGCAGTCTGGAGCTCCTCCCCCACTCCTCCTCCACTGCTGCCCAGCGTGCCAGGACAAACGGCTCAGGCCGTTCCTGAGCAAGTTCACAGAGACATTAGGCGAAGGCCAACAACAAGGGGGCCAGGGGGTCGGAGAAGGGGCAGGGAGGTTTTGGAGGGGGCAGTCAAGAGACGGGGGGGGGGGTTGGGAGTTCGGGGGGGGGCTTTTTGGGGGGGTGTGGATAAGGTTTTGGGCAGTCAGGGTACAGGTAGGGGGTAGGGTCCTGGGGGGCAGTTAGGGTGGGGGGGGGTCTTAGGAGGGGGCAGTTAGGGTGGGGGGGGTCTTAGGAGGGGGCAGTTAGGGGACAAGGAACAGGGAGGCTTAGGTAGGGGGTGGGGTTCTGGAGGGCAGTTAGGAGCAGGGGTCCCAGGAGGGGGCAGTCAGGGGACAAGGAGGGGGGGGTTGGGAGTTCTGGGGGCAGGGCTGTCAGGGGGTGGGGAGTGGTTGGATGGGGCGTGGGAGTTCCAGGGGTCTGTCTGGGGGTGGGGGGGTGGATAAGGGTTGGGGCAGTCAGGGGACAGGTAGGGGATAGGGTCCTAGGGGGCCAGTTAGGATGGGGGGAGGGTCTCAGGAGGGGGCAGTCAGGGGACAAGAGGCAGGGAGGCTCTCTTAATGGCTCTCCATGCGTCTCTGGACCCTCTCAGCTGTCGGGCTTGGACGGAAACATTGCCTGAGGGTAGTGAGAGAATGGGTTATCGGTGAGGTGGGGGTGGGCGTGAGCCCGGTCAATAGGGGCAACCCCTACCAAGATCTGAGCCTTTTCTCACACGCCCGTTAGAGCTCGACATTATGCTGTTTGGGACCCCTCTTTGAGGAAAGCCTCTGGATTGCAAGTCCAACCGCTACCTCCTCGTGGTGAGAGTCGGTAACTGGCTTGGATAGCCAGGCGGATTGCGGAGGACGAACCCACATCCCACATTCAGTGGAGTGTGGGACGGGGTTGGGCAGCCCCATATGGTGCCACATGGATGCCCCCCTGGTAAGGGTAGCCTCCCCCAGGTACGGGTTGACTCCCCCTGGTAAGGGTTAGATTCCCCCTGGTAAGGGTAGTCTCCCCCTGGAAAGGGTAAGTTTCCCCCTGGAAAGGGTAAGTTTCCCCCCGGAAAGGGTTAGTTTCCCCCTGAGAAGGGTAAATCTTTTAGCTATGGAAAAAAGTAATTTATATTTTTATACCGGATTGGCGCTGGACCGGGTTAATAACGCCCCCGCTGTTGGCTTTGATGCCCCGGCTGACAGTGTTAAATATATTAGGGGTGTGATTAGGGTCGCTGGACCAATGGATAAAATGGTGTGGACTATAATGAAGTCTCATGAGCATGAGAGTGAGAATCAAGTCCTCCCAGTGGAGCATGGAGAGGAGGTAGAGGAGACTGTTTGTGATGATCATGGTGAGGAGATTTTATCTATCTTACCGATGGTTTTTACAAGGGACACTTTTAATGATTTAACTATGGAAAGTTTTAATCCAGATTTTAAGTATTTAAGTACATTTGATGATCCATATGTTAGCGAATCGGGATATCTTAATGCTCATTTAGTTAATGGGTCTAGTTTATTAAATAGTTTTAGACCAAGTACTGATTTTAATAGGGATCGTAATAAGGATCTTAACAGTACTGGTAGTAATATAAATATATTAGAAAGTAGTTCGTGGAAGGATGGGGTTTTTTATTTAGAGTATCCCGTTGATAGTTTTAATTGTCCAATATGTCCCCAGATATTACCAACATTTGGTAAATGGGCCAAACACATTAATGTGGTTCATAAAAGTAAAGCCATACGAGTTGTATGTAGTAAATGTGGAAAATCTTCTCAATATCATAATATAGCTTGCCACTACCCCAAGTGCATACCCAAGAAGGCGGATACCCCAATGAAGAGCCATACGTGCTCGGTCTGTGGGCTTGGTTTTCATACTAGATCTGGATTGAGCCAACACTGTAGACATAGACACCCTGCTGTGAGGAATGAGCAAAGAAAAGAAGATATGGCTGCTAAAAGTAAGATCAAAGAGGGATCGACTAGATCTCGTATATGGACCAAAGATGAGGTTGCGCAGCTTATACAGTTGGAAAGGAAATATATTGGGAAAAGGAATATAAATAAATGTATTGAGAGCGAGATGAGGACCAAAACGAATAAACAAATATCAGATAAAAGACGAGAATTAGCAAAGAAGAAGTTAGTGGTAACAGGAGATAGGGAGGAAGTGACTGAGGTAGAGGACATTAGAGTAGATATATTAGAAATTCCGCCCCCAAGAGAGAGGATTTTCCCACTAAAAGGACATCCAGAAGTGGATTTAGTGGAGAAAATATGTAAACGGGGAAAACAAAGTAGGGAGGGAAGAGAAATAATAAATAGTTTAGGGGAAATTGAAGGATTATTAAAGGAGGATTTAACAAAAGCTCTCGGATGGGCAATGTTGGAAAAATTATGTTATTCATTAGTAGAGGGAAAGGACCCTAGAAATGAAAGTCAAATAGAGTTGAGGAATAAAGGAAAAGGGAAGATGAGAAAGGAGGGGAGAAGGAAGCAATTTAATGCAATTAGGAGATATGCTACAAAGAAAGCTAAGTATAAATTCTATCAACAATTATTTGATAAGGATAGAAGAAGATTGACTCGCATTATAATGGGAGAGCCAGATAAGGCTAAGTGTGCTATCCCTATGAAAGAAATTGAGGAATACTATGTGAATATTTTGGGAACAATTGGACATGGTAATATGATAGGGTGGCCATCATCCACAGAGAATGCGGATAATGATATATTAATGAGTCCGATCTCTGTGGATGAGATTAGAATAGCTTTAAGAGAAATAAGAAAAGATAGTGCTCCTGGCCCAGATAAAGTAAAAGTGAGCAATTTGTGGGATATTTTTAATTTAGACTCCTTAATACTTACAAAAATTTTTAATATATGGTTTCTAAATAGACAGGTACCAGATGAATTTAAGAAAAATAGAACGATTTTAATACCAAAGACACAAGATGAGGAGGAAATGAAGAAGTTAACATCTTGGAGACCATTGACAATTGGGTCAGTTTGGATTAGAATCTATACCAAAATATTAGCAAAAAGACTGGTGGAAACAGTTAAGATATGTAGTAGACAAAAAGGGTTTATATCCGCCCCTGGGTGTGAGGAAAATATTGCTATATTAGATAATTTGATTAAAGGGGCTAAACGAAATGGGAATGAAATTGCAATAGTGTTCGTAGATCTGGCTAAAGCTTTTGATTCTGTGGGACACGGACATATAATAGCCGGGTTGAGAAGATTTGGTATAGATGAACATTTTATAGATATTATTAGGGACCTTTATGATAATTGCACAACTAGGGTATGGGTGGGTGATGAAGTTACTGAGTCTATTTTAATTAGGAGGGGGGTCAAGCAGGGTGACCCGTTGTCCCCAATTTTGTTTAATATTGCTATGGATCCCCTTTTAACTAGATTAGAAGTAGAAGGAAGTGGTTTTTATGTTAAGGGCAATGGTGTCACGTCATTGGCTTTTGCCGATGATGTGGCAATTTTAAGCAGCTCATATAAAGGAATGATTAAAAATTTGGGTATCTTAGAGGAGTTTTGTAAAAATACTAATCTCTCTGTTAATGTGAAGAAAACGAAAGGCTTTCATATTTTAACTAAGCATAAAACCTATGTAGTTAATCCTAAGGATAATTGGCAGATAGGGTCAGAGGAGATTGAATATGTTCAACCAGGGGATTTTGAAAAATATTTAGGAGCTAGAATAGATCCCTGGATAGGTGTCGGGGGACCGGTACTTAAAGAAAAATTGAAAGATTGGAGTGAGAATTTAATTAAGGCCCCATTAAAACCGGCCCAAAAAATATTAATTTTACAGACATATATTTTACCGAAGCTATTTTATAATCTTCTTTTAATAGAACCCCCTTTTAATCTTTTAAACGATCTTGATGTGTTAGTTAGAAAAATAGTTAAAGAGATTTTACATTTACCTCAGTGTACCACAGATGGGATATTTTATTCTAGAGGTAGGGATGGTGGTTTAGCTCTCACTAAGTTTAGTGTGCAAATCCCAAATATGTTAATTCGTAAATGGAGGAGACATATTGTCTCAAGAGATGATTGGATGGACCTATCTTATCTATATGCAGGAGAAAATCTTGTGGATAAAATATTGTCATTTAGTGCAGTAACATCTCATCCCAAGAAATGGAGGGAAGAGGAATTTTTAAGATGGTCGGAACTGAGATGTCAGGGAATAGGGATAAAATATTTTAAAAATGATTTAATTAGTAATTTGATTTTTAGAAACTCTAGTAAAGTTAAATCGTCAGCGTATATCGCAGCATTGCAGCTTAGGGCAAATATTTATCCTACTAGGGAGACATTAGCAAGAGGAAGAGGAGGTGTGAATGCTCTTTGTAGATGGTGCGGTAAAGTGCGAGAGACTGTTCCCCATATCTCAGGACAATGTTATAAGACTAAGAATGCTAGGATAAAAAGGCATAATAGAGTAGTGTCTGCAGTTGTAGATAAGGTTGGTAAATTAGGGTGGAAGGCAATGATAGAGCCCCATTTGAGAAATAGTAAGGGTGAGTTAAGAAAGCCGGATATTATATTTATAAAAGGAGATACAGCAGTGGTGGTTGATGTTACAGTGCGATGGGAGGATAATGCCGGAAGTTTGGAACAAGCCCACAGTGAGAAGGTGGCTTATTATCTTGAGTTAGAGGAAGAAATTAAAAACTTAACGGGAGGTAAAAATATTCACTTCTTTGGTTTTGTGCTTGGGGCGCGTGGCAAGTGGAGTGAAGGTAATAATGATTTGTTACAATTATTGGGAATGGACAGAAGTAAAAATTTTAAGGAGAGTTTATGTAGACTTGTTTTATATTCCACTATTGGTATGATGGCTATATTCAGTGACAGGTAAAGATCCCGGAGTTTCCATTCCGTGTATCTTGCCAAAACTAAATTTTAGCTATTTTGGTTTCCATGCTCTAAATTTTCAAATTTTTAATATTTTTTTGAACATTAATTTATTTAGTGTTATTTAATATCTGTCCTTCAATAGAATGGTTTTAATTATATAATAAATACTTATTAATGGATGAAATTCCAATTTAAATTATTAGTTTATTTTTTTTTTTTAATTACTGGATGTGGATGCGGACTGGCCGCGTATAATAACCAGGAAAGGGCAGGTAGTCACGCCTGTACATAAATAGGGGGTGGAGTCCTGGGGGGCAATTAGGGGCAGGGGTCCCAGGAGGGGGCAGTCAGGGGACAAGGAGCGGGGGGAGGGTTGGGGGTTCTGAGGGGGGCGGAAAGTGGGAGGGGCAGGGGCGGGGCTAGGGCAGGACAGAACAGGGGTGGGGCTAGGGCGGGGCTCCTCCCGTCCTCTTTTTTGCTTGCTGAAATATGGTAACCCTAATTTATACCCATGCTAGGGGTGTATGCAGTGTCTACACAGCACCATAAGTGTAGACATAGCCTAAGATGCAAACACACAAACATGGTCAAACCATGTATTTTGTCAGATAAAAATCACAAAATTCAACCTGTAACAAACGCATAGTTGTACTATAGTGTAGAGTAGAATAGGGTCTTTCTTTGGGTCATAGGAATGTCAACCCCAAGACACACATACACCCCCCCCCCCCATATTAAAACAACCAAACGTACTTAACTTTCAAACAGCATGTTATTATGAGGGTTACGTCTTTCCATATATACATAAATGCTTTCAAAATAAATTTTACATTAATTAGATTAAGGTCCAAAGCTTGGCCAGAATTCATTTAAAACAGTAAAAAAAAAAAGAAACTTTTCTTCATGGTGTAGGAAGAACAAAAACATATCACCAAAATATTATGAAATTTAAGAAATTACTGAAGATTTGTTAATCTTCAAGCAAACCATATACAATCTGATTTTCCTCTTGATCTTTAAACTTTCCTATATCCTGTGAGCATCAGCTTTTCCCAATCCTTAAAGTCACTGTAAAACTGATTGCATCTCTTCTAAAAACAAGTGAAGGTGAAATATCTTGGATAGCATATCCAAAAAGGTCTATTGTGAATAAGCTCTTATGAGAACACAATTCTGAAAGATTTATTCAGTAAATTAGAAGTACTACCTCCTACGGGAAACAAAAGACGTAACAGAATGAGAAACATTTCCTGTAAGAGAAATATTTTTAGCTCTTTGAGAGAGAGAGAGAGAGAGAGAGAGAGAGAGAGAGGCAAATAAAAACTGAGAACACTGCTGACTTGTTTCTCACCAAATAGCTCTCAAAAAGGGGCAACTAAATTGAAATAATCTTTCAGAGACACAGAAGGCCAGTGCCGCAAACCACTGTTTAATACAATAATGGCTGAACACACACTGATAACTAGAAATTAAAAACTGAAAATAGCATAGGAAAAGTGATTTGAAACATTGCAATCTCCGTCTTTTACAGCAATGTTTATGAAGGTTCAGTCATTGTGTCATCACTGTGGACCACATTCAACAAATCAGTTGCATGTTTTGGAGTTGCATGATCTTTGTATGCAAATTCAAGATCATATTGTTTGAAATCAAATTTAACCCATATTTAAGAACACGTACTTTACACCTTTGGCATATATTCTCAACTTCTGTACGAATGTGCACCAATATGTTGCTCACTTAAATCCTCACACACTGAGCTGACATTCAAGTGTACCCCTTTGTGACAGTCTAGGAAATCGGTCTATGTAAAATTTATAGACAAGGTGGGTGAGGTAATATAGCATTTATTGGACCAACTTCTGTTAGAGAGAGATACACACTTTCAAGCTCCACAGAGCTTTCCCAGACCTGAAGAAGAGCTCTGTGGAGCTTGAAAGCCTGTCTCTTTCACCAACAGAAGTTGGTCCAATAGAAAATATTTCTTCACCTAGTTTGTCTATCTCATATCCTGAATCCAACAAAGCTATGATACTTAAAACATATGTAAAACTTACCAATTTTGATTGATTTTATTATTTGCTCCCTGTATCATGTTCATTGAACAAGCCATTTGCTAACACATGTGACCCTAACACATGTTACCCTATCTTGACAGATGTTACAGGAACATCAAGACTCACTAAGATTTGACTGGGTCTACCTTCACCATACAACGAGTTGGCTACAGAAGGTAGCAGAGCTAAAATAAACCAATTTTTTCATTCTGAACTTCAGGTGCGTGATAACCAAGAAACAGATCACCTGATGGGGTACCCTGATCACCTAAAGGGGTTTATAGACTGGCCAGGAGGATCACATGGAGAGAACTGGGAGAAACTAGTTTCAGGGTCTAGGCAATAGGACTGCAGGTTCCCAGGGTTGAGGGGTCTCAGACATGGGTCAGCACCTTGAGTACGTGCCTAGAGACGCAGAACCAGAGATACAGTGCCTAAACTTTGCTCTGCCCCAGGAAGCCAAGAGTCCATGGGGATTCACGATTTGGATCCAATACAACCATCTGGTGGATGTCCAGCAGGGGAAGCTCATCAGAGTTCCAACACCTCTCAAAGGCACCATTATCTGTCCAATTAATCCTGCTTGCTCTCAACCACAATGGAACATACACCTACCTTGCAGTAGATGTTGTAGGTAATGCAAGGAAAAGTTAAAAAGTCAAATGAAAAAGCAGGCCAGGTATTTGTATAGACATTAATCATTGTTAAGGAAAAATATAGACAGAAGACCAATAGTAATGGCTTTGAAGATCTATGACTGAAAGAAATTAACAAAAAAAACCCATGTATTATTCCAAATATCTTTGTCTTCAGTGGGACTTCTCACTTAAAGTAAAGCATATCCTTAAGTACTTTGCTAGTTTAAGATCAGAGTGCTCTACACCTTGCAGGATTGAGCCCTGAATATCAGCTTCTGGCTAATAAGAGTCTTGTAATTTGAATCCCAGTTTACCTCCCCTGCCCCTCCTTTAGTTGCTGTTAAGCAGGAATAGCATTTGGCTTCTTCTCCTCCCATCCCAACCTCCTAGTTCAGTCAAAAAAGAATGTAATTCAGGAAGTGCATGAGTTACATTTCAAAATAGCAGTGTTGTTCCAACCACAACACACATCCTTTATGTTCTAGGATATTACACTACATATTAAAGGGAACCGGGCAAAGTAAATAAATAAATAAATAAATAAATAAAAAAAAATGTGGGCTTGTGCTTTTTTTGCACCAACTTTTTAATAATTAAGAGGAAAAAACTGAAAAACCTGTGACAAAAGTGTTTGGTTTTTTCAGTTTTTTTAAACAATAGAAATTCAGGTCTTCTACACTGTGGCAACTGGAGAATGATTAATACCGTGACACCACAAGGGACTGAAAGTTGTGGAGCAGGGGTGGAGCACCCGCTCGTGAACTGGGGAAATCAGCGCCTCTGCTGCCGAGCATGTCGTGTGTTTCAGATTCCCTTCTGTGGTGACCTACAGAGGATATAAAATGCTACAGCAGCCACTTAGGGAGCATTGCCTCTTCAGCTCCAGCTGTAGCCATCTATGCTTGTAGCTCTGGAGATCCCCAGTTCAATCCTCGATGTGGCTACCAAGAAGGAAACTGTCACATTATCACCTTTCCAATTCTAATGTCTGATGAAAACTTGGGAGAAAGAATACATTTGCTACAGATTCAATAACCCATCTTTGATTTTTCAAAATAAGGAAGCTGCAGAATATTTAAGACACAAACATATGCCTTTCAGGCCTTCTTTATAAATGATCAAAGAATACAAAACAAGAATTCTCCATACTCCTCTTTTTGCAGATAAACTATAAAGGAGAAGCTTTTTTATTTAGAAATTTTGCACAGAAGCTGCAGTGTGACAGGAGGTAGAAAAACTATTGTAGAAAAACCTTCCCCAGTCTAAACATTTTTTTTGAACAGAGTCTAAACATCAAGTGCAATGTAATCACTGATGCTTAAGGATCTCATCCTGCAAACTCGTATTCATTGGAATAGCCCTTACTCACTTGAGTTGTCCCATTGACTTCAGAGATACTATCCACATGAGGCCCCAAGGAAATGTACACCTGTATCATAAAAGTACCCCTCAATCCAATTACCAATAGTATTAAGTTCTAGAAAGCTTTCTAATGAAATATGATTTGCTCTTTTTCTATCTTGATATTTCTGTGCCCCATCCCAGTCAGTGTAGTTTTTTAATTCCTGAGCACTAAGCTTAAAAATACCATTTGCCTACCCAGCAAGGTGAGTAAGAAATGCTGGTAAGTAACGGGGCAGATAGGGGCTGATGTTATCAATGTCTACAGAATTAAGCTTTTAAAATATTAAGGGACTGATTTTCAATTGTGCAGAGCTCCCACTAACTTCAACTGGATGTCTGGGTGTTCACATCTTCTGAAAATCATGCCTTAAGTTATCAGCCCTTATGATTTCAAAGATGAATTGTGAAATAATTAAACTAAAGCAGCGTTGTCCTCCCAAGTGTATAGACAGGCAGCTCCAGTGCCCCTGCTTTTGTTCATAGTTTTACCAACAAGCAGGCTTGCAGTGACATTAATGAGCCCCTAGTTTATTGCTCTGCTTCTTTTCAGAACCCTACCCAGGCAGTAGGGGAACTGACAAAAATAATGCCAGTTTTCACTTTGTTGCTGCTTGGAAAAGCTCTAAGCAGCAGTAGACTGCACTGGAGCTATTCATGATGGAGGGCCATCCAAATTGAGCGAGAATGTCGAATGAAGTGTCTCTCACAACACCCAGGAGGAAGGGTAAGGGAGCTGACTCCCCAGCTTGATACAGTACTCCAGAGCCTTTGGAAAAGGAGTGGGGAAAAGAGTTCCTTTTCCTTCCCAACATCCAGAAGGGAAAATAGAAGGGCTTCCGATGTAAGAAGTATGCACTGATGTGTTGCCATTACTTTAACAAGAGCTTTTACAAAACAGTGCATTAGCTAAGGATGTTTACACTGTTTATTCCTGAGTAATAGACACAGTACATTAGCAGAATGATCAGGCTGTATTTTGAATTGTGTAGCTCAGGGGTCGGCAACTTTTCAGAAGTGGTGTGCCGAATCTGCATTTATTCACTCTAATTTAAGGTTTCGTGTGCCAGTAATACATTTTAACCTTTTTAGAAGGTCTCTTTCTATAAGTCTATAATATATAACTAAACTGTGGTTGTATGTAAAGTAAATAAGGTTTTTAAAATGTTTAAGAAGCTTCATTTAAAATTAAATTAACATGCAGAGTCCCCCGGACCGGTGGCCAGGACCCGGGCAGTGTGAGTGCCACTGAAAATCAGCTCAGGTGCAGCCTTTGGCACGCATGCCATAGGTTGCCTACCCCGGTGTAGATCTTGTAGGATAATCCTGGGCTATCCTTCCATCCAGCTCATCAAAGCAAACACACACTAGAAAGACACAGGTATGAAAAATGGAAGCTTCTCCACCACAGCATAACAAAACAGATACATTTCATACTGTAGTTTTCTATTCTAATGTCAAGTGCAGAAGAATAAGCAGCAGACTTTACATAAGTGGACAGTTAAAACAAATATTTCAGTTCTGAATACTGCTAGATTTTTCAGTTTGCAAATATATTTCAGTCATTAAAAAGATATATACCTTCTGAAGCCATGATCTAGCAAACACATACACCCTTAACTTCTGTGGGACTATTCACATGCTTAAAGTAAAGTTTTTGCAGAATTGGGGCCTTAGGTAATCATCCAAGTATTTATACAACCTTTTCAAAAGTATTCAATTTACTTAAAAACAAACATCATTTATATGTAAAATATTTAATAAATAGAAAAAAATAATTAAAAACAAGACTTTTTTTGGCAAGTGAAAACAGGAATTTTTCTTGAAGAAAATTTCTTAAAAGCAGAGCTGACATCTGAAAGGAAACTGAGGAACACATCTGGAGTTTTTCCACTGTCTTCAGTACAACCAGGATTAAGCCCTTATTTAAATAGGTCACATAAGAGAAAGGAAAGACTTCTTGTTGCGGTTTTACAGTAATACAATACATAATAAATGCTCTACTTAAAAATATCCTATTATAAAACTTTCTTATTCATACAGTTACTATCAATGCACTTGGAAAGCAAGAGTTGAGAAGTAAAAAGAGATAAAGCTCCTAGAGAGTTGCAGGAGTCTTCTTTACACCATTCCATTAGAATCTTGTAGCAGAATCAAGACCATTTAAAGCCTAATAACTTTACACGATTTGTTAGCATGGTTTATTATTGAAGCTTGAAATCCCACACGTAACTTTGATTTTTAAAGTCATTAGTGAATGTCAAATTGTGCAAAGCTACAAGTCAACCTTCAGAAATCATTCCAAAGAGGGTCTATTTATAAAATGCCAAAGCCAAATAACTGAAATAAAAAGGTAACACTATCCTTAGCTCAGCCTCACATGCATAATTATTACAGAGAACTTTGAACAGTGGGTGATTCCACATATAGCACGTTCTGTAAAGTCTGAATAGAATTGGGCAAGTCATTCTTATCCAGCTGTTCAAGTGACAGGAGGATATGAAGATCTGACACATGGGTTTCCACAAATACTACATATCATGGCAGCCTAGTTCCACAGGGGCTCTCTGCACATCAGTACACAGCTGGGATTTGGAGAAGAGGCAGGGTATCCTTCTTCAGGGTTTTTTTTTTTGTTTTTTTTTTGTTTTTTAATACCTACCATTTGATTTGAAGTCAGATCCTCTAATTGCCCATCTGCTTCTCTTTCCCCACCTGGCAGCAAGCGTCATGGAGCCTGGAGCAAGCAGCTATGGGAACTGCTTGGCCAAAGATAGGAAGAAAAGAGATTCTTCCTACATATTTCTCCTCAGGGGCAGCGCTGGACGGGGGGGAGGGGCTTGTGGAACTATAGCCACCCCAAAATTTGTCTTAGCCCCCTGTAGCAGCCACCACTCTCCTGCCGCCCAGCTCTGAAGGCAGAGTGGAGAGAGCGGGGCCTGCTGGCCGAGTACCCAGCTCTGAAGAGGGCAGCGCTACAGCCAGCAGCAGTGCAGGAATAAACCCTAGCAAGGGCGGGGAGCCTGAGAGCAGCCACCCAGCCCACGTCCCTGCCTGCTGGGGCGCACCACCCAGGGCAGGTGGAGGGTCCGGGGCTCCCCACAACAGCCCAGACTGACCCGTTCTGGCCTGGATGCCTGGGCCCCACCCTCCATGGTCACTGCTCCACAAGGGCTCTGCCTCTGAGGGTAGTTACTAACTGGGAGCAGTCGAAGCGCAACAGGGAGCTGAGGAGCAGCTACAGCCCCAGCCAGGGTGCTGGAACAATTTTTATAGTGGGGGTACTGATCATGGAAACCATGGCAACCATGTATTTGGTTTTTGTTATTACTACTTCAAGCCAGGGGGTACAGCAGCACCTTCAGCACCTTAGTTCCAGCACCACTGGCCCTGGCCAGGGGGTGGGGTCTTGGGGAGAAAAGAGGAGGAGACAAGGCCAGAACTTAGGAAGAGCAGGGGCAGGGCCATGGAGAGAGGCAGGACGTCATGGCAAGGGGGGGCACAGCCCCCCCAATTTTCTGTCTAGCCATCTCAGACTCCCCACCAGGAAGAGGTTGACACCACCCCTGCTTCTCCTCTAGAAACGCTTCAGTGTGTAGCCCAGCTGTTTTCACTGTGCACATGGGGAAATATTTGGACCTCTACCTCAGGTACTTACATGGCCCTCATCACCATAGTATCAGAGCACTTCACCATCTTTAATGTCTTTGTCCTTACAACTCTCATGTGAGGTAGGGCAGTGTTGTTAGCCCTACTTTACAGATGGGGAACTGAGGCACAGAGAGGCTAAGTGACTTGCTCAACGCCACACAGGAAATCTGTAGAGGTGAAGCAGGTCTTCCAAGTCCTAGGTTACTGCCCTAACCACTAGACCATCATTTCCCTCTGAACACTTATCAAAAAGTGTAATTATATCAAAGATGTAGGAGTAAAATTAATATAAGAAGTATTTGTAATTCATTTATAATCGTGAAACTAATAAATTGGAAGTTTATATATATATATCATCCATGTACAGTTTTAGCCTATAGCAGAGTTTTTAACAGCTGAGTATACTCTTATCCATTATGAACTTCCTTTTTCCATCTGACATAACTATAGATGTGCTACAAGGGATGTGATAATTTAGATTCTGTACCTTTTAAAGTTACAGTATTATAAATAATTACCTCATGTTCACCCTTTCAGATCATTCTACTCTAACACGTCAACCAACTTATTTTGCCACAGTGATGGTGTTGCACTGTAAAAGCAGAATTCTTTATTTCCCAGCCTAGGGATAAGGCTTTAATTAATAAAGAATGGCTATGAAATAATTAAATAGGTTATTTATAAACATGATTTTCTGATGGTACTAGGTTGAATACCCATTACAAGAGCTGAAATAGAATTAATGCCTGTAAATAGAAGTTTTACTAATGTATTCAATGGGAAGACTGCTTGCATACATTTTTTAAAAATACAGATTACAGTTATTTACATTTTTAATTATTGCTGACTATATGGGAGAGTAATTAATGTTTACACAGCACATTGACAATATAAAGTGCTCTATAACTGCCAAGTATTACTATTGTATGGGAAGGATCTTCACATAACCCTGCCACCTCATTCACTTCAGTTTTCACATTCAAACTCCACGCCAACATGCTTATTAGATACAACCTATCATAGCTCTACATTTCCAGCATTCATCCGTAGCAAATGCTATGGCTATGATTGAAAAGAAACTTTCATTCCAAGTCCCTAGTTATGCCAGGGGCTTCACATAGACTGACCCTTGCACGCTCACAGAGCTGTAGTAAGCCTCAGAAGAGTCTGCTCAGGGGGCCGGACACATGTATTTCCTTAAAGGACTGGGGCCTAAACTTGTATTTTGAACTGCTGGAAGCTTCCTCATATCTCTTCCTTTGCACTGAAATTTCATGCATATTGTCTCAGCCTTAAGGTGAATTAAATAAAAAAAAGCATATAAAAGTGTATCATTAAATACATATGTATCTGTTTCTCTAAAAATCTGCCCTTGCCAAAATGACTTCCTCAAAGTGTAAGAGATTTCTTATTAACATACTCATTTTCTTAACCTCATAAATGATAGTTATAAATACAGAGTATTCAAATTTCATGGAATCAAATAAAAACCTGGAAAAGAACAGCGCTGTAACAAACAACATATGAAACCATATAGAGTTTAAATTCAACTAAGGGTCCCATGTTGTAAAATTCCACATGGTAAAGAGCTATAAGACAACTAATGAATGAAAAAGGGATTTATTTATTTAAGAATGCTAGATACACACCAACACTGTCAATCCCCCTTGCTCTTTAGTTTGCAGACTGAAGAACACATCCAGTGCTGTACAGTTTCACCACACATTGCCTCCATCTTGCAAAGAACTCCATGCAGACATCCCTCCAGCCACACACACTGATTTCACTAGGGATTGGTGGTAGGTTGACCAGATAGCAAGTGTGAAAAATTGGAACAGAGGGTAGGGAGTAATAGGCACCTATGTAAGAAAAAGCCCCAAATAACTAGACTGTCCCTATAAAATGGGGACATCTGGTCACCCTAATTGGTGGGGATGCAAGGATCTACCTATGTAGAGCTCCTTGCAGGATGGAGGACCATGGGCTGCCTAAATCCTAGACTAGATTAAGCAATCACCAAATGAAAACCACACACCTTAATTATCCTAGAAAGTGTTATTTACTAGTTCTGAACTCATCATGACAGGGCACATGCATTCCTACCCATAACTTATGCTGACATTAAATCCAGATTACCTTGTCCAGTGTTTCACTATGCGTGTTTTTGCTACTGAAACTACTACTTAGTGTAACTTCTAAATAATTTAAAATGTGTTTACATGTAGAAAATTCTGAATAACTTCTGACCAAAACTTTCACTGTTTCTATTTTCCAAACCATGTATTAAATCCCCAGTCTCCTTTACATCCAAGTATACAGCTCTTTGTCACCATACAGCATTGATAGATGTTGAGAGCTTTTATGCTTAGTGTTATATTTTGCTCTTACAACTATCTTCTATTCCTCTGTCATGACAGTTTTCAGCTTCATTTTGAACCACAAATCATACTCATATTAAGCATTTTACTTAAGAATTCTACATCAGTACTGGAATGATGGATGAGATTTCATTAACTGCTATAGAAATGGTTATAGATAATGGAAGAATGTCTCTCTATTAGAGAGACAAGGTGGATGAAGTAGTATCTTTTATTGGACTAACTTCTGTTGGTGACAGAGATAAGCTTTCCATCTTACACAAAGCTCTTCTTCAGGAGTGTGAAATGTACCTTATATCTCTACCTTATTGTCCTTATGGAAGAAGGTTACCTTCTAATTGCAATTTGAATGCATCACAAATATTAACCACAAATAGTTAACAAAATAAAAACTGTACCAAAAATAGAAGGGAAAACTTGTGCCACATCTAAACTTAAGTAGTTTACAGCTATACTTTATCTTCAAACCAATTACAATCAACTAACAATGTCACATTATTTTAATAGCTTTGTCAACGAGCTATGATAACCACAGCACATAAGACATAAACTAAACCAATACATATTTGCATTGTTAAACTAGATTTGTTTTGGAATGCAGTGGCTACTCATGTGGCTCAAACGCATCTATGTGGTCAGATAAACTGAGATCACTGGGTGTGCGCATTAAAAATAATGTGCCTATCTTGTTAGAAGCCATTACATATTCAAGTTTATGAGGTGTTAGAGTGGGAGGGGAGAGTTTTATGTGCCCAATACAACTATATATGGAATTAATCTTAGAAACATCAAATACAAAAGTTTACCCTGCCAACAAAACAGATCAACGAGTTTAACTTTAAAACCCCTGTATATTTCTTTAAAGAAATATCTGTGAAAAAGTGTATGTGTTTTTTGAAGAGTGCACAACAATTAATATCTACAGTTATCCATAAGTATTTATAATTCTGTGTGTTTGTTGTTTCTGTGTTTGTGTGTATATGCTTGATTCTGGTTTGTTTCTACTACAAACACGAATAAGAGAATTACTAGGAACAGACTTCAGATGTTGTGACTGATCACATATTTCAATTCTTAACGAACATAGAGCAAGACCCATGTACACGTGCCCACCCCCGAGCTTTCCCGGACTCAGTCCAGGCTGGAAACGCAGCGTACAGCCACTCAAAACTCTCCTTAAGTGCTCTAGGTGCACTCTATCGGCCAAACCTGTCAAGTGCTCTCCCATCCTCACTGATAGATCAAGAAAGGCACCTGCTACAGCCATGGGATTCTCCTCATTCACACAGCACCTCCTTTGACCTCTAACAACAGCAGCGGCAGAAGCCAAATGCCCCTAGTATCTGACTAACGCAAACCAGGAGCTCATGGATAGCTCAGCAACCTGGGAAGAGAGAGATGAGCAGGGACCCTTTCCCAATGTGTAGAAGGGGGGGGGGGGGAGAGGGCACGGAGACCCGCCGCAGTAGGACCAAGGGAGCCTGTCCTCAGGGCAGAAGGGACCTGAGGAAGTTGGGGATTCCCGGGAGCCCTATCCCTCCGGTCCATCCTGCCCCCTCTCTCGGCCCAGCTGGCGGGGGGGGGGGCGACTCTCGCGATGAAGGGGAGTCCTACCTCGGATTTCCACACGATGTAAGAGGAGGGGTGGCTGCTGGGCGCCTGCTGCCCCTTCCTCTGCTGGAGCCACTTCCTCGGGGAGGAGAAGATGCTGTTGGTGCCGGCGCCGCCGCCAGGGGCGCTGAGGGCGGAGGCGGAGGGCGTGCGCGCCAGGAAGGGCAGCTCCCAGGCCGTGTTCCTCTTGCCCCGGGGGCTAGACTCGTACTCGAAGTGGAAGCTGCCCGAGGGGGACTTCTCCAGCGGGGTGCTGGGAGTGGAGAGCGAGCCGCAGAGCGGGCCGCCCCCCGGGCGCAGCAGGGCGCGAGAGGAGAAGGCGGCTAGGCACTCCGCCGAGGGGCCGCCAGCCGCCCTGGCTCGGGGCGTCCTGGCCGGGGCGTCCCCCTCCTCCCGGCTGTAGCTGCCGATGATGGCTGGGTCCAGGCTGCGGGTCTGGCGGAGCCTCCGCTTGGAGAGGCTCTTGGAGGAGGCGGCGGCCGGGGAGGAGCAGGAGAAGACGCTGTTCAGCAGGCTCTGGGCGGACATGGTGGCGGCCGCCCCGGAGCGCTGCGGGGAATGTCTGTGTGTCCGGGCCGGGGGCAGGAGGCTGGGTGTCCCCCCCTCTTAGCCGCCCCGCGGAGCGAGCGACGACTCCGGGTCCCGGAGCGGGGCGGTCAGCGGGTACCCGCGCCGCGCGGGGCTGCTGCTGCAGATGTGGAGCCCGCAGGGGCCGGTCCCGGCGCGGGCAGCCGGAGGCTCATGCTGGCCGCAGGGCGCCCTGTGTGCGCTGGGGCTTTGCAGCCGCCGCGGTCACTGCGCCTGGGGGTGGGGGGAGCAGGGCCAGGGTTAGCCAAGAAAAGGGGAGGGAAGGAGGCAGCAGCCGCGGGAGCTTTTATCGCAGCGCTCTGGAGCCTGCCAGAGTCACTCCCCCCGCGGCAGCGATGCGCACGGGATCTGCCCAGTCCCCTCCATACTCGGCGGGAGGGGAGGGCAGCCGGGTGTCCTGGGGCTGCCTCCCCCGCCGGGCGCTCCCCGCATCCCCAAGCGCCGCTCCGAGCGCAGCCGGGTGAACTACTGGGGGACGAAACGGGGGTGGGGGATATCCAAAGGCGGCTGAAACTTCCCCAGGCATGTGACCATCAGGGAAGTACATGGCCACATGAAGAGGACCCCTCCCCCAATCGCTGCCTGTCGGAGTAGGGGAAGGAGATGTTAATAATGGGCCACCCTCGCCCTGGGGGCAAGTGCTCCTCCAGGGGTGTTGTTTCGCTGGTTGTAGTCCCTTGTCAGCTATCCCACAGCTATTAGGTTTCATGGCAGGATGTTTACGCATATTGAATCAGGGCTTGAGCCGACCCAGGATTTCATTACACGTATTACGTGTTTTCCCTCTTCGGGATAAGCACAGCTTGCGTTACACCTTAGATTGTTATGCAGGTGTATGAATGATGGTTATTGCTCCTGGGAGTCGGGGACAGAGTCGGGGACTAACTCAGTGGCGGGGACAGGTCTGATAGAGCAGCAGCAGGTGCTCTGCAAACTTACACGCCGTCCTGCCGCTCGCCCCACAGCTGTTCCTGCCGGGGCCTGCCCAGAGCCCCGGACTACCGGGTGGATCTCGTGTGTGGGCTGCCCACGGGCTGACTTTCTCGCTGGTTTATACTCCGACTGACAAATGCACTGACCGGAGCTTTGCGCAGACTGACGTTTGTGGTATTGGATTTGTCACTTATCTTCCGCTGAACCTGTTTCTACCTAGGGGGAGTAAAATGAAGTATCAATAAAGAGCACTCGATGTAAACTTATTTCCCAGTATTTTGCTAGAATTTTGTTATAGTGGAAAGTGCATTTGCTTCAAAAAGGTTTTGGTGGATGTTCAAAAACTTTTTTTTCCAGCCTTATTGTCTCCAATGCCTGGTTGGAGAAAGCCCAGTAAATCATCCATATCAAATCACTTGGCGCATTCCCATCTGATTATAATCTGTCATAAATACTACTATAGAGCATAATTTTGCAGAATGCTTATATAACTATACATTTCCATTATAGTGCTGTTCCTTCAGCCTGACGTTTTCAGAGAAAGCCTCAGGGAATGCCTAAAGTAATAGGCAAAGTGGCTTCTATTTATATGGGTCATATCCTCAACTGGTGTAAATTAATGTAAATCCTCTGCTTTTTGAGTTTTTTCCCATCCTGTACCAACTGAAACGATTCTTCTATTTTGTTTAACGAATAAGAAAACTACTATATTGAGTTCAGACTCTGCTTCTTCTCTGACAACGTCCAGCAGAATAACAGCACTTAGAAGAGGCATCTGACAAGAATCCATGTGGATGGCATGGGGTAACAGCAAGCGTTATTATAGTAATCAAAAATAAAGACATGTGTGTGTTTTTCCACGTGGTTAATAGCAGCAAAAAAGGCCGGGTTCAATATATCTAGGGTCACTCTTGACAAATAACTAATCCAAACAAATAACTAACCCCACCCAAAACCCTAGGAAAACCAAACACTCCCTTCACAGGCAGGACTTCCCCACTCCCAAACACACTCCCAGACTGTGTACAAACAAGGACATCTTTATTAAGGGAAAGAGAACACAGTTATACCCTTGGAAAAACACAGCAACATAACATAAATAGATAGACACACATATGTATGCAAATAAAGAGTAAAATACACTTCCCATTCCAGCAATCCATCTAACGCCCATCCCACCCAGCAGTGAGAATGTTTCACAGGTATTAAAAGTGGCTGGACCATACCACCGACCTCACTCATCCACCAAACCCCACTCATAGCTGGGATCAGGGATTAGTAGTAGAGTGTCTGAATATTTATCTCTAGTCCTAAGAAAGCTGATTGTCTGGAACCACAACTGCCTACCCCAGCATAGTGATTCAACTTTATTAAAGTGCTGGAAAAGCAGGACATCATGGTAGTGTACTCAGTTCTTCTTCTGTTCTCTACATCTTCTCTCAACATTGTAATCAGCCTGCATTGCCTCTTTCAGCAAGCCCCCAAAAGCGGGGAGCCAAGAGCACTTAGGACCTCAGCGTAGAATCTCGACTGCTTGAAAATTAGCTCTTTGCCCTCTCAAGCTTCTCTGGGAGCCCACATCCTATGAAATCTAAGTTCATGTATAATTATGTTGTATAATTACGGTGACTAGAGGATTTTTTTCCTTTTCAGCAGTAGGGGGAGTAGAGAGCCCTTTCCCCTCTGAAGCTTTTGGCCATTAGACTTACAGAGAGAAGAGGTTTCAGAGTAGCAGCCGTGTTAGTCTGTGTCCGCAAAAAGAACAGGAGTACTTGTGGCACCTTAGAGACTAACAAATTTATTAGAGCATAAGCTTTCGTGGGCTACAACCCACTGTATCCCCACTTTGAACTTTAGGGTACAAGTGTGGGGGCCTGCATGAGGACTTCTAAGCTTAACTACCAGCTTAGTTCTGGTCCGCTGCCACCATTCCCTACCCTGGGAAGCTTTTAGAAACCTCTCACCAATTCCCTGGTGAATACAGATCCAAACTCCTTGGATCTTAAAACAAGGAGAAATTGACCCTTCCCCCCTCCTTCCTTTCACCAACTCCTGGTGGATACAGATCCAAACCCCCTTGGATCTTAAAACAAGGAGAAATTAATCAGGTTCTTAAAAAGAAGGCTTTTAATTAAAGAAAAAGGTAAAAATCATCTCTGTAAAATCAGTATGGAAAATAACTTTACAGGGTAATCAAACTTAAAGAGCTCAGAGGACCCCCCTCTGTCTTAGGTTCAAAGTACAGCAAACAAAGATAAACACTCTAGTAAAAGGTACATTTACAAGTTGAGAAAACAAAGTAAAACTAAGATGCCTTGCCTGGCTTTTTTACTTACAAGTTTGAAATATGAGAGAAGAGGCATATTCAGCCATCCACCTTCAAATTAAGGATTCTGTCTACACTATGTTTCTCAAGTGCTTTGTTCATTTTTTTTTTAAATCGTAAGATGTAGCTTCTCCCACTTCTCATGAGAGACTGTTCCACTGATTAATTATTGGACTATGCTAGTTACCCCCTAGTTAACGTTGCAGTTAAGGTTCTATTTAAAGCTAAATTTTGCATCCTAACTAATGCTTTCAGTGAGGTCTCATGCAGGTACAAGCCAACATCTGAAGGAGCTCTCCCTTGCCACCTAGTGATGAACTGGGGTGTGGCAGACTGACAATTTCCTGCAATATACTACTAAATGAAGTTTACTGAATTATACTTGATTGAATTCTGTTAATAGATTTGGAGTCCATTGTATTAAAATGCAACTGTGTATGTGTTATTGTATATATTTTCATGGGAAGGGTAAATAGGAGAACAGCAAGGGGTGATTAGGCAAATCCACTCAGGTTGTAACCTTTCCAGAGAAACCACCCCCATGGAAATGTATACATGTACTTGTTCAAACTAGTTTCTCCAGGGACCAACAAAGGAAAGACTTTTTGGATAAATATCTTAGTTTTAAACTGGCTCTTAGCCTTCTTCCTGATGCAGCAAACAGACAGACCCTCAATCCTTAAGGTAGAGGGGTTGGAAGGACTGGGCCTGCCAGAATCCCTATTAGGGTTGGGGTTAATTGTGGTAAGCTTATTGGCATGGGGGTAAGTTCTTTTATTGTTTTTCATATGTTTTCTCTGTAACGCTTTTTACTTTAATAAAAAATTAGACTTGCATAGAAAAAGCTGTGTTGTAACTTATAACTGTAGCAATTCTCCCTGTTAACCATCTCTGAGGAGAAAACAACCAAGCGTCCTTAGGCAATGTGTCTGTGCTGGGAAATACACAGTAAAGGCAGGGAACTATGCAGCCTGGAAATACTCTGGTCAAAAGGGAGAGAGGTGTGGGTCTCTCCACCCAAGAGAGGTGATAGCCAGGGGAGCTGGAAGCCTGAGAATGGGTGCCCTTGCTGGATCATGGAGGGAAAATACACAGTGCTTAATTTGTAATGAAAGAGTGCCAGGGCTCAAGCAATTGTTTTACTTTCATAATTCATGCGGCAAGCCTAGAGGTGCCGGGGCTATGAACTGCCAAGCCTAGAGCTTCCGGAGCTCAGTCTTGGCAAGCCCTGGCACAAATTAAGCATTGGAAATACAGATGCAGTTGCCTTGCACCGTGACATGGGGGGAAAGACCTCAAGAGCATACCTTATTTGCATAGACACACCTATTTTGCCTACGTGATCATCAGGCAGACCCGCTTTGTCAAAGTGATCAATTTTGGCTGTTTTGGGTTAAAATTCACTTTGGTCTTGAATGCATGGTTAATTAAATGTTGTTATCCTCATTTAATGAGTAAAGGATAGAAGAACTGTACTTAATATGCCCTAGTTTGGGGAGGAGAGTCTCCCTAACTCTAACCTCACTCACTAAGCAGGGGGTAGTGATGAAAAATTCAAGTGAAAGTCAAAAGGGGTGAATATCTGGTGTTAAGAGGATGTAGTAGTGAGTTTCCTCACTACCTGCTGAAATCACTAAGAACTGGGCTAAGTGAAGGAACCTCAGAATGTGATACTGCAGCTAGAGGCAAAGGCAGCAGAGACAGCAGTGAGCAGTGGCAAATGCAGCAACGGGTGGCAGCAGAGACAGCAATGAGAAACAACAAAGTTTGTTGCAACAAGCAGTGACAAAGACAATGGTGACAGTGGTGAGCAGCAGCAAACATGTTAGTCAACCTCCCCTTCATGAGTGGGACGTGAACCCATGCAAATGTACCCTTGAATTGTCTGACTTTACTGACTGTGAATAGCTAGCTGCGCAATGGCGCGAAAGGGAGTGGTGTATTAAAAGGACATTCCTCCATCAGACTTTCACATCATTATGTGAGAAACTAAAGCAAAGGACACTGCCCAAGATTCTGCTGGGTTGGTGTTTAGTTATGGTTTGCATACTTTTGTATCACTGGTGCAGTGTTTTCCCAAATTAATGCTGAATTCGTTCTGCTGTTAATAAAAGTTTTCTTTTGTTATACACAGACTCAGTGCTTGTGAGTGGGGAAGTATTGCCTCTTAGAGGCAGCATGGGGTAGTATTTAGTTTACCCAGATATCTGGGTGAGGGGTGGCGCTGGTTAGGTTTTGTAATGTTAAGAGGAACCCTTAGATATTGAATCCAGCCCTTGTTGCTGTCAGCGCCACCTGGCGGAAGGGTTACACATGGTACCAAGAAGAAGGCCTAAAATGTAAAATATGAATAGTTATTTGACCTTGGTTTTGGAGCTGCATGATAGAGTGTTAGCAATATTGGAACCCATGTGCGCTGTGCAAACTTCTTTGCAGAGCTGTTAGCTGCATGCCTGATAGAGCTGCAGCTATCAGCTCTCTTCCTCTCCCCCTCCTCCAGACTTATCAAGGAACGTTATGGGGATAAGAAAAGAGTGAGGAGTAGAGATGCTGGGAATTGAAGCTGTGTCATGCTCTCCCCAGTTATCCTGTGGGAAATGCACCTGGACATCATCAGCCAGAAAATCCAGTTGTAAAATGCAGCCTGAATTCCCTCTCATACCCTCCCCAATGCTCCATCACTGGGGAAGGGCTGCCTAGGTTACTGTTCCGGGGGGGAGGCACAAGTTGCACTTGTCCACAAAGTGGGGAAGGGATCCTATGGTTCCACTTCCCCTATTCAAGGCTGCCTTGTATACTATCTGCCTATCTCCAGCGAGTGATCCAACTCTGGATCGCCAGTCACAAGTGCCAGTTTAGCAACTCACAGATGGATCATCAGAGTCATAGGCCACGTCTACACTACAAAATTATGTTGACTTAACTTACGTCGGCATACTGTCACCCCAGTTATTAAATCGCTTGTGTGTGTTCACCTGCAAACTCAATCATGTGAAGCATGGATAGCACATGAAGCAGAAAGTGGCGTGCACACTAAAATACACAATTGAACATATGTACAGATCAAAAGAACACACTAACACAGGGGTCGACAATCTTTCAGAAGTGGTGTGCCGAGTCTTCATTTATTCACTCTAATTTAAGGTTTCGTGTGCCATTTTAATGTTTTTAGAAGGTCTCTTTCTATAAGTCTATAATATATAACTAAACTATTGTTGTATGTAAAGTAAATAAGGATTTTAAAATGTTTAAGAAGCTTCATTTAAAATTAAATTAAAATGCAGAGCCCCCCAGACTGGTGGCCAGGACCCGGGCGGTGTGAGTGCCACTGAAAATCACCTCGCGTGCCACCTTTGGCACCCATGCCATAGGTTGCCTACACCTGCACTAACACTTAAGAAAACCAGTAGCGAAGGCACTATACGACTGAGCATGCGGAACTGTAAACAAAAGATGGCGGCTTTCCGGCTATTACCAGCCAAGGGGGATGCTATACATGATGTCACTCCTAGGATGAGTCCCATACAAGTATGAGCTTGGCAGGATTGCTTCACGAAACTGCCGTCTCAATGACATCACATTTTTTCCCGATTTTATCGGCAGTGCGATTATTTATTTATTTAAATGAGTTATGAAGGCATGGTCAGAATTTGACAAGTAGCAGCTGGCCAACAAAATGCTGCCTTAGGTGACTGAAAGCAGACTTACTCGTAGAAATACTAAGTTTTCAAGTGCAATTATTGTTTTTTTTCTCAGCTCTGGCCTCCCGCCTGTCAATAATGAACAATTAGTGAAGGGTAAGGGTATTTGTGTAACTAGATGTGTATATTTTTGTCATATTTGAATAAAAATGTCTCTATTTAGAGAGAATCTTCTTTTTCCCATATCTCCTTTATCAACTGATTTTGATAAAATTTGAAATGGAGTCAGTTTTTTTCTTTTGTAGAGGCCCCTCATATAGCGAGGCTCTAAACTGTAGCTTAGTTAGTTTATGCCTTAATCTGGCCCTGATTGTCAGTATGGGGCATTTGGGATGGCTCCTCAAAGCTAGTGAGAGTTGATATAAGCAACACAGTGTCTGCACTGCTATTGCATCAACCTAATTATGTCGACCATGATTCTATGCTGCTTGGGGAGATGGTGTTACTAAACCAGTGGAGAGAGGCACTTACATTGGCAGGAGTCAAATTTATGTGAAGACACTTCCACAGCTAGGTCGACACAAGGCAGCTTACATTGACCAAACCCTGTAGTCAGACCAGGCCACAGGTGCAACCAGTGCTTTAAACTCAGCTCAGCAAGTAAGGTTTAAACACAATTAGCTACCACAAAGCTGAACATGATTTGTCCTGATCTATGTTGACTGCTATGCTACACCATGTCCAGCATTTTATCATCACAAATGTTCACAACCGTGTTCAGATGGCAACATTTTGTAATGGAGACCAAGCCTGAGACTTCAACTGACGTGTATGCCTCTCTCCAATCGAATACAAATTGCACTGCATATATCTTTCATTGTCTTCAATCGTAAACAGGAATCTTGCATGTTTCATATCCAGACTCCTTGGATCCTTCATTAGCCACTCTTTATTTCAGTTTTTGCTTCGTTCTTTAGCCCATCTCCTCACTTGTTACAACCTGCTAATGTAATGACATTACAGCACCCAAAATTTCCCTTTTTGCTGCCTGCTGTTTACTGCATGACTAAAATTTTGAATGTGCTGTATTTATTAACTCCTACCTCTGCTAGCTACTATTTGAGTTTACTACTCAGCACTAACCTCCACTCAGCTCAAACTCCATTACTGCAGAGTATGAAAAGTTTACCAGACCCCTTACAGCTGATAACCATTTTTTCCCCCCCAGTGGCACTTGTAAGTTGCTGAGAAGTCCAGCTGGAAAGGTACTGAGATTCCTATCAGGTTGCTGGTTCTGGCCATTGCTCTTTTGCATGACTCTCTGGTAGTAGATATCTGATAAATTTGAAGACCAGAATTCCCTTCTACCTGCTTGGTGAATGAGCTTTTTTATTATCTTTTCATCCCACCCAGACCCTCCTGGTAGTTGAATGTCATTACTATTCCTATCCTTCCCCTAGCCCATTGGCAGTTAAGGCAGGTTTCTCTGATATTCTACCCTTTCTCTCACTTCCAGTATATTTATCCTTCTGCACCACTATTATTAATTATATTATTATTATTTATGTTGCACTAGTGCAAAGAGCCCCAATCAGGATCAGCGCCCTGTTCTGCTAACACAAGGATGCATGTCTTGCTCAGAAGAGCTTATATTTTTAGGCCCAGACCGTGACACTGCTTCCATAGGGGCAAAGCCCTGCATGCATGAGGAGCTATCTTGACTTCAACACTGGTGTCCACCCCCACAGAGGCAGTTGCAGAATCAGGGCCTTAGACAATGGACATATGAGGCATGTGGAAAGAGAGACACTCAAATAAATACAATGATATGGTCTGTGTTATTTTTTTAAAAGGCTATAAATGAAGTAGATGCCAAGTGTCCGCATTCCCTCCCCTCCTCCCACAACCTAACCATTGTTAGGTATCTGATGTCTGATAGGTTTCATGACAGATGTGGATTTTGAGGAGGGATTTGAAGTAGGAGACAGCAGGGATTTACGGATTACTTTAGAAAAGGAGTTCCGTGCGTAAAGGGCAGCGTGTAAAAAGATGTGTGGAGGTTTGTGTGAGAAGCTGATAAACAAGCAGATAAGGCTGGTATTGTCAGAACAGAGGGTCTGGAGGCAACACAATAAAAGACCAAAGCGAACACTTTTAATGTCTGTCTTTGCTGCTGCTTATAGCTTTCTCAAGAAACAGTAATATGACACTGATTGCTGGTTATGCTGATAATATGGCACGATTGCTGGTTATGTTGCTGCCCACAGGGTTTTCATTGGCCGCCTAGGACTATGTCTACGCTACAAAGTCTATGAGTGCATAGCCCCTATTGTAGACGTAACATATGTCAACAGCGGGAGGAGTTCTGCTGGTGTAGGAACACCAACTCCCTGAACAACATTAGCTATGCCAGCAGAAGATCTCTTGTGTGTCTACACTGGGGGTTTTGTTGGCATAACTATGATGCTAGGGGGTGTGGTTTTTCAACCTCTGACCAACATAGCTATGTCACTATAAATGTAGAGTAGGCCTAGTCTAGAATCTTTAGTAAATTATTAACAGCAGCACAGGCAATGGAGCTCCAATTCACATTTGGAAGGTTATCTTAACATTTGTAAAATGAAAGCTTAAATTCTGCAAGAATTATTACTTGGGTCCCCTGCTCCAGAAGGAATGTTTACTATTTGCCCTATCTTAATCTTAATGTCTGAACTCATCCTGTTGCTATCTTGTTCAATAATTGACCAGCCACTCTGAGTTTGAAGATACTTCCTTCAAGTTTTAAAAAGTATATTAAAAAAAATAGTAGTAGAATTAATATGGATTACTAAAGCAATGGGATCGCGGAGAGAGAAATTCTGAGGAATGAATTAAGTTAATTGTTATGACTTCTTCCTTTCCACTCATCAGTTTCATTCTGAATCAGCTTCAGTCCCCACAAATGGAGTTTTGCCCTGGGCCATGCTGCAGACAGACCTAAGAAACCACTGTCCTCCTGCTTAACTAAAGATATATTTTCTCAAGGCCCTTTGGCTACCATAATTCCAGCCTGCATGTGCCACTGGATCCCAGAATTTGCCAATTGTTATTGTTTTAAGTCAAAGCCATATTTGAGTTCTATCAACACAAAATGATATCTTAAACCAGTTAATTACTATTTTTTTAAACTCATATAACCCAGAACCAGCCAAACCTAACATATAATGTATTACTTTAAAAATGTATTACTTAAAGCTGTCAGAACTGAAAAATCTTTACTGTGTATTGGCACATGAATGACATTTTCAAAAGGAGTTAACCAAATATGAATGAGAAAAAATCTAGACTAAAGCTAAGAAAACCTCAATCTCCAGAAACCTTTAAAGAGTCAGTATAAATACTGTATAGATCCTACTACACTCACTATTGTGCTAGCAGGCTGCTCAGGCAAGTTTTAGAGGAATTATTGTGCTGTACAAAACTTTCAACAAATTCTGATAAGACTAATGCCCCAGTTTGATGAATTCAGAGTTAGTAAGAGGTTGAGTTTTGGGGGTTGTTTTTTTTTAAGTTACTTGAGAGGAATTTAAAAACAATATGTTTAAAAACTCATCACTAGAAATGCACCTACTTATGCCAGCAGTAATTTTTGCTCATAGTCACTACAGAAAATGAATGAAAGTCGCTACAAAATATGAACTTCTTCATTTCACAAACTGAACACAGATCCTCCTGCTACTGTGACTAAAACCTTGTTAAACTTACGTTAAAAGTGAATTGGAAAGAAAAAGAAAAAGGGTTTGCATCCTTTCATTACTGCTGTACAATGTATCAAAATGGGCTCAAGTATAATTAAAAATATGTAGTTATCTTATTTTTTCCTGCTTCTTTCTTACATTAAAAACTCCAAGTCTTGAATTAATGTGTTTTGTCAGAGGACCAATTGGAGGACTGGAGATTTTAAATAAAACAGTGATGTCACAATAGGCTGATACCTAAGATGTAGCTTTACTAGTCCTCAGCTGAAGAAGGAAGGGTTGTTAAGTCTGTAACAGAGGCCTTATCTACATCACAGTATAAGTGGTAGCATACACCACCAGCATAGAGGTGTTTTTACCACCATATTGTCTAACCCTGTTCAGAGTTGCCACTCGACAGGGGTGTGCTCTGAAAGCAAGACTTCAGAATTCTGTTTCCGTTGGCAAGTGGGTGAACATAATGTCCATGAAGGATAGTAACCATGTCCCAGATCCTCAAAGGTGTTTAGGCTCCTCACTCCCATTGAAATCAATGGTAGTTATATGTCTAAATACCTTTGAGCATCTAGGCTCAAATACCTTTCAGTTTTGTTAATGACTTCAATGGGAACAGGACTGGACCATCCTAATACCAAAAGGTTTGGACGTGACTGGAACTGAAGCTGATTGCAGGACCCTGGCTCCCTCCATAGTCCTTGCATTTACTCACTCCTGACCTGGCTCAGAACTCCACAGGTAAGTAGCTATGGCACCTCCTAATGTCAGCAGACTTCACTCAGACCAGCAGCTCCTTATCTGCTAGAGCCTGATCCATAAGGACATTATATTTAAAAACATAAATTATTTATAAATAGAGATACAAATTAATATTTAAATGAGATAAATAAGGAGCTGGAATGATGCTGGGCCCCCACATAATATTTTTTATTATAGGTTAGATAGAGCCTTTCAGTAATCAGCTTTACACTCCAAATCAAACACTCCCAACATATTACATTATTCAGCCAAGAGGTTCAGATGAACACATAACTCCAACAGGAAATTAAGTCTTACTAACCAAAGAAAAGAGCTAAATGAATCTGCAAATACAAACTCATAACAATGTTTCTCTCAAATGCCATTTACTGTGTTGTGTTCCCTGAATCACCGGCAGCACATGCCAAACCCGTGGGGGAAAAAACAGAAATTGGGCTTGTTTTTGGCTTAATTGGCTTGTGAGCTGCTTGTTGGCTAGTTTTTTGTTTGTAGTTTGTTGCTTGTTTGGCTTGTAGCTTGTTGCTTCTTTTTTTTTTGATTGGCTCCTGGCAAGCAGGGGCAAGTGGGGGAGAGAGTCAGGGGTGCACAGCGGGCCCACCACACTGCACGCCAGGGGGATCTAGTCACATAGAGTGTTGGGGTTCTTAGGGATTCGCTTGTTTTGGCCTTGTTTTGAAATGGGATTAGCTTGATTGTTGGTTTATTGTGAAAGTCGGGGTGCTTATTTACTGCGTGAAAGTTGGCAACAGTGGCACACACACTTGTTTATTACACACATGAAACTGTTTGGCTATAAGCCACCATGTCATGGGGTGAATGGTCCCCTCTCAGGATCTGTTTCCAAAGTCCCTCCCCTTAAACTGACAACATTGTCTCAGTAGAACGGAGCTGCCTGCACTAAGGCCCCATCTAAACCTGGTCCTAGTTTTCAGATAAATTAGACCCTCACCTATACAGAGCAAGCAACCACGTTTAACAACTGTATTTAGTTAAAACAGAATTTGCTGGATAGTGTGGCAGGAGGAGCCAAACTGTGTTATAGCCAGGTTTTAAAAAGATGTATTAGCCCAGGTATTGACGTAGCTCACACTGGCCATGTCCATCCTGACTAACCAAACCATGCTTTTGCCCAGATTAGCCACAATCATAAACTATGTTACCACACAGCTGCTTTGTGTACCTGCTGGGACCTTAGCTTGTGACATGATTTGAGTTGGACAGTCTGCCCATAGCTATATTGTGTTTAAACTGAGTCCAGCTAGCACGTGCTTCCCTAAGTGGGATCTTAGAAACAGTCCCTGACTGCAACAACAGCCTTGGGGACCCGCTTACAACCAGTGCAGCGCCGCAGCTCTCTCCGTTGTGGGTTACAGAAAGCTGTGGGCATGAAGCGGGGGACCGCACACAGGGCAACTGCATTGCGATTGGACCCCGGAACACAGATGTGAGTCCCACGGGGAGGGCACTCCCTGCCCGAGGAAGGAGGGGGTTGTCGGGGGCGGGGGGTGTAAAACTGGGGAGGGAGGAGCAGCTCGGGCCGGAGGGCGGCGGTGAGTCCCTGTCACGGGGGCGGGGCCGGCCCTGCGGGGCCCTAGTTCCGGGGAGCAGAGACGGGACTCGCTGGCCTGGGCGGCTGTAGGGCCCTGGCAGCACCGATCCGCCCCACCCCGGCGGCCCTGCGGGCTGGCTCCTGCTGCCCCGCCCCACTACTGGGGCTGGAGCCGCCGCCTCCCGCGGCGCGTCAGCCCCAGCCGCGCCGATGCCACGTGGGAGGCGGAGGAGCCGCCGCCGGCGCCGGCCTGGAGCCCCGGGGCCCCCCCAGGCGCAGGGGGCGCCGCTGGCGGGGCGCCGAGAGGCGGGAGGCTCCCGGGAGCGGGCGGGGCTCGGCCTGCCCCGTTGGGCCCCGCGGGAGGAGGTGCTCGGCGGCGCCCAGGGAGAGCTGGGCCTAGCGGGGCTGGTTCCGGCCCCGCCCGGTACCGCGGCGGGGCCTGCCGGGCTCTCCCACCCGTGGGCCGCCCCCGTCCCGCTTCTCGCCCCGCTCCTGGCCCCGCCGGCCCCCCGAGCGCAGGGCAGCGGCCTGCCCGCCGCGCTGGGCATCTTCCGGGAGCTGGCCGGGCTGGCGCGGGAGCCGGGGCTCGGGGGCAGCAGGGCGGGGGCGGCGCCGCGGCTGAGAACCGTGTACGTGAACCCCAGGTGGCTGGAGCGGCAGGCGGCCTTGGCGGCGGCCCCGGAAGGCCTGGTCGGGCCGCAGGGCCCGGAGGCTGCGAGCAGCTCGCCGGGGCCTCCGCCCGCCACCCAGGGGGAGCCCTGCCCGGAGGCAGCGAGTCCCTACGTGGGGCTGCGGAGACCCCTGGGCTACCAGCTGGCCAAGGCCACCAAGGAGCGGATCTGGAGGGGGGAGTTCATTGACCTGTTCTCCTTGCTCCACACAGAGCTGGCCCCGGAGCACGAGCCTGGCCAGGGGCTGGGAGACACGCTGGACCAGTGGGTCTCCGCCTTCCTGGTGTACGCCAGTGTGCTGTGCGAGAAGCACCCCAACAGGTGTGGGGCCATGTTCAAATACCTGGATGTCATCCGCAAATTCCACGCCACCTACGGCGGCACTTCCTGGCTGCACTATGACGAGGACTTCAGGCGGCTGGCGGCCAAGGACCCCACCATGGCATGGGGGGATGTTGACTTGAATCTCTGGATGAAGTGGATGGCCCCGTTGAAGCCATCAACAACCAGGCAGCCGCAGGCTGCGGGTGACCAGCAGGCTCCACTGCGGCCTCAAAATTCCAGGACGGATGATAAAAGTCAGGTGTGCCGGGCTTGCAACAGTGGCACGTGCTCCCACACTGTCTGCACATTAAAGCAGAAATGTACAAGGTGCCAGGGGCATCAGGGTGCTGCCCATGCATGCTGTGCATCCAAAGGGGAAGAGGAAGGAGGGCACGTTGAAAAACCACGGAAAGCAGAAGAGCAGCAATGCTCAGAATGTCACTCGAGTTGAGACAGGGCCTCACTGCTAATAGTTTAGAGATTTTTTTCAAACAGATACAGATTATTTGGCTAAAAAAGTCAACTATGGATTCTTAGTTGACTGATGCAGCATGGTTTAGGGTGTAAACAAAGCTCCAGCAAGTTAGAACAGAACACTTATTACAAAATGTGTTCCCTACTTGTATTAATTTTTTGGACATGCTACTACCCAACAGAAATTAGTTATTGATACTGTTGTAATGTTAAGGCTCCCCAATGATCTGTTTTTCCTCTTTGTAATTAATATGTTGCTTCCCAAGAAATCGTGGGTGGGCGGGAAAGAAAACCAGGAGAATTGACCTATGATTGTTTATATATGTTCCTAATGATAGAGTTATTCATATACAAAACAGAATGTGCATGAGATTTTGCTGTTGTCATTTGGGGGGGGGGGTTGGCATCTGCAGGTGGGGTGAAAGATAAAAGCTGGTCAAGGATGCACGTCCATGCAAGTGAGATAAACCAGAGTTTTGGTGGGCACAGTTTGCACCACTGCTAACGAATAGAGGATTCAAGTCAAACTCAGGATTCAACAGATTAAACCCACAAGAATTTTAGCCTGCCTTGTGCAAAAGCACAAGAAGAAGGCCTTGTCTACATTGAGGATTTGCCATTATTACAGTCATCGGTGTAACTGGACTGGTGCAATCCCTAAGGTACACCTGGTGTAGCTTATTCCATTTGAAGCAGGGAGGAGCTCTTCCACCAGTACATATAACAGCTCTGTCTGTGTACATGAGGGGTTGCACCTGTCCAGTTATAATAATGACTGAAATGAAAGCAAATCCCCAGTATATACAAGGTCAAAGACTGAATATTGAGTCTCGGGTCAAATGTATGCTAGTTGAAAGGCTTTGTTAATGCATTCACTATTCATTTTTTAATTGTTTTGAGGACCCTAGGAGGCAAATGAATTTTTGATGCATCCTTTTGGATTCTTGCTATTCTATATTGTATTTTATAGTGACTGACACAGAGCTGTTAAAGGGTGGGACTGTAGTAGCGTGATCTGGAGATAGATAACTTTTCTAGAATTCAAGTATTTAATCAGTCACTAAGTCCTGTGTTTTGTACCATATCAAAACTGGTTTGTCTGAGCCAACTGCAAAAACAGTGGAAATGGGTACCATAGCATGTGTACCAAATCACAAGTACTATAATAGCTCCCAGTGCAGCTATTGTGGCATTAGTACATTTTTGTAATGATAATACTCTATGCTTATGCAATTTGTTCTGACATCTCTCTTTAGACTTCTCATTTCTGAAATGTAGCAGATCAGTTTTTACTTCACTGCAGATCTTACCATGTGAGTACTCTAAATATAACATGTTAGACATATTTTTTCATCCTGTTAGAGATTGGATTTGCAGTTTGTAATCTTAATCAGACTCTTAATTCTGTTAAAGGTTATTCTAATTATTAGTACTGGGTATGGAACAGCTGTTGTATTAAGCACCAGAGGGCTTGATCCTCTTCCTATTGAAGTCAGTGGCAAAACTCCCTCTGATTTCACCAGGAATAGGATTGGGCTCAAATCTGCAGTGTTTTCCTAAGAATTTGAGGAAGCTGTCAGAACTTACTAGCATATACAAAAGTGTTAAATGTGTGTGGGAGGGTTCTTTTAAATGGGTTCAGATAAACAGTTTATGTTTGTATTTTACAGTAAGGGCTTGTCTAAAATGAAAAATTGTATCCACCTTAACTATAATGGTAGTTAACTCTATCAGTGTATTTAAAGCAGTATAGCTGCCCCTAGCGTGAATGCAGTTGTATTGGTATAAAAGAGCTTATATCAGTGTAGCTTCCCATAAGGAAATAATCTCTCATACCGCTATAACTGCATCCACACTGGAGCACATACAGGTATAACTATTTCAGTTTAAAAAAAAAAAAAATTAGCATTCCTAACTGAAATAGCTATGCCAGGATATCTGTTATAGACCAGACCTAAGTTAAAGTGTGAGGCTTCCATGGCAGGGCACTGATGGAGGCACAAGAGTGTGGTGGAGTTGCTTTCCTTATGGGTGACCTGCAAAGGAAAACATTTCTTTTTCTGAGCTATTTATTGCTCCTTTATGATGTATAAAGATGGTCTCCAAGAAATAAAAGTTGTGTTGTCTGTGCTGGAAGACTATAGAACTAAATGGAATAGTAACATCACATTAAACTTAAATCTTTTTCATTTCTTGAATGAGAGAAGGGGATGCTGTCTTCACACAGGGAGCTTTTCTCCCAGCTGTTTGTTTGAATATTTCTTTTCATTTTTTTTTGTTTCATAAAAACAAAACAATAAAAAAATTCAGTTTGAAGCAGTGTGACTAAACATTCTTTCCTTTTACAATTAAAGGCTGTGAAAACTACATCTTAGATTTCAGTCTCTTGTAATGTTTTTATCCCCCCCCAGTTCTCCTGTTCTACAGAAGGTTGATCACGGCTAGAACAAAATCAAGACTTGATATTTCTAATGTAAAAATTAGAAGAACTTTAAAAAAATCAAAAAACACTTGAGGCACTCTTTACTTCATAAGGAAGCAATCAAGAAACAATTTTTAAGGGCTGGGGTGAGAAACGATGTTTTTGTTTTGGACTTGATAGTTGGCATCAGTGCATCATCTGAGACAAATTCTTGAAACTTTTATGTCTAGATTAATTTTAGGTAATTCTCAATTTTTTTTATACCACATTCAAGGAGAAAGCTAGTTGGAAGGGCAGTCCAACTAAATTGGTGAGTTACATACTATAACTGACTAACTCTAAAATTTAAATGTGTGTGCATTTGTTAAATACAGAATTTTTTATAGGTACCAACAGCCTGACTCCATTGTTGTCTAAGTGGAGCTCAGGTATTCTGTTGCACCCATTTACCTCTGCTTTTGCTGCATTGCATGCTCTGCTAAAGAAGACATAGGAGATTCATTTTACCCAACCAGCAGTTGTAGCAATGGACTACAATCAAGCCAGTTTGTTGGACAGTAGGAATACTTGCACTGCAGCATTTGACACAGACTATCTAAAGAGGGCAAAGATTCAGGAGGGTGAATGAGTTGAACCGCCTTTGAATGAAGTCTGAAACAACTTCCAGAAGGGGAATCCTACTCTAAAATACTATATAGAAAATATAAGTCAAAGTGAATATTGTAATTACCAGATTGTCCCTTCTCATTCAAGCAAACTATTTTGTGCTGTTCTGGGTCCTTAAAAGAACACACTTGAATATTTCAAAATCTATGTATTATACTTATTTAAAAAAAAAATTCAAATATTTGTCTTTATTAACTTTGCCATTTCATGAAGAATATCTGCAACAACATGTACTGAGTTGAAATAATACCCTACATTCAATAGATCAGCAGCTGTTGACAGTTGTTTTATAAGATTCACACAACATTTCCTCTCTTTTTCCTCTGGGGGAAAAGAAGCATTAACTTCCATTGGCACATTCAAAAAAGCCATAGGGCAGTCATACACACCTTGCTTCTTCACCACACATAGAGATGACAAATTATTCTTCCATGCATCCCAATAGTATATCTAGCATTGTAAATATTAAGTTATGAATGGTTATTGTCTGGTGCCAATGAAAGTTAGATTAGATGGATCATGGCTTAATTTTTTTTTTTTTTTCCCCAGTGTTCTGTTTTTCTGTCCCCCTCACCTCACATACTAGGGCATATGATCAAGATGATCGTATTAGGTATCAGAAAATCAACCATTATCTGTTCTGTTTTTCCCATTCTTGGTTGTCACAATATTATGCACTAACTTGAAATGTTTGTAAATTCATATTAAAAATGTTTGAGACCTCATCTAAATAAATTTTTTTTTATAAAAATGTCGTGCTTAACTTTTAGCCTTAGACTCATTTTTTTGTTCTCCTTTGTGCTGCCATGTTCCCTTTAATTGCCTTCTGACCCTTTGTGTTTTTGGTTTTTCATTGTGATGGTGCAGCAGAACCTTTTTGTGCATGGAAGGAAATTTTACTAGGATCATCTACAGAAAATACTTTGGACATGGAGCTATTTGTTTCCTTGGAACTTGGCTGTGTGTTGTACAAGGGTTTCCTGAGCGCAGTAACTGTTCTGGGGACAGATTCTCAGCTGGTGTAAATACACCTAATTCCAATGACTTTTGCGGAGCTGTTTATATCTACCTCCTGTTGTCCAAAAGTTGGTATGGCTTATAGTTGTGCTTGGATAATTCATGCTGTACTTGAGACAGTAACACTTTGAAAGTCCCAAAACAGGGCCTCCACGAGTACTCCAGTAGTCAGTGGACCACCTAGTATTGTAAAATGCAATTGTTAATTTTATAGCTCTGAGACTGAAAAGGCTTGTTTTAATTAAATGCATTGTCCAGGTGCTCAGGATTGCCAGATTTGAATTCCCTATTTTCCTGTTCTCTACCCTCCTTTTCTTCCTGCTTGTTGTAAAATTCCTCTACTCAGCAATCATGTTGTCTCCCACCCATTGCTACTGCTGCAGGTGCTGAGTGGGGAAATGGTTGTTAACATTGATGCTATTGTGACTGGATCCTTGGGGTACAGCCTGGGATTGTGGGACTGTGTCCCCTTAACTCTCCCACCTGGGCTGTCTCTCACAATGCCTTGGTAGTGACCAGCAGCAAACCCCTCCAGGCGCTGTGATTGCTCAGCACAACAGCAGGTGGAGCCCCACAGCCAGCTATATTGCATGAGCCACTCATGAATCACACACACAGAGGCATCAGAGCCAAATCACCCCCTCCCAGCACTGTACCCCAGGAATATACTGTCTTGCACTGCTCAAGATGAGTAGGGCAGATTTATTAATTGGCTCACCACTTTATCAATGGAAAGTGGACAGACACCAGCCTTTGAAAAATCTGAGCAGATTTGCCATGGACTTCACTCAAACTAACTGGTAGAGATAAACAGTTAAACAACTTTATTGACTATAAAAGATAGATTTTAAGTGATAGGCAGAAAGTCAGAGTTAGTTACCAAAAGAAATAAAATATAAGCATGCAGTCTAAATTCTCAACCCTGTTAGACTGGGCAGCAACTAGATTAAGCAGTTTTTCTCACCCCACTGGATATTGCAGTCCTTAATATACAGATTTGTCCCTTAAAGCTGGGTCAGTCTCCTCTGTTGGAGTCTTCAGTCTTCTCAGGGTCCTTGTTGCTTGTGTCATGGGTGGGGGCAGGAGAAAAAGCCAAGCATGTGGCCACTCTGTCTGGTTTATACCCTCAGTCCATGTGCTTGGAAAACACAAGTCCAGGCATATCTGGGTGGGTATTGCTGAGTCTCCAGGCAAAGTTGAGCAATTTCCCTAGTGTGGCTTCATGTGGGTGAGCCATTGAATTGTAGGTCTCTTGCTGGACAATGGCTGTTGATGGGTTGTTTCACACCCCGCCCGGGCATTCGTTACTTTCCTTGCTGTTGCCTCTGGGGAGCTAATATCTGGCTGATTCCCCCAATTTACAGCATGTTTTAGTGACAACCATACAACATAATTCTCATAACTTCATATGTGTTAATGATATGGATGGACAAATGACTTTCAGCAGATTATAACCTTTCCCCTGATACCTTACAAGGCATGCTTTATATGCAAGATCACAATCGTATATCAATGAGGCCAGGGCTGGCTCCAGGCACCAGTCCTCCAAGCATGTGCTTGGGGCGGCACCTGGAGGTGGGCGGCGCTCACCCGGGGAGAGCGGGGCCCTCCCCCCGGCACTCCGGCCGGTCGGGGAGAGCGGAGCCGCGGCGGGCTCGCCGCCCTCCCCCTGGCGCTCGGGCTGCAGGGGAGAGCGGAGCCGCGGCGGGCTTGCCGCCCTCCCCCCGGTGCTCCGGCCGGCCAGGAAGAGCGGGGCCGCCCTCCCCCGGCGCTCCGGCCGGCCGGGGAGAGCGGGGCCGCAGCCGGGCTTGCGGCGCTCCAGCCAGCCGGGAAGGGCGGGGCCGCCCTCCCGCGGCGCTCCGGCCGGAGCACCGGGGAGAGCGGGGCCCCGGCCGGGCTCTCCGCCCTCCTCCTGGCGCTCCGGCTGGTCGGGGAGAGCGGGGCCGCGGCCGGGCTCACCATCCTCCCCCTGGCGCTCCGGCCGGCCGGGGAGAAGGGGCTGCGGCCGGGCTCGGCGCCCTCCCCTGCCGCGCTCCTCGCTGGGGGGCAGGGCGCGGCGGGAGGCTTTTTTGGTCAGAGCCGGCCCTGAATGAGGCATATGGGGACTACAGGGTGCTCCCCCAAGATACAGAATGTCACAGCTATCATCAGTGACACTTTTTTTCTGCTGGAGAAGCACCGTGTAAGAACTGCACAGGTATTCCTCCAGGGGTTATGGAAAAGACATAGCCTTACTACTGCCTCTGAACTTAACTGTCTCCAGTATTTGTTTTCCCCTGAACTTGCTTAACTCAGCCCTTACAGCCTCCTACTATCCTCAACAGTTAGTTACTTATATTGTTCACCTTGATGAGCCTGGTCAGCTATTCTCTGGTGGACAGGCAGGTAATGAGAGGCACTTCTAGTAACTCCCATTCTGTCCATGGGAATGACTGGCCTTTTCCCTTATGAACACTGAAGTTGCCATGCCTTTGGTTAGTAATCATCCCAGTTGTGTGCACAGCATTTTTTTCTTTGCCAAGTTTCACCAAATATAATGGACTCTCTAGTTGGAAATACTCTAAAATGCTCGGGACCTGAGTTTGCATTAACTGAGGTGCTTGGGAGAGTCAGCACCATTACAGCGTTATGGGATTCTGAAGTAGTCGAGCAGGCCCAAGTGTATGTACTGCTTGAGATAACTTCAAATGGTTTTTCTGATTTCTAGCAAGATAGAGAACGTGTTTTCACAGATGTGCTTTTCAGTGTCCTGGTTTGACATTGATTGTTGTTGCAAAGGGCAAATTAAAAACACTGAAAATAGAAAAAGTGCCAGATGCAACATGTCTCTGACAACACCAAGCCTCTTGTGTCTCTTCTGCAGCATATAACAGAGGAGAATTAAGATAGCCAAAGGGATTTTTCTTTGAGCTAGCTGATAGTGTCAATTGGCTAAAAGAGTGAGGTTACAGTAAAGGCAGCATCAATTTAATGGAGTTTCTTCACTGTAAAAACACCTCTAGTAACTTCTACCCAAAGTATTTGAAATTAATTTTGAGCATTTGAAAAATGAAATAATATTGACATTATCCTGACCTCACTGATAAGGTGACTTGTCTTATCATCCTCTCTTTAGCTGAATGAGCTGTATCTGGAGAAACCTCTGCTCGCCAAACACTTGACTCTAGCAAAGTGATAACCTTTGAGCTCTATTATGCGGGGGGGGGGGACGGACTCCTTTAATAATTAAAACTGAATATTTTTAAATTGGGCTGTTTTCTATATTTGATCTTTGTTTAATTAATACTTTCCGTGTCTCATGCCCCAGCACAATATTGCCGTGTTAGGGTTTCTAGCATAGCAGGGGAATGTTTACATCCAAACAGAATGTTTTCTTTTTTTTTTTCCAATTGCAAACAGTTGTAGCCATAGAATGCCTTCCACTCCACTGTTTAATTTGATTCTCAATTTTAATTCCATTTAAAGGCTCTGGAATGAAATCGTGTATTTAAAAATAAGACTTCTACCTTGTTTAAGTGAATTACTTTAAACTAGTAGTGGTGGATAATTCATTCAGGATGTCGAAAATGTCCTTTGCCATTTAACAAATGAGGTACCAAAATTCTAGAGATTCAACATGCAAGAATGACCTGTGTGGTAATAAATACAACTAAAAGTTGTGGTACTGATGTTTGTTGTGGGGCATACTTGCCCCCATATCATCCTCTGCTGCCTGAGTGTGGTACTGCAGGCATTCCCTGCTTCAGTTTCCTTCCCCAAAGTAGGTTTCCTCTGCTCTCCACCCACCTGTGTGTTGGAGATGTACCTGAGCCCGAGGGCCAAGTCACAAACAAAACTTAACTCCTTCTACAGTAGCAAAAATCCAAACAAGCAAAAGATTCTTCTGACCTTTGGGGCATCTCTTCAGCCCACCCTCTGGGCCCAGTTCTTATCCCCTTTCTAGGCTACCATTAAGACCTGCATGCTGTTTGTGAGGAAGCCAGGTGGAAGCTACAGCAGCAAAGTATTGTGAGGCACCCCAAGCGTGTCTCTTACTCTGGGCTAGAGAATTCAGCCCCCAGGCTGGTTTCCCTAGTGCACTCTGTTCCTTGTCACCTTCCTTGCTCTAGTAAAGGGCACTGGGCCCCAAGCTGATTCCCTGGAGTACCTTCCTGCAGACCATAGCTCAGTATCTCCCACAAGAGCCTACCCATTGCCTCTGCTTCTAACCCCTGACTGAGTGCTCTCTCCTTTTTTAAGGCGTAGGTCTCCATTAAACTATCACCTGATCCCCTTAGCCCTACCTCTCAGGCTGGGAAGTAGTAGCTAATTAATTATAGGACAGGCGTCCCTGGTCCCTTCTCTCCTTAAAGGGACTGGTCACCCTAAGACAATATTATAAGTTCTAACCATCAGCTATTTCATGCTGTGAGATGCACCCAGGTGCTCATGAACAAAACATGGCTAATTCTGTATTTTAATCAAAAGTTCAGCTAGTGGTGAAATTTTGGGGGTTAACTTCCAAGGACCTGCTTGGGGAATTCATCCCTTAGGGAGCTCTCTGTGGAAAAGGCCATAGGGCCTGCCCCAAATGTGGAGGGCTCCATGGATCTGTGTGGAGGCCTACTGTCTTTGCACTGGGCCTAGGCCATGGTACTACCCCCTCTAGCTCCATGGCAGTATGGCTACATTGGACTGCACTATCTCTTGCCTATAGTTACCCTTGGGGAGGAGAGGGCTTCATGGAATGGATAATACAGTGCAAGCCTACTTGTAAGAGCAGAAACATAAGAATGTAAGAATGGGCATATTGGGTCAAACCAATGGTCCATATAGCCCAGTATCCTGTCTTCTGGCACCTGTTGCGGCAAAACTTTTGTCTTTAGGGAGGCGGGGGTGAGTGTTAACATCCCTGAAAGACAAAAGTTTTGTCGTTCAATTGCCAGTGTAGACATAGCCTCAGAGAGACACAGCTCTGAGTCCCAATTCCTCCCGTTCCCTCCCAGGGTGAGGGGGTGTGGTTGTAAATTACTTACAGGGTAAGCTCTTTGGGGTAGGAACAGGCTTTTTGTGCCATGTTTTTACAGCACTTAGCACAGTGGAGTCCTGGTCCAGACTTGGGCTTCTAGGCACTACGGTAACCAAACAGACTGAAACGTTAAGGAAAATTTTTGTTGCAGGAAAAGGGTGTGGCTCATTCTGAATAAGACGATGTTGCATTTTAGACCCGAGTCTTGCATTTTACAACATGCAGGCATACTACTGTACCCGTGCACATCCCTATTGGGGCTTTCCATAGGCACAGGAGTCCACCCATGCATTGTAAATTGCAGGAGTATGATCTTATTGTCTGATATCCAGGAAGCTGTCTTGGTATGAAAGATCAGTGGGTTTAATTCACCCGTCCCCTAACTGTGATGATGACTGAAATCACTGGTGGCTATGAGAACGATCACACAAACTACTTCTGTAGTTGTGAGGAGTTGAGAACATCCCACTTTGGTATGTTCCTTTCCTTCTCACAAATATATAGAACTATACATTAAGTTTAAATAAATAAACTTTTTTTTAATTATCCGAGCAAAAAAAAAGGTCTGAATAGTTTTCTTAATATCCAAACAACTGTTTTTCCTGTGTATGTAATTCAGAAATGTCCCAGTGGCGTTTCCTCATGCTTCCTCTTACTTTATTTCCACCCTAATATCAGAGCTAAATGCCATTTAGAAGTTCTATCCAAAAGGCAGCCTCCCTTGATATCAGACTCTTAGTGGACCAGGATGTTGCGTGTACTGGTTGCATCACTAGTGACAGGTCTTCACAGTCTTAAATTACATTTTGGGCAAGCGCCAACTGAACTGCATTGTGTGTCATAGATTTACCATCACTACTGTGGATACGTGTGCCGTAAATTGATTAAGCTTCCGGGATTTGTTATCATGCTAAACTAGATAATTTGAAAGTGGATGACAAAATAGATGGTAGACAGTTTCTAAGAGCGGGAATCGTTTGAATACCCTCTTGCTGCACATCATCCTAATATCCCAGAAAGACTTTCCACTGCCAGAAAAATGTTTATTACATTTGAAAACAGGATACATCTTTCTAACTGTATGTGTTCACGTTGGTATCAATTAGTTTTCTACATACTAAATATAAACCTTTCTTACCTGGGTAGCAAAAGTCATCATATCCTGCTGAGACAATAATGTAACTTCTCTTTGCCACTGTTAGATCTCATAATACACTGTAGCTGAAAATAAATATTGAGTGCTTTTATTGTGCAGAATTTTAATAGATAATTTTTGTGTTAGGAAAACATATCAGCATGTTAAATAGATTGTAGTTCTAGGCAAAAAAATCAGTTGGAACTTGCTGCAGTTTTGAATTGTGAGAATTCTATCTGAGAATAGCCATCTCCCCTGGGAAAAAGACAGGAAAGGATAAATGAAATAAATAAGAGAATTGGAATGGAAATAATGAGTTATCAGCAACCCAAAATGGAAAGTGGAATGCAACTGTTTATCTTAGAATGCGTGCATGTAGTAGACATACATTTCAAATCTAGAGAGAGCATATACACAATCTGTCCATTCTTTCCATCAACTACCTTTATGCCATTATCTAACTAAAACAATTAACATTTGTATTTTCAGATAGCACAAATACTTTAATTAGAAGATATATTTTGTACTGTATAACTAATGGGAGATAAACTGTAGTGATATATTTAGGTGGTTAAATTTGATGGATTGCTAATTTTGATCCTTTCCATACCCCGCCTTAAATGACACCTTGTATGCTGACTAGCTGGTTATTTTGTTGTCTAATAGAAAATATACGAACTTGGTAATTTTGCTGTTTGATTTATTCTCTAATTTAATACACTCAATGTTATAGTTAATCAATACATGGACAGTTTCTGATATTTGTGAAAAAAAGGCGTAAGCGATTCTGAGTGTAAGCGAAGAAGAGTTAGATATTTAGGACCAGATCCTGGTCCATGAAAAGTCTCCTTTGTGCTGTTCAGAGGTTGGATGAGGCTTAATTTAGGGCTTGTCTATACTTACAGCACTGCACTGGTGCAGCTGCGCCACTGTAGCGCTTAGTGAAGACACTGCCTACACCAATGGGAGAGCTTCTGCCATCGACGTAGATACTCCACCTCCCTGAGAGGTGGTAGCTACGTTGAGGAGAGCAGCCCTCCTGTTGACACAGCGCGGTCTACACTGGGAGTTAGGTTGGTATAACTGCATCGCTCGGGGGTGGATTTTCCACTCCCCTGAGCAGCATAGGTATACCAACATAAGTCTGTAGTGTAGACCAGAGCTTAGTGTGGGAGACATCTTGGTTGGTGTGAGTAATTGCAGCTGGTTCTACACAGCTCTCACAGTTCCTCTCCAGCATGAGCGATTTACTAGAGTGAAGATAACATGGCTAGAGCATAATCTAATGATCACTTTTGGCATAAAGGCCCAGTTTCAAGCAAGCACAATTTAGAACAGCCCTGAGGATCAGGGTTGGGGCAGAAATTTGGCATGTCACTCTTTCCCAAGTGTGCTGAGCTCAGCTAAAGTACACCTGTAGCTTTCTGTAGACTTTTGCCTCTTAGAGCCACACAGTGGAGGAGGAGGGAAGATATGCTACAATGGTGGTGCCTGGAGACCTTACACTTTTGGTGGCCAAAAGGAGGTGCAGTGACTACTCCTGACATACTCAGCAGCAGCCCTTGTACACCTTTGGAAAAAGCATGGCATGCATTTCCCAAGCACAGCCCTCTAGCTGCAAACTGCCACATGAGGTGGGTGGAGACATTGCCACATACCTACACTATCAAAGCAAGCCCTTTCTGGGATAGCACTGCTGTCACTGGAACTCCCTCACCCCCACTCCACACCCAGAGAGTGCAGGTATTATAGAGCACGGGGCAACACACTTTTTTACTTCTGTAGGTGAAGCTTATTCCACATGCCAGGGGCTCCTTCCATCCCTCCATGCCACCTCACTAGCTCCCTTTGTTGCGCCTCATGTCCCCCTCTATTTCAGGGACTCAGTGCAATCCCACCAACTTCCTCCTTCATGCCAAGGGCTCTTAGTACCCTCCTTCTCCCCCTTTTCACCAAAATCAATAGGGTTCTGCCCACTGATAACTCGAACATTCCCTGAAATTTTGGAATTGATCAAATGGGGCATTCAAAAGTAATCATATTACGAACAGACAGACAGACCAAAGAGAGAAATGCGGGCCTGAGAGTTGAATGTAGGACCTCACTTCACTCAGCCAAGTATTAGAGCTGGATGAAAAACTGGACAACATTTTAGCAAAAAAATTGACCTTTTTTGGTCAAAATTCCAGATTTTGGACATTTTCAACCAGTCCAACATATTGTAGCTGCTCCCTGCACAAGAGGGGCAGCCATAATTTAGCTCTTGGACATAGGCTTCGCAGAAACCTCAAAGGTAAGGTGAATAACAGGAGTGAAGATGATCAGGTGACACTAAGGGTATTTAATATTGTAGCCAGTCTTTGTTTCCTCAGCCAGGACTAACAAATCATTAAATAAGCTCCTTGCCAAGCTCTGACTGCATGCTACAATTGCTGAGAACCATCCCAATTTTGCCAACCTACACACACTCTTATGCTTTACCGACCTTGGCTTGAAGGCTACCTAGGCCTTGTGGCCAAGGAAAAATAGACAGGATTCTCTTTTTGAGCAAACCAATTGTGCTCCATTACTATGGCTGCTGTTGAGTAATATGAGGCACATCTTCTTTCAACAGCAGGGCTCTTTCTTCTACAGTGCTGTAGGTTGACACAATGGTCTTGTCTACCCTAAAGAAATTTGGCATGTGATATTGCTGTTTGGTCCCTTAGCCTGCTTGTAACACCTCAGAGCCACATGCAAAAGTGCTTTCAGTGGTGCACAGTGTCAGGATCACACCTCTTTGGATTCAATTTGCTTTGAGCAAAGCTAGCCCCCATGTGATCCTTCACCAGGCTAATCTCTGCCAGTGCAGTGGCTGTGTACGGGGGAATGAATTATTGTCACAATAATCCCACTTGCACAAACAGTCCTCCCATTACCGATCCATAGTGCATTGGTCACTGCTTAGCTACTACTGCCAAAGAGCTTCAGACATGGCCCAGGACCCCACAGTGCTAGGCACTGTACAAACAGAACAAAAAGTCAGCCCCTGCCTCAAAGAGTTTACAATCTAATCTTAGACAGCCTATGGGATCTTGTGTCTGCATTTTACCACAGAGGGCCAACACTTGCTGGAACCCACTTACTTGTACAAATAGCGCTTGCAAATATTTGCCTGATATTTTATCAACATCAATTTCTTCCACAATAAATTTCTAATAAATGTGTAGTAACTTAACCATGTCTCAGAGGAATACTTCCTATGAGTTTATTGCCAGGAGCATGTGTGTGGGCACTGGTGACTATGTGGAGTGATGAGGTAATGCAATCTCATCTGAACTCTCTCATATGGAACACCTTGATAAGCAGGGCCCCACTTGGTCTGGCAAGCTCTGACATTTCAGAAGGCAGTCTAGAGAAACTCACACCAAGAACAACAAGAAGAACAAAAGAAGCATACAGCAACTTTGTGAAGAGGTTTTTTTTTTAAATGAACGTCATCAGAGTACATCTAAGTACATCACTGAGATGCAAACTAAGACAATATTCAGATCTGAAACTAGACAAAAAAGGTCTATGATGGTGGGTCCAACATATCACAGTAATGAGATGGGAGACAAACCAAAACCCAGCTCCAAACACCCCCTGTATTTTGAGGGATTTGATATCCATAATCTAGGAATCATCTCTACTAATAGTGTATTAGACATTTGCTTTACACCGGGCTCTCCTTAGGGGCTAGGTGGTCCGATTAAAGGTATCACATCACATCTTCCTTCTGTATTCTTTCAAGAACTAATACAGGAACACAAACATATTCCTGTTGAATTCATCTTTATAAAGAAAGCATTATTAAATCTCATTTTAAGGTTCATTTAAAATCTGACACTTTTAAAATCCCAGTCCTACTGTCTGATTTATGATGTTCCACTGCAGGATCAGTTAGTTGTACAACATTTTACTTGTGAAAATAAAGTTAATATAGTTCTCTTAATAAATGCTGAAGCACTTTATTATTTGTACTTTAAAAGCTACTTAAATTACCAAACCTATTGTGGAATAGTTTTAAACTACAACTGTTTTTAAAATAAAATGGGCAGCTCCTCAGCTGAAGTATGATCCAAAGCCCAGTGAAGTTAATGGGAGTTTTTCCATTGACTTCAGTGTGCATTGGATCAGGTCCTTGGTATATACTGGCATAGCTCCATTGCCTGAGTATCTGGCCTCTCGTCTTTAGTAACTAATGCAATTAACAGCACTTTTCCAAGGGCCCAAAGAGTGAGTTCATCAACCTTGTCAGTACCAGGTTAAGATCACATGATTAAAAGGGTTATTTGATCCTTGGGAAGATGTTAACCAGACCTTTCAGGAACCTTTGGATGGTAGGATAACTGAAAATAATAAAACTATCCACTAGCAAACACTGAAATGGCAGCCAGATGCACCTTGAAAGAATAAGAGGAGAGACTGAGATATAATAATAATGAGTCCAAATAATTAGTCCAAAACAGATGATAAGGGAACAAGATTGGAGACAGATAGAAAATGTATGGTCAGCAGATAACTATTTCTGAAGGTAACCATAAGCCAATGAGCTAGCATATCAGCCCATCCGCCAAAGAACATGCTCCAGCAATAGAATCATAATGTCAGTCTCCTTTGTTTTCAGGGCTTCAGTTTTAGTTCTTCAAAGTAAAAGTATTTAGCACAAATTCAAAATCTCAGTCATGTCCTTTCCCCCCTGACCCAGGGTCTTCAACAGGAGCTTATTTACTCCCTGCAGCTCTTGCACTCCTTCCTAAGCTGCTCCAAAGCCATCTAGATTTAAGCTAGGAGCTAAGGTAAGCCTCTCTTCTCTCTTCTTCTTTCTAGCATGGTCCTTGCAGGATTACGCCCACCAGGCTATCCACCTGGGCGGTGCATATGAACTGAATTCTTTCTTCTGATCCATGGACTCCAGTAAAAACCTTCCTACTCCCTCCAGTTCAAATGAGCTACTTGCTGGCTTTTATGAGGACCAGATGATATGCAAGCTATCACCTGATCCCTTGCCTCACAGTATCAGATGGAAGGCTGATGGTGTGTGGTAATGCCAGGTTAGACCCAACTACTTTAAAGGGCCAGTCACCCTGTGACAGTAACATTGCAGCATAGATGGCTTTCTATACTGCAGCATAAACTTCTGTACTTCTGCAGCGCTTGAATGTCAGAAGTAGTTACTGTCACATAAATGGGAAGCATGTCAATCTTCACTAACATGAATGGGCATGGTTCACACCACTTAAGTGTGTCCTTCTTATCTTATCTTTGGTAGCTTGATTGGCCCTGACCAAAAAGGTTAGAGAACTTGGTCCAGATAAAAATTAAGTGTCGAATGGCTCAAACTACCCAACGCTTACTAACTAAGGCATTGTTGCTCCTGCAAACACTTAGATAAATGCTTATCCTTAAACATGTGAGTAGTCTACTTGAAGTCATAGGAACTACTTGTGTGCTTAAGGTTAAGAAGTTACTTAAGTGTTTGCAGAAGAGGTGTGTAATTAATTACCAATATAATCATAGGTACTGACTTCCCCTCTTTTCCCTGGGTGCTCAATCCCCCCATTCCAACCCCTTCCCCAAAGTCCCCACCCCAACTCCACCCCCTCCCTGCCCCTATTCCAACTCCTTCCCCACATCTCCGCCCCGGCCCTGCCTCTTCCCGGCCTCCTCCCCTGAGCGCGCCACATTCCCGCTCCTCCCCTTCCCTCCCGGAGCGTGCTAACACTGCAACAGCTGTTTGGCAGCAGCCAGGCGGGAAGCACTGGGAGGTAGGGGGAGGAGCAGGTATGCAGCGCGCTCAGGGGAGGAGGAAGAGGTGGGGTGGAGGGTGAGGGGAACTTGGCTGCCAGTGGGTGCAGAGCACCCACTAATTTTTCCCTGTGGGTGCTCCATCCTGGACCACCCATGGGAGTTGTCGCCTATGAATATAATACAGTCTAACTATAAAAACTAGGGTGATGGGCAGTTACATATAATCTCTGAAATCACCCGAGGCAGGGAAAGAAGGTCCTTACACCTTTAACTAGCTATGGAAACAGCTGACATGGATGAGGCCACAAGTCCCTTTTATAACCAGGACTCCAAATATTCAGGCATGTCTACACTACAAACTTTGGTCCACACAAGTTATGTCAGCGTAAAGCTGTCACAGTTAGTGTGTTTGACTGTTTGCATGTGCTTCGCCTACTCACTAGGAGTGCTTGTGTTGATGCAAAGTGCAGTGCACCATGAGTAGGTATCCCAATGTGTCACAAGCCACCCTTCAGCTCAATGCCTTGTGGGGAATTTTTGCAATGTGTTGCAGGGCACACACAAGTCCAGCAGAGGGGGCAGGGAGCAAGAGGTCAAGATCTCCATCCCATACTGCCATCCATGCATGCATGATACTCACATCTTTAAGGACACAGGACTGTTCAGAAAGCTGCAAGCCAGAACATTTTTTTCTGGTTGTCAGATGACCATTGGCAATGTTGAAATGCCAATAGTGATCCTGGGGGACCCAGCCTACCCATTGCTCTCCTGTTTTAGGAAGCTGTTCACCAGCCACCTTGACAGCACTAAGGAAAGATTCAATTACCATGTCAGCAGGTGAAGAATGACAGTTAAATATGCTTTCAGCAGACTGAATGAATGTTGTTGGTGTTTCCTGACTAGATTGGATCCCAGTGAGAAAAATATCCTAGTTGTTATGCAGCACTCAACAGACAGCTATAATATCTGTGAGGCAGAAGTTGCCACTGGGATGGAGAGCAGAGGTGGAGTGGCTCTCTGCTGAGTTTGAACAGCTAGACACAAGGGCCATTAGAAGATCTCAGTGTGGAACTATGTGACTGAGGGAGGCCTTGAAATAGCACTGTAATGGTCAGCCAGAGCAATGTGCTGTGCTGGACTGTGCTCGATCTAGCCCTGAAGTTTTGGGGGCGGTTAGGAATTGTGTAGGGCTCGGTGTACATGTATGCATATCACACGGTCTTTTAAGGAACCCAGGAATTATGTGGTGCTTGCTGTACATGTATAATTAAAAAGCGACAAAGAGTCCTGTGGCACCTTATAGACTAACAGATGTATTGGAGCATAAGCTTTCGTGGGTGAATACCCACTTCGTCAGTCTATAAGGTGCCACAGGACTCTGTCGCTTTTTACAGATCCAGACTAACACGGCTACCCCTCTGATACTTGACATGTATAATTAATACACTGTGTTTTTCACTGACTCATGAGCTCTGAGGTCCTGTTCTACTACAAGTAAAGTGTATTGTGAGGAATGCTAGGCATCCTGCAGTCTGTTATGAAGTAATAAAGGTAAATTTATTTCCAAAAAATAAAAATTTATTGTGCACCAAAAAGTGCAAAATGGTGCAGTTAAAAAAAAACACAGTGCAAACTCAAAATCAATTACCAGAACAGAACTTTAAAATAGTAAGGTAGAAAATGTTCCTGTCCATTTCTGCCTAACACACACCAGTTACGGCTCTCACAGGTCAGTGTATGTGAAGCTGGGGTTGTCCTGACTGTCCCCAAATGGTAGGGGTAGAGATGTGGCCCATGATGCCACATGAAATGTTGCACTGGAGGGTGGAGGGAGCTGCTGAAATGATGTTCTCCATGGACTGCAAAGTGAGGCGAGCCCATTACCGTTGAACCTGTAGATCAAGAAGAGTCTGCTGCATTTGTGTTTGCAGCCTGAAAATCCCCATTACATCCTGTTGCATCTCCCTCTCCTTTTGCTGCTGGGACTTTCTTCTGCCCACTCTTTCCTTCTCCAGGCTGTCTGCTGTATTCATCCTCCAGACCCTCTGTTCACGGTCCAGTGCAGCCCTTGCTTGCAGGATCTTAATGAACATGTCCTCCTTAGTCCACTTCTTTATCCTCCTCATCAGGATCAGGCATCTGCAGGTGTGGAGAGGGTAACCCTCAAGGTCTCAATGGCAGCAGCCCTTCTTTTATCCCCATGAGTTTTGAATAAGACATGTTTATGATACTTCAGCAAAACACCACTCTCCAGCCCCCCCAATGGTGAGTATGGCCTGCCATTGACAAGGTGGAAGTGGTAATGAGGGGGGAATTGTTCAGCTGTGTAAATCAAGAACATTTTGGCCCCTGTTTCCATGGACATGAATAGGGCAATGGCACTGAGCACGGGCACTATTTTCCATAGGTGGTGGTGATTTTAGCTGATATCTCATTCCTGAGGGTCACAAAGGCACAGAGTACACAACTTCTGCTGGCACCCTGAAGCCACGTGGGCCCGTATGTTACTAGCCTGTTCAAGGCAATGGTGCCTACTGAAGTCATTGCAGAGTGGCATGGGAAAGGGTCAGAAGAAATAAGACAGCTAGAAATCTTAGGGAGAGGATTGCAGAGGATCTCTCAGGAGGACACAAGGGACACCCCTGTGTACTTATACAAACTGCTCTACATGACTCCCTGTGCCTAACCCTACAGGGGTATGAAAAGCAGATATCAACTCTACTTCTGTTTGTTGTACCGTTGCCTCTTCTCATACTAGTAAAACAATAAACAGTTGATACCTGTGTCCTGCTAACCTGGGGTTGAGCCGGGTGCCATCTTCACATTTAAACACTGTAAGGGAGAATGCATGCACACACACACTTGAAGTTCCTTCCCCTGCATCGGGCTCATCCATACTCAGCTAGTGGGACTGGCTAGACTGCAGTGAAGTCTAGAAAAGATCCTGGCTCACAGCATAGCTAGACCTCCCCCGCCCCCTGCACTGCATCAACAGTATATCAACCATGGCTTAACGCCATTTGGAGAAGTGGTGTTACTGCACTGCCATAAATAGGCACTTACATCAGTGGGAGACAAATCTGAGTGTAGACAGGTGCACAAATAGGTTGACGCAATGCAACTTACATCAGACTAACTTTGTAGTGTAGACCAGGCCTCTGTGTCATGGGATCATACTTGTACAGCTCCAATGGGCACCACTTCCAAAAAGGTTCCTGCAGCTCAGTAGCATCAGAGGCATACTTGGAAATATACAGAGGCCACCATGTAGAAGAACATTCTTTGTTGTGAAAAAAAGAGCCACCGTCAATTTCTCTACTAGCAGGTCTTTTAATGTAAGAAGCCAAACGTCAGGAATAATGTTGGTTGGCATATGCCTCTACAAAATAAAGGTCTCCTTGCAAATTATTTTCACAAGAAATCAAATACTGGCAAAACAAATGCTATCTTAGTTACAGTAACATCAGTTATACAGAGACAGTCTCAGTTTCTGGGAACCTTATTGCATGTTTACATGGCACCCTGAAAGCAACCCAGTGCATTGTATGAGGGTGAATATATATACTGGCAAATGATAATGGTGGCAGATGATGTGCTCACCCCTGCTAAGTAAGTGGGCTAATTAGTGTCTTATAGGTAGTTTGATTATCCTTCTACACTCATTTGAAACAGCTTCAAAGGAAACACAGGGCAATGAATCAGCCACAACAACTCATGCTGTAAATCAGATATTTAAACTCTCTGAAAAAAATCAAGGAATCCTGAAGATGAGAGGAGAGACTCATTTTCATAACAGGGGTAGAATATTTGACTGTCAGACCCTGGAAAGGCTTTAGAACAAATGTTCTGCAATCAGTTTATACTCACATTGAAGCAGGAGAGGAAAGTATCCACTGGTAGTCAGGCAATCTGGGTCCAGTGCTTGTTTCTGCCACAGCCTTCTTTCCTGATCTTGGAGAAGCTACCTCTCATGTAATAATTCTGGGTGAGAACCTCACCAATGCTCTGGCCCCTCTGCACCAGGTAGAAATGCCAGAGCAGTGAAAAGGGGCTCTTAAAGCCTTGGATCTGGCCAGGAGAGGATTCCCCTGGCACAGAAACTGAGCAAGACACATAAGGCTGCCTTCTGAGAATCCCCTTTCAAGCCTTGGAATAGGGGCAGGGCTGGTGGTAGATGGTGGATGTCAGGTGTGAGACCACATCATGTAATGCTGTGTAGATTCTTGGCAGTCCTACTGCCCATAGCCAGCCAGGTACAGGTTTCTGTGACTTCAATAGGCCCATAGGGTTGTCCATGGTATGCTGAGTGCCGCAGAGCAGCCCAGAATTGGGAGTGTGCAAAGCTGGCTTAATGCTGTTGTAGTTTTGTCCCTCATCTCTGGGTTGTGAGGTCAGTGCTGTGCTTCTAACTTCACTCTTTGGGTGCATCTATATTAGAGGGAAAAAAAGGTATGTTCTTACCTCATATTAGCTAACACACGTGGTAGTTAACATGAGGTAAAATCCTAGTGAAGACAAGGCAGTTTGTAGTTTTCACATGTGTTAGCTCCGGTTGAAGTAACTATTAAGGGGGGAGCTTTTATGTGAGCAAAAGAATATTCTCAGGACAACAAAACATAGCTGCAGAGAACAGCCTTTAAAAAGAGGAAAAAGTAGTTAATTCTTATAGACTCATAGACTTTAAGGTCAGAAGGGACCATTATGATCATCTAGTCTGACCTCCTGCACAATGCAGGCCACAGAATCTCACCACCCACTCCTGTAACAAACCCCTAACCTATGCCTGAGTTATTGAAGTCCTCAAATCGTGGTTTAAAGACCTCATAAATTTTATTTCCCAAGTTGTCTGTTTAGTATGCCTAACTTGCAGTGTATGAAGTAAATAATTGAGGACAGTGTTGTGTTACTGCTGAATGGATTAAGTAGCCAGGCCACCTTGAGGAAAATGAAGGCAATAACAGCTTTTACTGACTGTACTTTGTGAAGGGGAGATTGAATGTAGTATGTACCTGAGTAGTCCGATTCTAATATCTAAACTGTATTGTTAAATCTATTCACCTAAATTTGGGTTATTGCTGATTATGTACTCTATTATATGACTTTTAAAAACTAACTTTATATTTGTGGATAATCTAAGCACTATACCCAGATGTACAGACAGACAGTCTTTTCCCAACCTATGTATTATATAATTTTTTAAAAATCATTTAGCTGTGTGTTACTGTTCCTTTGTTCTACCAAAATTCAGGTTAATTTACCATGAGTTTTATTTTTTTATCAGCAGAGAATGTTAGCACACTGTAGCCTAATCAACTGTTACTTTCTCTACTTCAGGTTAGTGCCATCTTGGAGAACACTTCCAGACAAAATCCACATTCTGCATCCTGTTATAATTCAGGCTAGTTGGCAGCCTTCTTTGTGAAGAAGTAAGGAATAAGACTATATTGAGGAGGAAATTACAGCATGACCTAACAATGGTTTGGTTGTAGCTATGGTAACAGAGGGCAGTAGAAGGAAGCTCCCCTCACTTTACCCATTTATAGATGAGCAGGCTTCAATGTCTAAAGACCAAACCTTCAAATCCACAAAGCAGTTAATAAAAGAAACCCTAATAAATCAAAATAGCCCCTGTTATTTCCTATGTTAAAAACAAAGTTGAAAGTTTTTTTTTAAATCACACTAAGCAGATTTATCAATAAACATGTTAGAGATGAGGGTATGAAATGATCAAAGTGTTTGGCCGGCTTCAGGCCATTCTCAGTGTTTGAAATCACACATTAAATTATGTGGCTGTGAGGTGTTGATTGGCTTTGGTAATTCATTGATAAGTGTTCAGAGACTGGTGGTATTTCTGTTCAGTTTCCAACTTTTAAATCATCACAAAAATCATATATTTGCCTCTCATTTGGTTTTCCTAGACTCTAGCTACTGGCAAACTTCAGTCTTCTTTTCAAGCATGTTCCTGCCTTGCTAATGTGAGTGAAGCAGTGCCAGGTTTTGTAGGGTTACCATCCGTCCGGATTTCCCCGGACATGTCCGGGTTTTTCAGTGTTAAATGGCCGTCCGGGGGGGATTTCTAATCAAGAAAAAATGTCCGGGATTTCCCCTCCTGCGGAGTGCGGCGCGGCTGATTGGACGCCTGGCCTGATTGAAAGCCGCTCCCAGCCACTAGGGCCTCTAGCAGCCAGAGTCCCTCCCCCTCCCCCGCTCCCTACTCCCCCACAGAGCAGCCGGCAGTGTTAGAGTCCACGTGGAGCCCGCAGCTCTCCCTCTGCTGGGTGAGCAGGGCAGGCGGCGGGGTGTGTGTGTAGAGGCTGCAGGGGCGGGGGGCGCAGAGGCTGCAGGGGCAGGGCAGGCAGGGGGCGCAGAGGCTGCAGGGCGAGTGGGGAGCAGGGGGCGCAGAGGCTGCAGGGGCGGGGGGGTGCAGAGGCTGCAGGGCGAGGAGGAGCAGGGCAGGCAGGGGGTGCAGAGGCTGCAGGGCGAGTGGGGAGCAGGGGGCACAGAGGCTGCAGGGGCAGGGGAGGCAGGGGGTGCAGAGGCTGCAGGGCGAGTGGGGAGCAGGGGGCACAGAGGCTGCAGGGGCGGGGGGGCACAGAGGCTGCAGGGCGAGGGCAGGCAGGGGGCGCAGAGGCTGCAGGGCGAGTGGGGAGCAGGGGGCACAGAGGCTGCAGGGGCAGGGCAGGCAGGGGGTGCAGAGGCTGCAGGGCGAGTGGGGAGCAGGGCAGGCAGGGGGTGCAGAGGCTGCAGGGCGAGTGGGGAGCAGGGGGCGCAGAGACTGCAGGGGCAGGGGGGCGAGTGGGGAGCAGGGAAGCACTTAGCAACCCCCAACCAAGATCAGAGCGGGAGGGAGGAGGGGGAACGCGGGGTGCTCAGAGGAGGGGGCAGAGTTGGGGCAGGGACTTTGGGGAAGGGGTTGGAATGGGGGCGGAGAAGGGGTGGGGTTGGGGCGGGGCCGGGGGCGGGGAAGGGGCGGAGTTGGGGCAGGGCCGGGGGCGGGACCGGGGCCCCGTGGAGTGTCCTCTTTTTTAAATGTTTGAATATGGTAACCCTAAGGTTTTGTAAATATCCTTCTCAAAAGTGTGACGAAGTCAGATCTGACAGCTATAAGAGAGTGATGGAAGCCAGATATATCAGTCCTAGAAAGTCCTTTCCCCCTATGAACTGAAAAGAGGTTACTTCAGGTTAATTGGAGACACCTGAGTCTAATTAAGGGCTGCCAATGACCTTTAACCCCCCACCCCCCTTCTCCTGAGAAGAAGAGGGGATAAGAAACAAGCTGTAGCAGTAAGAAGAGGGTCCTCTTAGGTGGAGAGCTGTTCTTCTCCCTATAAGGAAACAACCAACTTTACTGCTGTTTGGGGAAGAGCTGGAAGTCAGAAGTCGGCATAATAAGTCAAGGCCCCAGGGAGGGAGCAAGAAAATGTATTTCTTATGTGTTGTGAGTTTGGCTTTTTTGCTTAAGAGAACTACTTGGGCCTACCCGGAGGCCTGCCTTGTAAATATTTGGGGTGAAAAAACAAAACAAAAACAAAGTGAAGAATTGATTTACTCCAGCCCCCACTGCCAGTCTCACACTCTGAGAGTGACAAGGCCAAAGAGATGCCTTGTCACAATGAGTATTTTAATCTCTTCTTCAGACCCCTTGTTTTTATTCTTTGTTATTTCTGGATATGCACAATAGATAAATCCAGTCCTTGTACTCAATAGCCAAGACTAGTCTACTGAAGAACAGCGTGGTCTATATGATCCAGACAAACCTTTAGGCTATTTGTCTGACATTAACAACTGACTTCAATAAATAAAACTGACAATATATAAAAAAAGTTATGGTTAAATGGTTTTTTGAACATAAAAATTAGTAAAATGTAAATGCGAAGGCCATCATTTGGATACCAGCTATAGTTTTAATATGGCATGAGGAACTAACCACTTAGCACACCTTCCCAGTATATAGGTTAGCAAAATATTTTCTGGGAGTGTAGAAAATGATCTACATTTTTTTCTAGAAAATCCTTGTTGATTTTTCAGATCTGATCCCATATAACAGAAAGACAACTTTTCCTAGTGAAAGCATAATAGTAAACAAGGAATATGCACTTTTCTAGCAACTGCTAATTATGGATTTCAATGTGCTTTACAGACATTAAGCAATTAAATCTCAGAATAGCTGTGTGAGGTATTTAGGTATTATCAATATTTTACAGATGGGGAAATGGAGACGGAAATGTAGGTTGGTTTGCTCAAGTTTGATGCAGAAACCAGACTAGTAAATAGAAGTGAAATCCTGATCTTACCGATATTAACAGAAGTTTTGCTCTTCATTGGTATTGGGATTTCACCCCATATTTCTTGATGCTAAGTTCTGTGTCTGATGGGTTCCCGGGGGTGCACCCTGGAACTGGGGTACCATTGAGCCCTCTGTCTTACCAACTTGGGCTCCCTCTCACACAGTGATAAGCTGCAAACCTCTCTAGGTCCTGCACTTACACAACCATCCGCAGACAGGGACACACCCAGCTGAGTTACATGAATGCTTCTCCTAGCCACTCATGAACTAACAATAGAGAGGCTCCAGCCAATTACCCCAGCTCCCCAGCTTAGGACCCACAGAGCTGTACTGTCTTGCCCTGGCCAGAAGCCTGACCAGTGTAAATTTATTACCCAGTCCACCACTTCTACAAAGGAAAGTGGATGTGCATCAGCTTTTGTACACTGAGCAGACTCACCAATCACTTCAAGCAAAACACACTGTTTTAGGTAAAATAGAAAACAGATTTATTAACTACAGAAAGATAGATTTTAAGTGATGATAAGTAATAAGTGTACAGATCAAAGTTGGTTACATAAGAAATAAAACAAATTCAGTCTTAGTTTTATAAACTAAACAGTGTTTGAATCAAGCAGTGTCTCATCCTGATGGTATTGTTCCTTAACACATAGGCTGGGATTCTCCTTTCCATCCTGGGATCACCTCCCCGTTCAAAGACTTTGTCCTTCAAATTTGTTTCCAGGTGTTGAGTTGTGGGGGGAGTGAGGCCAAATGTCACTTCCCCTCCTTTATAGGTTCCTCTGCTTGCTGGAAAGATCATTTATGATGACGCGAGACAAGCAGTCTCCATTGTCTACATGCGCTCTCTGAGAGGTCTCCATTGTATACAGTTCTTGGGGTAATCCTTGTGAGTGTGTATTCCCCTTAATGGGCCATCATCAGTGTCTGGTTGCCCCACTGTTGGACCTGAAAGGGTGGTTGTGGGTGTTTTCAGCTTCACAACATATTTCAGTAACATACACACAACAAAACTTCAGAACTCCACATACAAGGATAGCACATACAATTCAACAGGATATTAATGTTTAACAGAGCAAAAATAATACCTCACAAGGCATACTTTGTACAATACATATCACAATTATATGACAGTGGTGAATATGGGGGTGCCAGGGTGTTGCTTTGGGGTTCAGAGTGTCACACTGTGCTTTAACAACTAGTAATTCTCTAACTTCATTTATTTGACAACTTTAAAAGAGAAAGATCCTCTCTCAGGCCCACCTTCCCTCCCAACCTCCAATCCCTCACTGCTTGGTTTTCAAGCTATTTCTGTCTGTGGACCAGGGCCGGCTCTAGGCACCAGCAAAACAAGCTGGTGCTTGGGGCGGCACATTTTTAGGGGCGGCATGGCCGGCGCCAGAATGCCGCCCCTAAAAATGTGCCGCGGCCGCCCTAGCTCACCTCCGCTGCTGCTGCCTGGGAGGGAGGGGGAGATCCCGAGCGGCTGGGCTGTTTCGCGCGCCGCTGCTCCCCCTCCCTCCCAGGCTTGAGAGCCTGGGGGGAGGAGGCAGGGCTGGGGATTTGGCGAAGGGGCGGAGTTGAGGTGGGGCCGGGGGTGGGGTAATTAAAAAACGGGGGGGGGGGGGGGGGGCGGCCAAAATTGTTTTTGCTTTGGGCGGCAAAAATCCTAGAGCCGGCCCCTGCTGTGGACTACCAGGGAGGGCTTCATATTTTATTGGTAAGCAGCCATGGCAATCTGATGGAAGAAGGCTGTCTTTCAAACAGAGACCAGTTTGAACAACGTTTGAGAGAGAACCAGAGAAAGTCTGTCCCACACTAGAGATAGGGTTTCAGATGCAGTTTTCTCCCATGTCCACATCATGTACTACATCACTGCAGTTGCACTGCTCTTTGTGCGCTTATCCTATGGTTCCCAGCACATATCTCTTGTGGGAGATTTCAGAAGGCCTGGGAACCGAAAGGCAATGTGGAAGAAGCAGTCTAATTCCCATAATTGTCTGGGAAACTCCCATAATTCCCCAGAAACCAGCACCTTTTCCAAGTCTTTTTCTCAACATGGAAGCTAGGATGAATGCCTCAGCATTCTTTGTTCAGCAAGAAAGGCTGTAGCTTTTGAATGGTAGTCACAAGGTATCTTTGTGGCTCCAATGAGGTAGTGGGGTTTACTCCAGTGGTACCTGCAAAGAGCAGAGACCAAGACCAGCACAGAATTATTGCTGCAACAATCATGCCAACCTCAATCTCGGGCATAACTGCATATGGGCATTTTTAAATGATGTTCACTAGGTGGAGTGCTGCTTTTGGGTCAGGGTCACAACCAGAAACTGCTAGACCAAATGTTTTGAGACCCAGGATGAACATTAGTATCTGCATAACTATTGACTGAGGAAGGAGACATTGACAATTGCCCTTAGAACTGGCTATCTTGCCTAGTTACTAGTCTGTAGGGCACCAGTATAGGGCTGGAGAGCCCAAATATTATGGAAAAAAATCATACTTGCATGAATGTTTGTAACTAGTGAATAAAACACTATATTTGCAGTATTCAGTCTGTTCTATTATCAACCATTATTGTGTATTTGGAGTATATCTTCAGTGCAGCTGGTTGCATAGTTACAGGAGTCCATATAGTGTAGCCAGTGCGCAGTGCTTAACTGTTTGAAAATGAATCTGGAAAATTTCCCAGGGTATGCATTTGCCTTTCTAATACACCTCAGATGATGAGAATGAACAGGGAGGCACTCAGGACAATAAACAGTGCTGGACTATTTTATTTCTGTAGAATAACTTTCTCCTGCTCATACGTGTACGCACACGCTCCTTCCTCCCCCCCAAAATCTGGCATATTCTGAATCAAGCATCTGTATGCCAGATATACAGAGATGAGTTTGAGTTGCTGGTAAGCCATCTGCAGAACACACCACAAGCTAGTTGTTTGATTTGGGGTGAATTAGGAGAAGAGGTTACTGAGAGGGAGTGGGAGGAATGGGGGGGGGGGGGTGGAAGAAAGTTCACAGCTCAGTTAAGAAACCTTTGAGTGAAAATTCTTTTCACTGCTCTTATCTCCCTCCTTCTCAAGTTTCTTTGTTTTTTCCCCAGATGTAACATAAAAGTTGTGCCAAATGGTAATGAGAACACTTGGTTGCAATCCCAGACAGTCATTTTTCAAGCAATTTTTCTTGTTTTTAGTTTCACCAGTCACCTCATACTTATGTTTTAAAGGTTGATTACTTTGGAGTATTTTGATGGATCAGGTATTTAAATTCTTGCACATTTTTAGAGGTCTGCACAGATAAAATATTTACAGATAGAAATATGATTTAAAGTGGAAGTGATCCCTTTAAACCTCCTGGCCAGATTTTATGCTGATTTATGCTAACCCACTGATTTGAATGGGATTGCAGGGCTTGTAAATCAGTGCAAGCTTAATGGTTATAGTTCAACATTCTCTTTCTAGTTCATAGCCATTAATATAAGCAAAATTAAACCACAGGTAAAAGGACTAAGCTCTACAGGGACACTATTCAGTGCTTCTCTCTCCATTATGTTGGCAAAACTCCATTTTCTCTGTTTTGTTCTGTTGCCAATTTTTTATTCTTTCCCATGCTCCAAGCAGGATCCCTGCTGACTTTAGTTTAACTGTCCATTAAATGGAACCATATCAAAGCCTTCCTGAAAATCTAGATCAGTCATGTTGTATGCACTTCCCGCTACCCAATTCATCTGTAAATTCCTCCAAAATATACATATGCATTTAAAGCCAACGAGATTAGGGAAAATATGCAAATTAAATAGAAAGAGCCAATCTAACTAATCTTAAGGTTTTAGGCCCTGATTAAGCAAAGCACTTAAGCAGATGCTAAACTTTCAGGATGTGCTTAAGTACTTTGCTGAATAGGGATGGAGTTAAGCACATGTTTAACTTTAAAAAAAAGTTAAGCATGGTTTAAATTATGTACTTTGCTGAATTCTTGAGGCCTTATTGTCTTCCAGCAAAGCAACTCTCAGAAGTCTGACTCTGTGTAGAGGAGCGGACTCACCCTGCGGCGCCTCCTGCTGGTGACTTCCAGGAATTAGCTCATTCCAGCTCCAGAGCGCCCTCTGCAGGCCGGTAACACTATTCTACAGCCAAAATGCTTCTGAAATAAATGTAGTCAAACTTTACTAATTCTGGGTCACTGATAACGAAAATGATGCTTAAAATTGTTGATTGGCTCTAGTTTTCAAGATATGCTATTGGGTCAGTATATACGACCCTTGACTTGGGAATGGCGGAGGATAAGTGAGTTATAAAGGGAAGGGATCTCAATTTAAACCAGAAATGACTAAAATACATCTTTGACTGGATCTATGAATAAATCTATGACTGGGTTTGGACAGTACTTGCTTTTTAGGCAAAACAATGAATGATGCAATCTGAAGCTGGTATTGCGTCATACATGATATGAATTGCATCATGTTATTCCTAGAAGTCATGGATGATGCAATCATAACGAAGCTTACATCACTCTGCTGAACAAATTGCCCTATATCAGCTCTAGAAATCATACAGTATTGTGCTCTCTTATTTGTCAGTGTTTGATTTTGCAAAGGGACACATTTCTGTTTAGCCAAAGTGAGCAGAGATGCCTCGTACTTGTGTGAACAGTGCAGATAACTTCTGCTATGTTTGTGGTGAAGTGACTTTTGCATCACAAAAGCGCAGTATAACCACTATGGTTAAGAAAGCCTATCACCTTTATTTTGGCTGCAAAATTGGAGATCAGGACAAGAGGTGGGCCCCACACATATGCTGCAACACTTGTGCAACAAATCTTCGCCAGTGGTTGAACAGGAAAAGGAAATCTATGCCTTTTGCAGTGCCAATGATTTGGAGAGAGCCAACAGATCATACCTGCAATTGTTACTTCTGCATGGTGCCTCCAGTTGGGAAAGGTGTGTCAAAGAAGAAAAGTGGACTGTGCATTATCCAAACATTCCATCAGCTATACGCCCAGTACCCCACGGAGAAGGAGTGCCGGTTCCTGATGCACCAGAATCATTCTCACTTGAGTCAGACGAGGAAGAGGAAGAGGATGAAACTTCTGGTCCTGAACCATCAATGTCACAGGACCCACATTTTCTCCCATCCTTCTCCTCTGAACCACACCTCATAACACAAGGTGAACTGAATGACCTTGTCAGGGATTTGGAACTACCCAAGAGTAAGGCAGAGCTGTTGGGCTCCAGACTACAGCAGTGGAATCTCCTGGCAGGTGATGTTAGGGTTTCCATGTTCTGTGACCGTCAAAAGGATCTTGTCCCATTCTTCTTCATGGAAGGTGATCTTGTAGCCTGCAACAACATCGATGGTGTGATGGCAGCCCTCAACATCGTTCACGATCCAGATGAGTGGAGACTGTTCATTGATTCATCGAAGACGAGTCTTAAAGCTGTTTTACTGCATAATGGCAATGTTTTGCCATCAATTCCAGTTGGTCATGCAGTCCATATGAAGGAAACCTATGACAACATGAAACAACTTTTGAGGTGCATAAACTATGACCAACATCAGTGGCAGCTTTGTGGCGATTTGAAGGTTGTTGCTCTCTTGCTTGGTCTGCAGACTGGATACACAAAGTACTGCTGTTTTCTCTGCGAATGGGATAGTCGTGCAAGAGATTCCCACTACATCAAGAAAGATTGGCCACTCCGACAGTCATTGGAGCCTGGGAGGAAAAGTGTTCAGCATCCACCACTTGTTGAATCAAGGAAGATTTTGTTACCACCCTTACACATCAAGCTGGGTCTGATGAAGAACTTTGTCAAGGCCATTGACAAAACACAAGCAGCTTTCAAGTACCTCCGTGGAAAATTTCCAAGGTTAAGTGAAGCTAAGATAAAGGAAGGTGTCTTTGTTGGTCCTCAGATTCGTGAACTTCTTCGAGATGATGCATTTGACCATGCACTGCGTGGCAAGGAAAAGACGGCATGGAAAGCCTTCCAGTTAGTGGCAATAAATTTTCTCGGAAACAACAAGGCAGACAACTACAGGTTGTTGGTGGAAAACCTCCTCAAGGCATATAAAAGCTTGGTTGCAACATGTCACTAAAGATACATTTTTTGCACTCTCATCTAGATTTTTTTCCACCGAACTACGGAGCAGTGAGCGACGAGCACGGCGAGCGATTTCATCAGGACATTGCAACAAAGGAGAAACGCTATCAGGGCAAATGGAGCCCATCAATGCTTGCAGACTATTGCTGGACAGTGACAAGAGATGCTCCATTTAATGAATACAAGAGACAAGCCAAGAAGCGCCGAGTAGACACTGAATAGGACTAAACTATGTACAGAATAGTTTTTTGCCTTTTGTTTCATAATAAATTTTATTTATATAACCCTTTTGCTGATTTTTAAAGTGTTACATAAACAGGACAGGTGAAATATTATCATGTAAAGCAACCATAAACACATGAAAAGACCTAGGTTTACAATTTATGATTAAAACTCTACTATCTACACAATATACATAGACATAAAATGCAAAAACTTAAATATCTTAGAAACAGTAGCCAATCAGTTGTTTTAATTGTCATATTTGAATTCAGCACATCAAAATACATAATAAATAGCACATTTTATCTCTGAAGCAGACGACTTCTCAAAAATTGTAGACCAGTGTAATCCGCCTGTCCTCTGGTCCCCGTGTTCCTCCCTGGACCCCGGTGCCCTTGTACCTGGGGTGCTGCCCCCTAGCAGTAACTCCTCAGTCTTAGGGTCTCCCCTTCTCAGGGAACCCCCACCTCGCCTCAGTATAAGGCTACTGCCAGTCATCATCTAGCCCCACGCCCTGGGGCAGACTGCAGTATCAGCCTACTTATCACTGGCAAGGTTGGGTTTGGACCTGCTGCCTTGGCCTACCCCTGGGCTGCCCTCTGCAACCCCCAGTACCCCTTGGCCTTCTGCTAGGCCACAGCCTGGGGCTTTCCAGGCTGGAGCTTCCCCAGCTCCTCTGCCTTTCCCCAGCCCTGCTCCACTCAGGTACTCTGTCTCTAGCTCCCTACAGCCAGGCCCTTCTGTCTCTGAATGCAGAGAGAGACTGAGTCCTTGCTCCTGGCTCCCAGCCTTTATAAGGCCAGCTGGGCCCTGATTGGGGCGTGGCCCATCTGCGGCTGCTTCCCCAATCAGCCCAGCATTCAGAGCTGCAGCCCTCTCTAAGGGCTGATTTCAAGCCCTTCAGGGCAGGAGCGGGTGACCACCCCGCTACACTCTGTCTTTAAAAGAAGTCTTATCACTTTCTATTTACAGGGTACATTATCCTTCTTATTTGTAGTTGCAAATGGTAAAACAAATGCTTTGCATGGTGTTTTCTTTTCTTAGGCTAAGGAGTAACAGTAGTACTCTTACTATAGGATTAAGACCCTACACTAGACGGGATGCAGAGATTTAACTAAATCTGTTTCTACACCTGTTTAGTTAAATTGGTACACAAATTGAGTGTATACAAGACTTTAGAGCAGGGATGTCAAACTCATTGGAGGAGAGGCCGAGAGTCCATATTTAAATGTGATCCAGGGAGTGAGATGTAATTTCTGGACTTCATAGTTCCCTCACTCCACAGTAAATCTCCCACTCATATCAATAAATTTGCTCTGAGATTAAGGGGACAATATAGTCTTTATGCAGTAACAAAACTTTTTTTTCCCCAACAACATTTCATTCAGTATCACTCTCTAAACTAAAATTTAAAAAAAATCTCACTTTTAGGCCACTGCTGCTTCTGCCTTTTGTTTCTTTCCCTTTTGTTAATAGGGTTTGCGAGGGGTTGTATGGGAGAATGAAGAAAGGCAGCTGGGAGAAGAAAAGGAGCAGTTTGAGGAGAAAATTTCACATTTTGAAACTTTCCCTTCCCCTGCCAAGTGCCAAGCTCCCCTTTCAGGCACAAAGTGAGGACCTGAAACATTTATTTTACCCACTTTTTATGGTATAAGCAATGCTGGAAACTGCAATATTTTTGGCATTTTTTCTGCAATAGCAATTGAGTTGAAAGTGAATGGTGGAACCACAAATTGGTCTTTCCAGTCCCCTTCTAATTCCCTGTCAGAAGGACAAAGAGGGTGGGGCTCCACTTTGCAAACTTGTAGCTTCTTGCACTCTGTGAACACAGAGTATCTTCCGCATGGAGGTCTGCTATTCACCACATCAGCTCCTTGCCTCCCTTGGATTGCATGGCCCCTGCAGGAACCATTGTGCCAGGGCCCTGACTCATGTTTGCCCCAGAATCACCTTCACATTGTGGGGTTATATGGTCTAGGAGGATGAAGTAAGTCTTAAAATATTAATGACTCTTTGTCTGCAGTAACTTGCCCCAATTTCTCCCACAGATTTGGATGGGGTTGAAGAGAAAGTGGTGTTATCAGAAGATTTGAAACCAATTGTATTAAGCCTATGATGTTGCCTACAAATGCTGCTCTTAATTTAAGACCTTTATTTTTAATTTATCTATTCCGGTAATTAAGGTTGTGGCCTGCCCTAAAGGAGGTTCCAGGGGAAGCCGTGGCTAGCTAACTTTCCCTTGAAAGGATACGGAGACAGCCCGCCGATCAAGAATAGACAGTCAAGCAGTAAATCTTCGAAAACAAAAGTAATATTTATTTAAAAGTGAGTGGTTACAGTGAAAGAGTAGAGATATAATAAGGTTACAGTTAAACTGGTTAAAAAGGGAATGAAGCGGCGCAGCAAATAAAAACGCAACACTACAATAACAATTTCAATTAACTCTATGGCATATAACAGTAGAATCATTCACTTAATACTCTATACTAGTGGGTGGCACTTCCATTTCAAGCTTGGATCCATGGACACAGGATCCCTTCTGCACTTATTTGATGGGGACCACAGGACGACGGCCTTTGTTATTTCAAAACCAATTTTTTATTTTATTGACCAATTAAAGGAACATTTTCCCATTCACAACTAAGTACATGCCAAGTTTCAGTGTTTAAAACTAAAATTAGTTTGGGGCTAGCCAAGACAGAAAGGGCGGGGGGGGGGGAGGGGAAGTGAATCTGAAAACAAACAAACAAAAGAGATTTTTTTAATGTTTAGATAACTCAGAAGAGGCCTAACAGGCATTTGTGAAACTTTCCAAAAGGAAAAAACAAATCACTTAATCATGTATGAGCTAAATCAGGGGTCAGCAACGTTCGGCACGCAGCTCGCCAGGGTAAGCACCCTAGCGGGCCGGGCCAGTTTATTTACCTGCTGACGCGGCAGGTTCAGCTGATCGCGGCCCCCACTCACCAGGGTTCACCGTCCCGGGCCAATGGAGGCGGCGGGAAGTGGCGCGGGCCGAGGGATGTGCTGGCCGCGGCTTCCCGCCGCCCCCATTGGCCCGGGACGGTGAACCGCGGCCAGTGGGGGCCGCGATCGGCCGAACCTGCCACGTCAGCAGGTAAATAAACTGGCCCGACCCGCTAGGGTGCTTACCCTGGCGAGCCGCGTGCCAAACGTTGCCGATCCCTGAGCTAAATCAAGCATGCAAAATGTCAAACCCTTTAGGAGAAAATTATAAGCCACTGAAAATGGGGATTTAGAATGCGAGTGCCATCTCAACCTTAACTATAACATTGCTTCTCCAAAGCTGTAATAAAAATAGATGAAGTTAAAGAACAGTCTCCTCAGTGGGAGCTTTTGCCCATTCAATTTGTGTAGAAGTGATTCAGAGTTACTCACGTCATGTGAGAGAAAGATTGTCAAGAGTACTGCTTGAAAAGATATCTTCATTACAACAGGCATTGTAAGGGATTTTTCGCGAAGGGTTGCTTTGAGAGCCCTCTCACATAGTCTTCCCAGAAATTGCATAAGTCAAGGACCACCTGTATTGGAGACATCCAAACTTTCTTTTTAAAATTCTAAAACATATTTCAGTGGTACTGTATATCATGATTTTTTTGGAGCCTCATTTTGTCTGATTTGTTCAGTCTACATGTATTGAAGCCAAAAGAAGAATGGAATGCACTGATTGGGTGACCCCACAGCGTAAAAGTAAATATACAATATATTGTTATTTTAAAACGATCTTTGGATGGTCTTTTATACTCTGGATTAAGCAGTTGGCTATGTGGTATGCAGCCCACGGTCTCAGTAGGAATAAGACAACAAGGAAGTCCCAGGCTCAATGTCTAAGTTAAAACTGCCCAGTGATTATTTGATCACATGCCTCCCAGCAGAAATGTAGGCGACTTTACCAGTGGACACTTGGGTGCCTAGGGACTTCAGGTGCCTACAGAGTTAGGCAGCAGCTGAGCAGGGGTTTTGTGAATATCAGTGGCACCAGTATGTGGAACTTGAATGCCTAAAGGGGCAGTTAGATGCCTATGTCTCCATTGTGAATCCAGCCCTCAGACACTACAATAATAATAGTAGTACCTAGCTCTTATATAGCACATTTCATAGGTAGATCTCAAAGCTCTTTGCAAAGGGAGTTAAGTATTGCCCCATTTTACAGAGAACTGAGACACAAGGTGTGACATTGCACTACATATGTTTTATGGAAATATGCTAACGAGTGAATATAATGTAACTGGAATATGCTTTATGCAAAAGGTCTCTTGTCAGGTATCATTACAAAGCTTATAATCTACTGAGTGTGTTCATCCTATTTGTTTGCATGTATTATTTCTATGTCTGGAGTTAGGAGAAAAAGATATAAACTTGTGTTATTGATGTAAACATGTTAAGTGGAAGCCATTAAGGGTGCTTCAGAATCAATGAACTGTGAATGGGTTTGTTTACCTGGAAGCCTTCCTACCTATCTATGCGTCTTCCAGCTACTAGATAATGAAGAAGGCGGTCTTACAGTGACATGTGATCATGTCACCTGAACTGGAATCCATCTTAAATCTGGTCCTTTTCCATTTAGAAGGAGGGGTGGGGAGCCAGGGAGACAAAAGATTCCCGCCTTGTGCCAAAGCTATAAAAGGGGGTGGAACAGAACAAAGGGGGCTGCAGTCATGAGAAAACCCCTGCTTACCACCTGAGTTGCAACTAACAAGGATGGTACCAAGGGAAAGGATTGGGCCCAGACTAAGAAGGAGTCTAGTCTGTGAAAGAAGCTTATTGGAACATCTCTGAGGGTGAGATTTACCTGTATTCAGTTACTTAAATGTATTAGGCTTAGACATGCGTGTTTTGTTTTATTTTGCTTGGTAACTTACTTTGTTCTATCTGTTATTACTTGAAATCACTTAAATCCTACTTTTTATACTTAATAAAATCACTTTTGTTTATTAATTAACTCAGAGTAAGTGCTTAATACATGCAGGAGCAAACAGCTGTGCATATCTCTCTATCAGTGGTATAGAGTGCGGACAATTTATGAGTTTACCCTGTATAAGCTTTATACACAGTAAAACGGATTTATTTGGGGTTTGGATCCCATTGGGAGCTGGGTGTCTGGATGCTGGAGACAGGAGTACTTGCTGAGCTCTTTTCAGTTAAGTCTGCAGCTTTGGGGGCGTGGTTCAGACCCTGGGTCTGTGTTGCAGCAGGCTAGTGTGTCTGGCTCAACAAGACAGGGTTCTGGAGTCCCAAGCGATCAAAGAAAATGGGCTGAGAGGTAGCTTCAGCACATCAGGTGACAGCCCCAAGGGGGTCTCTGTGACCGAACCCGTCACACAAAAAGGTGAAGTGCCTTTGTGAAGTTCTGAGGGTGCCCAGGATTGTAAGTCATCTTGTTAGCTCCCCTGCCACCAGTGTGAGTGAGACTCAAGATCAGCACTTTGTTTAATACTGCAACACTAAGATATAATTATAGTGAAAACAAGAATAAGTTTATTATCAAAGATTCAAGAGATAGTGAGTAAGGATAATGAAAACAAGGGGTTACATATAAAACAAAATCATAACATGCCTTCTAGAGACTAAATTTAACTGAACAAGCTAACCTCCTGTTAGCAGCTTATCTCACCCCAGATGTCTTCTGCTGCATTTTCAACCAAGCCTAGTTGGGATCCCATTTTCATGAATGTAAATGTACTGCTCATTTACTTCTTACGCCCAGGATGAGGGGGTATCTTCCTTGCCTTCCACTTATGTCAAGGCTGTATCCCCACTTTGAACTTTAGGGTACAAATGTAGGGGCCTGCATGAGGACTTCTAAGCTTAACTACCAGCTTAGTTCTGGTCCGCTGCCACCATTCCCTACCCTGGGAAGCTTTTAGAAAACCTCTCACCAATTCCCTGGTGAATACAGATCCAAACTCCTTGGATCTTAAACAAGGAGAAATTGACCCTTCCCCCCTCCTTCCTTTCACCAACTCCTGGTGAATACAGATCCAAACCCCCTTGGATCTTAAAACAAGGAGAAATCAATCAGGTTCTTAAAAAGAAGGCTTTTAATTAAAGAAAAAGGTAAAAATCATCTCTGTAAAATCAGGATGGAAAATAACTTTACAGGGTAATCAAACTTAAAGAGCTCAAAGGACCCCCCTCTGTCTTAGGTTCAAAGTATAGCAAACAAAGATAAACACTCTAGTAAAAGGTACATTTACAAGTTGAGAAAACAAAGTAAAACTAAGACGCCTTGCCTGGCTTTTTACTTACAAGTTTGAAATATGAGAGACTTGTTTAGAAAGATGGGGAGAACCTGGATTGATGTCTGGTCCCTCTCAGTCCCAAGAGCGAACAACCCCTTAAAACAAAGAGCACACACAAAAGCCTTTCCCCCCCCCAAGATTTGAAAGTACCTTGTCCCCTTATTGGTCCTTTGGGTCAGGTGTCAGCCAGGTTACCCGAGCTTCTTAACCCTTTACAGGTAAAAGGATTTTGGAGTCTCTGACCAGGAGGGATTTTAGTACTGTACACAGGAGAGCTGTTACCCTTCCCTTTATAGTTATGACAACTTATAACCCCCAAAATTCATTGTCTGTACTCAAAGACAGTAGAATCCCTGTGGCTTGCTTTCCTATGTGCTGATCCATTGACTTCACATTTCTTTGATAATTTAGTATGTAAATGTGCAACCATTATGTTAGCTTATAGTTCTTAATTTACATCCAACAAAGAGATGGGTGAATAAACATCCCTTGTCTGACAAGAAACCTGTTTCTCCACCTCTGTTGTGATACAAAATCTAAGAACATATTTTCAGTATACATACATAACTCCTTACATAGTATCAGTATATACATTTCACAATTATATCAATAACCAGCGTGACCCCGGCTTTCATTTAGGACCTCACATGATTTTCTTTGGCAAACCACAACCATGATATTCTTGTAGCCCCCTTGACAGTTAGCACTGAGGGCTTCTTAGAGTCACACAAGCTCATCCAACAGCGGCCTCAGTTAGTACTGAGGGCTTCTTAGGGTCACACAAGTTCTGTTCCCAACAGAGTTGGGAACAGAACTCAGGCCTCCTAAATCCCAATCTAGTGCTTAGTTCTTTTAGCCACACTACCTCCCTCAGTGATGAGTGCCATAGAAAAGCCTTAATAATTCTGTCTTCAGAGCAGGGTTTGAATAATGTGCAGTAAATAAGGCCTCGGGCCATACATTCAACCATGAGGAGAAAACAAAATATTGAATAATTGCTCATTAATGCAGCACCATCCATCTTGTGCACTGAGTGAAGCAAAGATCCCGTGGGGAAAAAATAGTTTGTAGTTACAGACTGCAGCATAATACATATATATATGGGGGTTAAATTAAGATTGCACAGGCAACCTTAATTCTGGCATTTCCTAACTTTTGAGTGCTTGACTTTGCAACCTTAAAAAAGTTCTTTTAGGGTTTTTGTGTTCAATTGTCAAGGTTTTTAGAAAAGCAAAATGAAAAAACAGAAATTCCATCATGGGGCATCACATGGGTCATTAGCAAGGTTAGAACCTTCAGAGCCACCACAAAGACCTCTTCCACTTGATAACAACTTATTACTGCTTATCAGTTAGCTTCTCTTTGTGGACTAGCACTAGAAGGGGAAAGGACACTTTGCCAGTGGGTTTCACAGATATTTGCTGATGACAGAGGAATGGTGAGACTCAGGAATCTTGGATTCTATTGGCTCTGGTGTGCTCTACTGGGCACAGACTCTTCTGCCCTTTCCACTCAGGCTTCACCCCTTCAGCCGGACCCTTCCAACCTGTCCCAGTCCTGTCTCTTCTCCTTGTTCCAGTCCCTTTTTCCTTGCCTACCCAGTCCCTGTCTCCACTCCTCAGGCTTCTCATCCTAGGCCCAGTCTCCTTGCCCAGCCAATCCTACTCTCCCTCTTCAGGTTTTTCTTTCTGAGTTCCAATCTTCCCCCCTCCCCATTCCCAGTTTCCCCCTCTCCTCACTCTTCCCAGTCTCACTCTTTTTGCCCAGCTAGTTCTAGTTCTCCCCTCCTTACTCCTCATATGACCGGTGTCTCCCCCCACTGGCTCCCAATCCCAGTCTCCATCCCAGGCTCCTCATCCAATCTCATCCTCCCCCTATACCCCAACCCTGGACCTTTGTCCCAGTTTCTTTTCCCAGCCAGTCCCAGTTCTTTCTCTGCACCTCAGCCCCTTGTCAGATACATCTCCCTCCCCACCCTCCTTCTTCCCAGTCGCAGTCTTCTTGTCCAACCTGTACCAATTTCCATCCTCCCCTCAGGTCTTCACCCAATCTCAGTGTCCTGTCCTCACCCCCAGTCAATTGGCTACCAGTCTTTCCTCAGACCCCACTTTGCTCACTAGCTTCCAGTCTCCTCTGGGTCTCAGTCTCCTTGTCCACTCAGTCCCAGTCTTCCCCCAATTCCGAGTCACAGTTTTTCTCCCCCAGTGTCCCAGTCTACCAGACTGCTTGTCCCAACCTACTCCTTTCCATCTCCCTCTGGTCTTGGTTTTGTCTCTTCTGCATTCAAGTCAGGCAGCTTCCTCCTCCATGCAGCCTGGATCCCAGCAGGGGGGTTATTGAGAACAGAGGAGACACAGGGTCCTCGTTCTTAGTTCCAGTGTCCTGCCTCACCCTGGGAAACAGCAATTACAGGGAAAGTCCTATTAGCCCTGGGCTGGAGCATGCTCAGTCACTCAGTGTGGATTGTGCATGAGTATTCCAGTCAGCACCAGGAGCTGTAAGAGCTCGACCATGCACACTGAAGATGGAATCTTCAGACATTTTAGCTGCTAAAATGAAGACGTCTCTACTGAATATGTGCACACTACAATTTTTAAAATGCTTATAACCTGGCAAAATGTGGGCAGATGTTTTCACAGGGATGGCAAAAGGCACATCCCCGACACAACAGTCACCCCCTTGCTGCCAAATTTCAAGTCCCTGCTCTAAAGCATGGGTGCACTAGAGCAGCTGTTCAAAGAAAATGTCACCCTAGTCCTAGCCTTGTTCTCAGAAGCAGCTGAACCATTTTGTCTGAAATTTTCCAAAACAATTCAGCCTGAGGCAGACACCCAGCTAGTACAATTTCAGACCAAACTGTTCAAGTTTGGCAAAATTATATGTAACTAAAATGGGAAATGTCAGGAAACTTAATAACAGGCAGAGATACCATATACACTCCTGTTACCCCACCCCACTATAATAAATGGAACTAGAGCCCTTACTTCCAGAGTTTCCCATGACTTTATGTATGGTAGAATAGTGATTGCCCTTTTCATATCTCTTAATTAAATTATGGAAAAGCAAGAAGTACCCTTTGTATAAGTAATGTCAGGATCTCTCTGTAGAGCTGTATCCTGAAAAGAATAACTGCCTCACCTTCTCGGTTAAAGGTTTATGGAGCCATTGTAAACAGCTGAAATTAGTGTAATTACCAGGGCTGAACCTGAAGGAGATTTGAAAGGAGCAAATTTCCCCTTAATAAAATGAATTAGTTTTTATGTAGTCAAGGGAGATTGCAGAAGCAAAAAAGAGTTTCCCCTATTAAATGTTTACTGTCTGAGCCTTCCTAATGATTGTCTCAAAGAATTTAGAAGTTGATTCCCTCCTCCCATTCAAGTCAATGGCAAAATTCTTATTGGCTTCAGTGGGAGCAAGATTAGCCCTTTACTTGCTTATACATAGGGATATAATTTTCATCATATATGATATTGCAAATCAGCACGATATTAAATAGTACCAGTCATGTAATATTTCTGAAAAGCTGTACAATGGATTATTGTCGAAGGGAAGTTTTTTATGAGTTGTGCTTTGATTCTCACTATGGAGTCTGCTGCTCTGACAGCCTGATGCCTCTGTCCAGTTCCTTTCCAGTGACCTAACTGAGAGGGGACATAAGTATTGAAAGCATGGGCTATTATACTGGTGGGAAGATTTGCATGATTGGAATGTTAAAATCACTGGTTATAACCTATTTATGAAGGATTAAGGGGGCGAAAGGAGAGGGGGAATGGGACACTGTCAAAAATGGTATACCTGTTTCTGAGTCACCGATGGAAGCAAATGATCTTGATTTCTTATGGATCAAATCTCTAACCGGTAAAGCACAAGATGAGGTAGTAGTTGATGTCTGCTACAAACCATTAAATCACACCAGAGAACAGGATGAGCAGATCCGTAAGCACTTATCATTAAGGTGTAGGGAAAAAACTCTGTAATATTGGGGGACTTCAATCTGAGTAATATGCCAGAGGTCTTCCAGTACTACACTGTCCCTGGAATTATCATGGACAAGTCTGCCATTCCCATCTATAGTGGATCAACACCATTATTAGAGTTCCTTTTGCTCCTGATGTACTTAAAGAACTCTTTATTGTCTTTAATTCGGCGGGGCATGGAGGGCTCCTTTTCTACTTTGACTTCCCTTATCAATTTTCTACAATTCCTAGCTTCTAATTTATATTCATTGCTATCAACCTCCCACTTTTTTCCCATCTGTTATACATTGCATTTATTTTTTACAGCTGCTTTCACTTCCCTACTAAGCCAGACTGTTTTTGTTTGTTTGTTTGGGTTTAGTTTTTTTAACCATTGTAGTCTTCTTTCTTGATTATAGGATTGCGGCTTCTTGGGCATCTAGTAAATTGTTCTTAAACCATTTCCAATTATCCTCACTTTTTTCCGTTTAAATTCTATTTCTCAGTGGATTTGGCTCATAATTGTTTCAGCTTGGCTATCATGTGGATAATCAGCTGAACCTGAGCTCCCAGTGCAATGCTGTGGCTAAAAGGGCTAAGGTGATTCTTGGATGCATAAACAGGGAATATTGAATAGGAGAAGAGAAAGCATAAGAGCATAAGAACGTCCATACTGGGTCAAATCAATGGTCCATGTAGCCCAGTATCCTATCCTCCGACAGTGGCCAATGCCAATGCTTCAGAGAAAATGAACAGAACAGGCAATCATCGAGTGATCCATCCCCTGTCATCCACTCCCAGCTTCTGGCAATCAGAGGCTGGGGACAGCCAGAGTACTGGGTTGTATCCCTGACCATCTTGGCTAGTAGCCATTGATGGACCTTACCTCTATGAACTTATCTAGTTCTTTTTTGAACCCTGTTATAGTTTTAGCCCTCACATCATTCCCTAGCAACGAGTTCCACAGGTTGACTGTGATTATATTACCTCTGTTATTTGGTACTGGTGTGATTGCTACTGTGCAGTACTCATGTGTACAATTCAAGAAAGAGGTGAAAAATTGGCCAGGATTCAGAGAAGAGACACGAGATGGATCGGGAAACACATCTGCTTGTGAGAGATTCAAGGAGCTCAGAATATTTTGCTTATTTAGCTTATCAAAGAGCAGGTAAGGGGCGATTTGATCACTGTCGACATGGCCACAGAAATTTTGTAATACAGGGCTCTTCAATCTAGCAGACAAAGGTATAACAAGATTCAGTGGTTGAAAGTTGAAGCTAGATAAATTCAGTCTAGAAATAAGGTGCACATTTTTAACAGTGAGTATAATTAATCTTTGGAACAACTTACTAAAGTTTTTGGTGGATCATGGATTCTTCATCACAGGAAACTTTAAAATCAAGATTGGAGGTTTTTCTAAAAGATATGATCTAGTTCAGTGGTTTTCAACATTTTTTCCTTTGTGGACCCCTAAAAAATTTTGAATGGCGGTATGGACCTCTTTGGAAATCTTAGACATAGTCTGTAGACTCCCAGGGGTCCAGGGTCCACGGCCCATGGGTTGAAAACCACTGATCTAGTTCAAACAGAAGTTAATTCAGGAAAGTCGTTTGGCCTGTCTTATACAGGACGTCAGACTAAACGATTACAATGGTTCCCTCTAGCCTTAAAGTCTATGAAAGCTACAAAATATGATTTACAGGAAGTTGTACAGGCTCTGAAATAAAAACATTCAGAATATTTATCCAAAGTTCCACAGGTTTTGGAGAGCTGTTTCTTCATCACATTGTGTCTTTTCTATGTGGGGCCAGTGAAGATGCAGAAAGGCCAAGGGATGAGCCTGGCCACACAACCTGATATCTACAGGAAAACCTGACCCAAACCCCACTGATTTCTGGCTAGATGTGGGTGTGACACTTCACCCCATATTTTTCATGGTTGTAGATAATGATATGATTATGACATAATTACGATGCAATTTGTACAAGATGAGTCATGCAAGGTGTCATTGGAAAAGTTATAATTTGTTGAATATGATTATCTTATTTGTGTGCATGTATAATTTTGGATCTAAAGTTATTTCAAATGTAGTTACCCCTGAATGACATCATCTGTAAGCAAGATGCAATCCAGCCTAGACAGCTGGTTGTGAAGGGCCTATTCAGGGTAATGGGCCATTAGGAAAAACAATAGGCTTTAGGAGATGGCCTGTGCTGGGATAGGATCTATCAGTAAGCCAGTTTTTAATCGATTTAACGTAGGTTGTGATAGGTTGGGTTTACCACCATAATGCCCCCTTGTGTCAGTGCATGAGGTTGCCATTATCCTCGGCTCCCGTGCCTATTGCAAGCCGACTGCCTCTCACTGTGTCTTTTGTAGCTCAGCCCTCCAGCCAATTCTTTCCTGGGTGTCTGGCTGGTGAGTCTTGCCCACATGCTCAGGGTTTAGCTGATTGCCATATTTGGGGTTGGGAAGGAATTTTCCTCGAGGGCAGATTGGCAGATACCCTGTTTTTTTTTTTTTTTTTGCCTTCCTCTGCAGCATGGGGCATGGGTCACTTGCTGGAGGATTCGCTGCACCTTGAAGTCTTTAAAGCACAGAATATCAGGGTTGGAAGGGACCTCAGGAGGTCATCTAGTCCAATCCCCTGCTCAAAGCAGGACCAAGCCCTAACTAAATCCCCAAATCCCTAAATGGCCCCCTCAAGGATTGAGCTCACAACCCTGGGTTTAACAGGCCAATGCTCAACCCATGATTTGAGGACTTCAGTAGCTTAGACATAGGTTAGGGGTTTATTACAGGAGTGGGTGGGTGAGATTCTGTGGCCTGCGTTGTGCAGGAGGTCAGACTAGATGATCATAATGATCCCTTCTGATCTTAAAGTCTATGACTCTATTAAAAAAAAAAAAAAAGCTTATCCCACACCTGGTGAGCCTTCCTGAGAATGCTCCAGACAGCCTGTAAGTAATGGCTGCTATTACTCAGCAGGGCATGTGACCAGACCACATGACACCGATCTCCATTTTGGGTACCTGTATTTTTCCACAAACTGGGCAGGGAATTGTTTTTGGAACAAAGAATTCCCGCCATATGTTAAAGCTATACAAGGTGGGGTGTGACATCATCAGGGGCCTCACTCCCCACACAAGAGAACTCCTGAAAACACCTGAGGAACAAAGATTGGAGGACTGGGGGAAGTGCTGGTCCCAGGCTAAAAGGATTTCTAACCTGTGTATGGAAACCTGGTGAACTGCTTGTACCATCAGCCAGGGTGAGAAATTGCTAATTCATATCCAATCTATCTAGTATTTTAGGTTTGGTTTGTGGTTTTGTTTATTTGCTAGGTAATCTGCTTTGATCTGTTTGCTATCACTTATAATCACTTAAAATCTATCTTTTTGTAGTTAATTAACTTGTTTTATGTTTTAATCTAAACCAGAGTGCCTTTGATGGAAGTGTCTGGGGAAAATCTCAGCTTGGTTTAAAACAAGCGTATTGTGCATATTCCTCTCCACATTGAGGGAGAGGTGAACTGGGTAATAAATTAATACTGGTCAGGGTTTTAATCAGGGCAGGATGGTACAGCTCTGGGGTCCTAGGCTGCGGGACTGGGGGTTATTTTGGCTTCAGCCTCTCTATAGTTGGTTCATGCAGTGGCTGGCCAAAGCCTGCATGCAACTGTAGCTGGGTGTGTCCCTGCCTGTGTGAATGCTGGTGGGAGTGGTCTATAGCCTGTCACAGCAGCACAGTGCTGAGAGGGAGTCCAGACTTGTGAGTCAGAGGGCTCAGAGGTAACCCAGTTCCAGACGGCACCCAGGGGTGAACCCGTCACAATTGGGCCTCTCTCTCCATGTTTCTCCCAGAATCCCATCAATGGCAGCATGGTTTTCCCCACTTACATTCTTCCCAAACCTTTTACTCTCTGTCTCTTCCCATTGTGTATGCAGTGTTGATGTAGCCATGTTGGTCCCAGGATATTAGAGAGGGTGAGGTGATATATTTTATTGACCCAGCTTCTATTGGGGAGAGAGACAAGCTTTTGAGCCACACGGAGCTTTTCTTTTTCCTTTCCCTGGCCTGAAGAAGAGCTCACTGTGGCTCGAAAGCTTACCTTTTCCCATTATTGGCTTTATTAATTCTATTGTTACTATCACACCTAGTACTGTGACCCTGTGCCTGAAATAGTGTCGCTGGTCTCATTGAGCAGCCTCCCTTTCCTCTGTTAAATTCCTCTTTAAAACCCTGTTCTCTGAACAATTCCTTCTCCCTCACATCTTCAATAATCCTCCATTTGTAGTCCTATTTTATTTGTGAAATCCCTTCAACTGGGATCTTCCAAATCCATGTTTGTTAAATGCTAAGTAAAGTAAAATAAAAGTAAATAATCTCATCAACAGAAGCCCAAAGAACAACCTCAGTTATTTAAATATCATTTGATAACCTAGGTTTCAGATAAATTAGGGAATTGAACTCACAGAAGACATGGGACAAGACACTGTTTCAGATAAGAGGGAGCTTCAAACGATTGGGGTAAGGATAATTAAAGTTGCATTTGAAAAACCCAGGAGAAAAATTGAAGAACAAACTATGGAAGGAGAGATGGAGATTATTTTCAAAAGTGGCTTCAAATCATCTGTTTAGAACAGTTTTAAATGAAAAATAAACATGATTTACAAGTAACTTAGGCATCATGGGTGAAATTCTGGCCCTATTGAGGTAAGTGGGGCCAGGATATTGCTTAAGTTCATTTTAGGGCTGTCAAGCGATTAAAAAAATTAATCTTGATTAATCACGTGATTAAAAACATTAATCAGGATTAATTGTGCTATTAATAATAGAATACCATTTATTTAAATATTTGTGGATGTTTTCTACATTTTCAAATATATTGATTTCAATTGCAACAAAGAATACAAAGTGTACAATGTTCACATTATATTTATTTTTGATGACAAGTATTTGCACTGTAAAAAACAAAAGAAATAGTATTATTCAGTTCACCTAATACAAGTACTGTAGTGCAATCTCTTTATCATGGAAGTTGAACTTACAAATGTAGAATTATGTACAAAAAACTGCAATCAAAAATAAAACAATGTAAAACTTTAGAGCCTGCAAGTCCACTCAGTCCTACTTCTTGTTCAGTCAATCGCTCTGGTAAACAAACTTGTTTGTATTTGCAGGACGTAATGCTGCCCACTTCTTGTTTACAATGTCACCTGAAAGTCAGAACAGGTGTTCTCATGGCACTGTTGTAGCCGGCGTTGCAGGACATTTACGTGCCAGATGTGCTAAAGATTCATATGTCCCTTCTTGCTTCAACCACCATTCTAGGGGACATGTGTCCATGCTGATGACGAGTTCTGCTCGATAACAATCCAAAGCAGTGAGAACCGATGCATGTTCATTTTCATTATCTGAGTCAGATGCCACCAGTAGAAGGTTAATTTTCTTTTTTGGTGCTTCGGGTTCTGTAGTTTCCGCATCAGAGTGTTGCCCTTTTAAGACTTCTGAAAACATGCTCCACACCATGTCCCTCTCAGATTTTGGAAGGCACTTCAGATTCTTAAACTTAGGGTCGAGTGCTGTAGCTATCTTTAGAAATCTCACACTGGTACCTTCTTTGCATTTTGTCAAATCTGCAGTGAAAGTGTTCTTAAAATGAACAACATGCTGGGTCATCATCCAAGACTGCTATAACATGAAATATATGGCAGAATGCGGGTAAAACAGAGCAGGGGACATACAATTCTCCCCCAAGGAGTTCAGTCACAAATTTAATTAACACATTATTTTTTTAATGAGCATCATCAGCATGGAAGCGTGTCCTCTGGAATGGTGGCTGAAGCATGACGGGGCATACAAATGTTTAGCATATCTGGCACGTAAATACCTTGCAATGCCAGCTACAAAAGGGCCATGCAAATGCCTGTTCTCACTTTCTGGTGTAAATAAGAAGTGGGCAGCATTATCTCCTGTAAATGTAAACAAACTTGTTTGTCTGAGTGACTGACTGAACAAGAAGTAGGACTGAATGGACTTGTAGGCTCTAAAGTTTTTAATTGTTTTGTTTTTGAGTGCAGTTACGTAACAAAAAATCTACATTTGTAAATTGCACTTTCACGACAGAGATTGCACTACAGTACTTGTAAGAGGTCAATTGAAAAATACTATTTTTAAATCATTTTTACAGTGCAAATATTTGTAATAAAAATAATATACACTTTGATTTCAATTATAACACAGACTACAATATATTTGAAAATGTAGAAAAACATCCAAAATATTTAATAACTTTCAGTTGGCATTCTATTGTTTTAATTAATTTTTTTAATCGCGATTAATTTTTTTGAGTTAATCACGTGAGTTAACTGCGATTAATTGACAGCCCTAGTTCATTTATAAATATGTTCTTTAAGTCACTGCCTCACACATTTGTTTTCTCTTTGTGGGATATTTTAGTGCAATATCTAGAGGGACAAACATCCACTTCAGGCTTATGTTGTGTAGAGTGAAACTAGCCGCATAGTGAGAGGGAAGGTTTGCTAGGATTGTCGTCCATGTTTCTTGTTAGGTTCATGAAGGGATTATATACTGATACACTCAGCAATCCACACTGTGCACACACAAACATATACCTTTGTTTTCATGTATCTCAAATGATTTTGACCTTTCTAACCATGGGGATCTCAGCAGGGGGAAAACATTTTTCCAAATGATTGAGACACAGATCACAAATCACTGACTGCAATATGAGCACTTTCCTAGTTCAGGAAAAAAGCCATTTTCAGAATGAGGTTAACAACAAAATGTATGCTACAGGGGAACAGTGCTTCATAGTGAGGAATGAGCAAATGTATGATTGAGGTTTTTATGAAGTGCTTACTACTTACAGCACAATGTGTTACTATCAGATCAATTGAGGTAAAAAAATATGATGTGCAACTGGGCAAGTTATGGGGAGACTGTGCTGCAGAAGCTCCAAAATTGCAAACTGGATCACATACATGTAATAAAATGCTAATGTGAAGATTTCAATAACATTAATTTGGTTACGTTTCACATGAGTAGAATTTTCAATTGTTAGTTAGTGTTAAATGTATAATTTAATGTAACTATATGCACTGTCTCTCTAGTTAATGGACGTTAAATTCTGGAAATTTAATTTTGTGGTTTTGGATGTTTTTGTGTTTATATAGTATTAAGTTTGTTCAGGTTTTCTTTATAGAGTTATTTGTAAGACTATTGTCTTTGGTCATATATACCATTATTATATATTTCATTAAAATTTATTTTAATTTATAATTTTAAAATAATTGTTTTCATTTTTGTTTAGTGTTGTGGATTCCTCTATGATTATCTTCACATTATAGGTGTAAGCTGGATAATTAGATTGTCCTCAAGAACAGATGCTGATTTTTTTATTTTTGACACTACAGATGAAAATAACTAAATTGCCTAAGAACTGCAGATACAATAGTGAAGTTAGCACTAGTGTTACATGTTGGCGGGCCTTTTAAGGGTAGGTAGGTTCAGCCACATCCCTGTGGGATTAGGGGCCCCTTTCCCCATCTCCTGATCAGCTGGGTGATTTCTGCACAAAGGGCTGAGAACACTGTTTGAGGGAAGACCCACAAAGGCAGAGTGAAAACAATGAGCAGTCCTTGTGGCACCTTAGAGGCTAACAAATTTATTTGGGCATAAGCTTTCATGGGCTAGAACCCACTTCATCAATACATGAAATACCTACTCCTGTCCAGTCCATGCATCTGATGAAGTGGGTTCTAGCCCATGAAAGCTTATGCCCAAATAAATTTGTTAGTCTCTAAGATGCCACAAGGACTCCTCGTTGTTTTTGCTGACACAGACTAACACGGCTACCACTCTAAAGGCAGAGTGAGTTAGCTGGTGGGTCTGCTGGAGACTATGAGGGGACTCAGGGAAGGAGCCAGGGCCTGAAAGGCAGCCCAGGCGGGACTGGGACCGAAGAGGGAAGCGGGGGCTGAAGAGGAGCGCAACTGGGCCATAACCTCCAAGTGATGGTGACTGGCACACCACATGCAGAAACGCTCACTTTGCACCACACGTCGATCCCGCAGCCCAGGGGAGCTACAGCCGTTCCTTGCCCCCCAACCCGTCTCTGTGCCCACGGCGGGACCCCTGCTCCGGGGCGTCTCCGCGGCTCGGGTCCCCGCCCTGCATCAGGGTCCCCGGCCGGGGGGCGGGGCTAGCTCAGGCCCCATCCCCGGAGGGGGCGGGGCTTCTCCACGCTTCGCCATGACGAACAAATGACCGCGCGGGGAATGAGATTGAAGTTCCAGCGAGGCGAGCGCGTTCTCTGCTTCGAGCCCGACCCCACCAAGGCCCAAGTGCTCTATGATGCCAAGGTGACCCACCGGCCGCGCGCGCGCCGCTCCCCAGCCCCGCCCCGGCCTCCTCGCGCCCGCCCCCCCCTTCGCGCCAGGCCCGCAGTCGGTGGAAGCGGTTGCTCCGCCCGGCCGCGGGGTGTGTGTGTGTGTGTGACACAGCGAGACAGGCCCCGCCCCGCCCGCTGGGGTCTGGCCCAAGGGGCTCCTGGTCCCTCCCCCCCCTTGTCCGCTGTCTCCAGCCGGGCGCCCCGGTCTCTCCCGCCGGAGCCTCGGGCCGGGCAGGCTCCGCTTTCACGTCCGCCGCCTGCGCCCCGCCCCCAGCGCTGCCCCGCCCGCCCCCGGCGCGGTGCAGCGTCACACCGGGGCCTGGCTGCTGCCGCTGCCCGACGCCGCCAGGGGGCAGCAGCCCCCGCTGCCTCCCGGCCGCCGCGCTGAGCCCCGCGTCCTGCTGGGCCCCTTTCCCCGCCGCGCGTAGCGCCTGGAACCCGCGCGGGAGTCAGCGGCCCCGGTCCGGGCGCCCAGTTCCCGGGGCATCAGTCGGGCTCAGGCACTTCGGTACCTTGGAGCATCCGGGCCTGAGGCCGCCAGCGAAGCGCTTCGTCCGCTCCGAGCTGCGTCCCTGCCTTGGTTAACATCTTTTCCCGGGCGGATGTGCTCGGCGTGGGAGACGGTGGCAGCTGTGTGGGGGCTGCCAGTCACGGGCTCGCTCGTGGTAATAAAAGCTGTGAGCGAGGAGACCTCCCCTCAGAGCAGGGCTCTTCATATCCTAGAAACAGGAGCGGTGTGAACGGGCCTGGGCCAGACACCTGCCCACCCCTCAATTCTTTGTGCACCTGCAACATAGTCTCCACGCTAGAGTTAAGTCCTATGAGCCTTTAATAGGTACAGTACTGTTAGGGAGCCCTCCTTGGTAAAAGCATCTTAAGTTGGCACTTCAAGTCAAAGGTACTGTTGAATTAAGCAGAAGCAGAGTGGGTAAAGTGGCAGTGTGATGAATTACATAGGGTACGTCTTCACTACCCACCGTTTCGGCAGGTAGCAATAGATTTATCCGGGATCGATATATCGCGTCTCGTTAAGACGTGATATATCGATCCCCGAACGCGCTCACCGTCGACTCCGGAACTCCACCAGAGCGAGCGGCGGTAGCGCAGTCGACGGGGGAGCTGCGGCCATCGATCCCGAGCCGTGTGGACCCCAGGTAGATCGATTCACCCCCCCCCCCCCCCCGTGTAGACCAGCCCATAGTGTTGGCTAAGTGGTTGATTTCTAGGCGTTCTGACGTAAAACAAAAGGTGTAAAAAAGAAATGTAATATTGGTTTGGGGTGTTAACTAAATAACATTGAAACACCCTTTAAATTAACAACTAACTCAGGCTGTGTAATGGTGCAGATTGTTGTCTTTCCAGTTTCAGGGACTTCAGCAACTTTGATTTTTTTTTTTCCCCATCACACCCAAAGGATAGTCTGAAACCTTTAAGTCCAGTTTTAATTTCTGTGATAGAGGACTTATCAGCTTCTCTCTTTGAAGACTGCCCTTTTAGTTGCTATAAGAACATCCAGGCTTGTATGTCTGACCTGCTCCCTTTAGAGTTCCATTGGGCTAGTTGCCTGTAGGAGCTCCTTACAGTGGGTGTGGCGGAGTTGTGTATTATTTTGTTAATGCTCCCAAATGTATTTGCAAAAGATATAGAAAAACAAAAAGACCAATTCTTTTCTGTGACCCTGGCTCCTTAGCTGGATCACAACTCCTATGATGGACTGCATTGATTCAATTGGTGAGAAGACTGCAGTGCATCACAGTAGATGTGTTACAGGTCTAGTGAGGGAGCCAGGCCCATAGACAAGAATGCAGGCATGAAGCACCTGAACTACACGAGGCACTGCAACAGCACAGGTGGATACAAATTAATGTTGACCTGAAACAAAATTTTTTGGTTCAGTTCCGCAAACCAAAATATTTCAATTAAACTGAATATTTAGTTTTGATTTTCCAGTGGAAAATAGAAAAAATTCAGCAACACTGAAATTGTGGAAGCTGCATTTTGTGCCCCCAAAAAACCCAAACAGAAAATTCCAGGCCATCTCTAGTTAATATGATTGACTTGATTAATGTGAACATTGTGGAAGAGATGAGGTTTCTAAAGGGATTTTCTTAAGAAGCACTATATAACACTCCTGATATGTGTGGTGTGTATGTTGAGTGTGTATTTAAGTCTTATGTGAGGCACAATTGTCCAGACTATATTTTAAGTTATTTGGCAAGATTTAAGGCAATCCTTCAGTCTTCTAGATTGTTTAGTTTTTTGGGAGATATCAAAGTGAAAGAACTTTGAATTCAAGTCTGTTTATATGAGTAGGTAGAATTGTGGTATTAGATGGAATAAAAGCACACTCTGTGAGGGGCTATGGCTGTATTAGCTTTTAGTATCAAGAATATCTCCATTCTCAAAATCTATCGTATTATCTCACTTGGAGTTCAGTTCAGAAATTCGCAAAGCATTGTTCTCTTAATTCTGCAGTTTGGCCCTACATGCTGTTCACGAGAAGAGCGTTCAATAGTTTTAACTAAGCATTTGATCTTCCTTCTGTACCATGATGTTACTGGTTAGTCTCCTGTATTGAGGGTCTGCAGAAGCAACTCATGAAGGAGATAAGAAGGCTACTTGTCCAAATGTGCGAATCCACACTGTTCCATCCCTCTTCTTCGGAGCACTTTTTGGGATGCTTTGAGATGGATAGGAAATGAGGACAGGGCAGGGCCTATTGGTAGTCTCTTCAATGTTTAGATCTCAAGTCAGTACACAAACATTGTCTATCATCTTTGCTGCTCTTAGTAGTTCCATGGGCTCAGGAGAAGGTGCATGATTTCCTACAGTATGGATGTTCAAAGGCAATTCATTAGGTTTCTATTTACTCATAAGTATCCATTCCTTTCTTGCGCCCACAAACCCATTCCCTAAACACTCATTTCTATAGAAAGTGCATTGTAATCTTTGTATTATGCCACATTCTTTGTTTTCTTTTTCAGATTGTTGATATTGTTGTTGGAAAAGATGAGAAGGGCAGAAAGATTCCAGAATATCTGATCCATTTTAATGGTTGGAACAGAAGGTGAGAATATACAGAGCACCATTTTATTTACAAAATCTTTTCAGTGGCATGCCATAGCCTACAGGATGGTGTAGGATAAGAAATAAGTAGAAGTTAGGTTTTGGGCCTAAATTAGCGTAAGGGTAGAGGAGTATGGGAAATGGAAGTTGCTAGTGTAAGAAAGTTGGAAATAGTGTTATGGGCAGGGCCCTACCAGTTTCACGGCTGTGAAAAACACATCACAGACGGAGAAATAAGCCCTTCCCCGTGAAATCTGATCTCCCCAAAATCAGCTGGGCTGGGGAGGGACAGGACATGTCTTTCCCCTGCACAGCTGTTATCGGAGGGAGATCAGACCCACCTCCACACTTCTGCGCTGCAGCAGCCCCAGTGCTGGGCTCCAGGCGTCTGCCTCCCGCGGCTCTTGCCAGTGCTCGGGGCACCTGAGTTGGGGGCTGCTATCGCTGCCCGCAACTCCTGCCATGGCTCTGGGCTGCTGCTCCCCACCCTCCCCCCGGCAGCTCTTGCTGGGGCTGGGGGCTGCCCAGGCTTCATCCGGAGCTCAGAGACCTAGGCTGGGGGCTGCCACACCCTGCAGCTGCAGCTCCAGCTCCTGCCCAGCTTGCCCTACCTCCTCATCCCACCCACCCACCCCCCTCCACGGCTCCAGCCGGGCCTCGTGGCTTTCACTCCTAGTAGTTCCTGGCCTGGGAGCCCACAGCTCCATCCCTCGCAGCTCCTGCCAGACTCAGGGCTGCCCCCCCCCCCGCCGTGGCTCCTGCCCAGGCTCAGGGACCTAGGTCGGGGCTGCTCCACCTGCAGCTCCGGTCGGGACTCGGGGCTTTCACCCCCCACAGCTCCTGGGTTCCGTCCCCCCTTCCCTCCCCGGCTCCTGCCCTGGCTCAGAGCTGCTGCTGCCCCCCAAGGCTCCTTCGTGGGCTTCTGGCCACCCAGGCTCAGGGATTCTGCCCCTCCCTTCCTGGCTCCTGCCCGGGCTTGGGGCTTCAGCCCCTGCGGCTTCTGCCGGGGCTCAGGACGCCCGAGTTCGGGGCTTCAGCCCCCACAGCACTTGCTGGGGCTCGGGGCTTCCACCCCGTGGCTTCTGCCAGGGCCAGGGCACCCATTTTTGAAATTGTCTGGGGCGTCTAGGCATGGGCCCCATGAGCCCATGCCTTAATCCACCACTGGCCCTGACTAGTAGCTAGGAGCCCCTGCTTGGAGCACTCCCAGCAGCACTGGGGGGATCGCACCTACTTCCACCTCCAGGAGCCTCCTCCAGCTGCGGGAAACTCCGCAGCTGCTGCCTTCAAAGATGGTCTCTGAAGGCAACACAGAAGTGAGTATGGCAATCCTGCAACCTGCCTACAACAGCTTTGGGCCTCCTCACGATCCCCTTTTGGATCAGGACCCCCACAGTTACAACACAGTGAAATTTTCAGATGCAAACATCTGAAATTGTGAAATTGACCAATTTTAAGACCCTGCGGGCGTGAAATTGACCAAAGAGAACCTTGATTTTGGTAGGACCCTAGTTATCGGAAAGTAAGAGTTAGGAAGGATATGGCTCAGGGTTATAATACCATTATGTTTTGGTTATAACTGGTTTGAGCAAGGTTTTTAACGAGTACTTTTAAAAGTTGTGAATGTTTTATTAAAATGCTATCTATATTGATAGTATAGGAAAGACGTTGACGCAGATGTTAATTTAAATGATGTGTAATATAAAGAGCCAGTAAGAAGGTGGTGGGAATATAATTATGGAAAAGGGCAGTTTAAAGTTACTTAGTATTATAATTGAGTATAAAAGGAGTAGCCTTTCTAAATTTCAGGAGATCTCCAATTAACATAAAAAGGGTACTGTTAGGTTCCAGGATTATAAAGCTGTATTTCTCTCTGTTGTTGCACTGATTACCCATTGATAATTTGAGTGTAATTATAATTGTAGTATTTATATTAATTGGGAACATTTCAATATAAAAAGCAAAAGAGGGTCCTGTGGCACCTTTAAGACTAACAGAAGTATTGGGAGCATAAGCTTTCGTGGGTAAGAACCTCACTTCTTCAGATGCAAGAACCTCACTTGCATCTGAAGAAGTGAGGTTCTTACCCACGAAAGCTTATGCTCCCAATACTTCTGTTAGTCTTAAAGGTGCCACAGGACCCTCTGTTGCTTTTTACAGATTCAGACTAACACGGCTACCCCACTGATACTTTCAATATAAAGATTACTATACCTTCGTAGGAAGAAATAATACTATAATGAAAAAGGAGGACTTCAGTCATCTTTATTTTGTGAATACCTTTAATAAATGCTTTCTATGGGACTAATTGATTTATGTTGACATATTGGTTTGTGGCCCCTGTGTGGTTGGAAACTCAAACTCTGTCTCTGTCATAATCTGAGTTGCTTGATGGTGAAGTCTGGAAACATTCTGATGTTGACAGAATATTCCTTAACATTATCTTGTTGCTTCAAGTACTTCAACTTGTAAAATTAAGGAGAAAGTATCTTTCTGTCTGTCTGTCTGGAAAAATAAAGCCAAAGGATGGTGCAAAAAGATGCAAGTCTACATCATAGTATCCCTTAATTCCAGATTTTGCTTCTAAAGAGCACTAAAATATTACTTTGTAGATGACTGTAAATCTACATTTGTCATTCAGTATTTATTGGTAAAGTCAGTTTCTATTTATTAACATTTTTTTCTTTTGCCCCATATTTAGCTGGGATAGATGGGCAGCTGAAGATCATGTTCTTCGTGATACAGACGAAAACCGCAGATTACAACGTAAATTGGCAAGAAAAGCTGTAGCTCGCATGTAAGGAATATGTTTATCTCTTGACTTCAAATGGGTTTCATTCAAAATAACTATATACCAGTTCTTAAAGAGAAGACTTGCTATACAATTCCTGTGTACTGGATCCACATCCTTCGGACAAGTACCTTGGGGAGACTTGAAGCAGGGCTCTTTCCCCAAAAACAAATATCTGTCTGTAATACTTGCTAGCCTTTTATGGCCGCAGAGAAGAACAAGGTGGCAGGAGTATAGTAAAATGTAAAAACATTGATGTGTTCACCACCGAATATTGTCCCTCAAGTAAATTATTTTTGAAATAATAAATACAATCACAAACATTTATTGCCTGTGCATATTTTATTCTTGCTTTTGCATATAGCATTGCTTCTTATGCTTTGGCAGCAGTAGTAAACAAGTGGAGCAATGACAGATTGAACAATTCACTCAAATTCTTCTTTAGGAGAAGAAAGGGAAGGAAGAAGAGACGTTGTCGGCTGCCTGGTGTTGACTCTGTGTTAAAAAGCCTTCCTGCTGAGGAAAATGATGAGAGCAGTGAAAATTGTGAGTTGTCTTCTCTTTGATTTGATGACTACACTTACATAATGCTATTTACAAAATTGTTAACTTATTAAACTACTGTAGCATCTCAATTTTACAAACTTCTGAACAACCAGTTATATGAACATTTTTTCCCGAGTAGATGGGGGGGGGACACATAACGAAAGCGATGTTGATGACGAACAAGTTGACATCCCTTCACATTCTGGTGCCTTCATTGTGTTGGTAATCACTTTGCAGTGATTTGAAGGACAAGAAAACAATGCAGGGCACCATACTGCAACATATCCTGTATCTACTGTAAATTGAGATATTCAGTTTTATGAACTCGATCCTCAATTCATGCATAAAACAAGTTTTACTGTAATTGTGAAAATTGAACTATCTGATTTGCTACTGGGTTTTGTATTTTAAGCATGTAATAGCACTGGCTAGAATGTTAATATAACCATATGAAATATATTAATATGTTTTGTATAAAAAATGAGCAGATGTTACACCAAGATATCCTTCTCCTCTCCCTACCCTTGAGGCAGACAGTACTCTTTGCTTCACCCTCATTCAGCTCTTCTGGGCACTCTGGCCCAGATTTTTAAAGCTATTTATGGGTTGTTGCTCTCAGCATGTCAACACCTAACTGATTTAGGAGCTTAAATCTCATATTCAGAAAGGGATTTAGGCATGTAGTTGTTGCGATGCTGAGAACAGCAACACCTAAATATCTTTACAAATCTGGCCTCTACCCTTTGATCTGAGAGTAGTGTTGCTCTGTCTGGCCCCAGCCTCTCCTGTTGTCCTTGCCTGGTGGGCAAGGACTCTGATGCTTGCGCAGTTACCATTTTGGCTTGTCCTGATCTTCTGGGCAACAGGATTTTTCCCTACCTGCATGGTCAAGAGGTGTGTTTCTTGCCCCCAGCATGCTGGTTGTTGTTCCTGACCTTTTTCTTCTATCAGCCATCTAGCCCAGGGCATTTTCTAGTAACTTTAAGGTCTGTTTGTATTGTTTTGCAATGTGAACACTTCATTAGTATGCTGGCCATTGTCATTCCTCTGATTCAGACATCTTTACACCATTATTATTTACAACTTTTTCATTTCAGCATTTGGTATAACTTGCTCACAACTTGCATTTGGGCATATGAAGTGATATTTATTTAAAACCTTTTGCTTACAACTAGAGTCCAGTGAAAATTAAAAAGAGCTACTGGTTGTTGAAAAAAGTTGTGAATTTGCATATATTGGGGAATGTTCATCATTTAAAGTTGATATATGAACATTCTGTTTGTTTGAGCTTCCTAACTATTGCACGCTAAAATACTTAAAATATTCCTTCAGCATTTCTAGTTTATACCTCATTACAAAAACCAAACCAAACAGCCTTGAATTAAACGTTACAAAGTGAAAAATTGTTGGGTATGAATCTATGTCCAATGTAATATGCAGAATAAATTTGCTAAATATCAAAGATAACTCATTTCTGTCTTAAACAGCTATAAGTAGTTCTTCTGATGACAGTGATGAAGGAACCGATGAAGAAATAAAAAGTGAAGAAAGTGACATTGAAGAGAGGACAGACATGGTATATTCCTATGAGCTCCCTTAATTTTAATAATACTTAGTACTTTGCATGATTGAAAACTGGGAAAATTGAGACAGGTTAAGTGAATTAATTGCTCAAGGCCATGCAGCATGTAGTCATAGGGCCAGGACTAGAACTCATGATTATTGACTCTTAATAGAGGTCTTATTGTAGTAGAGCTATTCAAACTCATAGATGACGTTTTACTCCCTTAGATGGCATTGATCTCAATACAAAATGTATTAACTTAGACTTGTTCCTCTCATTCTATTTCCACTCTTAAGGTCTGCCAGCAAACAGCACTACCCGGATTTATAGTTAGTGTAAAATGTTACTAGTCTCTTCAGGTGAAGCAGATTCTAATGCCATCAGGATTTTAATGGCTGATGTACACGGTTTCTTTAAAGAGGGTCTGCCAACTCAAATTAGGCTAAAATTTAGACCTATTTGTAAGAATCTAAGACCAGTAGAAATATTTCCACTGTACAAAAACATCAGTGGAAACAGGTGTGCGAAAGCTGTTTGTAATCTAAACACTGCAGGAGAGATCATTTGAAAGTGAAATTGGTTATAAACAAATAGAAAGTGACCCAATTGATAATTAAATTATTATTAAATTAAATGTAACGTGAAAGAGCAAAAAGCAAACAGGAAAACAGTGAAAAAATGAATAGAATTTTTAAAACAGGACTTTCAAATAAATTGAAGGTGTTACTGTAAGAAACTACATTTTGTACTCTTACCATACAAGTAATTAGATTCAGTTTCTATTTTGCAGAAATTTTAATATTTGATCTAGTTTTTCCTAAAATACTACAGTAATTAACTAGTAACACTAATCATTTTTTCTTACACTGATTTGTGCTGTTGCAGAAAGAAGAACAAGAGATTCACACTAAAAGGGATATGGAAGAAAGAGCAATAAGCATAGAAATTCCTGAAGTTTTGAAAAAAAAGCTTGAAGAAGACTGTTATTATATTAACAGGAGAAAACGGGTATGATTGGTTAAATGAGGGAGAGTATATGAAAAAATACCTGAAGGCAGTCAAAAGATGCACTTGCATGTAGTGATTTCCATTATTTTAGCTAACTTGCTTTTACAGCAAAACTTCTAAGATTTCAGGGGATAAGGTTTCTAAATGACTAGAGTACTGAATTACCAATATATTAATCTGTAAAATTGGGGTTCACATCTTTATTTGGTTTTGTTTTAGGAAATTTGGAATAGAACATTGAGCTAATCCCGTTCTGCTATCATGTTTATATGTTCCCCAAAACTGGACACACAAGGGATTGAGCAAAAGTATAATTTAAGGAGCAAATTTGAAATATATGTATAAAGTTTTGCTGAATAGGCTAGTTAATTAGGCTAGGCAGTGGGTCACAAGTTAATGTTGTGGCTCATTGCTTAAATCCATAACTGTATTATTTGACAGTCATCAAATTGTCTCTTCAGCTAGTGAAACTGCCTTGTCAGAGAAATATAATAACTATCTTGGAGTCGTATGTGAAGAATTTTGCCATTAATGCAGCGTTTTCAGCTAATGAAAGATCTCGGCACCATCAAATGACTTCACATGTCAACATGAACCTTCATTATGTCCCACCAGAAAAGAAGTAAGTAATGTCTACCATTTGTTTGGGTGTAGAGGAAGAGCGGATTTGAATTTCAGGCCCAGGTTTTAGATGATGTGTGCTTTTGTGCCCATCTATATACAGTGGTCTCATACCCCAGTGTGTAAGACAGCACAACAATATCAGGAAAACTTTATGTTTAGAGATGAGAAAATTACTATTATCCAAAGAGTTGATGTTGGAATTGCTAATAATAATACAGGGATATTACCACAATACTAATTTAACCATAAATTCCTTTATTAAGTCCAAAGGCCAAATGGCATTTTATACAATTGCTCTAAACATGCCTAATAGCCCAAAGGATGAGCAGTCTCTACACCCAATACAGCAACAAAGCATTCATAAGCATGTGATCAGTATACTTACAAATAGTTTCCCCTACATTTGGCATTCTCATCCTGGCGTTCTTCAGCATGATCAGGTAGGGTCTGACAAAGAACCCTCAAATTCATAACTTTTTATACCCTTCAACAAACAAATAATGTCATAGCTATTACTACTTTAGCTACCAAACAATTTGAGACAGTTCACCCTTATTTCCAGTCTTAATCCAGACAAGATTTACAACCTCCTTTCTCCCCAAGGCCGCCTCTCCTTCTTGCTGACCAATAGCTTTTTTTGTTGCACCTGGTTCACATGGGGCTTTACTTTTTAAAATAATACTGGTCTGTGGGATGGGAAGCTCCATCCTGGCTCCTTCTTGGACAGATTCTCTCTTATTTAAAACTATCTGCAGTCACCCCATTTGGTCAGAGGCCCTCTTTTTAGAGACTTCACTTTACCTTATTAGTTATTCTTTGAACCAACATCCTCCCTAGTTAATTTCTTCTGGCCTTAGATTATTACTTTCAAGACCTCCTTTCTACTTGCTAGTTAGGGCCTTTCATTACAGCACATATATTTCCTTAACTGAATTTAAGCTAACTAATTCTTTAAGTGTATTTATTCTACACTTACATTACAATAAAGCATCACTCTCCCCTTCTGTCACATAAGTCGAGGCTTCTATTTTAGCCATTTTGTTAAGAATTTCGGTATATATGGGGCATTTTCACCTCTGCATGACAGGAATCTAATTTTGAGCACTAAGAGGTACCTATCTTCCACTGCAGGGGCTGGTGTGAGACACCCCCTGCTGAAGTAAAGTTAAACTTTGAGCTTTATGAGTTGACACCTGGTCAAGTTATAGAAGCACAAACTCCAAAAGTGCAGGTGTATCACAAAATGCCTTCAGAGGATACCAGTTACAGGCAAGTCACTTTCTTGTGTGATTAGGCTGCCGAATGCTCTTGACCTCAAGCATCACTATGCAGTGAAGATAAATGTGTGTAGAGATAAAACCATCCATACATGGCATGTTTGTGATTTTTGAAGCATATGATCCCTCTTGCTCAGAGGTTAACTCCTCTTAAAGTAACAGTCCGAATGGATGGGCTGTCCTATTTCAGGTTAACATTGGGGTGTAGTCTTGAATCCTTTTTAAAAAAAAAAAACCTTTAATTTTTTTTGTCATATTCTGTTTTAGCAATTCAGAATTGTCTTATTCCTTGCAGTGCTTCAGTTTGTACTATCATGTATCATTCACTATTTTGATAGGATAATGATACTTGGGTTCTTTTTGCAGTACAATATCCCAGACCAAACCAGTGCTTATCATGAGACATCAGAAATAGGAATAGAGAACTAAATGTAATTTTGTATTAATTTAAACTAGTGTATGTGTACTAATTGATACTATAAAAAAGCTAAAAATCGATTAGATTTTTAAATGTTGATTAAAATAAAACAAATTACAGCTAATGGGAACTGTGGGAAGCGGCAGGCCAGCACGTCTCTGTTGCCCGCTGCTTCCCGCAGCTCCCATTGGCCGGGAACGGCGAACCGCAGCCACTGGGAGCTGCGGGGGGCCGTGCCTGCTGACGGTCAATGTCAGCAAAATGTGTCTCAGTTCGCAATCAGATTATCCTGATGGGCCGCATGCGGCCCGTGGCCCGCTGGTTGCCCACCACTGCTGTAAGTAGTAACTTCAAAGCAACAATTCCAGGACTCTTTGTCACTTACAAGCAAATTAAGGTCAAGGGATTATCTGCCACCTAAATTAGAGAAATTTCGTCCTCCTTACTGTTCACAAAGAGTCAACTAAATAATGAAATGGTATGCACTCTTTGAAAAACAATGCTTTCCCAAAAGCTGTAGTCCTTTGTCCTTTCTCTCCCATACTTTTGCACACCATTCTGTGGTCTGTTTATGTGAACTTACAGGTATTTCCTGTGGTGTCTTTATTAATGGGAGTGTCCCAGTTTTTCACCCATATTAACAACACCCATGTGAGATAAGAGTTGCCCTATTTTGTAGATCCGGGGTGAGCAAACTTTTTGGCCCGAGGGCCACATCTGGGTGGGGAAATTGCATTCAGGGCCATGAATCTAGGGCTGGGGCAGGGGGTTGGGGTGCGGAAGGGAGTGCAGGGTGTCGGAGGGGATGCGGTGTGCAGGAAGGTGCTCAGGGCAGGGGGTTGGGGTGCAGGAGGAGGTGCGGGGTGTGGCAGGGGGCTGAGGGGCAGGAGGGGTGTGGCAGGGGGCTCAGGGCAGGGGTGCAGGAGGGGTGTGGCAGGGAGCCGCTCCTTACCTGGAGCGGCTCCAGGGTGGCGGCAGCCCGCAGCAGGGCTAAGACAGGCTCCCTGCCTGCCCTGGCCCCGTGCCGTGCCACTACCGGAAGTGGCCAGCACCACGTCCCTGTGGCCCTTGGGGGAGAGGGGGTCAGAGGGCTCCACGTGCTGCCCTCGCCTGCGGGTACCTCCCCCGAAGCTCCCATTGGCCGCGGTTCCCTAACCTAGAACTGAATTCTCCTCTTCCTCCTTTTCAACCTTTTCTCTAGTGTTGAGTTATGTAAAGAAATGGTGGATGGACTGAGGATAACCTTTGACTTCATTCTTCCATTGATCTTGCTCTATCCCTATGAGCAAGCACAGTTTAAGAAGGTGACTTCATCCAAATTCTTTCTTCCAATCAAAGAAAATGCAGCAAACACTAACAGGTAAGTTGGATAGACTCTGAATTGTGTCATGAGGCAGCAAACACATTATTTTGTTGAGCACTGAAATACATTTTGAAATAGATAGGGTGATTAATCATAACATGTTGCTTTTGTATTTCAGAATTGCTTTTATAAAATCTTGAACTCTTTTCTTCCAACAATTGTTTTTGTGGGTTTTTTTTGTCCTGGTTTGGAATTTTTGTTGCAACTAGAAGATTAACCTAACCTTGGAAAGAAATTAAGGTAGAACTAAGTGGTATAGAAGGAAACTGAAATTTTGGGAATAGATTAAGGTTTACATTTCTGTTTAATTGGTGTAAAGGGCTTCAGCATTTGAAAAATAAATACTTATATTTGGGGAATGCAACTTTTTAAATAATAAGCCACATTGTTCCCCAATTTTCGAAAGGAGACTTTAACCCTAATTTGGACAATTGTTTAGCTAGATCCGAGAAGACAGGATTTTTTATTTTTAAATCTGGAAAGCTGTTCTCTTTTATAATTATATGAGAGGCTTTCTCCTCATTTCCTAGAAATCAGGAGGAGCTATCCCCGAGTCCACCTCTGCTGAATCCACCAACTCCTCAATCCACAGACAGTCAGCCTACAACAGGCGAGCCAGCAACACCCAAGAGGCGAAAAGCTGAGCCTGAAATACTACAGTCTCTGAGGCGTTCTACACGTCATACATCGAACTGTGACAGGTTGTCAGAAAGTAGTGCATCTCCACAACCTAAACGACGGCATCTCGATACGCCTGCTTCAATGCCAAAACTGTTTTTGCATCTGGAAAAGAGTAGGTTGCAGTTTTATGATATTACTGTAGATCACAACACCTTTGTGGGCTGCAGAACAAATACGTTTGTCTTGAGTAGTTCCTTATTGTTATATTAACCTTTTGCCTCTTAATTTTTTATGTACAAATGGGAAATCTGTAGCGACTGTGGGAGAGTTTTAAGCAAGTAATGGAAAGTGGGCAGAGGATGGCTTCTGTGAGAATCATGGTAAAGACTTGGAAGTAGGTAGGACCGGTAGTGAAGAGGTGAGATTGTAGTAAAGGGAGAGCCAGCTAAGTGAGAGGACCCTGAGTGGTGACTGGCCTACTGTCAGACAGAAGCTGCATCTGTGACACATGGCAGAGAAGAGGAGATGGAGCTGCATGCTGGGGTTGTGAAGAGGTAACTTTTTAGGGAGTTAAGGGAGAAGAGCTGGTCAGGATGTTCCATTTGTTAAGGGGCAAAGCACTTCTGAAGTACTGGAATGTTTTTGTTCGCCAGCTGTTTCCAGTGTGCTGAATTATATGTACTCTTTCCAGTATAACTGTTTTATGTACAGAATAGTTTCTGTTCTGAAACTTCTTACATTTCCAACACATTATAAAGAATCCATTGCCCAGTATGAAGGATCCTACCTTACTCTTGTCCCTCCCAGCCTCCCCTTTAAAAATAAAAAAATAATATCCATGATGCTTTGGTGTCAGAAATAGGAACTGTAAATTGAGTTGGAAGAAAAACTTTTTATTCCCCTTTCTCTGTCCTGTTCACTAATTACTTTTGTCCTTTTTAGCTAAAACCTTCTATATTCTGTATGGCTTCTAAACTAATAGTAGGTACACTTCATTTTATGCCACTTTGTGGGCAACAAATGAAACTTTTTACTTATTCACACTTGCACTAGTAGAGGGCATCTCATAGCTCATTACACTTGATAGATGTATTACTGTTCTTGTAGGCTGTCCCAGGTGATTGCTCATCCCACTGATGTGGGCCGGGGTGGGGAGGTGTCCACTGGGACTCAGTATTCTTGGCAGATTTTGACTAGTCTGGGGACTTGGTGGGGGGGGGGGGGGGGAGTTGCAGACCAATGCTTTCCCAGTGTTCTGGGGTTTCTGCTGGCTGGCTGTAGGGTGAGGTGCTCTGAAGGTCTGTAATAGGCAGCCACAAATGGCTCTGTGCCCACCAGATGGGAGGCCACTAGGATTGTTCTATAAGACACTCTGGATGTATAGGTTTACAAGGATTTGTCTGAAGTGGTTGGATTAAAAACTGGTTGCCTGGCTTTTACATGATGTTCAGCAGCTTTGAAAATCAGGCCAAAGGTTTTCAATTGAGCTTTCTGATGGTTGAGTGGCATTCACAGGAACAGCTCTTTTTAGTTCAAGTCTGCACAAATTGTCTCATTCACATTGTCCACAAGCCATGTGTGACTTTTCTGACCTTGTAATTCATTTAATTCAGACATTTAAGTGAGATTTGATCATCTGGAAAAATTACTCTAAAAATGGATTCCATGTTGTTGTCTGTCCCAAAGCAAAATCAGGGAACAGGGTCATAAAGTCATAGTTTTTCAGAATAAAAATAATGTCGTTTTAAAAAAAAAAAATAAAAGGAGCAGATCTGCAGAGTTCTTATATCTATTCAGTCATATAGGTAGGGCCCTACCATATTCACAGCCATGAAAAACACGTTACAGACCACGAAATCTGGTGTCATCTCTTCCCCCTCCTCCCCCCCAATGAAATCCTGCCTTTTGTGTTCTTTTACCCTATATTATACCAATTTCATGGGGGAGACCAGAGTTTCTTAAACTGGGCGTCCTGACCCAAAAGGGAGTTGCAGGGGGGTCACAAGGTTATTTTCGTGGGGGATCATGGTATTGCCACCCTTATTTCTGCACTGCCTTCAGAGCTGGGTGGCTGGAAAGTGGCGGCTATCGGCTGGGCGCTCTGCTCTGAGGGCAGCGCCCTGCCAGCAGCTGCGCAGAAGTAAGAGTGGCAAAGCCATACCATGCCTCCTTACTTCTGCACAGCTGTCTTCAGAGAGTGGCGGCTGCTGACTGAGGGCCCGGCTCTGCAGGCAGCAGCGCAGAAGTAAGGGTGGCAATACCATACCATGCCATCCTTACTTCTGCGCTGCTGCTGGCAGCAGACTGCCTTCAGAGCAGGGCTCCTGTCCAGCAGTCGCTGCTCTCTGGCCACCCAGCTCTGAAGGCAGCGCCGCCACCTGTAGCAGTGCAGAAGTAAGGGTAGCAGAACCGCAACCCCCCACCACACACAATGACCTTACGACCCCCCCCCCCAACTTCTTTTTGGGTCAGGACCCCTGCGATTACACTGTAAAATTTCAGATTTATATAGGTGAAATCATGAAATTGACTATTTTTAAAAATCCTATTACTGTGAAATTGACCAAAATGGACCCTGAATTTGGTAGGGCCCTACATATAGGCATACTTTATTTTTATCCCTGGTGAATCAGCACAGCTGCGGGAGTGAAATGGATACTTTTCTGGTTGTTATATAACCAGAATTATTAATAGTTCCAGTGGTAGGATGATCTGTGCAAAACTCGTTGTCTTCTAATTATTTCTCCTGTTAGACCACTGCCTCTCCAGTAAAGGCAACTAAAGACAGCTTTTTAGTCTTTTAGCAGTGATAATGTATGAACCAGAAAGAAAACAGCTGGACTTTAACATCTCCATTGAGTTTGCAGTGCTGTCTGTTAGAAAACATTTGTAAACCTGAACAAATTTGATCTGGAAATTTATTTGGACACAACGCTTTCACAACTCTACAATATCAGTTTTACAAAGTAATTTGTTTTTCTAGCATTGACCCTCTTCTAAAGTATTGCAAGAGTGCTTCAGGGCTGAAGGCTGAAAAGCCAATGGGTGGGCTGGGGGATTGGACCAAGCCCTGGAACTCTTCTCGCTTAAACCCATCTGCCCCACTTGCCCTCCCCCTTGATAACTTTACACAAAAGCTGCCGACTTTACTGATTGGTGCAGGTCGGAACTGAAGGGGCAATGGTGTTTTGTTTTTGTTTTTTTGTGGGCAGACTTGATAAACTCGTGACAGGTGCTTTGGATATTCAGTTTGTTCCTATGTTTAAAATTTTAAAGGTTTTAGCAGCAGGCTTTGACTCTGTTTAATAGCTGCATAAGAAATTGACCTTTCTAGCTGAATGAAATAAACGCCATATTTAATGGATCTTTGTGTAAAGTATTTTTCTGTTTACTTTTTGAAGAAACGCCGGTCCATAGTGGGTCGTCATCACCTATCACTCTGACTCCTAGCAAAGAAGGGAGTGCAGTATTTGCTGGCTTTGAAGGTAGAAGAAATAACGAATTCAATGAGGTAACAGCTTTGTTGAAGAATCATCTCCACAATTGGTGCCCCAAACTGATGTTAGATTTATGTGAAAAAACTTAGGACCCTGTAAAATGCAACATTTTTTTTTAGCAGGGCAGTAGCATCTCTATAGTTCAGAGTAAAGTAGTAGTTTCATTACTTATTGGTTTATATGCTTGGTTTCCAGTCCACCCATCACCCTGAAGACTTCTTTTCCATTCTGTGGCCAAGTTGGCTTTTTGTCTGTCCAACATTTACTTTAAAAATGAAGTCACTTTGAAATGTGTGTGTATAAACACAATAAAACCTTTAAGCAAAATACTTCGTTTAAAATCACTACTCTGAGAAATTAGTGTGACTGGGAAAAATGGAGCTACTGTACTTTTTTTTCCTAGGTGCTGATGAAAAGACAGCATTCTGCGTTTCCGCTGTTAACTCTGTAGCACTAGTTACATAACAAAATGCTTATTCCTAGAACTGTGCTGGCATTGGTTGGATAAGCTAATTTACAAGACAATCAGGAGTGCATTTGTGTTTAGGAGGCATGGACTCTACAGTATTGTAGTGTGTACAGCAAAGCTTCGAATGGTGTTAAACAGCCTTTTTAACATCAAACAAGAAAGAAATAAAAGGAGGAATGTAAGAAAATATTTTAAAAAAAATCTGATTGTCCTCTAATCCAGATTTCTGTATGAATTAAGTCAGGCTATAGGCTATACTATTCTTGATCACACCTTGATATATTTTTCTAACCAGAATGTTGTATTTAGGTGTTGTCTTGGAAACTGATGCCAGAGAACTATCCCCAAAGCGATCAGCCACCTCCTCCCTCTTACATCTATGGATCTCAGCATTTGCTACGGATGTTTGGTAAAACATAACCCTTGTTTTATGAAACACAATTTGTATGCTGTACATCTAAATTGATGGTTTTACATTCCCGTTTTAATTTTTTTCCAATAGTGGCCTCAGGTAAATTTGGCTCATAATTTAAAACTATTAGGTCCCATGTGCACTTACAGAACAGCCATTTAAAAAAACTTGGTATATCTCACACTGGTATCACAGCATTGCAAAATGGAAATTTTTATGTTTAATGCAGTTGTCTAGTTGCAGTAAAATATTTTGAAAAATGTGCATTAGATTTTAAATACATTAAAAAAAAAATTGTTCTTTATATGAGCATTTAAAATCTGCCTGTTGGGTGCTGAAGCCACAGAGTTCTGAGCTCACTTTGCTGGCTCTGTAGCAGTTACACTGAAGATATATATATATATATATATAATATCTCCAGTGTATGTCAAGAAACAGAAGTAATAGTATTAACTTCCTAATGATATTTCTAATGTACAGTAAATGTTTTGTGATGGTGATTATAAATACTTTTGAAAGAAGAGAAGCTGCTAGGGGAAAGATTTTTATATTCCTCTTCTATGAGTATTAAGTCAAATATTGGGTAAAAGCAGTTAAACTGTTTAAAATGTAGACTTAAGTATTTTTGTTTATTTCTCTGTTTATTTACAGTTAAACTTCCAGAGATACTGGGGAAGATGTGCTTTCCTGATAAAAATCTAAAAGCTTTGGTAAAGCATTTTGAACTGTTCTTGAGGTAATTTGACATCCTATATTACATGCAAAAATGATGAGGTAATATTGGCCTAAGCTTTCAGGGGTAACTAGTGATTTTGGATGCCTTGATTTTTGGGTGCCTGATGCAATATCCTAAAAGGCCTGATTTTTTTTTTTTTGATTTTTTTTTTCTTTCTTCCAAGAAGCTCTGAGTGCCATTGAAAATCAGACTCCTTTAAGGCATGCGATTGGGAATGCAAAAATCACTAGTCATTCTTGACAATTTAGGTCATTGACTCCATCTGGTGCAACTGCCAGAGCAAATTATCGTCCTTAAACTTTGTCATAACTTTTGTTAAGGTGCTTCCGTAATTGATAGACTCGAGGGGGAAACAGAACTTTCATCTGTAGTCTGTGATGGGCATACAGTGGTTCAGAATTATAGAACATAAAACTTTTATTGTTGACCACCAGACATATAATATTGCATCTGTCTTGGCCTGGAAATAAATGAACATTAACTTACATCTGCACAGCTTGCACTGAGGTCATAACCTGAAGATAGTGAAGTTACACAGATACAACTGAGGGAAGAAATTTGGTCCCCAGAACCTTTGTTAAAGATGTTAACTTATTAAAAGGAAAGAACCAACTTGTATTTTAGGTCCCAACACAAGTTTGCCAAGGTTGAAGCTATAAAAATCTTGTAAACTGAATGTACTTGGTCAGGAAGGCATTGAAAGAACATGAATAAACCTCTTTTAATGTCACATTGTGTGTGTCTTCAAAGTAGTCACACGTTGAAAAGTGGTTATATGGAACTAATGTATCAGAAGGTGTGTAAGATTATCATGTCTATATAGTTTATGAACATATGAAATTACTTTTGCTGTGTTGATTGTTTATTGAAAATAAAACAAATCCTAAATGTTATAGTTTACCACAGTATAACTTTAAAGCATATAACTACAGTTCTGGTGAGTCAGGTTTTTGATCACTTATTTTTATTTGATAAGACCTTCCAACAGTAATCAACATTTACGTACCATAATATGCTTGTAACAGGATCACCATTATTCAGCAGTTGGATATTGTTTTTGTTTGGATTGAATATTATTTGATGCTTAACAGACGCAAGGTGTTAGTTTATGTTAGTTTATCGCCTTGCTGTACCTCAGCGACCTGTGTCTGGATGACAACTCCTCATTTCCATAATATGTACATATCTGCATTTTGTTAGATAGTAGCCTTGAAAGATTATCACATACACTTATCAGGCAAGGCACAATATCTCTTTGCATATCCTTGCCATTGGGCAAAAAATTTAAAGGTATTTTACACACAAGTTATGGAGAGGGGAAAAAATTGCTTTTCACAAGTGGCTAACTAGAATTTTTGCCAGAACCCTTTAGTCCATATCTATCTTAGACTTCCATCAAATTATCATGCTGAAATTTCTACTCTTAATCACTTACGTGATACCTAATTATAGATGTTGCTGAATTATTTCAAGTTTTAACTTATAAAAATAAACTCTTCTTATTGGTTCGTAGTGATGGTTGAGCAGAACTTCTTGCTTAGTGTTTCTTTGATCTCTCTCTCTCTCATATATATATATATATATATTGCATAGTTTCTGTTGCTCTGTCCCACTCAGTCTTCCGTATATGGGCTCAGTCATCGAAGTGTCTAAGCACCTCCTGACTGTTTTTAAAGATAAAATTAATGTCCTTGACCCTATACCCTTATTTGAAAAGTTTGGGTACTATATTGATATCAAACGTGTATTTGTGTCTTGTAGTGAGAGCTTCTTTCTGCCATCCCTAGACTACTGGTAGTCTGAAACCTTTGCTTAACAAACGTGGCATCGCTGAAAAGTGCTTTCATTTTTCAAGGCTTACATACTGTCATTCTGCTTTTAAAGGCACTCCCAATTTTATATTGAGAGTGCAGTAGCCTATATTTTTAAAGCTATTCAATTGACTAAATACATTGCTCCTGAAAATCCTTTCATTTGGTTTTCAATCCATTTTAACTTGTTTTATTACATTTTAAGGCATTAAATGATTATGGCCTTCATATGTGATGGAGCTTTTATCACAATGTATCTTAGCCTATCTGTTGAGGTTAGAATCAGCAAGCTGCTGGCACATTCAAATTGTAACTCAAAATCTTAGAAAAAGGCCTCCAACTATCTTTCTTGATTATGAAACTCTTATTATTATAGGCAGTACACTGTGTTACAAGTTTTTAAAGAAAACTAATTGTTTCATGGTGCTTCCTAAATAATTTTTGTGACGTGCTTTCCAAACCAAGGAGACTGATGCTTTTTTAATTCTATCCCTCTGTTATACTGAATTACTATTTTTATAATCTGTAGACCAGGGGTGGGCAAACTACGGATCCAGCACTTCTTGGAGCGGCACAGGGCCGGGGACAGGGCAGGCATGCAGGGAGCCTGCCCTGGCCCCGGTGCGCGCCGCTGCCACGCCGGAGCCCAAACCCCTCCTGCCCCCCAACTCCCTGCCCTGAGCCCCCTCGTGCACCCCGCACCTCTTCTGCACCCCAACCCCTTGCCCTGAGCCCCTTCCTGCACACTGCACCCCCTCCCACACCCCGCACTCCCTCATGCACCCCAACCCCCGGCCCGCATACCATTTTCCCACCCAGATGTGGCCCTCGTCCCAAAAAGTCGTGTCCCCCCCCCCCCCCCCCGTAGACTCTTGGAAGTATTGGTTTTTAATTTGTGCGCCCCTCTAAAGGAGAGTTTCTTAAATGTAGCTCTTGGTATAGGAAGGTCTTACTCCTATTTTATGTGAATTTCTGACAATTTTTGTAAAATAGATTCTGAATTTGTGCTGTAATTGTCCCAGCAGGAAGGATCGTTATCTTTATTAGCTAGACACTAAACTGCTTTTCTTAGCATGTATGCTAGCATCTATTCAGCAAGGATATTTATACTCCAAAGTAGTTCAATGGATTTTTCTCCCTAGAGCAGTGGTCACCAACCAGTCGATCGTGATCGATCGGTCGATCCTAGAGGATCTCCCAGTCGATTGCAATCTCTGGTGGTGCAGTGGGGCTGCTGCTAAGGGGTCTCCCTCCATGTTCTGCTCCTGCCTGCAGCTTCCATTGGCCAGGTACGGGGAACTGTGGCCAGTAGGAGCTGCGGGGGCAGTGCTTGCAGAGAGGAGAAGCGTGCGGAGCCACGTGCCCCCTCCCCCAGGGGTCCCGGGACATGTTGGCCCCTTGTGGGAGTGGCGTGGGGCCAGGGTAGGCAGGGAGCCTGCTTTAGCAGCAGCCACGCTGCGCTGCCGACCAGGAGCCACCGGAGGTAAGTGCTGCCCGGTGGGAGGCTGCACTGCAGCCCTCATCCGCCTCCCAGAGCCATTATCCCATATCCCCTCCTGCACCCTGAACCCCCTCCTGGTCTCCAAGTCTCAGCCCTGACTCCCCTCACAGAGCCAGCACCCTGTACCCCCTCCTGCACCCCAACACTCTGCTCCAGCCAGGAGCCCCCTCCTGCACCCAAGCTCTCTCCCAGAGCTTGCACCCTTCACCCTCTCCTGCACCCCAACTCCCTGCCCCAGGCTCAGCCCAGAGCTCCTTCCCACACTGCGAACCCCTCAGCCCCAGCCCAGAGCCAGCACCCCCTCCCAAACCCCAACCCCTTACCCCAGCCCAGTGAAAGTGAGTGAGGGTGGGAGAGAGTGAGCGGCAGAGGGGGGGGGATGGAGTAAGCAGGTTTGGGGCTTTGGGGAAGGGGCAGGGCCTCGGGGAAGGGGCGGGGTAGATCCTGGATTGCTCTTAAAGTCAAAAAGTAATCTTGGGTGTAAAAAGTTTGGAGACCACTGCCCTAGAGAATATAATTTGCAAAAACTCAGAACTTCAGAACCTTAATTTTAAAGGTAAAAATAACTATTTTTAAAATTGTCAAATTAGTCCTTAACAAAGGAGAAATTGAGTGAAGAGAACGTAACTCTTTAGGTTGGCTTTCTCCGCAGTCCTCTAAATGACTTGTGACTGTACAGTAAGGAGTTTCTTTTCCCTCTCCCCTGCACTTTGAGTGAGATTTATTTCCCCTTTAATAAATAGGAGCTGAGTTTGTTAGAGACAAGTAGCCTACTCATCTGAGGACAGTTCAGTGAACATCTTGTTGAGAAGTTGCACAGTTCAGAATGGCAGGTTGAAGTTCTCTCCTTTTTTCTTTAAATTGTGGCTGATCGAAGGGAGGAGATCTACGCTGTCTATATAGTATAACAGTGTTCCTAAACCCCTTTTTAACTAACCAGTATAGATCAGGTATAAGTAGTTTACTATTATACTGTTGGCATGAACCATGTTTAAATTTTATTTAAGAAAAAAATCAGTTAAACATTTTGATCTCTAGTGTAGACAGGGATTTAATCTCTGAATTTTAGAGAGATGAATTTAGTGTTTAAATTTATAGTTTCACTTAAGTCTTTGGGCTATTGCAGTCCATCCTGAATTGAGAAACTTTCTTTGATATACCACTTTTGTCTGGAAGCTTATTTTACACTACATTTACTCACAGCCTGGTGGATGTTATAAATGAGATACTGCTCTGTAATACTTCTCAGTCAAACGTCAGATTGCTTCTGGACGTGATTGATTTCAGTTTTCCAGAATAAATATATTGTAGTAAGAAATAAGAAATATAGAAAACATACACAGTTTTTTCATTAAATGATCAGTGTACCCATTCTGCTCAGCAGAGCAGTCTTACAGACTGTAGTGAGCATTTCTTCATGTACTGTTGAAAAATGAGTTTTAAGTACAGTACTTTTTTTTTTTGAAAATGTTCAAATTAAAACTGGCACTTGAGAGAACACTGACCCTGAGTCCTAAACAGTTCAAAACACTTGCTTTAAGAAGGTAAAACTGGGTTGCAATTGAGGCTAGTGCCTAACTTGCCATTTCTTGGTTGTGATAATAGAGTAATCTATCAGTAATCCCTTCCAGTCCTACACTTCGGTGATTCTAGGCAGCTTGGGTTAAAGTGATCATGAAATGGTAGAGCACAACAAAGATAATAGATTTCAAGAAGGCAGACTTCAGCAAACTCAGGGATTTGGTAGGTCAGATCCCATGGGAAGCAAGTCTAAGGGGAAAAACAGTTTGAGAGAGTTGGCAGTTTTTCAAAGAGACGAGCAAACTATGCCACTGCATAGGAAAGATAGGAAGTATGGTTAGAGTTAGAGACCCTCCTGGCTTAACAAGGAGATCTTCAATCATCTGAAACTCAAAAACGAGTCCTTCAAAAAATGTAAACTAGGTCAAATTACGAAGAATGAATATGAAAAAAACAACGCAAGCATGTAGGGACAAAATTAGGCCAAAAATGAGATTATACTAGCTAGAGACATAAAGGCTAACAAGAAAACATTCTACATATACATTAGAAGCAAGAGGAAGACCAAAGGCAGAGTAGGCCCATTACTCAATGAGGGGGGAAAGACAATAACAGAAAATTTGGAAATGGTGGAAGTGCTAAGTACCTTTTTGTTGTTAGTAGCAATTGGATATCTAACAGTGAATGCCAGTGAAAATTAAGTAGGATCTGAGGTTAAAATAGGCAAAAACAAGTTACAAATTACTTAGACAAGTTAGATGTTTTGAAGTCACCCGGGCCTGATGAATTACATCCTAGAATACTCAAGGAGCTCATTGAGGAGATATCTGACCCATTAACGGTTATCTTAGAAAAATCATGGTGGATGGGGGAGATTCCAGAGGATTGGAAGAGGGCAAATATAGTGCCAATCTATAAAAAGGGGAATAAGGAAAACCCAGGGAATTACAGATCAGTCAGCTTAACTTCAGTACCTGGAAAGATAATGGAGCAAATAATTAAGCAATCAGTTTCCAGACACCTAGAAGATAAGGTGATAAGTAAGTCTGGATTTGTCAAGAACAAACTGTGTCAAACCAGCCTAATAGCTTTCTTTGACAGGGTAAGAAGCCTTGTGGATAGGGGGGAAGTGGTAGATGTGTTATATTTTGACTTTACTAAGTCTTCTGATACTGTCTCACATGACCTCATGAACAAACTAGGGAAATGTAGCTTAGCTACAGCTACTATAAGGTGGATGCATGACTGGTTGGAAAATCATTCCCAGAGAGTAGTTATCAATGGTTATCAGTTAAGGTAGAAGGGCGTATAGAGTGGGGTCCTGCAGAGATCTGTCCTAGGTCCGGTTCTGTTCAATATTTTCATAAAGGATTTAGATAATGGCATAGAGAGTACAGTTATAAAGATTGAGAATGATACCAAGCTGGGAGGGGTTGCAAGTGCTGTGAAGGATAGGATTGTAATTCAAAATGATCTGGACAAACTGGAGAAATGGTCTGGAGTAAATAGGATGAAATTCAATAAGGACAAATGCAAAGTATTCCACTTAGGAGCAGTCAGTTGTACACACACAAAATGGGAAATGACTGCCTGGGATGGAGTACTGCAGAAAGGTATCTGGAGGTCATAGTGGATCACAAACTAAATATGAGTCAACATTGTAACACTGTTGTGCAAAAAAAAAAAAAAAAAAAAAGGCAAACATCATCCTGGGATGTATCTGCAGGAGTGTTGTAAGCAAGACGCAAGAAATAATTCTTCCACTGTACTCTGTGCTGATAAGGCCTCAGTTGGAGTATCATGTCCAGTTCTCGGCACCACATTTCAGGAAAAATGTAGACAAATTGGCGAAAATCCAGAGAGCAACAAAAATGATTAAAGGTCTAGAAAACATGACCTGTGAGGAAAGACTGAAAAAGATGGGTTTGTTTAGTCTTGAGAAGAGAAGACTGAGGGGGAGGGACAAGTTTTCAAGTACATTAAAGGTTGTTACAAGGAGGAGGGTGAAAAATTGATCTCGTTAACCTCTGGGGACAGGACAAGAAACAATGGGCTTAAATTGCAGCAGTTGAGGCTGAGATTGTATATTAGGAAAAACTTTCTAACTGTCAGGGTAGTTAAGCATTGGAACAAATTGTCTAGGGAGGCTGTGGAATTTCCATCATTGGAGCTTTTTAAGAACAGGTTAGACAAACACCTGTAAGGAATGGTCTAGTTATTACTTAGTTCTGCCTTAAGTGCAGAGGACTGGACTAGATGACCTGTTGAGGTCCCATTGAGTCCTATACTTGTATGATTTTATCACTAGGTTCATAGAGGTATGTGCATATTTGGTGACACTGAAATTAGGTATGTAAGATTGGTCATGTCCTACACAGAACCAGGAGAAGAGGTGACTTGAGAGAGATGAGATTTAATATAAGACTTTATTTTTCCATAACCATCTGATGAATAGCATAACCTATGAAAGGCAGATATTATGGGATTATTTTGCTTAACATTGTTCTGACATATGAAGGCTGTTGCCACATAAGCACAATTAATGTTACTAATTTCTCTAGTAGATCCATGTGTCCAGGAATTCTCAACCTTGGGACTTCATAGTTCTGGAATGTCACTGGGTGTAACCCCCCTAGCTCAAAGCTTTTCTGACCTAGTGAATTTAAGATAGTGGATGCTGGTGCAAGCACTCCTTTTACTCACAATGTACAGTAGCACGCACCACCTATGACAGCTACCTCAAACCTTCCTGCCAGATACCATGGGTATAGTGTAAGAATTTGTTTTCCCCCAACTATGTAATTTCAGTCTATTTTTAATAAAATGTGCTATTGGGCTGTAAACTATTTGGAGTAGATGTCGCAGATTTCTGTCTGTCATGTGAGGCACCTAGCATACCTTGATATGCTGTTTAAATACTAAAAGATAGTATTAGTGTGAGCTGCCGCACCCATTTGCCATAATTCTGATCTAGAGCAGCCACCTCTCGATGAAAAGGTTAAGTTCACGTTCTTTCCTCCTGTATCCTTGGTATCTGTCAGCCAAGGGTACCAGTTGTAATTAGTCTTCCGTGTTGTGGACCCGTCTCTACTGGAAATGGTCTTTCAGTCATATCTATTTGTTTCATGTAGGTCCTTGAACAGCTTCCAGAAGACTACAGCTATTCACCATTTCTCTTATTCACTACTTTTCTTCTATTTATTCATTAGGATTTAGAGAAAAGTATGTTAGTTCCTAAAATGACACTTCTAAAAAGTTCCAATAAATTTATCTTTGCGAGTCCAACATGTGGCTTTTCAGATTATAGGAAAGTTCTTTCCTAGTAGTCAATAGCTTTTTCTGTTAGAAGCTAATAATCTTATTAAAACTCAGTAAATCCTGTAGGCGGCTATTTCATTGCATCCCTTAAAGCTTTCTTTTAAAAATATTTTAAAGCAGCTTACCTCCTGTACTGCCGGTCTCAAACCTTTTGCATTATGTCAGTAAAGAATTTTATTTCTTTTCATACTTTGAATATTTTCCAAGTAGGGAGTCAGATCAATATTTGACAAAAGTATACAGGAGTTTAATCTTATGAGACCAATGAGAAAAGTCTTGTGTGATTATTTTCTGTTGAAAATCAGAGTTGTTGCAGAAGATGTGACTTTACGAAAAAATGTCCACTGGATTCTGCAGCCATACTATTTCTGGGAGTAATAAGTAATTTTGTTACTCATTGTAGTAGTCAGTTGTGTCCACTAGTCTGTGCTAATGTGCAATTAATGTTAAGCAGTTATGCTACTAGAAGCTTCATGCGAGTGTGATAAGGTTACAGATTTCAGATATTCATTTGATAAATGTTTAATGGAATATTTTATATATTTTAAGAAAAGATGTTTGCTACTGAGCTGGGAAGATGAGGTGCGTTGAAGTATTCTGAGATAAGAGCTGGTTAAAAGTGGTTATCTAACAAATGTGAACTCTGTCAGGAGCCTGGTTCTGTTGCTGTTTCTCATGTTGAGTAGTGCTTTATTCTCGTGAATAATCTCTCTAATTTCAGTGTAAACAGTCTGATTCAGGAAAGTATACCTATTTAGGACAGTAATTAATCACCTGCTTAAGAGCTTTCCTGAATCAGGGCCTAAATATGGCAGAATCAGAATTTAAATGAAGATTAGAATTCTAATTAAGCAGAAGTCACGGTATTGGTAGGAGGGGATAGACCATGTAGTAAAGTCTCTAAGGGCAGGTCTACACTACAGCCGGGATCGACACTCTGAGATCGATCCACCGGAGGTTGATTTAGCATGTCTAGTGAAGACCCGCCAAATCGACAGCCGATCGTTTTCCAATCGACCCCTGTACTCTACCCCTGACGAGAAGAGTAAGATAAGTCGACGGAAGAGTTTCTCCCGTTGACCCCCCGTGGTAACTTGACCTAAGGTACGTCGACTCCAACTTCAACACGTAGCTGGAGTTGCGTAGCTTAGGTCGACTTACCGCGGTAGTGTAGACATAGCCTAAGTTTACCCTCTGGAATATTTCAACCAAGCTGATACCCCTCACAGATGCTCCCATTTTATTAATGTAATTTAAAATTACTTCACCCTAGGATCCACCTGTTGGTGCTGGGATCAAAGAGAATGTCACTTACATTAGAAATTTGTTCACCTGTTTTGTTTGTGGACTGCAAACTTAATTGCTCTTTCATCAATTTAGAATTAGAGTTAATGAGGGACTCTTTATTAGCTCAGTTCTGCTTAAGTGCTTCATTCCAACTCTTTATTCAACCCACCTATCCCAGGGACAGAGACAAAGCTTAGTCAAGTCCAGTAGTATTTTATCATTCAGCATTCCTTGTTTTAAGAAAACTACTATATTTATGGTAGGCTTTTTGTAGTGTTTTCCTACAGTAAAACAGGTGCATAGTACATATGACAAACCGTTTCTGTGGGAGCAGGGAGAGTTTTTCATTGACTCTTCAAATAGATTTTTTTTTTTTTTTAAGGAGTGCCATCATATGTCCCGTGTTAAGTGTTGCATAAAGTCTTTGACTGGTTGTGCAGCCTGGTAAACTTAGCAGAGTGGCACCTAATTGTCTAGTGATCAACTAAGGTGGTGTGGTGGAGACATAGATTACTCAAATCTTGATTACTGCATTGAGTTCTGGTTCTATATTAGTTTTTATTCATCAATAAAAGTGTTCCCACTCTTTTTATTCATCTTGGCAACTCCCAAAATACTGTCCTATAAAACCCATTTATATTCACTATAAAGTATCTTCAGTTTCTTTGATTGTGAAGAGCAGCCTTTTATTGTTTAAGGACCAGATACATAAGGAACCGTCATCATTTCTGTGAACAGAAAGCTGTAATAATACATCTGTAACTCTGCTGAACCACTTGATATAATTTCTTAATCTCAGTTGAGAGTAATTTTCATAGAAGTCTTTAATTCTGTCTATCTGCCCCCTAATCATAATATATGGAGATATACCTATCTCATAGAACTGGAAGGGACCCTGAAAGGTCATCGAGTCCAGCCCCCTGCCTTCACTAGCAGGACCAAGTACTGATTTTTGTCCCAGATCCCTAAGTGGCACCCTCAAGGATTGAACTCACAACTCTGGGTTTAGCAGGCCAATGCTCATACCACTGAACTACCCCTCCCCCTTTCTGCTTTGTGCTAGCCCAGTGGTTCTTAAACTTTTGTACTGGTGACCCCTTTCACATAGCAATCCTCCACTTTTTTATATATTTAACACCATTATAAATGCTGGAGGCAAAGCGGGATTTGGGGTGGAGGCAGACAGCTCACGACCGCCCATGTAATAACCTCGCGACCCCCTGAGGGGTCCCAACCCCCAGTTTGAGAACCCCGTGCTAGCCTGTTAAGTACTGAGCAAAAACTTCTGATAGCTTTTGCAGGAACCAGTGTGAAACAAGTAGACTGTACATATTATATTGCATATAAAAAACTAAGTTAAAAACATAGCTTGCACAGTAAAGTATTCATAAGTTAGGAAATGCCAGAATGAAGATTGCCCTTCAATTTGGCCCTTATACACATGCATTATGATAGTTTTGCCCAGCATCAGTCTGTAAAAGAGCCTCTGGAATCCTTGCTTTAAACACAAAGGAACATCCTCCCCCCATCCCCTCCACCCCCTGCAACCCTCTTGCTCAAATACATAATGCCAGAATTAAGGTAACTTGGCAGTTTTAGAGTTCTTCTAATGTAGTTTTCTGTATGTAGCTTCCTAAGCAACTCCATTCCCCCCTCTACCTGCCCAAAAGGCACAATTCTATCACATGGAAACATATTGTCTCCCCCTGCCCCCTGTCTTGGCCCATCAACAAGATTTAAAATTGGGACCTTTTATGCCCAATATAGAGCTCTGCCAGCCTACACTGTTGACTTTCTGTAATTAACACCCGTGAGAATGAATGAAATTTCATAGGATGGCAGAGCCCACTCTAAACAATTATGATGAATCAAAGAGATGTTCACTAGATAAAATGTCTGTCTTTTATTGCTTACATTATGTTATTTTATTTATTTTGTATAAATAGTGAAGTAGTGGTCTTGCTTAAGCAAAACCAGAGAAATAACATGTTTGATACCCTGTTCTGAATAAAGTTTTAAGTAAAGAGAACACCTTTCCATGGTTGCTGTAGTCTGTTTCTATTTAAAATGAAAGATAAGCTTCTGAGCTTTTAGTGATTAATGTATTTCTGTTTAAATTTTGATTACCTTATGTGTAGAATCTTCTTTTTCGGTATTCTTTGCTGCTTCAGATTTCTCAATATACAAAATCAAAATAAATTACTTATTTAAGGGGAGCTTAGTGAGGAATAAGGTTGGAGAAATGTACAGGTTTTTTTTTTATACATTATACGCTGAACATCATTGGTACCACTTGCATCTAGATCGTATACACCCAAGTATTTATTATACTAAATTTACTGACTGGAGTTCTGGCTTCTAACCGATAACTCCTGTCCAACAGCCAAGCACAATGGGACCAGATTTCCATTGCTTCCCTACCCATGTACAAATGTGCAAAGTATGGCTAATAGTTGGAAATACTAAGTGATATAAAACTTGTTTATTTTCTACAGGGATTATTTTTGAGGAGGGTTTTTGTTTTGTTTTTTACTAAACTTCTCCATTCCCAAACCCTGGTTTCATGTGCATGTGTCCCAGAGAAGGGAGAGCTTGTCAGTTTTAGTAGCCCTCTCCCCAAGCATTGGTGGCTGCACCATTGCTTCTTGGGCTCAGCTCTTCAGGCTACACTGCTTGGGCTTCCCTCATGTTTCTGTATCAAAGCTGGGGTCTAGATGTGGCTTCCAACCCCCTTTTTTGCATGGCTTCATGGAAGAGTGAAGGGAATGTGCACTGTTAAGCCAGTTAACTTCCCCTTATGGGGAAAGCTGGAGAACAAGAGGCAGGTCGCAGCAGAACAAGGAGACAACAAAATGTCACCCTGCTGCAACAAAATGATGCATTTTGTGGTATCTTGGAAAAATGCCAAATTATGTGGCTGTGGTTCCTTTGTAGACACTGCAGTTCAAGTGTGTGTGGAATCAGGGCCTGCCCTAGACCTGGCACCCCAGGCAAGGAACGTCTTCGGTGCACCCCTTCCCCCCATTAAACTTTTGAGTACCTTATTTGTTATTGCAGTTGTAGTCCATTTCGTGAATTTGATGCACTATTTGCATGCATGATTTATCCCTATCATATAAGATGATAAATTTGCACGCTAGGATCTGTAAACCTGTATTTATCATGCAATGTACAAGCAAATAAAAAAATTTAATTTCCTCTAAGCTTATAGAAACTTTTTATTTTTAAGAATAACTGAAACGTACTAACATCAAGAAATTGAACAGTGCACCAACTTTGGGTGGACCCCAATATTAAATAATGTTACAGTGGGCCTTAGAATGTTAACCCTAGTCCTTTAGTTCAGAAGGTCGTTTTCTCGCCTTTGCCCTCGCAAACTGAATCACAGCATCAGAGAGATCCAAAGATTTGCCAGTGGCATTTTCAAGCGGTAAAATAGCAAGCGATGTCAGTCTCTTGTCGGCAATCGTCGATCAAAGATATGTTTTAATGAGCATGAGTTTTGAAAAGCTGCGCTCACCACTTGCAACTCTGACTGGCAGCATGAGCAGAATCCTCAAAGCTATTCACACATTAGGAATAGTTTTCTTCAGCTCTGCATCTTGAATGAATTGAAGAACTTGGAGTGGAGAGTGCTTCCTGTGTGGCAAAATGTGACAGATGTTGTCCAGTTTGACATAGAGGTCTTTATCATTGACATCCGAATATTCCCCATGTGTCAGTGTCTGGTGAAGGTCCATACAATTGTTCAAGAGTGTTTTACAGTCTACTGGAGCTTACGAAGGTCATACAAAACCTCCCAGGTCTTTTTGTGGTGCTTTATTTATCTGAACCTTTCTTCAGTGGACACTTGAGCAGTGTCAATGAGCAAGCAAAAAAACTCCCTCTTGAATTTTTCTTCTGAGTTTCCCATTACCTCATCTTTTCCCTCATAACCAAACAGTCTCTTCTTCCAATGAATATGAGTTTTCTTGAAGACCGGCTGAACTCCTAAGTTTTCCACCATTTCTTTGGCAGCAGTGATGACATCTTCAATTCCATTGTCTCTGTAGGCCACAACAAAATCAAGGCAACTTCTCACCAAAATGGTAGCGGTTGTCATGTCCATTGACTGAGTTTGTAATGCCTTGCTTAGAACGTTTACTTGGAACAGGATATCATCCAAACCACAATTGAGACCAGAAATTTGAAGTCAGTGGTCTGGTTTGGCTAGCTTTGTGCCTTGTTGAATTCTGGCCTCAGCTTTACTCGACTGCACCAGTTCCGTCCAGGCATTGTAAACCTCAGTCACTGGGTACCTCATTGGTCTTACGCTGTCAATGTGGCTTTCCCAGCAAGAGCCACTTATCAGCTTCATGGTCAGATTTGTAACATTGTCTGTGAGGATCTTCCACCTGATAGTTGATGCTGAAAACAGGATGTTTATCCTTTGCAGTACTCTGAAGAGAGATACTGAATCTAAAGATGACAACGCTGCATCTGACACAACCAGGTTGAGAGAATGGCAGCCACAAGGCACGAAAGCTCTTGGATTCAGCACAAGGACCTTTGCCTGGACGCCACTGTTTCTTCCCTTCATGTTCATGCCATTGTTGTAGCCTTGGCCACAGCAGTCCTGAAGCTTTATTTTATTCTCATTCAAAACATTCATAAACAGTTCTGCTAGGTCTTTTCCAGTAGTCATCCACAGACCGGAAACAGATAAAGCATTCGTTTACTTGGCTACAGCCTTCCTCATCATCAACAAAACTTACTGTAAACATCTTTTCACTGTGTCTAATATCAGGAATGCAGTCCATTATTTCGGCGTAGTACTTCATTTTGCTGAGCTGCATCAATATGTTATCAAACACCTTCCTTGCCATAAGGTCAATCAATTTGTTTTGAATAATTTTGCTGCAGTAATGGTCCATAGCTTCTTTACAAACTACTCTACATAGGTGCTCACGCATGACATCATCGTATTTCCCCAGGAGCTCTACCAAACTGAGGAAATTACCATTATGCTCTGTGAACAACTTATCTGGCGAGCCCTGGAAAGCCAAATTATTCTTTGCCAGGAAGAGGATAATTGAGATCAGACGCTCGAGGACATTCCTCCAGTGCTGGGTTTCTGCATTAATGTTGTGCTGGTTTTCTGCATCTGTGCATTTATTCAGCTTGAGTATGGACTCGACCAACATCCATTTGGAGTAAGCTGTAAAATGGTCGGGTGACTTTTCATGTTGCTTCAGAGAATCAGCTAAATTATGCCAGTGATTGTAACCGGAAAGTGCAAGCAGTGACTTGGCATTCTTGTCAATTATTTTATAACAAAACCTGAACGTTTTGTCCATTGATATTGAGTAGCTAACACCAATTCAGTTTCTCACCATTCTCAAGCACTCTTTTGCAGTGTGACTTAGAGAAGTGTCGCTTCTACTCATTTGCTGGAAATGTTATATTCTCGATTTTTTTTTCTTGGCCCGTTCAAAATTGTATTATCATTATCAGCAGAGTTTAGATTCTGCTTTATGGCCAGTGATCCTAATGTATTGATTTGTGGTGTGCAGGTTTTTCTCACAGCTGTTTGTCATCATACGAGGCTAATTCTTTATTGTTTCTCTCCTTTTCATGTAAACCAGATTCTTCTTTGTCATCACTCTCCTTTACAATGCTAGGAAAACTGGATGATTCTCCATCACTTTCCTCACATTTCATTCCTTATCTTCAGATAAATCTGTTAATTCCTTAGTAATAGGACTTCCACACTTTGCTCCTCAATTTCTTCTGCACTGGGACAATTGGTATTGCTTAAAGCCTGGTCTATGTTCTGCTTCAGATGTTTTCCCATCAGATTTGCCCCTTGCTGCAAACTGGATTGCAGTTGAGCTTTTCACTTCCTACACTGAGCTCCTCAAGGCTTCGTCGGGGGCATCTTTTATTTCTTACAAGGGAAAAGAGACAATGTTAGGGAGAGCAAAAGTCTATGTTCCACAGTCTTAGAAAGTCATCAAACATTGTGTTAAGCATGGCAAAAGAAGTAACAGTATTTCTGTTATATTGTTGCATAGATAGGGGTTTGATAGATATCTCTGGTATCTCATTAAATGTGTCCTTTATTAATCGCTACTTACACTCTTCAAGTCTTAAAACACAAGTATACTTTCACAATTACGCAACAAAACAAGGTTCACAATATTGCAGTTGGGCTCTCACTTCACTTCAGTTCGTTCTTTATATCTCGCTGACTGACTGGCGAATCCCCACCCCTTATATACTCACAAGGGCACGGCTGATGACATTGTAGGAGGTTTAAGGAAAATGTAGTTGTCAGAAAGTCTGGAAGGTTCCATGAGATTCTACAAAGGTCCAGAACATTGTAGAAGATTAGTGAAAAATGAATCCACATATGGAATACCTGAAACATTTTACTTCAAACATTCTCTTTTCCCTTTTGTCGCTAACAGCAAAAAGAACACCCTGAGCCCAGCACCCCAGGCGATTGCCTGGCTTTCCTGGCCCTAAATCCATTCCTGTGTGGGAGTGGTGGGGCAGTGTGTGTGTGTGAATTAAGAATCCATGAAAGAAGGAGGGCACTGAATGCTCGCAGGAGGACAGAAAATGGGATTATACTTACTTTCAAGGGTATAAGCTGACAGTTAGCTTTTATTGGATATCCAATAAAAGCTATCTGTGTAGCGCTACAGATTCCATTTAAAATAAATGTGGGTGAAAGTACATAGTTGGCACGGGTAGTGTCTGCTACAGGTAAAGTTGCGAAAACATTTCTACAGTATCCCCTTGTTTTCATATGCTTATTTCCTGAAACTTTTGTTTTGCACTGAAATTTTCCATACATAGCCTCTATCCCAGCTTTTTCTTTGGTGATGCTTAAGCAAACTCCTTCCATCTCCTTTAGATTTGAAAGGAAAGGCTATGTTCTTCACTGTGTGTGTAAGACTTTAGCACCTTTTAAACTTTGAAACTTGTGCATGAAGGACTATGTACATCAGCATATGCTTTGCTAATCTTAAACGATTTGAGAATTGCACAGCCTATTTTACTGCATCTTTAAACCTAAGTCTGTTCGTTCTTTGTCTGATTTTAATCTATCGTGTGCTTTCTTCTCAGGTTTCTAGCAGAATACCATGATGACTTCTTCCCAGAATCTGCTTATGTAGCTGCATGTGAGGCTTACTATAGCACCAAGAATCCTCGGGCAATCTACTGAAGCTTTTAGTGAACAATAAATCCTGCTGTACATAGCCCATGGTTGTTGCTGCTTTGCCACATAGCTACGAGATGAAGATGAAATGGAATTTGTATGGCCTTTTTCAGATAGGAAAAAGGGAGTCGCTTCTATGACTACTGGATTCGTTAGCAGAGATGGACCACTTCTTGTTTTAGAGCCATGCAAACATTGCATTCTGAATTTCTCCAAGTGTTGCATGTAAGCTGCACTTCTAGAAGAAGCCCTGCACTGACTTCTAATGCATAGGACTGCATATAGTTCTTATTAAGAAGTGTGTGTGGGGGGGAAGCAGGTGCATTAGCAGTGGGACGCTTTCATGAAAACAAATACCTCATGCTGTCTTTCATTTTAACATGAACTGTTTTCAGCATGAAAAGTTAAACTGGCTTCACTCTCGTGTAAGGAGAATGCATAACTGGCATCCTGTGGATTTCGTTTCACACACAGAACGCACACTTCATTTTGTGAAACGGTCATGGCAGAAAAGAGTGCTGCATGTAGAGGAAGAATTGCATAGCAATTTTATTGTCATGGTCTCTGACTCAAGGAAGTAGTTTTCTGTGGCTTAAATGAAAAATGTTGCTTGGTTTTTCTTTTTAAAAGGTATCTGTCTTTCCCATAGTAGGTTGCCACAGTTACAAGTGCAGACCTCACCAGTGATTCATCTTATCCATGTCTGTGAATGATTCCTAAAGGCATTAAAGAACAGGATGTTCTAACAGGTTCTCACAGAGTAAGCATAGAGTGAATAAAGTGACAGCAATTACTTTGGCAAACTTTTTTCTTAATAAAGAAACTGGTTGGTAATTGAAGGTGTGATATTTGGGTGGATGATCTCAAAAATGGGGTTTTGTTTGGACTTTCATTGTATATTTTCACTAATTATTACTATGTAGAGAATGGGGGGTGGGAGTAGTGACTGTAAAAATGGCACCTTTTTATTGTACAATTTATATCCGAAAGCAGAGGCACATCTCTTAGATTTACACTGGCAAATTTTACTCTCTTTAGCACTGCAAAACTCTTGCAGCTGTGTGAGAATGAGCTGGATTCTGTTATCCCTCATCCCTCTGACAATACATACTTGGCAGAATTAACTGTTTATCTTGGGTACTTCCATTACTGTGAGTGCCTCGCAATCATTAATGTATTTATCCTTACAACACCCCTGTGAGGTAGAGAAGTGCTGTTATCCCCATTTTGCAGATGGGGAATCTGAAGCACAGAGAGGAAAGTGACTTGCCCAAAAACACAAGAAACCTGAGCAGAAAATTGAACCTAGGTCTCCCAAGTCCTGGGCTAGTGCCCCAATCACTGATCAGTCCTTATTCCCTTGAAGCACCCCAATTCTAGAACGATTGCCTGTGATTCTGGAGCCAAAAAGAACCCACTTGAGCTTGCAGGTCTTGGAGTTAGTAAAACCATCTCTTTCCATGTAAATCACAAATATATTCTGTAAGAAGTAACCCAGATCTGAAGAAAGAGCTCGGTGTAAGCTTGAAAACTTCTTTAATTGGCCCAACTCTGTTGGGGTGAGAAAGATATTACCTCCCCCACCTCGTGTCTCTAATATCCTGGGACGAACACAGCTACAACAGCACTGCATTACCAGTTAATGTCACTTGTCAAGAGTGGAATGGCATGTTCGAGCCTTGAACTGAAAAGGTAGAGATGACCTTGGTTTTAGTGAATGAGACTCTGCAAAAGGAAAAGCTTCTACAGAGTCTTAACGTCAGGGTAGCTACACTCATTTTGGATCCATACCAAAATGAGATTTGGAGACCCTTATTTCTAAAGATTCATTTAGTGGTGCTATTTTTTAAATTGTATTCCTGTAGTACCAAGTTTCCCGGGCTATAGTCTCCATTCCAAAACTGTAGAGATTCTGAATCTACAGTACAAGCTGAGTAGTTCACAATCCTCTTTAATATGGGACACTCCTGACATAAACTTGATACAGCAGGTAAAAAATACCGTTCAAATATTAATGAATGTCTAACAAGATATTAAGCTTAGAATATCGCTGAAACTCCATCCTTAATCCTCTCCATTGTGGCAGAGTGTTGCAGTGCATATGATAGGTCAAATCTTTTCCCCCTATCAATGCCTAAGAATAAGAGGGCAGGTTGAGAGTAGAATTTAAACCTTATTGCATGGTTATGTTTTAACTGTAACAGTGACCTTTTGTGCATGCCATAATTATTTATTAATGTCTGTATTCAGTTTGCTCAGTGATTTGAGAAGCAGTTTAGGTAGTACCTGCATGCATTGTGCCTGGTTCAAACCAGTTGTATGAACTCATTTTCATGAGTAACCAATTTCCCCCCGTCTTTCTACCTCTACACCATTAGGTATAAAAACAGACTCTTGCATCCTATAAATCTGCTGCAACATGTGTGAGCCTGGTTGAAGTATTCATTGATTTGTGTTGAGTATAACACTAAAGGCAACCTGCAAATCTTCCTACAAAATTTCTTCATCTGGAGCAATATATGACTTGTCCATTTATGAGGACTATTTGCCACATTACCAGACTCCTCAAATGGGGCAGAGAGACTTGCAGGCTATCTTTTTATACCTATGGTTTAATTATAGTGGTACTGAAGAAGCTGCTATAGGTGAAGGTTAGTGAGCATTTTGGTTACTTATGATATGTTTTGTAGGCTGCTTGTTTTTAAAAAGAAAATCCTCCCAACAGAAACACTTTGGTTATGTTTAGATCTCACATGTGTGGCTGAGTAGGAGGTAGTTTTACTAATTGTTTGTTTTTTAATCAAAGTTTAATATGGATTTTATACTTTTTACTGTGGGTAAGTGACTAGTGCACAGTTATTTAATGCCAGAGTAATTAGATATCTGCTGTTTTTAATAAAAATAATTTTTGAAATGTACAATTGATATAAACAGCAACTAATTGGATATTTCATAAGGATTTTACTCAGTGACAGATGGATGATATGACACACACAATATATATGCAGTATTGCCAACCCCAATCATTCTGAAATCATGAGTTATTCCCCCAAAAGGTGTGAGATTGGCTTACAAATCATGATGTTTACCTTCTGGCTTTTGTAGTCTCTGAGGCACACATGGGTCAAGTTTTCATGGTTTTCTCTGCAACTATGAGTGTTAGAACCTTTTTTGTTTTTTAAATAAGAGCTGAGATTTTCAGCTAATCACAGGCCTCCAAGAGCTGGGACTTTAGGAAAGTATCACAAGATTGGCAATAAAATTGTGAGTTGTCAACACTGCATTGTTGCAGGATGCCATTAAATTCAACACACACACACTTCACAGTTTTTCTGATGCAAACAGATGTGAGACATAACTCAGCTTCCAATAGGAGTGTTTTTCAGGTAAGAAGTAGTTGCTTAAACAAAGTTGTACTGTATAAACTGGTCTACCTGTGCCAAAAGGATATATCTGTAGTTTATGGAGCAAATAATACATTTTTATGATTTAAAGTTGCTTGCAGTGAATATTAATGTCTAGAGGAAAATGTATAGGTAAATACTGTATCAGCACAAAATTACACTTCTTTAGAAAGAAGGAAACAAGATGACATTGTGACACTCTTGAATCACTGATATAGTGGTGATATTGTTGTTCATATTGCTCCTGACCCCCTCCTGAATATTTCAATTTCTTTTGCTTATCATAAGAATAAGGGGTAAATAAGTTACCTACTGGTATTATCTTAATCCTCTTATTACTGAACCCAGAAGAGACAGGAACTAACTTGTTCTTTCTATCACTGACCAAGCACACACTATGTATATCAACAGTTCAGGCTCACTTGAGGCCCTGTAGTTGCTTGTGGCTAATGGTATTCGGATCCTGTTAGTTACAGAGCCCCATTACTCATAAATCCCTCCTCTGGCCTTGCACCAAACTTATTACAGATGTCCATTTGCATCACCATATTATTAAACAAGAACTAAAAAGACTGTCTCTCTAAATGGAGAACAAAGGCTAAAACGAAAAAAAAAATGCCGAGAACATGGAAGAAGCATATTTGCCAATTTTGTCTATGCAAATAACTGGGTAATTTATTGTTCGCAGGAAGAAGCAGCTCTGTGTGGCTTGAAAGCTTGTCTTTTTCACCAACAGAAGTTGGTCCAATTAAAGATTACCTTGCCCATTTTGTCTCTAGGTAATTTATTGTAAATGTACATAAATATTTAGGAGCACTGTAAAGGAAAACTTGGGGCTGGGGGTGGGGGGAATAAGATCAGTCCTACAGATTCAACTGCAATTCCTGACAATGAGGTGTAAGATGCAGATGATGGTGACTGGAGTATAAATGTCTTCAAAGATGCTGGGTTGAGGAGCATGCTGTAGGGCAGCTCCTTCCAAGCCATTAGGAAAGATGGAGATGGTGGTTCTGTCCCCAGAACCAGTTTCATTGTTCTTGCCAAGGCGGGAGAGTCTATATCTCCAGCCTATCAAGATCCACTTTCTGTGACACTGCTAAACAGTGGCAGTAGTATCCCCTTGTGCTTACGGAGCTCACACAGCCACATTGCCTTCTACACAAAAACATTGGAGGATGGGAAAGGGGCGACTCTGCTGTCTCTTTTTACTCACATGCCCCTATGCATCAATAATAGAGTGGCCCTAATTTTAGCACAAAAGGAATGAAAGCCAACTCTTGGACCCCATATGGCCAACAGCACCCAACTTCAGACAAATAATGTATTAAATGCTAATCAGTGAGTAGTAGAAAGGGTTAAGATGCTAGTGAAAGAAAAATACCAAGACTACTATTTTATTATCATCTGGGATAGAAGATAAAGCCAAGGGTTCATATGATTCAAAAACTATTGAAGACTGCTGTACAACTAATGTTCATTTTTATTATTAACCATAGATAACATCAGTGATTTGGGGAAGGGCAAATGTAGTTCTAGTCTTTATGAAGGTGAAAAGGGACTCATCACCACATACACATTGTGCTGAAATTCACACTTGTACCAAAGTTCTTGGCTCCCCCTTTTTTTAAGATGGTCCCTGGTTGCTGGCTAAATAATGCTTTCTAACTGTTTAAAGCTGTTTTTAAATTGGGGTTGAAACTATTACAAGTAACAGTAAGAAGTAGTCAGTGCGAGCAAATGTCAAAACTCCAGTACAGCTTTCTCAGGGTATGTCTACACTGCAGCTGGGAGAAACCTCCCAGCCCAGAGAGGTTGACTTGCGCGAGCAGGGTTCAAGCTGGCATGCTTAAAAATAGCAATGTGGACATTATGGCTTGGGCTCTGAAGCCTGTGGAAGAGGTGGGCTTGGGAGCCCAAACTCTGGCTTGAGCTGCAACATTGAAGCACCATTTACACAGCTATTTTTAGAGTGCTAGCACAAATCTGGGCTGGGGGGGCTTCCTTCTGGATGCAGTATAGACATGCCCTTAGAGGCCAGTTTCATTCAGGGCTTGTGTGTCAGCTGGAGAAGATGAGGAAATGATGGCAGCCAAGATGAGGAAACTGAACAAGGGAGTCAAAAGGAAGTGTAAATTATATCTACATGTGAGGGGGAAGATTGATGAAGACTTCACTAACTATGCCTGCAAAAATGCTGGGAAAGGGGCCCCTCACTGTTCAGAAATGCAGTGACCGCATCTGCAAACCCCACACGTAAAAGATGATTTCCATGTGGAGATGCTGGAGGCATCCCTGCTGCTTCTGACAAAATGTAAGAATCACCCATTAGAACAAGATATTTTTCTGGGATGGGAAAACTGCTGTTGTTCTAACCAAAGTGCAAAGGGAGATTAGAGTTTCCACCTGAGATTTGGGCTCCTCAGAAGAGGGTTAAATTGAACACCAAATGGTGTGCGATCAGTGTGCAATGTGTGCTTGTGTCAATAATTAAAGAGTGCTTCCTCTTTCATAGGTAATAATCAGTTTGAGGTTCAGTAAAGGAAAGTGAATTCCAAGTCCCATCAAACTGATGGATGTTTTTATTACTGTGAAAATGGAGATGAAGGATTCAAACTGTAAATGGAGGAAGCTTGTTTCCAAAGGGGCTGTTCAAGTGTTGAAAAGGAAATGGTTTAACCTAGTTTTTTAAACAATAATAGTTTAACATCGGGGTTCTCAAACTTCATGGCATCGCAACCCCCTTGTGACAAAATTACCACAGGACCCCGGGTTGGGGGAAAGGGGGCTGGAGCCCGAGCCCCAGGTGGGGGTGGAGCTCAGGCTTCAGCTTCAGCCCCGGGTCCCAGCAAGTCTAATGCTGGCCCTGGCGACCCCATTAAAATGGGGTTGCGACCCACTTTGTGGTCCCGACCCACTGTTTGGTAAAAAGATCTGAAAACCAAAACAACTTTTGGACCTCTCTTATTTCCTTGTCCTTGTTTTATGCCAGAAGTGGGAGGCAGCTCAGATTCTCCATATGTATTGCAACGCCACAAGCCTTGATAATTTCTAGAGTGGAAAGCATGAGAGAGAGGCTGGAAATCCGGTCAAGGTTATAAAACAATTTCCCTCTCATCAGTGTGAGAACCCCATTTTCATGAATTTTAGGATAGTTTTTTTTCCCCAAGTCACAACATGGAGTGTTTTTTTTTCTGCTTTAGTTGAAGAATGTAAGGGTGTAGTGATCAACGGCTCGATGTCTAGGTGGCAGCTGGTATCAAGTGGAGTACCCCAAGGGTCGGTCCTGGGGCCGGTTTTGGTCAACATCTTTATTAATGATCTGGATGTTGGGATGGATTGCATCCTCAGCAAATTTGCAGATGACTCTAAGCTGGGGGGAGAGGTAGATACGCTGAATGGTAGGGATAGGGTCCAGAGTGACTTAGACAAATTGGAGGATTGAGCCAAAAGAAATCTGATGAGGTTCAACAAGGATAAGTGCAGAGTCCTGCATTTAGGACGGAAGAATCTCATGCATCGCTACAGGCTGGGGACCGTCTGCCTAAGCAGCAGTTCTGTAGAAAAGGACCTGGGGATTACAGTGGACGAGAAGCTGGATATGAGTCAACAGTGTGCCCTTGTTGCCAAGAAGACTAATGGCATATTGGGCTGCATTAGTAGGAGCCTTGCCCGCAGATCAAGGGAAGTGATTATTCCTCTCTATTCGACACTGGTGAGGCCACATCTGGAGTATTGCATCCAGTTTTGGGCCACCCACTACAGAAAGGATGTGGACAAATTGGAGAGAGTCCAGCAGAGGGCAACAAAAATGATCAGGGGGCTGGGGCACATGACTTACGAGGAGAGGCTGAGGGAACTGGGGTTATTTAGTCTGCAGAAGAGAAGAGTGAGGGTTTTTTTTATAGCAGCCTTCAACTACCTGAAGGGGGGTTCCAAAGAGGATGGATCTAGGCTGTTCTCAGTGGTGGCAGATGACAGAACAAGAAGCAATGGTCTCAAGTTGCAGTGGGGGAGGTCTAGGTTGGATATTAGGAAACACTATTTCACTAGGAGGGTGGTGAAGCACTGGAATGGGTTACCTAGGGAGGTGGTGGAATCTCCACCCTTAGAGATTTTTAAGGCCCGGTTTGACAAAGCCCTGGCTGGGCTGATTTAGTTGGTGTTGGTCCTGCTTTGAGCAGGGGATTGGACTAGATGACCTCCTGAGGTCTCTTCCAACCCTGATCTTCTATGATAATATGAAGTTGATTAGGCCAAGCCCACATTAAAAACATAGGTTGGCTTAGCTGTATCGCTGAGGGCTGTGCTATATCCACACCGCTGACTGACATAGTTAAGCTGATCTAACCCCTGGTGTACGTCGACAGAAGAATTCTGTCAGCCTAGCTACCACCTGCTAGGGAGGTACTTTAATGACAGTGATGGGAGAACCTCTCCCTGCGCTGTAGGGAGAGTCTGTACTGAAGCACTACAGCTGGCAGTGTTTTTGTTGCTGGCAAGTAGCTTGACAGTTATGAGTACAGGAGTAATTTGGACAAGAGAAAATGCAGTAGCCAATCAGAATAGAAAGACTTGCAAAAGGTGCAAATCCAAGTATTCTGGCTGTTATGGTTATCCAGTTACAGTACAGAGATTTACATACTGTGTGAGCAGCAAAGAGTCCTGCTGTTCATCCGACGAAGTGGGTATTCACCCACGAAAGCTCATGCTCCAATACGTCTGTTAGTCTATAAGGTGCCACAGGACTCTTTGCTGCTTTTACAGATCCAGACTAACACGGCTACCCCCCTGACACTTGACATACTGTGTGGTTACTAAGAAATAACAGCATAATGATGATGCAAACGGGACACCAGTAGACTAGTTGTATTGTAAGATATTGTCTAATTGATTTGTGCAGTCATGCATTAATAATTATACAGCATCCCTGCACCTCGACAGAGACCAAAGTTCTATTTTGGTATAATAATATTCAAATGGAAAAAAGATATATCTGGTCAACCTATGGTGTATAGCTTAATGTTGATATCTTGATGTCTTTCAATGCTATGATAGGAATACTTTTTATGTTTAGAATAACTGAGGGCGGATGTGTGGCCAGAAGCTTTGAGGTGAAGTGAATTTATTTTTTATTACTTACTCTTAAGAGCTGTTGATAAGTTACTACTTCTGTTTCAAGCTTTTATAATATATCATGAACACGCAGGTGTTGACATTTCTCTCTCCTTCCTAATTTGGAAACAGATAAGATGAGAAATGAAGTACAAGATTTCTCCTGTTAGTAAAATTGATCTGTGTGCATATCTGTTTAAATATGTTAAAGCATGCAGTTGTCATTATAGTGAGTCAATAATTAACACATGTTGTCATGCTGTACCTGAGTTCTGTGTCATTGTTTATAATTAAAACATTTATTTAGAAGACTAATTTAGGAGCTCAAAAATATTTTCAACCAATGAGACTCTCATTACGATGTAAAATGCTTAAATAAGTAGTAAGATAGTCATGGTATAGGTACTTGGAGGCACGTAAGTTGATGAGTTGTAGGCAACATGAGTTCATAAACAGTATGTACCAAACTTAATTGCTTTCTTTGATTCAATTACAATTTCAATAGATAAAGGATATAACCTAGCTAGATTTCTGTAAAGGTTCAATGGGTTACCACATGGGAGTCTAATTAAGTTGAAATGATATTGTTTGAATAAACATAATAATTTTGGTGTTAATACAAAATTGGCTGAACAACAATAAATAGAGAACAATTATAAATGGTAAAATAGCAAAGTGGGGCTCAGCAGGAGCAGCATATTGGAACTAGTATTGTTAAATTTCTTAAGTGATCTGGAATAATAACAGAAGTAAAAACCTGTACATTAATCAGATTCACAGATGCTACCATATAACAAGTGATTTCAAAGAAAGTGCTTGTTAGAGACAAACTACAGAATGTGTTAATCCAATTTAGAGAAATGAGAAACACAGAGATGATTTTTGAGAAATGCAAGGCAATTTTGTAAGCTAAGGTAACACTAATGTTAGTAGCCGCTGGAGTCGATAGATTACTGCTTTTGCCAGCTAACAAGAATAAGTTTTCTATAACTCTGCCTCATGTCATGTAATAGGCCAGGCAATTCAGCTCAGGCTTTAATAGCAATCTTGTGTGTCACGCTCTTTTGCTCAGAAATAGAGCTTGCTGGAGGACAACAATTAAAGTAAGCAACAACTTTTGTAATTTGTTTCCATGCTACATTGGAGTGAAAGACAAATCTTTTCAATGTTTTCACAAAACAGAATTGTGTTGAAATGTCCATTTTCATATGGTCAGGTCAGGTTTTCAATTTGTGTCTTGGTGTTCCTCTGTCTCTCCCTGGAAGTGACCAAGGAGTTCACCCTGTACCTCAAACCTTCCCATTGAAAACTTCATCCAACTTGATGCAAGTCCGGCAAAAAGATGGAACAACCTGAATCCCTCATTGTGGAAAAGGACTTTGCACAAAACCAGAGGAGAAGGTTGCTGTGCTTCCAAAATTTCTGAAAACAAGTGATATTGCAGATAAATATGAGAAGAAGAAATCCTCCACATTGATGTATGTGGCAGATGTTAGGGGCTTAGGAATGTACAATAGATTGTGCACAAAGGGTAGACCAAGCTGCTAAACAAAGCCATCCAAAGCTTTTGAGATTATTGTGATCCATGAAATATTGTCACTTTACAAGAAACCAGCTGACGGGGAAACCACTGACCATTATTTGTGCCCTTGAGCAAGTCACTTAATCTTTCTGTGCCTCAGTCCATCTGTACAATGCAGATAACTACACTTCCCAACCTCACAGGGGTATTTCTAAAGATTCTGAAGTGCTTGGTCACTATGATGTGGGTGTGTGTTGGGAGACATGGGTACAATAGATACTTTTCCAAATGAAATGGGAGGCAAGCAGTGAAAGAACTGAAGTGCATGTACAAAAGTGTGGCAAGGCATTAAGACAAAAAAGAAAAAGCATCCCCCAACCCTACTTGACAGTCCAAGCATGGAGGCCAAGAACTGAATTGGCACAGAATGAGTTACTCCCTAAAAGCGATCCCTTTCAGTGCAGGGGTGGGAGCATATTGATGGATGAGACAAGGGAGCTTGCAGTATCTTTCTTTAAAGAAATAGAGGGTGTAATAATACGAAATAAAAATTGTTCCTGCAACACACACTTCTGTTTCTGGAGGCGGAAAAAGGTGAGTGCACACACGGCTGCTCTAGCTGACACAGCAGTTGCATTATGTGGGTCGGGGTGCTTTTACATAATGTGGCATGGACACAAATTCAAAAGGTTCTCCTTAAACACCTTCAACCCAAACTATTAAAACATGATCTCTCTTTATTTTTATGCAAAGCACTGTTTTGGGGAGATTTTAGTCTGTCTCTCATTAGCACAATATTTTCTTTTCCACTTCCTGTTTGTATGTTATGGCCATTTTTTACATGTTTTTCCCATGGCTTTCAAATCATTAGGATTAGAAGAAAGCTACATCACTTTAGAAGTCCCTGTAAGTTTTCAAAATGATTGAGCTGTTTTCTGACTATTGGCTTGTTTCACATCTCTTGGTGAATGTGGCATGCAAATGAGCCATGCTGCACCTGGGGTGGGGAAGTGACTTGTACAGTCAGGATTCCTGGGGAAGGAGCAGTTTGCTGGGTACGCAAAACTTCTGAAAATCAGGCTCTTTATTTAAGGTTTCTAAATGCGGAGTTAGATGCCAAATTTAGCTCCCTCCCCTTCCCATTTTTGACAATGTCTGCCAATAAACTTATATGTAGTTTTGTTTATGATTGAATGCACAACCCACAATATAATGGTAGAATACTCTTTAATCAATAGCCTGTAAAAATTAAAGAAAAATGTTAGATGGAAAATGTTACATTGGCGTGTGCGGTTGTAATTGTTCTCTTTGTTCTATGCAGGAGCATAGCCATGGGTGGGCCTGGGTTGGCTGTGAGCACTCACGACTACCTAAATCTGAGCAGGGTGTAGTACTGCTAGGTGTAGTCCTGAAGCTATTGCTAATAGTTAAGCAGGAGTGATTTTCAACAAAGTGGATGACCAGATGTCTACCATAGAGAAAGAGTGGACTTTATTTTGGGATTCTATCACAGAGATTCCTGGAGAACAACTGGGACTAAAGAGAATAAAAAAACAATGCTGGATTACAGATGATAACTTCATATTATGGGGGAGAAAAAAAAGGTGCAGTGCTGATGGGAAGGTCAGAGGCAAGTCAGTGAGGGGAGGAGGAAATGGGTAGTAGAGGAAAAGAAGCTTCTTGAAAAAGCAGTCAAGAAGGCTTGTTAAAATGATCATAATCAATGGTGAAATAATATGGCACAGTGCACTGAGGAAATCTCTGAAAGACATGTCCAGAAATGACAGGTTTCAGAGTAGCAGCCGTGTTAGTCTGTATCCGCAAAAATAACAGGAGTACTTGTGGCACCTTAGAGTCAGGTGCCACAAGTACTCCTGTTATTTTTGCGGATACAGACTAACACGGCTGCTACTCTGAAACCTGTCATTATGCAAGGCACTGCATTTAGCCGTATGGAGTGGAAATCCATCAACTTCATGAAAAAACTCGTACAGATACAGATATGCATCCGAAGAAGTGGGTTGTAGCCCACGAAAGCTTATGCTCTAATAAATGTGTTAGTCTCTAAGGTGCCACAAGTACTCCTGTTATGTCCAGAAATGAGACTTTGAAGGCCTTAATTGGACATCCGTTCTCATGGCTTCTGCCAGTTAAGGACAAAAATGGAGAACACTGCCAGGATATTGATGCACAACTTAGGCATTGGTGTGAGCATTTTTGTAAAGTAATGAATGGATACCCACCAGAATGTAAACTACAACTTCATCCAAAATGAACCCCGCAGAAAGCCGTTTGGTGTCACTGTCCACAGCATCACTTCCTCTAAAACATTTTCTGAAATGATAACCCACCCGGTCTTGACAATATTTCATCTGAACTGCTTAAGAGTGTAGATCTGGACTTAGTTCAATGGCTTCATAGAGTTGTCTTAAAAGTTTGAGAAACTGGTCACATTTTAGAAGATTGGGAAAGGGGGGGCTGCGTCTTCCCTTTTTTGATGACAATCCCAGGGAAGGTATTTATGATCATACCATTGAGCCAACTGAAATATTGTCTCAATCCAAAAATTAGAGACAACCAGTGTGGTTTCTGCACAAGTTGATCTTATGCTGTGTGGAATGTTACTGAAACACAAGTATAGCAACAAAAGAAAGTTAATAGACTTTGTTTATAGACTTTGCAGCTACTTTTGACTCAGTGCGTCAAACAGTACCATGGATACTTCTACACCAGTATGGGGTGTCTGAGCACTTAGTGTGCCTAGTGCAGGAAAGGTACCACAGTGCATTTAGCTGTAGGCAGGCCAATGGATGAATTAGGCTGGTTTTCAGTATAAGCAGGAGTGTGCCAGGGATGTTTCTCTCACCTACCTTATTTAATATTCTAATAGACTATCTGATGGCAAGGCTGATTGAGGCCGAAGTAGGAGGTGTGAAATTTTGAGATTTGTCTCAGAGGATCTCAAGTATGTGGATGATATTACCTGATTCTGAGAGGCTACTGACCAACTACAGCTAATGCTGAAAGAGCAGTGAAAAATTGCAGAATCTATGGGTCTTAAAATCAGTGGTGATAAAACCCGTCTTCCATAAAACAGAAATCAATGACCTGCAAATGGATGGTAATGACATTGAATGGGTGAATAGTTGTATCTATCTGGGTAGTCAGTTGACAGCAGGAGGTTCTGCAACTGAAGTAATCATGTCAGATTGGTCTTGCATCAGTGGCATTTCAGCATCTTCAAAGGCCTCTGTTTAGATGGTGGGATATCTGTGTGACAACTAAGATGTAAGTATTCAACATGGTAGTAATGACAGCTCTGTTACATGGAGCAGAAACGTAGCTGTTAAAAATAGCTGAGGAGAAAGAACTAAACAGTTTTCACTGTCCAAAGTTACGGTGTATTTTTTAACATCCATTGGTTTGATTTCCTCACAAATGAAGTGTCTAAGAAGCTCTTCCAGCAAGTTGCAGTCTTGCATCAGCTGAGAATAAGATGACTGCGATGATGGGGTCATGTCCAATGTGCAGAAGAAGGTACGCTTTGACAGAAGGCTTATAGAGCTGAAATTTACGGAAGTAGAGTACGAGCCAACCTCAAATGAGGTTGGAAGATGCAATTTTGAGGGATTTAAGAAGCCTAAATCCTCCCATACTGACCCTTGCTGAAGGAAGAAAACTTTCAAGGGATCGTTCAAACTGATAGTCAGTTCTACATGCCACCATGGCTACATTGTAGCCACGTGAATATGCTGCTGCTGTAGTACTGCCAGGTACTCCTGAGCATTACTCAGGCACCTGAAATCCAGGATGCATTGACACTTTGGCACATCAGAAAGCTATGCTCCAGCAGCTCTGCTGTGTCATTTTCAGCCACCCTGTGCATGTGCCCCGTTTGGCAAGTAAAGCCCCACATCCAGCACACCAGAGCCAGAGAGAGGGCAGGGTGTGGTGTCATGGGTGGGGCCCTACCTCTGTGCAGACACACGAGTCACCTGCTGCTGTGGTGGGCTCCTCCAGCTTGGTGAGTGGTGAGAGCCAATGGGCTGGAGCAGGGAGCTAGGCCCAGCCCCCCGGGACAGGAGTACTGCTATGGGGTGAATGCCTGGGGCTTACTGTCCAATTCCCCTCCCCCTAGGACCTTCCTTCCACAATGGCCTCACATCTCCCCCTCAGAGAGCGGGCTTGTCCTCATGCACACAGGGGAGGGGGGAGGTGCCTATCCACCCTGTGCACCCAGAGAGCCCTTCCCCACAGAGCTGGAATCCCGGTCACTCCCCCCACCCAGCTACAGAACCACCCTCATATAGAGCCAACACAGACCCCCCTCCTCCCTGTGCGGGTGTTGGGGCAGCTCCTCCGCCTCATGGGGCCCACGCCTTATTTCGCACTTCCAAAGGCCATAGCTGTATGTACCAGGGGCAGGCATCTCTTCCAGTCAGATAAGTTTCTCTTGCTCCTTCCCTACCTTAGACCCAGGGAGTTGGGTGGGCTTGGATCAGGTGGCTAGTCTGTGCCGCCGCATCCACACCACTATTTTTAGTGTGCTAGTTTGAGCAGGGTTAGTGCGAGTCTGTCATTTACCATCCACCATATGTTAGGGCCCACCCAAGTTTTCATTCCTCGCTACACCACTGGTTCTATGTGGTGTGTATTGTTTTACAGACTGTTTAAAAAAGGAATCCAAAGTAATCACTGTATTTTTCGCCTGCCACAAAATATATTAACATTTTGCACCCCGTCTATATATTTCTTAAAAGTATGTGTAACAGGACCATGTATATTGTTTTCACAAACCTCTCAGAACAAAGCTGGTTTGTTTGGTGGTGGGTTTTTTGTTTGTTTGTTTTGTTTTTTAATATTTAGGGTTGAGTGAACTATATTTAAGATAGCTTATTAATGTTATAGAAAAGCTTTGATGCTGACTAACTGCAGTCAATAAGGATCTTTTAACACAACTTCTGGTGTCTTGCTTGAATTGCAGTTTCCCCTCCAGTTATGAAAGATTGCTGCTGGGACTGTCAGTTTGAGTAATTTCACGTGCTTTTAAGGCCTGCAGCTGTTAATGGACTTCAAGATCACCAGTTTGATAAATAATTCAGCCTGGAGCCATTTTTATTGCAGTTTCATTTTTCATATTTCGCTTCTCTGTACTGATCATATCAAATCTAAGTCTGCTTTAAATTTAATTAAGTGTCTGGGTTTGGCAGGGCAACATGGTTTCCTAACCTATAGGAGTCTTACAATACAACAAAGAAGCTTAATTCATACACTTGCTGTGAAAAATCAGATTTCTTTAAGCTGAAATGACAGGCTTTTCACATTTAAGACACGTTTTAAATGGCTGACTTAAAAGTTTAACTGTATTGTGTGAATAAGGAAACTGTAAGTGTCCAATTACTTTATCAGCACTGTGAAATGTACTTCACATTTTGTAAATCATTTTGCTAACTTATTGGATTTTCATCTAAAATAGCAGTTAAAATGGGATGATGACCAGATGAATGCTTAATATATTTTAGTTAATATGATCTGTATTCTTCAAAAGAACTACAGTGTTACATTTTTTTAAATTATAAATTGTGGCTTAATCTTCAGACAACCACATCCTTCCATTCCAAGCCCTCCCATCCTGCCATAACTCTTGATCCAGATTGTGAAAGTGGGCCTTTGATTTTTCACATAGACTGCATTGGTGTTTTAGTTTCTAATTACATTGCTGCATTAAACCACTTGTAACCAAAAACTATGTATAATTTAGACATAAGCCATGTCTACACTACAGAGTTAAGTTGATGTAAGTTATGTTGACGATCATAAACTGCTGTAATTACATTGCTTATGCATGTCTACACAACGCTCCTTGTCAGGGCCGGCGCTTCCATTTAGGCAACCTAGGCAGTCGCCTAGGGCGCCAGGATTTGGGTGGGGGCGGCAATTCGGCGGCGGGGGGTCCTTCCACGCTCCGGGTCTTCGGTGGCAATTCTGCGGCAGGTCCTTCACTCGCTCCGGGACCCACCGCCGAAGTGCCCCAAAGACCGGGAGCGCGGAAGGACACCCCCCCCCCCCCCCCGCCGCAGAATTGCCGCTGACGACCGGGAGCACGGAAGGACCCCCGCCTAGGGCTCCAAAAACCCTGGCGCTGCTCCTGCTCCTTGTGTCGCAGAGCGCATCCACAGTTGGTGCTGTAGCACTGACAGAGAGACCAATGCACTGTGGGTAGCTATCCCACTGTGCAAATTGCCACCTTCTCCTGCTAGGAGTTCTGGGAATGGATTGCAGTGTATCATGGGGGTGGGATCACAACCCCAGGATGCAGTTTTCTCTGTCCTATAATTCCAAGGGCTTCCAACTACATTTAGTGTCATTTTTCAACTGCTCCTGTAAACTTTGCGCACGCCATCTCTGTCTGAAAGCATGGATCCTGCACTGCTCACCAGCCTTGTGATAAGCGTTATGAACACAACGTGGATGATCCTGCAGTATTTCATGAGCTGGGAATCTGAACAGGAATCCATGGTGCCTGCCCTGCTGTGCACCATGGAAAGAAACAATTCAAGATTGATGTTGGCATTCACAGAGCAGCTGCACATGGTGGACCGTTGCTATTGGGCTCAGAAAACAAGCACTGAGTGATGGGACTGGATTGTGATGCAGGTATGGGATGATGAGCAATAGCTACAGAACTTTCGTATGCACGAAGCCACCTTCCTTGAACTGTGTGTGGAACTCACCCCTGTCCTGCGGTGCAAGGACACCAACATGAGAGCTACCCTCACAGTGGAAAAGCAAGTGGTCATCGCTGTGTGAATGCTGGCAACTTCAGACTGCTACCGGTCAATTGCGAATCAGTTTGGAGTTGGGAAGTCCATTGTGGGGGTTGCAGTGATGCAAGTGTGCAGGGCCATTAATCGCTTCCTGCTATGAAGGATTGTGACTCTGGGCAAAGTGCAGGAAATAGTGGATGGCTTTGCGGCAATGGGATTCCCTAACTACTTCTCTGTGGTATTGCAGGAGCTGGTGGATCACTGGGATCATTTCACTGACATCAATGCGGGGTGTCAGGGAAGGTGCATGAGGCACACATCTTTAGGAACACTGGCCTGTATAGAAAGCAGCCAGCAGGGACTTTCTTTCCAGACCAGAAAATTCCAATAGGGGATGTGTAAATGCCCGTAGTGATCCTGGGAGACCCAGCCTACCACTTACTCCCATGGCTCATGAAGCCTTGTACCAGAAACCTTGACAGCAGCAAGGAGCACTTCAACCACAGGCTCAGCAGGTGCAGAATGACCATAGAATATGCATTTGATAGATTAAAGGATTGGTGGTGCTGCCTTTTTGACAGGTTAGACCTCAATGAGGAAAAGATTCCCATGGTTGTAGCAGCCTGCTGTGCTCTGCATAACATTTGTGAAGCCAAGTGGGAAAAGTTTCCCCAGGGGTGGAGCATTGAGGTGGCTCGCCTGGCAGCTGATTTTGAGCAGGCAGATACCAGGGCTATTAGGGGGCTATTTGAATCAGGGAGGCTTTGAAACAGCATGTTGACAATGAGCCACTGTAATGTCTTTCTGTAATGCATTCAGGCAAGTATGTTGCCACTTTGAATGACACTTGTAATGATTCCTGCCTGAATGTTAATTGTAGTATGCAAATGTGCTGATTGCCATTGTGTGTGAATTTCTGCTGCAACCACTGTATATAGGTCACAAATAAAGAATCATTATCTTTGTAAGACTAAATTTTTATTAAACAGCAATACACAGAGTAACATTTCTTACAAGGGCTATGACTTTGAGCAGCACTCTCTGAAATGAGGATCTCACAGCTGTGTGTAAATCCAACTGTCGTTATGGAAAATGTCTCTGGGGTATTGTGATGGGCTGGGAACGTTCGGGGAATGTCCGTGGGGAGTTTGGCGAGGGCATGGAATGCAGGAGGAGTTGAGCATGGATGTGTTCCAACCTGAGCATCTCTGATTGGTCCTCCATGAGCTTTATCATCCGCTTCTGACCCTCTATTATTCACTCCTGCCCCTGTCTCCTCCCCTGGCTATCCATTTCTAGTTTTTCATTTATTGTCTCTCTCCACGCTGAAGTGATGATTAGACAATTGCTGCACTTCTAGAAACATGTCCTCCTTGCTCCTCCTCATTCGCCTCCTTCTCTGCCAGAGGTGCTCTGCTGGTGTGTAGGAGCTGGTCCTCAAGGGCTCACCTAGAGAGGCAAAAGAAATAATAGAGTCAGTATTGTGTGTGCATTCACAGTCTTGAATCATAAGTTACATACACCTCTTTCTCACTTTCCCTTGGCAAGCATGGAGCACTAAACATGGTGAGTTTGGCCCGAGGGTTGTGGGAGAGAGGTGCAAGATGGGACAAAGGGTCTGGGTGGTTTCAGAAGAGCATCAGTACAAGCGCTTAGGGACACTATTCTGAATCCTGGCATGGTTTTCCACAGGAGGGGGTGATCTAAGCTGATATCTCACTACTGAGGGTAACCGAGGATGCAAGGGTGCATCTCCTGCATGCGTGTGGCTTCAAACTGGGTCCATATGCTGCTGGCCTGTGTGCTTGTTTGAGACATGCAGAAGTAATTGCCAATTGACACAGCAAAGTTTCCTACATTGGGGGAAGAAACAAAGTAGCTTTGCCAGGGAACCTTCAGCAAAGAATTGCAGAGTATCTCCAGGAAAGTTTCCTAGGCCTTCACTGCATAGCTGCACAGGGGAATGAGAAACCGATGCAAACATTACCTAATGTTTCAGTCCCTTCTCCCATGTGCACCATGTAACCAAATAAAGGACACCTCTACCTCACATAGCAGTTCAGTATCAAAGCAAAATAAGTACTTATCAGAGCCCCCTGCTTCTGCTTTAGGCACACCATAGCCACAATGCTGGGACTTGCTAAACCACTCTGGGGTCCAAAAGAGGCCCTGGCTCACCGTGCCACTGGATGAGCCTCTCGCCTGTCCCATATCCTCCTCCAACTCTACCTCTGTGTCCACTACTTCATCCTCTGGGTTGACTCATGGGGCTCTTGACAGTGGAGGTGGAGTTGCCACCAAGGATGGCATGCAGCTCCTTGTGGAAGCAGCATGTTTTCAGTACCGCACCAGAGTGACAGTTGGCCTCCCTTGCCTTCTGGTATGGCTGCCTGCCTCAGCTCCTTGATCTTAGCACAGCACTGCTGTGTATCCCTTTTGTGCCCCTTCTGATTGATGACACATGCAATCTGCCTCCTCTCCCCACAGATCCATCAACTCCAGTGTACTCCAGGCGGGACATGTTTGCTGTGGAAAGCCGGCATGGTCACCTGGGAAGATGCGATGTGAACTGTCCATGCCAAGCAAACAGGAAGTGGAATTTCAAAAATTCTGGGGCTTTAAAGTGGGAGGGGCTCATATCTGTGTACCTGGCTGCAGGGCAGCCGAGTAGAAACTGCTGACCAAAGCAGTCAAAATGGGCATTGTGGGGCACATTCTGGAGGCCACTTAGGACGATATAAAGCAATCACACTGTTTACGCTGACACTGCGTTGCTCTAACTTCGTCGCAAAAAGCTCTATGCTGTTCATCAAGGTAGTTTTATTATGTCGGCTGAGCAGGAGTGTTAAAATGGCAGGAGGAGCATTGTTGTGTGTACACTTCCACTGGTTTGTCGATGAAACCTGACTTTTGTCGACAAAACTATGTAGTGTAGGCAAGGCCTTACAGTCACGATTTCCCAAGTACAAGCCCCCTTCCATTTCAGAAAAATTCTTTCACTTTTGATTTATCTCACAAAAACTACTAACAAGAATCTATGCTCAGAAATGAAACACCAATAGCGTGCCATAAAAAATACAAGCCAATGTAGTCTGTCGTATCTCATCTTCATCCTTTTAGCCCCAGCAAGATGAAAGTTACACAACAGCACTGTTAGCATCATTCTCTTGGACTAAACACAGTCACAGATGTCCTGTCAAGACACCCAGCTTCGTCTCTTTGCTTTAGTAACAAACACAATAAGATTTGTTAATCACCATTGGTTTCTATTCTATGGTGGTTATTGGCCTTTCTTCTTCTTTTGCTATACTGATAGCACGTTGACTCTTCATCTTCCTTAAAGTCATCAAGATGCCATATATTTGTTTTTCTCTCTCCTTGAAAGATCCAGTATATGGATATGTCTTTACTGTAGACTTAACTCTAGTTATCTACACTCAGGTTACTCTTCTTGAGTTAGCCTAGCATAAGTGAGAGCACAGAGCAGCCGCAGCCACAGCCACATTGTGAAAAAACACTTGTTGGTGTGTCCACTCTGGCTCTGTTTTCAGTCGTTTGTGCATTGCTAAGACTTCTGGAGGCATATTCTGCAGAAACTGAGCTACTCTATGAATTCTCTTGCTGTGTATTGTGGAAGAACTTCTATTGGGCAGGGGTGGAGGAAGTTGTGGGAAGGGATGAAAGTACTAGCAGCACTTTAATGGTGCTAGCCTGCATCCACACTACAGAATGGTCACGTTAGCAGCTAGTTTAGCAGCTAACGAGCAACAAGTTGTGCTCGTTAAAGTTTTAGCCTATGCCCCCTGACGGGCTAGTCAACTTCAGCTAAAAGCACTAGTGCACTTGAGTTAAGGGATTTTGTGTGTGGATGGGAGTTGACTTAGTGGCAACACTTGAATTATAACTTGTTAACTTTGCAGCGAAGACCAGTTTTATACCTTCCTATGTCGCATTCTTACTGGCTTTTGGGAGTGAGGGGCGAACCTCAGAAGGCTTGGAGGTTCTGTCTGTTTCAGCATCCAAAGATTTGGCTACTTATCCAAATGTATATGTCTCTTTGGTCTGGAAATCTCACATGATCAGGTTTCTTTCAAATACTTCCTTGCTTTAGTTGGGCTGAAAATATGTATATGAGAGTGATGTCCAATATTTTGGTACTTCAGGTTCTCAGCCATAAGGAAATGTGTCTTAGTGTGATAAAAAAGAAATGCACATGTTTGGAAACAGTTCTACTTCAGAAGTGACAGTGTGTTTGTTTCAGAGCTGTAAAGTGTGTTAGTATGTTTGGGAGTTTTGATGTTCGGATGGTATTGCATGTGTCAAGATTTGACTGGATGGTAATAGGACAGTAACAATTCAAACAATAAACTTCACTTGGATACTATATTGAGGGCACCACAGAGGTGACTAAAACAAATGTAAATACAATTGTATTGCTGCATAAACTAATCTTGTCCCATGTGTTTTGTCATAAGGTCAGAGAGCGATTAAAGATCCAGCCTCTATGTACATTTTCATGAGAGAGGACTCAGCTCCTAAGGCATTAGTGTCTCCTTTAATGCTACTGCAATTGTGCTGAATATAGTTGCACATTAAGATCATAACCATTAGACTCATGTAGGGAAAATAGCCTTATTGGGTACCTCACTTTTAATCTAAACACATGCCCCTTTTTGATCCTGTATGTGTTTAACTGGGAATTTTAGTTCTATGACTTATTATATTTAAAGATGAACAGCCTAATGATCTGTAGATGCCACCAGCTCATCTGAGACTGCGAGATGATCTACTACAGAGAGATATAAAAGGTTGGCCAGAAGAACACAGTGGGTTGACATTGTCTCTTTCTTGTAGTAGAATGGTTTGCTATTAAAATGTGTGGGAAAATGGGATGGTGCCAAAGTGGTATCTTTGGCACAAAACCAACAAGTTTTTAACAAACTTCCATACCATGGAGGCACAGTAAACATTTTCTCTTTTGATGGAACTGTAGGCACAGATTTCCAGCTTCCAGTATCTGCAAACGCTGAACAAAAAGATAATCCCAAACAATGCAGTCATACTCAAAGATGTGCTGCTAAATTTAAATCCATAAATACTCATTTATAAGAACAAGATACATAAGACAGGAAGAAATTGATTTGAAAGATGGGAATTGACAGAATTGTTCTGTAAAGTGCCATAATGAATAAGAACTGCCACTCAAAACAGAGAGTGAGCAACCAGATATTTAATGCCCACTTTACCTCTGTTTTTTTAAGTCCTGCGGGCAGTAGCTTTGCTTTTCACTTCCACATAATTCTAAAGTGTTTAATACCACATGTTAAGTGCTTTCCCCAGATGCTATGGTGACTCCTAAGAAGTGAAAAGAACTTGTCTTGTTTGCAGAACTTGGTTTACATACTTGCGTCCCTGGGAAATCATTTTGTACATGCATGGTTTTGCAAAAGGAAGTTATTCAGGGTCAGAGTTTAGTTTAGCTACAAGAAAGGGGAGTTGTATTTGTGAGAGTTTATCTACGTGCTCTCAGACATCTTTACTGCAAGAAAAAGCTTTTATTTTAGACCCACATTTGCATAATATAATTGTGATGGGTTCGGTCACAGAGACTCCCCTCAACGCTGTCACTCAGTGAGCTGGGATACCACTGAGAACACCCCTCCTGCCAGAACAGGTGCCCCTCCACTTCTGTCTTGCTGAGTTAGACACTCCAGTCAGCTCCAGCATAGACCCAGAGGTTGGGCCACACCTCTCTGCAGTTCACTGAAACTGAAATTCACTCAGCCCAGGGGCTTCTCAGTTAACAGGGACTTTCCCAGCGCCCAGTGTTCAGCCTTTCTGGAAGCCAGAACCCCTAATAAATTCATTTTACTCTGTATAAAACTTATATAGGGTAAATTCAGAAACTGTCTGCCCTCTATAACACTGATAGAGAGATATGCACAGTTGTTTGCTCCCCCAGGTATTAATCACTTACTCTGGGTTTATTAATAAACAAGTGATTTTATTAAGTATAAAAAGTAGGATTTAAGTGGTTTCAAGTAATAACAGACAGAACAAAGTAAGTCACAAAGCAAAATAAAACAAAACATGCAGTACAAATAAGCCTAATACATTAAGAAACTGATTACAGGTAATATCTCACCCTCAGAGATGTTCCAATAAGCTTCTTTCACAGACTAGACTCCTTCCTAGTTTGGGCCCAATCCTTTCTTCTGGTACAGTCCTTGTTAGTCTCAGCAGACATCTCAGCTGGTAAGCAGGGGTTTTCTCATGACTGGCAGCCCCTTTTGTCCTGCTCCCTCCCCCCCCCCTTTATAGCTTTGGCACAAGGCAGGAATCTTTTGTCTCTCTGGGTCTCCACCCCTCCTTCTAAATGGAAAAGTACCAGATTTAAGATGGATTTTATTATCAGGTGACATGGTCACATGTCACTGTAAGACCCCCAGTCTCCATTCCCCATGGGCTGGCCCACATGTACACAGGAAGGCTTTCAAGTAACTAAGGCCATTTACAACTGATTGTTTCTGGAGCACCCTTAATAGCCTCCACTTAATATGTTTACATCAGAGATACAAGTTTATATCTTATTCTCCTAACACCAGACATAGAAATAATACATGCAAACCAATAGGATGAACACACTCAGTAGATTATAAGATTTGTAATGATACCTTACAAGAGACCTTTTGCATAAAGCATATTCCAGTTACATCATATTCACATTCATAAGCATATTTTCATAAAGCATATGGAGTGAAACATCACAATAATATTCTATGTATTGTTGCATCCTGTTGTCATTCCATTTTTATTTATGTAATATTTGCACCTCAGAAAATGCCACATCATGAAAGATAAGCTAGAAAGAAATGATCTCAACATCACAGCAAGATCCTTCTCTGATCCTTCTGCCTGTTTCCTTTGCTTGGTCATACATTTCCAAGGCCTGTGTTTTGCAATTAAATTTATGGCAAGTTGAGAGCTTCAGATTTTAGTTTTAAATGTTGTGTTTTGTTTCATCCTTTTGTATTTGTGTGGGTGACCTACAAAGTGGTTTGAAGCTCTCTTGCCTGCCTTTATTAAAAAAACAACAACCAGGAACAAGCTTTATCACCACATTTTTATTTCCTTTGTGATCTGACTCCAAGTTTTGGGCTGTGTATACATTGACCATTTTGGTGAAATCTCCCATTGTTGCCCTATATCAGTGCAGCTACCCTGGTGATTAGAATGTTGGGAACACTAGTGTAGATAGGGTTTGGGCATTCTTGCCACTGGATCTATGAGTCTGGCTTTGATTAGGGTTAGACAATACAGTAATATCATCTGACTCCTGTCCACACTAATGCACCTGCTCTTGCTGCTGCTAGTGGAGCTGTATAAGTGGTAATGCAATGGTGGGAGATTTCCCGGAGTATGTCAGTGTAGTGGCAGCCTCACAGGCCTAGGTGATGGCTCTCAGGGTTCCCAGAACCGTGAGACACCTTGTTACCACCTGCCTCCAATATGAGGTAGTCTTGCCTGTGCCTGGAGGGTGTCAACTCCCTAACACCACCAGCCTTTCAGCCACTCAAGTACTCTCCTCTGGGCTATGCCAGCCCAGCCCCTGACACTGGCTTCTCAGAAATCCCAGATCCTCTGCTCCCAAAGAAGCAGTGTGACCCAGTTTACCAGTTTTACGTTAAATCACCACACCTGTAAATCACACAGCACCTGTGAGCACTTATAATAAAACAAAAATAGATTCATTTAAGAAAAGTTAAAGGTATAACTAGAAATGAGAGAAACTGGTGGAAATAAAGAGTTACAATACAAACCAAAATTACAAAACACAAACCTGGGTCCCTGCTTATGAATAATTGCCTTTCCTATCTAATAAAGTAGGTTCCCCCCCCACCCCCAGTTCAGTCTGTTACAAGGTTGGCTGGTTTCACAAAAAACAGGATCCAAATCTTTATGAAAAGATCTCTGCTCCACAAGGGATTCCTCAGTGAATGGATTCAGAGGACCTCTTCTCTGTGTTATACTGAAACAGTCTTTTGTGCCTATTTATATAGAGAAGAAACCTGTCTATGTTTCTTTCTTCCCTTGAAGTGGTTTCATTTGTTTGCAGTTGCCTCTGATGGTTTTTCATTGGAAATCTTAGTATTGTGCAAGGCTAAACAATTGAGCCCTGCATTGTATCACTTGCTAAACAGGGTGAGATGACAACTTGCTCCTGCCTCAATGAGCTATTACCGAGACACATTATCCCCTGGTGACTAATCTTTACTCCACGTCCATAAAACATACTTTCAATATAAACACATTATTCCTTAAATGCTACCCATACATGCATCTTACAATGATTATGCATCTTGAAAAGTTGTGAGCTTCCCATAGATACCTGATGTAAGCAGAGTCTGAATGAGTTCTCCCCTGACATCTAATGGTGAGCTGTGGAAAAAGACTTCAGAGGCTGATCTTGTTTGCATGGACACACCCACCCTGCCTAGGTGCTCAGCATGATGGGATTGCTTACCCAAATGATCACTTGTGGCTGGTGTTGGCTCCCCAGTCTCCTTGTTATTGGGGCAGGAGTAATAAAGGCTTGTTATCCTTGTTGTGTGAACCGAGGCCAGCAGAACTGTACCTGTCATACCCCAGTAGAGGTATTCGCCCTCAACTGAATGGCACTCACTAGGCAGGGGACATGGGTTCCAAATCCCAATGAGTGGAGAGAGAATGGGGATAGGTATTTGTGCTAGGCACTATTTGACTCTTCCTATCTTCATGGTCTAATAAAAGAGTTAATTTAGACTCAGTTAAGAGTCTTGTTACATGCTGTGGAGCTGCAATTACTGATACTTTGGTCTAAGTATTAGATCTACTTTGGGATAGTGTCTGTACTGCAAGAGAGTGTGCACTAGCAGTAAGGCTCTCCCATTAACAGCTGAAATCACTGAGAGCTGTGTTAAGTGTGTGGGGAGGCCCTGAAGACATTTTGGCGAGTAGATAGCTGGTGGAGAGGTATGGCAAGAGGCTAGCAGGGTGGCTTGTGGAGAGGTGCAGCAAGTGGTCAGCAAGTGGAGAGGTGTGGCAAGCGGCCAGCAGAGAAGCTGGTGGAAAGGGCCAGAGCAGAGCCCTGCAGAGGTGTGGTAATTGGCTGTTGGGGCAACGGTTGAGTGCCTGAGCAGTGCAGTGTGTAAGGTGCCTCCTTACCCTCCCCACCTTCCACACATGGTGGAAGGTGAATTCTGCGGATGAACCTCTGAACTCTGGGGCTGCACTGGCCAAGGACAGCAACTGTGAGTGGGGTACAGACAAGGGATGGGCACATTATAGGGACTTTTGGGTTGCTAGACTTAAGACCCTGAGGGGAAAAGGACACTGCTCAACTTACTTGGGTGTGGGTCTTTTGCTCATGTTTGTGTTTATGAACCCTAGTTGCAGTGTTTTCCCAAATTAATGCTGAGTTACTTCCCTCCTTTTATTAAAAGTTTTTGCTACACTCAGACTCTGTGCTTGCGAGAGGGGAAGTATTGCCTCTCAGAGGTGCCCATGGGATGGTGTGTAATTGTCCCAGGTCACTGGGTGGGAGTTCGAACTGGTTTTGTGTTGTATTGTTGAAAAGGAAGCCCTAGATACTGAACCCAGCCCTTGTTGCTGATGGCTCCACCTGGCAGAAGGGTTACACTTACATGTTACTCTTTATGGATAAATATCCTCTAAGATGAGTTTGGTGTAGTGAGTTTGTCAGGTCTGAGATAAGAGTTGTTTGCAAAGAACAGCAGACCCTTTGCTAAGGAACTTTTGTGTCACAACCTATCATTTTCTCCCACCTTGAGAGGCGTTCAGGAATTTCAATCACAAGCTATCCAGATTTAAAGGGCAGGAGGAGAATGATTGTCTTTGTTTGTTTGATGGGAACAAAGGAATAGCAAATTTGAATTGTTTCTGGAAGGCCAAGCAGTGTGGATAGCAAATTACATCAATAGCTTCTCCTATCTAGAATGATGGAACATGGCTCATGTAAATTACAACTAGAGACATTAAAAATAAAAGGTAGGTTTGTGACAATTACTATTATGACTTGAGTTTTATGATAGCGCCTGGTAGATTCCTGTTAGGTTTAGGATCCCATTGTGGTACACAAAGACATAGGAAGGCAGGGACCTGACTCTAAAAGATAATGGGCTACGGGTCTGATTGACTGGTAATTCCTATGCTTCTGTAGAACTTTTTTAGAAAGTTCAGGTCAGCAGAGTTTGAAAGTAACTGTAAAATAACAGTTTTAGAAAAACAGGGACTGAGAAAATGAAAATGGGTTGTGCCTATTTTTACCCTTTTATGCCGTCTTCAGTACAGAGACCTGTTTTATTACTTTTGTGTAATTTTATATAGGTTTTGGGGGCAGCTGGCACACATGGCATAGTGCTGGTTAATAATGACATGGTTTTTCTTCGATATTAATTGTCCTGGTCCTAACAGACTTTCTGTTTGGATCAAACACATGACATTTGAGAGTTTGAATATAATGTCAATATTTTCCATTTTAAGCCCCCGAGTGCAGCGAAGTAAACCTTAAGGCCTAAAAAGTCTAACAATGCCCCTTTTGCATGTGTACTGACCTGACAGGCTAATAATTCGTCTCAAAGCTTTTGTGAACAAATGGAAAAAAGTATTGGGAAGTTGAATTTTAGAGAAGCCATGAAGATGTATTCCATTTTGTTTAGCGTCCTGCTATATTCCTAATGTAGTCAGTGATTTATCTGTGACATTCCCAATGGGTCAAGAGGAGAGCTATACACATCATGAAGACATCAACCAAGATAAATGGCTTGTCACATTAATGAACGGATAATGAAAACCACAGAAAAACATACAGAGCAAGGGAAAGTACATTCTATGGCTGGGAAGCTATTGAAGATTTAGTGCCATGGAATAATTAGCTTAGAAAAGAGATTTCCCAGGCTTTGCCATATACAAAAAAAGGTCAGTGCTTTAGCTTTTATTTTAAGCTTTCGGGGTTACCAGTATTGTTTCTTGATTCTTTATAGTCCATTCGCCATGTGTGGAACAGCTAAGAAGTGTATCCTCTTTACCTTCAGCTGGGATGGCACAGGATTTTTCCTTTGAAACCCGGTACTTCCCATAATCTAAGTCAAATATAATCTTTTAGTTAATGAAAATGATTCCCCCCCTTCCAATTAGTTTACTAAGACCAATATTTTCAAAAGTGACTGAGACAAAACAAAGACAAAAACAAAGATTTTGGGTGCCCCCATTTTTTGCAGTGCCAAAATCAAAAACCCTAAAGGGAGCTGTTAAGAAAGAGAGAAAGAAAAGCTGGGCACCTGAAAATCAGAGTGGGTAGTGTCTCAGTTTGGGCAACCAAAAATGGAGGCACTCAAAATCACTGTTGCTTTTTGAAAATCTTGGTACGTACTTCTGGATTTCTGTAGGACTATTGCAACCAGAGTCAAGGAGTGGAAGAATTAAGCCATCTGCTACACAGGTATAGCTTCAAATGACAATGAAAATTCCCTCTTTAAATGTGTTCCTTTCTTTGGCCTTCTTAAGATTTAAAAAAAAAAAAAGTTGCATTGGCTGTAAAATGCATTGCTACTGTAACTCCATCATGACCGAGGTTAGACCTGGGGATGTTCAGAAATGTAAAAGCTTCAGTTTAGATAAATGCTGCACTTACACACAACAATGCTTACAACAATAATGCTATTTGAAAATGATAGAAAACACTTAGGGAAAGATACAGTGTTATGAAGTGTATGAATCATCGGTCTTTTGGGGAGTTAGCTTGTAGCTTCCTTCTGCTGATTCTGCTCTAATATACTGATTTAATTTCTGACCCATCCTCTGGAGAGAGGGCTTAATAATCACAACCTTGAGAAGGCAATGTCAGTGTTTCAAACGGCCACACAGGCCGAGAGCAACCAGAATTATGGAGGGTAGAACAGACTGTTCCCCATCACTGCAAGCACCCGCTGTAGTTGATCTGGGAATAGCAGAACTGTCAGCCATGTGGTGACTAGACTGGCCCTGCCAAAGTAGATATGGCAAGGTGTTTTGTTTGGGGAAACTGATGGCCCAGGAAGAAGTAGTAGGTGAAACCCCCATGACTAATTTTGATATTGTAGTCCATTCTTTGGAAAGGTCCTTGGCACACAATTCTGTCTGTATATGGGTGGGTGAGAGAGAGAGCGAGCACATTTTTGGATGTAATCTAATTGGCTAAAGGTCCCTTACATGCATTATGATATGAATAGAGTACCTTCTGACTGCTACAACTATCCTAACAATTGATTTTTATCTGTAGACAGGGTTAGTACTGCCAAGGAACTTTCTTGGCCCAGTTGAAATTTTGTCAGCTGGTTCTCTTAAAGGCTTGTCAGGCTTATCTGCATCTCTTTGGTCCATCTATCTCTTGGTGTTACATGTGTTTAGATTACTGTGATTAGATTTCTTATGGGTTTTTTTGTACTCTGCTTTCATTCCTGACTGCAAGTAGGCCATGTCGAATTCTCTCTGAGGTTGAATCATATTTAAAGACATACCTGTTATTTTCCCAATTATGTTGTAAAAACAGTCAATATGATACTAAAAGTTATTTCATATTTTATTATTTACATATACTGTTTGTTTACCATTTTGCTTAGTTTGGACAATGAAAACTGCTCAATTGCTTTTACTTTCTGGTTCTCAAGCATTAGCACAGTCCTGCAATGTTTGGGCAGCACATGCTGTGGAGGGAATAATTAAATCTTAACATTGCTGGCATCTTGAAAATAAAATTAAGGAATGCAATAAAAACATCTCTTGATAAACTTTATAAATATTTTAAAACAAAATTTAAATGTGGGTCTAAATTAATGTGGGGTTTCAGATTTCAGAAGACATTTGGATTTACTCTGAATTTTTAGGCCCTTATCCAAAGTTAAAAATCAATAGTCAATTATCTTTCCCTTGACTTCAATGGGCTTTGAATAAGGCATTTCATGGAGATTTTGGTCAGTTTTATTTGGTTGAGCATAGAAAACATAATCTCCCTACATCCAGTTTTCTGTCCTGGTCTGTCTGGTGCCTCTCTTCAATTCCTTTCTAAACACCTTTAGCTATCTAAGAAGCTTTTCCCTCTTGGAGAAGGGAAGAACCAAAAGTGAGCAATTGTGTCTATCATCCTGTTGAGATGCAAGGAAAAGAGACAGAATTCTAAAATCTAAGTGGTGAAAGCTTAAGAGCTGGTCTACACTGAAAAGTTAGCCTGGCATAGTTATATTTTTCAGGAGCGTGAAAAATCCATATCCATGAGTGATGTAGTTAAGCTGACCTAATCCCAGGTGTAGCTAGCACTAAATTGATAGAAGAATTCTTCTAGCTACTGTCTCTCCGGGAGGTGGATACCTACAGTGACAGGAGAGCCCTTCTTGTTGCTGGAGTAAGTGTGTACACTGAAGCACTATAGGTCTGGAGAAGGAAACCGGAAAGCTAAATACAGGGTGGGACAGATTGTTAAGCAGAAGGGGTTCACACATGTTGAAGTGGGCAATAAACAGCCCTATAGTGGTGGGACAATGGAGGATTAGTAGGCAGCAGGGTGTGTTACAGGTTGTTGGAATTGGCCATAAAACCAGTGTCTCTGTTAAGTTCATAGTTGTTACTGTCCAGCAGAGTTATGAATGTAAGCTCCCAGCCTTGTCTTTTGAAGGTGTTGTGCAGGTTTTCTTTGAGAACAAGGACTGATAGGTCAGATATAGAGTGATCATCCCATGAAAAGTAGTTTTTTAATATCATTGTTCTGTGTGAGTTCATTCAAGAGTGTTTGTTTGTTCTTCTGGCCTTCAGACAACCCCCTCCCACCCAGTCTCACCAAGCTCATCCTCAGAAGCAAGCTCCCCACAGACCAGGACACACAAACGCAAAGTGGCACCAGATCCTGCCAAAATAACAGATGCCAAACCTGTAGACACATTTCCACTGCTACAATGATCAATATCCCATCCAACACACCTTTCCAAGGACCTTACACATGCCTGTCGCAACATGTGATGTACCTCATCCATTGCACCAGATGCCCCAATAACAATGATGTGGACGAAACTAGACAATCCCTATGCTCTGCAAGGGGAACTACGCCTACAAAGAGAGCTTCATTTGTGTAAGCTTTCTTCTCGAATTCCTCCAGTGACACTTTGGGAGACATGATAATTAAATACAATCTCAGAATTGGTTGGGTAGTGGAACCTGAACTGAAAGAAGAAAAAGGGCTCCCATCTGGTAGCAAAGAGTGCATCCCCATTGGCAAGGACTCTGTTCAGGGTCCTATAGGCTATTAGTTCCCCTCCACTGAAGAGCCTGCACCACTGGCAGGGCTTTTTGCTGAAGCCATAGAGGACAGCAGCAGAGCTGAGCAAACTCTCTGGTGAGGGTCCTTCTATCCAGCTGCTAAATAAAGCTGAAATCACCATGGCTGGCCAAGGTGGTGCAGATTGAGGACAGGACCAGGCAGCACTCCCCAAAGGACTGGAACCAGACCTCCCCAAGTGCACCTCAGGACTCTAGGAATACACTACCCACTGACGTGAGTTGGGTTTAGTGCATGGCAAAGGAAGAAGAGAAGTGGGAAAGGGACAGTTGTGTATTGGACATTGGAAACAGAGTTAATGGACTACTGCCAAAGTCACTGTGGGAAATGATTTATTTGTCATTTAAATACATATATTGTTGCTGTGTTCAATTTCCCTGTAATAAAATGTTCATAAGAACAGCCATACTGGGTCAGACCAAAGGTCCATCTAGCCCAGTATCCTGTCTTCTGACAGCGGCCAATGCCAGGTACCCCAGAGGGAATGAATGGAATGAGTAATCATCAAATGATCCATCTCCTGTCGCCCATTCCCAGCTTCTGGCAAACAGAAGCTAGGGACACCATCCTGGCTAATAGCCATTGATGGACCTAACCTCCATGAATTTATCTAGTTCTTTTTTTAACCCTGTTATAGTCTTGGCCTTCACAATATCCTCTGGCAAAGAGTTCCACAGGTTGACTGTGTTGTGTGAAGAAATACTTCCTTTTGTTTGTTTTAAACCTGCTGCGTATTAATTTCGTTTGGTGATCCCTAGTTCTTATGTGATGGGAAGGAGTAAATAACACGTCCTTATTTACTTTCTCCACACCAGTCATGATTTTATAGACCTCTATCATATCCCCCCTTAGTCGTCTCTTTTCCAAGCTGAGAAGTCTCAATCTTATTAATCTCTCCTCATACAGAAGCTGTTCCATACCCCTAATAATTTTTGTTGCCCTTTTCAGTACCTTCTCCAATTCCAATACATCTTTTTTGAGATGGAGCAACCAGATCTACACACAGTATTCAAGATGTGGGTGTACCAGGGATGTATAGAGAGGCAAGATGATATTCTCTGTTGTATTATCTATCCCTTTCCTAATGATTCCTTTTTTGACTGCTGCTGTACAACTATCCATGACTCCAAGATCTCTTTCTTCAGTGGTAACACCTAATTTAGACCCCATCATTTTATATGTATAGTTGGGATTGTTTTCTAATGTGCATTATTTTGTAGTTATCAACATTGAATTTCATCTGCCATTTTGTCACCCAGTTTTGTGAGATCTCTTTGTAACGCCTCTCAGTCTGCTTTGGACGTAACTATCTTGAGTAGTTTTGTATTATCTGCAAATTTTGCCACCTCACTGTTACCCCCTTTTCCAGATAATTTATGAATATGTTGAACAGTACTGGTCCCAGTACAGATCCATGGGTGACACCACTGTTTACTGCTCTCCATTCTGAGAACTGACCATTTATTCCTACCCTTTGTTTCCTATCTTTTAACCAGTTACTGATCCATGAGAGGACCTTCCCTCTTATCCCATAACAGCTCACTTTGCTTAAGAGCCTTTGTTGAGGGACCTTGTCAAAGGCTTCCTGAAAATCTAAGTACACTGTATTCACTGGATCACCCGTGTCCACATTCTTGTTGACCCTTTCAGAGAAATCTAGTAGTTTGGTGAGGCATGATTTCCTTTTACAAAAACCATGCTGACTCTTCTCCAACAAATCGTTTTCATCTATGTGTTTGATAATTCTGGTCTTTACTATAGTTTCAACCAATTTTTCTGGTATTGAAGTTAGGCCTGTAATTGCTGGGCTTGCCTCTGGAGCCTTTTTAAAAAATTGGAGTCACATTAGCTATCCTCCAGTCATCTGGTATGGAAGCTGATTTAGTAGTTAGTAGTTCCACAATTTCACATTTGAGTTCCTTCAGAACTCTTGGGTGAATGACTTATTACTGTTTAGTTTATCAATTTGTTCCAAAACCTCCTCTAATGACACCTTAATCTGGGACAGTTCCTCAGATTTGTCACCTAATGGCTCAGGTTTGGGAATCTCCCTCATCCTCAATTGTGAAGACTGATGCAAAGAATTCATTTAGTTTCTCTGCAATGGCCTTATTCTCCTTGAGTGCTCCTTTAGCTGCTGGTTGTTTAGCAGGTTTTCTGCTTCTGATGTACTTGTGACACTACACCCCATATTTGTCATAATGATATTATGATATGATTATGGCATAATTATGATGCATTTTGTACAAAATGGGTGATGTAAGGTGTCATAGCAAGTCATAACTTTCCCAGAATATGTTAATCCTATTTGTATGCATGTATCATTTTTGTATCTGAAGGTATGAATATTGACTATGTATCTGTATTTCAAATGTGCTTACTCTGGAAAACTCTCAGCTAGCCTTTCAGGTACAACAATGAAGAAGCTAGACACTGCTGATGGCCCATCAGCAAAGACAATGGACCATGGAAGAGTTTAGCCTTCCTGAGAACGCTCCAGCCAGCCTGTAAGTAATGGCTGCTATGACTCAGCAGGGCATGTGACCACACAACATGATATCGAACTCCATTTGGATACCTGCATTTTTCCACAAACTGGTCTGGGAACTGAGTTTGGAACAAAGGGTTCCCGCCATATGGTAAAGCTACATAAGGTGGGGTGTGACATCATCTAGTGGCCTCACTCCCCACACAAGGACATTCCTGGAAACACCTGAGGAACAAAGACTGAACTGGGGAAGTGCTGGTTCCAGGCTAAAAGGATTGATAGCCTGTGTATGGAAACCTGGTGAACTGCTTGTACCATCAGCCAGGGTGAGAAATTGCTAATTCATATCCAATCTATATAATATGTTAGGCTTAGTTTACGTTTTTGTTTAGTAGGTAATCTGCTCTGATTTGTTTGCTATCAATTATAATCACTTAAAATCTATCTTTCTATAGTTAATAAACTTGTTGTTTTGCTTTATCTAAACCACTTTGCCTTTGAATGAAGTGTGTGGGGCAAAATCTCAGATTGGTTAACACAGGCTTGCTGCATATCCTTCCCACATCGAGGGGAAGGTGAACTTTATTAATGAGCTTACCTTGTCAGATCCTGTGCACTGTAAGATGGTATAATTTTGGGTTTATACTCCAGTGGGGGATGCGAGCCTCAGGAACTGGGAAATTGGCTGTCTGTCTTTGAGTGGCTTAGGCAGCACTCAGGTAGCTTAGTTTAGGTGTGTGGCACCACCTGCCAGAGTTTATGCTCCCTTCTATTTTCCTCAATAGGATTTAACTTCCACTTTTTAATGGATGCCTTTTTGCCTCTCACTGCTTCTTTTACTCTGTTGTTTAGCCACAATGGCACATTTTTGGTTCTCTTACAATTTTTTTAAAATTTGGGATACACATTTAAGTTGAGCCTCTATTATAGTGTCTTTAAAAAGTTTCCATGCAGTTTGCAGGAATTTCACTTTTGGCACTGTACCTTTTAATTTCTGTTTTTGTGTAGGGTCCCCTTCCTGAAATTAAATGCTACTGTGGGCTGCTGTGGTGTCCCCCTGTCCCAACAGGATACTATATTTTATTATGTTATGGTCACTATTACCAAGTGTTCCTGTGCTCCATTTAGGACTAAATCAAGAATTGCATCTCCTCTTGTGGGTTCTAGGACTAGCTGCTCCAAGAAGCAGTCATTTAAGGTGTCAAGAAACTTTCACTGTATCCTGTCATGAGGTGACATGTACCCAGTCAATATGGGGATAGTTGAAATCCCTCATTGTTATTGAGTTTTTTTATTTTTATAGCCTCTTTAATCTCCCTAAGCATTTCACAGTCACTATCACGATTCTGGTCAGGTGGTTGGTAGTATATCCCTACTGCTATATACTTATTATTCAAGCATGGAATTTCTATCCATGGTACAGTTTGGTTCATTTAAGATTTTTTACTTCATTTCTCTCTATGCTTTTTTTCGCATATAGTACCACTCCCGCACCAACACGACCTGTTCTCTCCTTCTGGTATATATTGTACCCTGGTATTACTGTGTCCCATTTTATTATCCTCATTCCACCAAGTTTCTGTGATGCCTATTATATCAATATCCTTATTTATTACAAGGCACTCAAGTTCACCTATCTTATTATTTAGACTTCTTACATTTGTATATAAGCACTTCAAAAATTGAAAGCACTTAAAAATTCATACACAGACAATATTTCACCACTTGCAAGCATTATTTCAGAGTGTGATGGAATATACTCCTGTATTCACACCCTACACACTATTGTAATAATCTTTGTACAAGATATGCCTTGTAAGGTATCATTTGAAAACTCATAATTTGCTAGTCAGTATTGTCCTGATAAAATGTGTGGTACCACTGTAAATCAAGTTATAAGATGTTGTATGATGTTGATTGCATGTTCAAAACTCGCGTAGCATCAAACAGATCAAACAGGCTTGTCTTGAACAAAGGAGTGTATGTTTGCCTTAATTTGCATTTAACAGAGTCATCAAGCAGGAAAGGAAAACAATGGAATCTCAAACAGGTCGGAAGGGAATATCCTTCCACATAGACTCTTTGTCTCCTAGTTCCCAGCTGGAAATGTTTTTTTTAAAGAGGGGGGCTGAAACGATGAAAAGAAAGGGAAACATCCCAGGAAACCCTCTGCCCCCCAGTCTGTCTCTGGCTTTGCACCTAAGAAGACAAAGGAAAACAACCATTTTTTGTGGAAAGGTTCTGACCTGAAGATGTTTGGTCAGTAGCTTTACTGGAAAAATGTGATGAGAAATTTTGCTTGAATCCGATATAGTTTGTTAGGCACTAGTAAGTGTTTCACTTTTATTTTTGTTGTAACCATTTCTGACTTTTGTGTCTCATTACTTATACTCAATTAACATCTATCTCTTTGTAGTTAATAAACTTGTTTTATTGTTTTATCTAATCCAGTGTGTTCAAGTTGAACTGTCTACGTAACTCCATTTAAAATAATCTGGCATATTATTCCCTTAAAGAAATAATGGACTTAATATATTTGCACTGTCCTGGAGAGGGCTCGTCAGTACAGGACATATCTTTTTGGAGGAAAATCTGGGACTGGAGTTGTGTTGGGGTCTCCCTGCAGTATAATCAACGCTGGTGAGAGCTAGGATGTGACTGGCAGGCTGCAGTTATACACAGACACTCAGAGTGCGGCTTGCATGCTGGAAGTCTGTTTGTGAGTGGCCCAGGTGGGAGCTACTTCGTAAGGCATCCAAGGTTGCAGGGCAGCGATGACACAGCCCCCCCACTAGTCTGGATTGTACCACGGTATGTCAAATTTAGGGGAAATATTTGGCCATCTCAGAGGCTCTGGGTGGGTCTTAAACCATTTGTTTTAATTTTAAAGCAAGACCTGGCTCCTGTTGTTGCCAGCATCCCCTTGCAGAAGGATTACACTTATGTCAGGTATTACATCTTCAAAATGCCATACAAATATGAATGAATCTAACTTTCCACACCTGTAGAGGGATGTTGTGAGGACTAGATGTTTTGTCCAAGGTAGAGAATGAGCCAGTAGCAGAGGCAGGCGTTTTTTTTTGGGAGTGCTTGTGTCAGGGTTCCCTCCCCCACTCTGAACTCTGGGGTACGGATGTGGGGACCCTCATGAAAGACCCCCTAAACTTATATTCTACCAATTTAGGTTAAAACTTCTCCAAGGCACAAATTCCTTTCCTTGTCCTTGGACGGTATATTGCTGCCACCACCAAGTGATTTTACTCAAAAATTCAGGGAAGGGTCACTTGGAATCCCTATCCCCCCCCAAATATTCTCCTAAGCCCCTTCACCCCCTTTCCTGGGGAGGATTGAGAATAATATACCAACCAGTTGCCTTAGCAATGTAAGCACAGACCAGACCCTTTGATTTCAGTGTCCTGAAGACAATCAGGTTCTTAAAAGAAGAACTTTATTTATAAAGAAAAAATTAAAAGCATCACACCTGCAAAATCAGGATGGAAGGTAACTTTTACAGGGTAATAAAAAGATTTAAAACACAGAGGATTCCCCTCTGGGCTCAGCTTTCCAATTACAAAACAGGAATGAAACTACCTCTGTAGCATAGGGAAAATTCACAGCCAAAACAAAAGATAACCTAATGCATTTCCTTGCCCTACTCACAGTTTCTGTGGTTTTAGATGGTATATGTTTCAGGAAATATTGTACCTGCTTGGCTTCTCCCTCCATCCAGAGAGGGAACAACCCATAGAACAACCAAACAAATCCTCCCCTCACAGATTTGAAAAGTATCTTCTTTCCTCATTGGTCCTTCTGGGCAGGTGCCAACTGGGTTATTTGAACTGCTTAATCCTTTATAGGTATGGCAATCCAGTACAGCTGCAAAGCATACATAAAAGTTGCTACCCTTCCCCCTATATTCATGACAGCTTGGATCTCAGTCTTTGTGTCCAGTCTACCAGAGCCACACTGCCTCTTCTATGCAAGATTCTTGTACTGACAAAGCTGGCAGATTTACCTTGCCAGGAAGAGGACAAAAAAGGCCTTTATCATTTCATTCTTTCTGCAATAACAAAGGAAGTTGTGGATTCCATCAACTGAATCATTCCACAAAGAAAAATTGGTCTCTTCGTTCTTGCCAGCTACTTACTAAAAATAAACTATTCATAGTTGTTTATTAAAATGCAATCATGAAGTGCTGCCTTCTGTTCTGTGCTTCCACATTAATAAGCAAGATATTAACTAAATCATCATATGCCTTTCTACATTGCGAGAGCTTGCTAATGAATGTGAAATTCCCTTTGCAACAAAATGTGGAAGATTATCAAAAATAGTGAATACATTTAGAGAACAATGGAACAAAGCTGTTTATACCAGCATTTCGTTAGCACAGATGTAGTTTGCAATTTGTAAAAATTCTTTATCAGTTGTTCATAGTCTTTGGAAATGGGTTCTTTAGAAATCTGCTCAAGGGCTTACACACACAGTGTGGTAATTTCTTTTTTTTAATGGTGTTACATAATTTTGTTAAAGTAGAATTCACACTCCATAACATGTCAATGAGTGTTTTAGAAATGTAGTAGATTGAGGTCCCAATTCAGGAAAGCATCTAAAGAACTGCATCTTCAACACCCTCCTCCCTTCTGCCTCTACGCCCTGTCTCTGGGAGACCTCATTCATAAATAGAACTTGAACTATCATCTTCATGCTAATGACTTGCAGATTTATCTCCCTTGAGATTTACCTCTGGACACGTCTCCTTCTGCTCAAACTAAAATATCAGCTTGCCTTCTCAACATCTCCTCATGGATGTCCAGCCGTCAGGTAAGCTGGACATGGCCAGAACAGAATCTTAATATTTCCACGCTCCCTACTTTGTCAGTCACTGTTGACAACACCACCATCCTCGCCTTTCAGTAGGCTCACAACCTGGATATCTCTCTTGACTCAGTTTTCTCTCTAGATTCTCACATCCAGGCTATGTCTATATCTTGCTGCTATTTTCTGTGTAACATTTCTAAGACTTGCCTTTCTTCCCCATCTACACAGCTAAATCTTTTGTCCGTGTCTACTCATCTTGTATCTCAATTACTGCAACCTCCTCCTCTTTGATCTTGGCAAATAGTTCATTTTTATACTATTTATATCCATTCAACGTGCTGCAACAAAGATCATTTTCATAAATCCCAAGGCCAGAAGGGACCACTGTGATCATCTAGTTTGACTTCCCATATAACAAAGGCCATAGAACTTGCCCAAAATAATTTCTAGAGCACAGCTTTCAGGAAAACATCCAATCCTGATTTAAAAACAGGCCATGTTCTATGAGAGGCTGAGAATTTTGGGAGCTGCAGGATTAAGCTCTAAATAATTACTTACCTTTAAAAAAAAAAAATCTTGGCTTGCCTGTTAACAGAGTTAAATTTGAGTTGGGAACAGGTTTCAGGTTTGTTACATTTATGCAATTTTATGATCATTTTTGTTGTTCCTAATTTCTGAAAATAGAGGTAGTTCAGTTGGCATCCTGATACTGCCTGGGTCACGTACCCCAGCACTGTGACTTCAGGACACTGAGGCACTGCTTTGGAAGCTCCATCCTTCTCATTTGTGAACAGCACTTGATACAGCTGACTGGCTGCTACAGATAGAGCAACATACTCCCAATGTCTCAGTGTTATGTACTGCAGTAGTTCTAAGGCAACAGTGATAGGTGCCATGCATATGCACAGTTACAGACAGTTCTTGTTCTTTTACAAATAGACAAGACAGACAAAGGAAGTATATCTCTGTTTTTATATTTGAGGAACTGAGACACAGACTTAGGCTATGTCTATCCTGCCCCACTGTTCGCACTACAGGTGTGCGAATAGTGTGCACCAAAGGGCTGCACTGTAACCCCCTTGAGGACACTACAGATGTGAACTAAAAGGGTCTTAGACTAGTTCACATTAACATGGTCCTATTTGAAGGGGATTACATGGATGCACAGTAGGAACCTTTTAGTTCATGCCTACACAGGGAAGTTACAGCACAACACTTTAGGGTACACTGCTATTCACACCCCTGTAGTCTGACCTGTGGGGCAGTGTACACAAGCCCTAAGTAACTTGCCCAATGTCTCATAGGAGTTCTGCAGCAGAGCTGATGATTGAATCTAGATCTCCTGAGTCCTAATGCAGTGCTTTAGCCACAAGATGATTCTTTTTCTCATATTTGTTCCCTTTCCTTCCCAGCCTTGATAATTTAAGCATTTTCAGTGGAAAAAATGTTGGGGAACCCAGTATCAACACTCACCCCGCCCTTTTCTTTTGTTCAGCAGTCTGTATTTGAGAGAATCTAGAAGTATTCAACTTATGGTGATAATAGTGATAATATTCCTTTGTACTGAAGATGTTTTCACCACAACCATATTCAGGCAACAGAACCAGAAGGAAAGTGGCCGTGTGGTCTGAATCCTTAATGCTGGAGCACCTAGATCATCTATGTCATTCAGGTTCTTATGCAGCAAAGTACTTCAGTGCACATTTTTAAGTTTGTAACTCCAACTGACATCAATGGGACTAATCATATGACTAAAATTGGGCCAATACCTTGCTGAATCATGACCTAAAGCAGGAGTAGAAGAAGTCAGTGTGGCCACTTGTGTAGGTGTGTCCACACATGCACACACAAAGGTATGTTCATGCTAGTTTTTGTGGATGGAATCTATCTTATTTGAGATATTGAGTATGCAGGGATTGATTTAAATATATAGAAAGAATTGTCTTGTTAAAAATATCATTTTTTTTTAAAGGGTGGTGGTTGTTGACAATAAAAAATGTTCTATTCTTTCCTCAGGGACCAATCAATTCCACAAATTATATTTTAAAATGCTTGTCAATTTCTGTGAGGCGATTAGCAGACTTTCCAATTGGCCTTTAAAACCTTTCACAATTGGAAGGCTATGCAATGCAGGTATTGTACAAACTATGAAAGTGACAACCTGGGCTTCTGATGCACAGTTTGTGGGAGAAACATATTTTGCTTTGAATGGAAATACTTTTATCCTTCTAAGGAAGCCAACACCAGAACTAGAATGTCTTTGGTTTAATTTTTTAAAATTCATACCTAGTATAATTTCTCCAAAGGGAAATGTACTGCAGTGTATGTTCTATTGCATTAGAAGGAAAAAAGGGCACTTACAGTATGAAAGAAACTGAAAGGAAAGTTATTGGCTAAGCAGTTTATCCCCTATCCATCAATTTTTGGTTGTCAAATGCAATATGTTTTCAGATCTGTTCATTTGTTCTGTGGTTCAATACCATTTTCTATCATTTTTCAGTGTGGCTTGAATAGTCTGTGAATTACCCGTTTACATGTGCTAACCTTACACTGAGAAAAGGGAGTTTAATAAATGTTCCTTAGATAAAGGTTAAACAAAATCTATATCTTAAGAAAAGGTGAAAAATCAATGTTAGAGGGAAAAGGACAACAGTCATCTAACTTTCATTTGAAAAAAAGCTCATTTTTTCTTTTATCTCAAAAGGCATATGGCGCTTTGATAGATTAATTAGAAGTTGAAATGTGTTTATTGCCTCCTTTTTGCTTGATCAGACTACCTTGATCTGCTTATCTCCTCTTTTAGATCAATTTCTTCATGAACAGATGAAATGCTTGAAAAAAATGTACTGTGCCAGTTGAAATAACTTTGTAAAACACTTTATTTAGGACCCTCTTTCCATATATTTTCTTGTGGTGAAGAGAAGGGGCATTGCTGCTGATTAAGGGTCAAATTCTGGATGCCTTATTTATTTTGAGTAATACATTGATCGAATAGTCATATTTTTTTCAATAGGGCTACATATGGAGTAAATTATTACTCAACATGAGTGGGGGGAGCTCAATCTGTCCTTCGTAGGGATACTTTTATACAAACTATCTTTGTTTTTTAGGAATTCATCTTTTCACTCCTCACCTGAAGTCATACTCTTCATCTGTATGCAACCTAATAATTACCTCATAATAACAACAATTAACAGTGTAGTTATAAGCAGAGGATAATGACTTCAGCTAAGTGTCAGTCAAATTAACTCTTCTGAAACTAAGATTTAGTTTCATGAGTGTCCATATTCATACAAAATTGGGTGAAGAGATACAGAAAATACAATGTATTAACAGGAATTACAGTATAATCTCACTAATTTCCACTTTGCTACATCTGAACACTTCATAGCATGCGCAGAAGGGCTAGTGGCCTATCCCCACTTCTCAAAGATTTAATAGAACATGCTCTAATGAGGTCTTGTGTTACTAAAATCCCATTATTGTTACAAAATATACTACATTACATTTACTGGTAAACTATTATTCAAACTAAACTAAGTTGAGCAAAGTACACTTATGATGTATCCTGCTTAGCCAGTGAGGGGTGCAGTTCTGCCCCCATTATATGAAGTGTGGTGCATTCCTTTCAGAGTAATCAACCTGAGTGAGGATGACAGAGCTAGGCACTGAGTCACAAATTCAGTACTTGGCAATGGGTCTGCCAGTCTGTGATTACTGCAAATTGGCCAGGTGCTTTGGTATTTCTAAAAATAAAACAGTCTAGGTTTTCAACTGTGTTTTAGTGAATCGTTATGAAAAAGTACTCTTCTGCTTTATTGACCCAAAGATGCTAATTTAGGGCTAGGCTGTGACTTTGTCACAAGCCCTGAGTGGGGGCAGCATGTTGCTGTGCTATCCCATGAACAGGTTAGGAACTAGACCATGACTCAGACAACAGTATGGTCTCTGCTCCCCCATTTGTTCTGGGATTAGGAAGGGGCTGAGACAGGGGCTAGAATAAACCACATCTGGCACAGATTTCCGCCTCCAACCCGCTCACCTACATATGCAGTGCAGTCAAGGCTTTATCCACTTCTTGCTCAACTGCTTGGGAGGCCAGGAGTAGACAGCACACGATGCTGCTTTTTCTACAGCATTGTGATCCATGATATGGATAGCTCATGAAGAGGAATAAAAGGTAACACTTGTGAACGTCCACATTTTAAATATCACAGTGTGCTGTCCATGGTGCTATAGCTAAAGCTGTGCTAATATTTCCATGATCAACTCTGGTTTATGCATGTTCAGGCTTGGCTCTCTCACACTATTCTGGGCACAGACTTGGCATGCAAAGTTTTAATCTGTCATGCAGGTTTTTTAATGCTAGATGTGGGAACTTTCATTTAAAATTATAAAATTGTCAAATATAAGTGCTGATTTCCCCCCCCCCCCCACTCTCAAAATTCAAAGTAAGGGAAGGACTAAAACAGGGGTCGGCAACCTTTCAGAAGTGGTGTGCCGAGTCTTCATTTAATCACTCTAATTTAAGGTTTCGCGTGCCAGTAATACATTTTAACCTTTTTAGAAGGTCTCTTTCTATAAGTCTATAATATATAACGAAACTATTGTTTTATGTAAAGTAAATAAGGTTTTTAAAATGTTTAAGAAGCTTCATTTAAAATTAAATTAAAATGCAGAGCCCCCCCGGCCAGTGGCCAGGACCCAGGCAGTGTGAGTGCCACTGAAAATCAGCTTGTGTGCCGCCTTCGGCACACATGCCATAGGTTGCCTACCCCTGGACTAAAACCACCATACTCTCATTGATGTAATTTGACCATGTAGTTCAATAAGAGAAATTTAATCTCAATTCCAGTGCAGTTATATGTAAAATTTGTGTGCAGAGCCAATGGAATCATGTATCCCTTAGTTGCTTCATTGATTTACCTCAACATTGTTTACTCTATAGCCTCTCCTAGATCAGGAAAATTAGTGTCTTCTGTCAACAATGCTATTGAGAAACTCAGGCAGTAGTTCAATCTGGAGGAAGACTTTAGTTCCTTGGAGATGTCCTATGAGGTTTGCAACTGAACTCATGTAAACTGTAAGTGATTGATGTTTTTTTTTTTTACTGATGAGATAAGAGCGATCTGGGTTCTAGTTCTGGGCCTTGCTTTATAACTTTGGGCAAATATTGCTCTGCTCTGTCTCATTTCTCTTCCCACCCCTTTCTCTGTGGTCCATTTAGATAGCAGTCTCTTTGGGGCATAGACTGTCTCTTAATGTTTGTACAGTGTCTCCCCCAATAGGGCCCCAACAGCAGTACTGTAATTCAAATACTAAACAATAAGAGAGAACTCAAAAGGCATTGGACAACTTTTTTTTCACCAGACTAGCAGAGTTAAAAAGATGGAAATATGAAGTTTTAGATCACTAGCATAATGAAGATGCTCTGACCTGCACCTTGTCAGTAACTCCCCTAAGAGCCCATGCATATGATGAACAGGATGGGTGACTGTGACCCTAAGAACCGCTAAATGCCAACTGGCAAAAGGTCACTGTTCTGCAACAGCAACTCCTATCAGGCCTGACAAAGTCATAATTGCACAAACACACTGCTTTCATAATATTTACCCTAAAGGGTCGTGTGAGAAAGCTTAAGTCATACCAATCCTCCTAATTATTGCATGATAGATGTACAGGTGATATTTAAGAAGTTGTGTGTTTGTTCTGGAAATGTGTTTAGGAACTGTGTCCCAGGCAGGTTTGGCAAGCTGGTTTTGCCAAACAAAGGGATGTGGGATCACCTGCCTTGGTTCATGTGTAAACTAAGCATTATAAAGCTAGCACAAAGAGAACCCCATTTACATGTGAAAGTCAACAGAAAAAACTGGTAGTTGGGGGGATGTGAAACAGAGGAGTATGGAAGACATCTTGGATCCAGAACCCCAGAAAAGAAACCACAGGGAACAAAAACATCACAGGCTGAAATGTAAGCAGAGAGGACCCTGGGCACAAGAATGTGCTTTCTGGAAAATGCTTTCCTGATCTCTCTCAATTTAGAAAGAGAAGAACTTTATTTTCCACTTTTTTAATACAGCCACTTTCTTAAGTTTTCTGAAACTATGAAAACAAGCTTTTGAAGGCTACCTGTGAATGAAAAACTCATTAATTTAGTGGAGAACTTGTAAATCCTGACTATCATCAGGAAAGCATTTCGATGCATAAAATAACTTCTTTGAGAAACATTTCCCATTTGATTTTATATTTTAAAAGAAAATTGTAAAACCAATTTGACTAATTAAAAAGGTATTTTCTTTTCTTTATCTGTGAGGAAAAGATAAGGGTTCTTTCTGTATTTTGTTCCATGTTGTTGCATAATATGAAAGCTACAAGGTTATTCTGATGTCTGGTATATGATACCTTTTGTTCCCCCCTTTCATTCACAAAGTGTACTCTTCTTTTGTTCACAAGAGATAATGGAAATATAGATAAGAGCGGAGATAAAGGAAATTGTACCAGAAGTAACTTCAAATTTATTCTTTTAAAGACTGTATCCACTGGCACCAACTTTAATTTTCTTAAAATAAAAAAAATCTCGACACTACATAGCTGTCCGAGTTAATTGACATTTCTGTGGGGCTCATTACCTTAGTGTTTGTGATGCTCAGTATTAAAAGTACTTCATTTACCTCTTGATACAACTCTTCTGCCTTCTTTTGAAAGTGGTCTCTGACCTTGGAAGGGTGTTGATGGATAATGTCATCAATGCAGTCTAGACAGGAGTATTTGTTTCTGCAGTTCCTTCTATTGGTGAAGAGATGAGTTCAGTCTGATATCCTGGAGGATTTGTTCCATAGGTGTGTACTCTGACTTTGGTTATAATGAAACCTTGTTTCTGTCCCTACTGAGTGCACTGGTAGGGAGAAGAGAATGTCATGAAGATAATTAGTCCTTAGTCCTTCTGAGGCTTTGAAGACATGGCTTAAGATTTTGAAATGGATCCAGAATTTGAATGGTAGCCAATACAGAATAAGCAGCTCTGGCCCATGTGTCAGTCCCAAGGATAGTGAATTGTAGTAGTCTAGTCTGGAGGTGAAAAGTATATGAATTGGTGTTGCTGGGTTGAGAAGCAATAGAAATCATTTCTAGTAGGTCAACACATCTCCCTAATTATCCAGGAGCACTGTAAAAACTCTCACCACTGGTGGGAGGAGAAATCTTCTATGAATGGTGAAGTCAAATTTTCATCTCATTCTTCAGTGCTGTTTGTCTCCCAGCCAGTGTCACTTTTGTCTAATATGAAAGCTACAAAGTTATTCTGATGTGTCAAGTGTATGATACCTTTTGTTTCCCCCTTTCATTCACAAACTGTACTCTTCTGTTGTTCACAAAAGATAATGGGTTGAGCCAGGTGGCATTTCATCCAGACCCTACTATACTCATTAGAGGAATCACATTGTCCACACTGATTAAGAAGGTGATGCAAAGGTGAACGTTGTCCATGTGCTATTAGCACCCAGGACAGTAGTTGCACCACACAATGTGCCTTAGGGTATGTCTACTCTACTGTTGGGAGATGATTACAGCACATTAGGCATATCCGAACTAGCTTTGATCAAGCTAGTGCACTAAAAACAGCAGTAAAACCTCAGCAGCAGCAGCACAGGCTAGGTACCCAAGTATGTACCCAGGTTCTCAGATGGACTTGTACTCTTGGCAGGTAGCCTCTGCTATCTGTGTTGCTGTGGCTTCAGTATCACTGCGAATTTTAGTGAACTAGCTCAAGCAAGCAAGCTCAGGGGTCTCTCTCTATGTACTGCAAGCACACCTCCTGACTGCAGTGCGGACATACCCTCAAAGGCCTCATTTAGATGCTGAAGAGGAAAGCTTATAGGATTGACCCATGCAGGACTCCGAGGGCTCTTGGAGTGGATTGGCCATGGGTATTGTATTTTCTCCACTAATTATTTTACATACATGATATTGCTGCAATTGCAATCAGCAGAGATGCTTGACTTGGTGCTTAAATGAAAAGGAGGCTCTCTCGGGGTATCCTGTGAGAGCCCTGAAACTCAATCCTGCCCAGTCTGAAACAGCCTGAAGTTGTTGACCTTGTAGACATCCTGCAAAGCCTATATTTTATCAAGCTTCTTGGGAAGAAAAGGGATATGGGTGAGGGTTGGTAGGCTCGGGGAGGATGGAGTATTTTAATGCCTCTTTCGGTTGGATATTTTGCTATGTGGTAGGGAAGGAGGGATGAACAATGAGCTGAACTGGGAGAGCTATATTTTTCTTGTCAGTTATTCATCAAAATACATATATCATTTGTTTACCGTTGTTTTTCTTGTATCAGCACAAAGGATCTGATCTCATAGACGCTCTGCGTGTCGAAATCCTAATAACTTTAATTGGAAATTCACAAAGAGTACAGCTGCAGGAGAAGGCCCCCATCCCTCCATGAATGCTGGCCAATTAAAATATATTTTACAAAGATTTACAAAGAATGGGCCCAATTCCACAAGCACTGAAGCATGTGTGTAACTTTACTCTTATGAAAAAATAACAGGAGTACTTGTGGCACCTTAGAGACTAACAAATTTATTAGAGCATAAGCTTTCGTGGGCTACAACCCACTTCTTCGGATGCATATCAGTTTTTTCATGAAGTTGATGGATTTCCACTCCATACGGCTAAATGCAGTGCCTTGCATAATGACAGGTAGCCCACGAAAGCTTATGCTCTAATAAATTTGTTAGTCTCTAAGGTGCCACAAGTACTCCTGTTATTTTTGCGGATACAGACTAACACGGCTGCTACTCTGAAACCTGTCTTTACTCTTATGAGTACTCCCATGGACTTCAGTGGGATTACTCATGTAAGTAAAATCACACATGCATGCTTTTTCAGGATTGGATCTTGTGTATATTTCACAGCCATTATTAGGTGTCATGACTGTATTAGGGAAATTGCTCATTACCTAAAATCATTTGTACGATATTGTTAACAATAATCTACTATATTTTTAAGTAAGGGAGAGATTTTGTAAGGCACAAAGGGGAGGTAGGCACGAACTCCTTTTTGTGCCTCTGAAAATCTTCTAAGTTATCTAACATAAATCTACTGCTTCTTTCCTGGTGCTGAAAAATCCAAACTACACTAAATAAAGAACCCAATCCTACTCCAATTGAAGTTAATGGGAGTTTTGTTATTTATCTCCATGGAGGTAGGACTGGATCAAAAGAAGCAGGACATCTGAGAAATGTGTCTGTAGAGAAATCATATGTTTTCTCATAAACTTTAAACTAAATGGGCTTTATCTAGAGACTCTTACATATGTGTGTCACCAGACCTCATTTAAAAATAAACAGACATCTCAGTAAGTTCTTTCCAAAATTGTATGGTCTTATTTTATATCATTTATCCAAATACATACTACCCTAAGTGGGAGGGAGGTTTAAGTGCATTGAAAATGGAATGAAGTCTTTGTTTTTCCTTTGACTTCTTCTGTTTGTAATACAGACAGGCAGGTACAGCTTTTCGTATGTTAATCAGACTCTGGTGTTCACCAGTCACTTATTAAAGACCAAAACCACCAGTCGCTTAAATGTCTGACCATACAATACCATGCATCCTGAATTATTCACAATTCAATGGGAGTTTTGGGTACCGTGGAAGTGCATCATTAGCACCAGAGGTGAGACTGAAAGAGTAACTTGGTTGCACTCTTGGTGCCCTAAGATCCCGTCAGTGACCTGCTGCAATTAACTCCAGTTCTCAGTGGGATAATTGATCATTTGAATAATGTGAGGAGCCTGTAACAAGCTGGCCTTCTCCCCAGCTCACAGAGGACTCACTGCCACACCCAGAATCTCTTTCCAGGCAGTTTTATTTCTCCAAACATAGGCATATACAACAAAACAGTTTTTCTGCCCATCCTGGGTTTCAGCTTCCAGGGTTTTTTCATCTTTATCTTTCAGTCCTTCCATGCTCTGTTCACTGAGCACTGCCAACAGGGCTTTTTTCTCTGGGGGTCCTTTTTTCCTCCAGCTGGTTCCCACTGTCTCCCCTCCCAGAGGACTCTGGCAGTCACTCTCAGGGAATTTCCTGCTTTTGGCCTGTTTCCCTATTCCCAGGAAGCCAACACTGAGAACCCCAAGTCCGCTTTCTCTGCCTCTTTCCCAACTCTCAGATGTGGTTCACCCAGGCTTCTCCCCTCTAGAGCCCAGGGGGCCTTTTCTTATAGCCAATTGGTTGTGACCAGACACACACATACTGGCCCTACTGTCTCTTAAAGGCCCAGTGCCACCCTGTGACAGAGCTCCTTGTTCCTAGCTAAATTAAACAGATAATATAAGAAAAGGTTCTGAATAAGAGGTTCAATTAAATGAGACAACTAATGGATGTTTTACTCCAGATAATTGTTCTAAATTGGCTTTGCCAACTTGAATCTATCCAAGGTAGGGTTTTCTCTAGGATCTATCACTGTAGATTGAAGTATTCCATGAATGGAATGAATACATCTTTAAGGGGGAGTGTGATTATAGCATGGCCAGAGGGCAGCAGGAGAGTGATAGATGAGAGATATGTAAGCCCCAGGATGAGGAGAGCCTTATTCCCTGTAGAGGGAAGACAGGCTGCTACAGATTAATTAGAGCACCTGAAACCAATTAAGCCAATTAGAGCACCTGAAGCCAGTCACCTGATAAAACCCCCCTGCTTCAATCAGACAGTTGGAGGAGTTGAAGCAGAGTGGTTTGGTGTAGGAGTGGAGAGCAGTTTGGAGAAGTGCTGTGGCGGGCCAGAAGACCAAGACCCTAGGTAAAGGGAAACCCGGCTTGTGCAGAGCAGAGGGACTGTACAGGCACAAGGGGTTGGGAGAAACTTGGCCCAAGTGGAGAGAGGGCAGGAAGCCCCACAAGCTGAAGGGCCGGAGAGGGAAGTAGCCCAGGGGAAGGAATCACTAGTTCAAGTGGTTCGCTGCTATCCTTAGGGCCCCTGGGCTGGGACCTGGAGTAGAGGGTGGGCCCGGGTCCCTCCCTCTCCACTCCCCTTTTCTGGGACACTAGTGGGACAGTTGATACCCCAGTTCACGGGTGAGAAACGGCACTCTGAACCCCCACAAGAGGAGAAAGCGCGGGACCCCTCATAATAGTGCCGGCAATTTGCCACACGACGTGGAGTTTGGGGAGGGGTAGGATTATTAAAAGTAAGTCTGAATATTTTATTCTCATCTGTTCCTGCTTGATACTATTTATATTAAAGCAAATCTGGATATATAATATTTTCATAAATAATTGAAGAGCCATAGTTCCTTAAAGTGTTTTCTGAAATGCACTTGTATTTATTTTGACTTTCAATATAAAAAATGTCAAAATTGATGCAATGTGCTCATTTTAGATGTGGTCTGAAGAGAGAACACCAAGTGCAGTCCCGCTAGAGAGAGAGATAGGAATTTCTTCAGACAGCAGAGAATCTGGGACACTTTCATTTTAGGCCGAAGTGGTGAAGGACAGGACCTTAGATCAAGAATGGGGGAATAGGAAACATAAAGAGACTTTACATCATTTTTATATCTCCGTATTCTGGGGATGAAAACAGCCTCCAGTGTAATTTATAGTAGGCCCTGGGGCTTCTGTAATTTACACTTTACTGCAAGAGTTCTCTGTCAGCATAGAATAGCTGGAGCACTGTGGTCACTGATCACTCCCTTATTAGGTGTGTTTCCTATGGTAAAAAGAACAGGAGTACTTGTGGCTCCTTAGAGACTAACAAATTTATTTGAGCATAAGCTTTCGTGGGCTACATCCCACTTCTTCGGATGCTATGGTACCCAAGTCATGGATTGAGACCCCACAAAAAGGCAGTAGCTACCCCAAGGAGTTTACAGTCTGAGTTTAAGACTAGAAACAACAGCTGGATATAAACAGGCTGATAGGGAGTACAAGGAAACAATGAGCCATCAGTCAGCATGATAGGCTTTGCACTACTTTGAATAAAGTACGGAGCCCCTCACTCCTGGAGAGTCAGATTACAAAAGAAAAGGCTTTGCAGCGGGTCATTTTCCATCTGGGAAAGAAATATTGATGAGACGGACCTAGGATAAATTCCAATGTAATTTATTTACAAAATATACACAAGGCCTGTTTACCTTGGAGAGCAGGTTACACTTTCATTTGCAGAAACCCCAGCTGAAGCACCACTGAGTCATGCCCTGATGGCCAAGAAGCAGATCTCTGCCTCCTTTCTTTTTGCACACTCTGTTCCTTTCTCCTGCCTGTGCCCTACTCTCCTGAGAAACCATTTAGATGATCTGGTGGTTCCTTATGCTTTATGTTCTGTGTCTCTATGACACTTAGCTCCAAGTCACTAGCCATAGATCACATGGACTAGTGTTGGTGGGCCTGGTGCTAACCCTTCTTTTGCACAACTGCTCTGTAATGCAAAGAAACCTGAGCAAAGTTTTACTATACCCAGTGTCCACTGGTTCATCTGCCAGGACCCATCTAGACAACAGAGGATGCATAACACACACAATTTGCGTAACATCTGCCCCTTGCCATTGTTTTGCCTGGGAGAGGTGAGAGAGACTGTTTGTTTTTTTCCTCCAGAAGGACTGGAAATTTCCATCTCCCTCTATTTGTTTATTCATGGACCTCCTACTTTCTAGGGCCTGAGAAAATGTTGTCCTCCCTCTCCCCACAACTGGCAGTCCCGTGCCTACTGTCACGCATTATGGTCTCAGCAGTGTCACGTGCTCTTTATATTTTCCCTCAAGCTCTAAAGGAGATGGATTCATAGTTTACATCCTGTCTGTCTGTTTTTTTTTTTAAATAGACGTACTCTGCCACAGTCAGAGGCCTTGTCCATATATTTAATATAAATGTTTATCTTTTCTACTTTAGAATTCATCTGGATGTTCACGTTGTTGTTACCAATGTCACAGTATCTAAAGATAAGCCTTCCCTGAAAAATATTTCATCTTCTTTGAAAGAAGGTAAAATGAATGTTTTGTGACTGACATAATTTGGGAATTTTTTTTTTAAAAGCATGCATATCTCTGACCTGTTTTAAAAATCTCTTCCTGTTCTCCACAGTGCTGAGTCAGAACTGTTTGAAGGTGCACTTCTTTGTGTTTTCTTGTAGGTGGTATGCCATACATGTATTGTAAGTGTTTGAATCTTAATGCTCATGACAATGAAGACTGGTAGCAGTAGCTAAGTGTAAGTATTGTGTGGTCTAACATTGCGCAATACTTTCCCATTGGATCTCCAACAATCTCATTTCTACCCTGCTGTTCTAATCTTGGATTTTCTGAACAGAGGCCGGCAATCTTTGGCAAACTGTTCAGTAGTCCTGTGATGTGATAAACCCAGCAGGTGCTTGGCCGAAGCCATCAAATTCATTTCACTAGTTTCAGTTAAAAAAACAAGGCATGTGTTCTGCAATGGTGTTAAGTGACCTTGCGTGTGTAAGCCCTGGAATAATGACACTGGTACAAGATGAGTAAATCAAATAAACATTTCTTTTTATTACTGGAAAAGGACACAGAGGCAGGTCCCCTTCTGCTGTTATCAAAACTTTTCCCTTCCTACTACAGGTAGGATGAATAGACCCCTCTGAAACATGGGAGTTACTTCCTGAGACACTGGAGTAACCATACCCTTTAGGGGCTGTCTGTGTGTGCGCGCCAAGAAACACCCACTCATTCCACCAGTACAGTAATTCTGTTACATGTGTATGGCTTCTTTCTATCGTAAGCAAAGCCTAAAGACAAAGACTGTGCAAAAAAACAATTGATAGAAAGGATAGCCCAGTGGTTAGGGCATTAGTTTGGGACTCCAGAGGTCTGGGTTCAATTCTCTGTTCTACACCAGACTTTATGCATGACCTTGGGCAAGTCACTTAGGCTATGTCCACACTGTGAGCTGGGGCTGTGATTCCCCTGTTTGTATACAGATGGTAGCATGAGTATAAATAGCAGTATAGCTGCAGTAGCGTGGGTAGTGGCAGTGGAGGCATGGCTGAATTGTGCTGAGTACAAACCTGCCTGAAACCGATGGGTATGTTCTCAGCACAGCTCAATCATGCCTCTACTCGGCTATTTATACTCATGATTAGGGCTCCGGCTGCCCCAGGGACTGCTGCTTGGGCGGTCCCTGGGGCCAGCTGCACCTCCCAAGCAGCAGCCAGTGCGGCTGGCCCCATTGCCACTCCAGCAGTGGTTGGTGCGGCTGGCTGCAGGGCCGCCCGAGTGGCTGGCTGCAGAGCCACTTCAGCAGCAGCCGTTGTGGCTGTCCCCAGGGCCACTTGAGCAGCTGGCCCCGGAATCAGCTGCTTGGGCGGTCCTGGGGTCAGCCACAAGTCATGGAGGTCACCGAGTCCGTGACTTCCATGACAGACATGGAGCCCTAATCATGAGTATAAATAGCCGAGTAGAAGCATGACTGAGCTGTGCTGAGAACATACCATGCAAGGGGGTAGGTTGCTTGAAGGTAGAAGGTCTTCTTTTCCCACCATAAGCATTTCCTCTTGTTGTACTGAGGAAATCCCTGAGTGTGACGGCAGCCCAGGCCTGGAGAGCGCTCTCTCTCTCTCTCTTTTTTAATTTTGATATATAAAAGCAAAATTCAAATAGTGGGCTTGATGATCCACTGTGGCTGAGCAGAGATGATGTCACAGAGTATGTCACTGCTCCCTAATTCTCAGCTGTCCAGCCTCAGCATAAATTTAAACTGCAGTAGGGCCTCTTAATTTATACTGATGCTTCTGTCAGGTCTCTCCAAGTCCTAACCCCATTGCAGAATTGGGTGTAGTGGAGTCTTGTTCTGGCATGCTCCCTCCCTTCCCCTGGCATGTCCCCTGCTTCCCCTTATGCCAGGAAATGGGGTTCTTTTGTAGGAAGTGATGGAACTGCCTCTGCCAGCTTTATGCCAGTAAAGATTCCACCTACGCAGTTTGAATTTTCCAGGGGTAACCTCCAGCCTCTTTAAATTGACTTTGTGCCAGATGAGTGGTGCAAAATGAATTAGGCAGACTAGAGAATCCAGACCAATATATCGACAGACTGCTCAAGGGACAGATTCTAATCACACATTATTTAAAATAGCTCATCTGAATTTACAGTATCCCTTTAAATCATTCAATGTAGTCCATAATCACAGAATCCCAGACTATTTGGGCTTTTGACCTGTTCTTGTATACATGCCTCTGTCTTTTGGTTTGTGATATTGTAAATACCTGAACTACTTTAACATCCTCCTTGAAAGAATCCCATTTATATATGCCTATAGACACTCGAAGTATGAGGTTACGTATATCCTGACTTCTGTAAACAGAGAATCCTCTACATATTTCATGCATACATACATACTACTAGCTTCTTCCACTGCTGAATTACATAAAGAAATATATGTTTGCTGTGTTGTATTTGTGTTAGTCCCAGGCTATTAGAGAGATAAGGCAGGTGTAGTAATATCTTTTATTGGACCAACTTCTGTTGGTGAAAGAGACAAGCTTTCGAGCTACACAGAGCTCTTCTTCAGGTCTGAGAAAGGTATTCGGAATGTCCTGGCTAAATACAAGGTGTGCCAGTTTATTTAGCATAACTAATTATCACATTTTCTAAGGGACCATTCGAGGTGAAGTGGCCCGTTAACACCTCTGCAGTCACAGGACAAAAAAAGGGGGTTAATGGTTTACAGATTGTTGTAATAATCCATCAATCCAGTATCTTTATTAAGACCACGATTTTTAGTGTCTAGCAAAGTTATGAATTTAAGCTTCCAAGCTTTGCTAACAGATTGGAAAAAAGTAACCTCTTGTGGCTTTTAAAAATGTTTTTGTGGCTCAACATTTTTGACACTGTCCTGGATATTTGATTGGAAGTCTATAAGCCTGAATGTCAGGCTGAATATCAATACAGATCCTGCTTCTGTTAAAGAGAAAACCTCAACGGCTTCTCTGATAGTCATTGCCTCTGTAAATCACTCAGGGCACATGACCTCTTAAGCATATCTTGTTTCTAACTAGCAGAAAGATGAAATTTGATTGGCCTCCAAGCACTTACTGCCACTCTCCTCCCAGTCTCTTACACAAACACACTAGCTTTTTCCCCCCCTCTCCTGCTGGTGCACTGACAAAGTAACTCTAGCTTGCACCATCATTCTCCTTCTGAAAAGAACCAAAACCAGGACTGCGTTCTTGGGAAGAGCAAGAATAGTTCTACCCTTGGAAAGAACAAGTTTATTCCTGTTCTTTATCATGGAGAGGGACTTTGGTGAAGAGAGAAATCAGCAGACCCTCTGCATTTCCTGGGACATCAGCAAGGTCACATATGAAGAAGAGGAGGAGCAGTTTTGCCCGTGAGTAATAACAATGAATTCTGTAGCTTCCTTTTTATGATTTTCACAGGATTCACAACATACTGAAGACATGTTAGCAGATCTGAGAACCATTCCTGAGTTACATAAGGGAACAACAAAGCACATTTGACACTTAGCATTCATATATGTAAGTGTATTAAATGGTCAAGAGCACAGTTAGAGGATGATCTAGGCAGAGGAGAACAATGGACCATGTATATCTCTGATGGTTCCTTCATTTGTACACATGCAGACTTTCCAAAGAAATATAAAATGTTTAAAAGTAATTTAGAATGAAGGATGATAAAGCTAGATACTACAGCTATTGAAATAGCAGATAGAGTCGCTACAGGCTATGTTATTGTCTGAATACAGATTTTTTTTTTTTTTTAAAGGATTGGTTGAAAGTCTATATTTTCAAAAGATCCACACACCCCTGCAGTATAGGCTAGTTGAGAAATAACGATTGTTACCTAAATTATTGTATCTTTCAGTATTAAAGCCCAGAATATGAATTTATTTGTGTGTGTGTGTGTGTGAGAGAGGGGGAGAGAGGATGTTGACGGTGTGATATTTTAGCCTGATGCAATGGCAAAGTCAAGTTTTTCTCATCTTTTAATCTTGATAAAAAGAGCAATCTTAGCAGAAGTTCACTAGTAACTGGTGATGTCTCTTTTGATCAGTATACAAATATTGGACTCTAGCAAACTCTTCTAAAGCTGTTTGACAATACTCAATCATATTCAAATGCCCTTTTAAAATCAATATGTATATTAATGGATGCAATTTTTAAATAAAGTGGACGTCTTTCAGATATAGAAGTTGTCCCATGAAAGTGGATATTTCGCAGCTCTGCTAATGGTGCCGTCTATTTTCTACAGGTATGTCCAGCCCTCCCTCACCCCTGATGGGCACTGGAGGCCTGGAACAAAGCAGAACTACTGCAGCTTCGCTTAGAGTAATGAGGTTTGGAGAGCAAGGAACCTGTGCAAGGGATCTGCTCCATCTATAGGGTCTGGGACAGAGCTCAGTAGGGTCTCCCTGTGACTTAGAGGGAGTGATAGGGCTGGTTGATCTGCTGTTATGCATATCCAGCAGCCAATGCCCTCACCCTTTCAGAGGAGAGGGATACTGCAGCCCCGAGGCTTCAGTATTCACTGCAAAGCAGCACTGCGATGATTCAACCATCTTTGTGGAGGAGACATTTTTCTTCTCCTGTCATTCACTGCCGTCCCTTGTGACAAGATTGTGTATGCAAGCTGGACATTAGAACTAGAATGTACCCTTCTGCATTATGACTGTAAAGGATCACTGATCCTTGGCACTGATTTGGTCCCAATTTGCTCTTAGAGCAGCTGCAGAGTTCTAAGCCGCACCAACTGCAAGGAATCTTTCCAGTAACGGATCACCAGAGCTTGAGTTCTTCAGCCGTGCCTCTTTCCCCCACCACGCCCTCTGTGCAGGGTGAGAGAGGGTGGTATGGACCTGCCAGATTTCCGTCCGTCCCCCTTTCCCTCCTCCGCACCCCGCAGGAGGAATTCTCAACTGGCTGGATAAGACAGCTCTAAGGCAGCTTTTCATTGTTCAACAGGGCCAAGTCTCTGGCCCTTTGCATTAAGAATACTGAGTACTTAAAGCTCACAGAAAATCAGGCATGATCAACCCGTATCGTGTGCTTAAAAATATAATTTGAGTATATCCCTCTTTGCTGTGGACGTTATACCAGCAGAAAAAGAAGCTAAACTCAAATTTGTGCAAATTATTCACGCAGGTCTCTCATACTGTTATGCCTATTGTTTAGTCATTCTCTTTAGAAGAAAGAGAAGGGGAAGTAATAACAGACACAGGAACAAAATTTCAAAGTCAAACAATCATCATACAGTAAAACCTTTTTTATCCAGCATATTGGGGGAATGGGGGGTGCCGGAAAGTGAAAAATTCCAGTTAACTAAGAGGGAGGGATTTGGGGTTCGTGAGGGGGCGTGGGGCTGGGGCGTAAGTGGGGGTGCAGGGTGCCGGATCCGGGCAGCACTCACCTCGGGTGGCTCCCTGCAAGCGGCAGCAACCTGTCCCTGCTGCTCCTAGTTTTTTCCAATTAATGTTGATTTTATTCACTTCGTACATGGATGGAAATTCAGTAGCTGCCTGACCTTCCCATGATTATTTATACACAATTTGTTAACTACTCAGACTGATTATAAGTGATTTGTGTACATGGTAAAGATGTAATTTTTGCTTCACACATGTTTATAGTTTCCCATAAATATACTCTATTTAGAAAAATTGTAGGTTGCTTTAATCTCGTTTTTGATGTAGGTATCTCCTTTATTGAAGGGAAGGGCCTGAGATGCATTGGACCAGATCCGAAGTAGTGCAAAGCACCTTCAACTTCCACTGAAATGAATGGGAATTGAAGGTACCCAGCACATTTCACTGTCTGGCCTATAGTTTGAATCTGGATATGACCTCTCCCAGAGTTCATGAAGGTGTTTATTCCATATGTTCGCATTTGGGCCACTTTCTATTATGGAGTAATTTCAATATAAAAGTATCCTAACTGAATGTCTTCAAAATGTGATCACCTCTCCTATATAGTCATGTATCCAATATGGAATTACTAAAAAGCATTTTAAAAGATTTTACCTCTCTTTAGGGGCAAGGACTGTCATTTTACTACATGTTTGTACTATGATCAAGAAAAATGGGGCCCCGACTTGGAGTCCTCTATTATTATTATTATTATTATTATTATAGTTAATAACAATAGATTAGACAAAAATAATAATAGATTAAAAGTATGTTTTCAGGCAATAATCATTCCAAAGATGCTTTTGTACAGCGAAGACAAGATTGTACAAAAGAGAACATTGTGCAGGTGTTGCATTATACATCAAGGATAAATACACTTATTCTGAGGTCCACAAGGAGGTGAGATGCAGACCAGTTAAAAGTCCTGTTTAAAGATAATAGGGATGACATCATGATAGGGGTTGTGACGGGTTCGGTCACAGAGACCCCCTTGGGACTGTTACCCAATGTGCTGAAACTACCTCCGAGCCCATTTTCCACTGCCAGCTTGGGACTCCAGAACCCTGCCTTGTTGAGCCAGACATGCTAGTCTTCTGCAACACAGACCAGGTCCCAAAGCTGCAGACTTTAACCAAAAACTGCTCAGCAAGTCACCTATCTCCAGCACCCAGACACCCAGAATGGAGGGATGGAAGCAGAAAGGCTAAGCACAAAACGAGTTACACATAGCAAGAGACATAAAAAGCAATAAGAGAGGGTTTTTTTTAATACATTGGGAGCAAGAGAAAGATGAAGGAAAGTGTAGGTCTTCTACTTAGTGGGGAAAGAGAGGTGATAACTAATAGCAGCAATATGTAGGTGTTTAACACCTATTGTGCTCCAGTTGTCACCTATTGTGCTCCAGTTGCCACTAAAAAAGTTAATGGTGACCAGATACTCAGCCCAAGTAATATCAACAACAAGGGGGACGGAATGCAAGCCAAAAGATGGAAAGAACAGGTTAAAGAATATTTAGATAAATCAGATATATTCAAGATGGCAGGACATGGAGAAGTTAATTAAGGAAGTAGCTGAAGCAATCCCAGAACCGTTATCAATTATCTTTGAGAACTCATGGAGGAGGGTGAGGGCAAGCATAGTACCTGTCTTTAAAGGGGGGAATAAAGAGGACCCAGGGAATTATAAACTAGCAGTCTAACTTTGATACCTGGAAAGATACTGGAACAAATTATTAAACAATCAGTTTGCAAGCACCTAGAGGATAATAGGGTTATAAGCAACAGCCAGCATGGATTTGTTTAAAAAAAAATCATGCCAAACTAAACTAAATTCCTTCTTTGACAGGGTCACTGGCCTAGTGGATGGGGGGAAGCAGTATACATGACATATCTTGATTTCAGTCAGGGTTTTGACCTGACAGTCCCACATGACATTCTCATAAGAAAACTAGGGAAACATAGTCTAGATGATTTATTTGGGCATAAGCTTTCGTGGGTAAAAAGCGGGGGTTCAGATTCATCTGAAGAAGTGAGGTTTTTTACCCACGAAAGTTTATGCCCAAATAAATTTGTTAGTCTTTAAGGTGCCACTGGACTCCCTGTTGTTTTTGTGGATACAGACTAACACGGCTATCCCCTGATACTCTAGATGGAATTCCTATAATGTAGATGAGCAACTGGTTGAAAGACCGTACTCAGAGAGCATAGGCATGCGCAGCACATTTCATTAGGGTGTGCACCCAGGGAAATTTATTTTTTTTAAAGGCGAACATCATAAAGGTTGGGGTGCAGGAGGGAGTGCAGGGTGTGGGAGGGGGTGCAGTGTGCAGGAAGGGGCTCAGGGCAAGGGATTGGGGCAAAGGAGGGGTGCGGGGTGTATGAGGGGGCTCAGGAAGGGGGTTGGGGTGCAGGAGGGGTGCGGAGTGTAGGGGGACTCAGGGCAGGGGGTTGGGGTGCAGGGTGCAGCAGGGGGCTCAGGGCAGGGGGTTGGGGTGCGAGGTGCAGGCAGGGGGCTTAGGGCAGGGGGTTGGGGTACAGGAGAGGTGCAGGGTGTGACAGACGGCTCAGGGCAGGGAGTTGGAGTGCATGGCGGTGCAGAGTGCAGCAGGTGGCTCAGGGCAGGAGGTTGGGGTGCAGGAGGGGTGTGAGGTGCAGGCAGGGGGCTTAGGGCAGGGAGTTGGGGTGCATGGGGGTGAAGGGTGCAGCGGGGGCTCAGGGCAGGGGGTTGGGGTGCGAGGTGCAGGCAGGGGGTTTAGGGCAGGGGGTTGGGGTGCAGGAGGGGTGCAGGCAGGGGGCTCGGCATGGGGTTGGGGTGCAGGAGGGGTGCGGGGTGCAGCAGGGGGCTCAGGGCAGGGAGTTGGGGGGCAGGGTTCAGGAGGGGGCTCAGGGCAGGGGGTTGGGTGCGAGGTGTAGGCAGGGGGCTCAGGACTGGGAGTTGGGCGCGGGGTGCAGGCAGGGGGCTCAGGACAGGGAGTTGGGGTGCAGGAGGGGTGTGGCAGGGGGCTCAGGACAGGGAGTTTGGGTGCAGGAGGGGTGCGGCAGGGGGCTCAGGACAGGGAGTTGGGGTGCAGGCAGGGGGCTCAGGGCAGGGGGTTGGGGTGGAGAGTGCAGGAGGGGTTCGGGCTCTGGCCCGGTGCCGCTTACCTGCAGCGGCACGCTCCCTGCCTGCCTGCCTGCCCTGGCCCCTGGGGGGGCCACAGGGTTCCGCGCACTGCCCTTCACGCCTCCAGATACCTCCCCCGAAGCTCCCATTGGCCACAGTTCCCCGTTCCCGGCCAATGGGAGCTGTGGGGGGCGGTGCCTGGAGCAACACATGGAGCCCTCTGCCACCCCACCCCCGGGGCCCCAGGGACATGGTGCCATGCTGGCTCCTTCTGAGAGCGGCGCGGGGCCTGCGGCACCACAGGGGGCAAATCCCACGGGCCGGATCCAAAGCCCTGAGGGGCCGGATCCGGCCCACGGGCATTAGGGTGTGCCTGGGCACACCCCGTGCGCATGCCTATGTCAGAGAGTAGTTCTCGTTGGTTCACTGTGAAATCACTGGGAGGGTATATTTAGTGGAGTCTTGCAGGGGTCAGTCCTGGGTCCTGTAGTATTCAATATTTTCATTAATGACTTGAATAATGGAGCAGAGAGTATGCTTATAAAATTTGTGGATGACACTAAGCTGGGAGGGGTTGCACACACTTTGGAGGACAAGACTAGAATTCCAAACAACCTTGAAAAATAGGAGAATTGGTCTGACATCAACAAGATGAAATTTAATGAAGAAAGTGCAAAGTACTTCACTTAGGAAGGAAAAAATAAAATGCAGTTACAAAATAGGAAATAACTGACTAGGTGGTAGTACTGCTGAAAAGGATCTGGGGGTGACAGTGGATCACAAATTGAATATGAGTCAACAATGGGATGCGGTTGTAAAAATAGGCTAATAATATTCTGGGATGTATTAATATAAGTGTTGTATGTAAGACACAGGAGATAACTGTCCCTCCCTACTTAGCACTGGTAAGGTGTCATCTGGCATACTGGGTCCAATTCTGGGTGTTACACTTTAGGAAAGTTGTGGACAAATTTGGAGAGAATCCAGAGAGGGAAAAAATAAAAGAAAACCTCACCAATGAGGAAAGGTTAAAAAAACCTGGCATGTTTAGTCTTGACAAAAGAAGACTCAGGGGGACCTGATAATAGTCTTAAAATATGTTAAGTGTTGTTATAGAGAGGCTGGTGATCAATTGTTCTCCATGTCTACTGAAGATAGGGTATGAAGTAATGGGCTTAATCTACAGCAAGGGAGATTTAGGTTAGGTATTAGGGAAAACTTTCTAATTATAAGTGTAGCTAAGCTCTGGAATAGGCTTCCAAAGGACGTTGTGGAATCCCCATCACTGGATGTTTTTAAGAACAGGTTGGACAAACACCTGTTAGGGATGGTCTGTTTACTTGCTCCTGCCTCAGCGCAGGGGGCTCAACTTTATGACCTCTTGAGGTCCCTTCCAACCCTTTCTGTGATTCTATGATTTTTAAGCCTACTGTCCCCTTAAAAATAAGTTTTGATCACTATTTGTCATAGGGCTGTCTTTTCTTTCCTTAAAATGTGGTTGGTTACCTTATTCACCACACTGGTTTTGTCTGACAAGTTGAATTTTGCTACAAGTCTGTGCTTGATCCTGTGAGGTATTGTGCACACTGTGAAATCAGTGGGAGTAAAGGGCTCTCAGAAACTTTCAGGATTGGGGTTCTGGTCAAAATTTGTTCTGAAGACCAGCTCAGCCTCAAAATATAGCCTTTGTCTGCTTTTGTTTATGCAAAAAAGTGATTGCTACTTAATTTTTGTTTAAACTAGGTAGCATGCTTCTGAACCAGCATGCTTAACAACTGTAAGAGTGAAGTCCTTTATAGATCAACAGAACACATACAGCGGAGGGGAGATCATCTTTAGGAGGGAAGAGTATGCTTATAAAAATTAATTTAATTCAGCACTTGGTCTCTGTAATGAGACTGCCATTTGTGATTGGGTTCAAGGTGGCTTAGGGAACTTGTGATGTGGTCATTTGTTCACTAGGAGCAGCGTTCAGATAATAAATTTGTTACTGTTTAAGAATGAGAAAATTTGTCTAAGTCACCAAGAAATTTTCATTCTGTTAGGGAGATAGGTCCATAAATTCAGTAGCACAGAAGTTGTTTGTCTTGGCATTAGAGCCAGATGCAAAGAGATCCCATATTGGTTTCCCAAAAGTCCGGACTATGCTGTCAAACACCCTCTGGTGGAGACACATCTCCTCCTGATCCATACTTTTGTGGCTAAGCTAAACTGTGTGGTATTCATTTCCCCTTTGATATGCAAGGATTGAACTGACATAATGTTTACCTTGGCCTTCCCTGAAGAAGGTTGTGACTTCCACTTGTTATGAGTTCAACTGTGGGCCCCCTTGTCTGTTTGTGTATTTCATGGCAGTAGTGTTGTCTGTGAACACAAGTATGTGTCTGGCGTTTAAGGTAAGGAGGAGTGCCTGAAGGGCTAGGCGAATTGCTCTCAGGTTCAGAATGATTTATAGTGTAGTGAGATTCCATCACTGACTTTGTATCATGTATCCAAGTGTGAGCTCCCCATCCCTCCAAACCGGAATCTGTCATTATGGTGTCTCTCTGTGACTGTGCCAATTGTTATAAATTGGGGACGCATCAGTTGGAAGTAACAGAGGAGGAGAAGGACCTCGGAGTATTGGTTGATCACAGGATGCCTATGAGCCGCCAATGTGATATGGCTGTTAAAAAAGCTAATGAGGTCTTGGGATGCATCAAGCATGGTATTTCCAGTAAAGATAAGGAGGTGTTAGTACCGTTATACAAGGCACTGGTGAGACCTCATCCGGAATATTGTGTGTAGTTCTGGTCTCCCATGGTTTAAGAAGGATGAATTCAAACTGGAACAGGTACAGAGAAGGGCTACTAGGATGATCCGAGGAATGGAAAACCTGTCTTATGAAAACAGACTCAAAGTGCTTGGCTTGTTTAGCCTAACCAAAAGAAGGCTGAGGGGAGATATGATTGCTCTTTATAAATATATCAGGGAGGGAGAGGAATTATTTAAGCTTAGTACCAATGTGGACACAAGAACAAATGGATATAAACTGGACATTAGGAAGTTTAGTCTTGAAATTAGACGAAGGTTTCTAACCATTAGAGGAGTTAAGTACTGGAACAGCCTTCCAAGGGGAGTAGTGGGGGCAAAAGACATATCTGGCTTCAAGACTAAGCTTAATAAGTTTATGGAGGGGATGGTATGATGGGATAGCCTAATTTTTGGCAATTAATTGATCTTTGATTATTAGCGGTAAATATGCCCAGTAGTCTGTGATGGGATGTTAGATGGGGTGGGATCTGAGTTACTACAGAGAATTCTTTCCTGGGTGCTGGCTGGTGAGTCTTGCCCACATGCTCAGGGTTTAGCTGATCGCCATATTTGGGGGTCGGGAAGGAATTTTCCTCCAGGGCAGATTGGCAGAGGCCCTGGAGGTTTTTTGCCTTCCTCTGCAGCGTGGGGCACGGGTCACTTACTGGAGGATTCTCCGCACCTTGAGGTCTTTAAACCACAATTTGAGGACTTCAATAACTCAGACATAGGTTAGGGGTTTGTTACAGGAGTGGGTGGGTGAGATTCTGCAGGAGGTCAGACTAGACGATCATAATGGTCCCTTCTGACCTTAAAGTCTATGAGTCTATATGCATGAAACGAACATGCCTAGAAGACACAGTAAGTCCTTCATGCAAGAGTGTGGACGGTGAAGGATCTTATATATTTGCTCCAAAATCCATGCCTGCCAGTCTCTGGAGAGCGAGGCCCTGTGGAGTGTGGTGTCCAGCTAACCCCCCACATGTTCTATTGCCTGGGTATGGACTAGCTGGCTTTTCTTGAGATTGATTAATATACCCATGTTACTGAAGGGTGTGTACTGTCAGTTGTGTGTCCTTGACTAAAGGAGCTGTTTGTCAGAATGTCGTAAAGAAAAGGGTACAGATGTCCCTGTTTCTAACATAGGAATGTCACTCTTGCCACCAAGACTTTTGTGAATACAACTGCAGGAAGTGGCAATGCCAAAAGATGAGTGCTGTATGCAGACTTCAGGTACTATCTATGGTCTGGAAGGATAAGGATGTAGAAACATGCCTCCTTTAGGTCCACCGAGGTTAGGAAATCTTCCTGGGTGATAGCCGCCATGGTGGACTGAGTGGTTTCTGTTTTGAACTTGTGGGAGTGAATCGACTTGAGTGTCTTTAAACCACCCTGTCCTCCTCCTGATTTCTTTGGAGTATAGAGTATCAGCCCTGATAGCTATCCTGGTCTGGGACAGGCAGTTTGGAGGAGGTGATCAATTTGCCTGAACATAGCCTTCCTCTTGGATGGGTTGAGGGAGAGGGGAGACATCTGGGGCACGCAATCCTTTTGAATTCTAGGGCATAGCCCTAGCAAATGATGTCTCACCCATTTGTTCATAGTGGTGGTAAATCAGGTGTGAATGAATGAGACATGTGCTCCCTCAGGGGAATGTGGGAGGGAGGGTGGCAGAGGTTGCTTTTAAGGGTGATCCTGGACAAGGAGTCACCTCTGGATTTATTGTACCTGGCTTTACCTCATGTATTCTTAGAGAATCTGTCACCTCTCTTACCATATCTGTATGAAGCTCCATATCCCTGAAAGGGCTCCTAGGGCAGAAAGACAGCTTCAAAACTCTCTTCTGAGTTTTGTTATTAACAGAGGAGAGATATTTTTTTGTTTTTTGTCTGGTGCTTCAGAAGTGGCTTTTTCTCTTAGTCCCCAAAAGGTTTCTTTCCCAAGTATGGGTTGCTACCAAAATCTGTTTGGCAGAAATATCTCCCTTTCATCCCCACAGCCATAATATCTACTTGTTTCAGCACTGGACACCATCTGACCTGAAAGCATCAAGGCAGGCGTCTGAAACTAGAGCAGATGTTTGGGAAATTTTCTTTAAGGAGGACCCCAACCCCTTGGCTCTTTTCACCTTTGTGGGGATGTCAGGGAGCAGGGGCTTTGCATCAGCAAATACTGCTCTTGTGAAAAAAGTGGCCACTGCTGAAGTTCTGAGGGCTGCTGTGGCCACTTCATAGCCCCTTTGGAGGGCTGACTCCACCTTTTCATCATTGATATCTTTGGGTAGGAAGTCCCCTTCGATGACTGTGTCCTCAATGGGGATTGACAAGACTGCATCCATTTTAGGTAGAGCTATCAAGAACACTTTCGACTGGTGGACATTGTAGAATTTTTGCTCAGATGCTTTGCCTTCACTGGGTTTTCCCATTCCACCTTTGCAACCTTAAGCAGGGTGGCTGGGATGGAAATGTATGGGCCAGTTTTACAGTCTTTTCGAAAATATTTTCAAGTATTTTCTGTGTCTTTGACCTCCTTCTCATACTTGTCCTTTCCGTCCAAATGCTCAGGGAAGATACCAAGAAAAACAACTGCCTCTCTCAGAATAGATTCAAATAATGTGCAGGGAACAAGAGTTCCAGGGATCTTCTTGGGTTTCCTCTGCCTTGGATTCTGAAAGTTTATCCTCTTCTGAGGAGGAGTGACTAGCCTTAGAGGATTTTGTTACTTTATGTCTGTGTTTGTGAGCTTTACTCTGCTTAGAGGGAGGACTACCAGGAGAGAGGGCTGAGGATTTGTAGTCATAAGAGTCCAAGGAAGAATACCTATGACTGTACTTTATACCCTTATGTCTTCTGGTGCGTATGATCACCTCATAGGGTTGGGTGAAGGAGGAAGAGACAGCTCCTTGGATAAGCTGTCTCTCCTATGAGTTATGACCCCTTAGGGATCTGTTCCTGTACTTTTTGGATCCTTTTTTTCTCCCACGTGAGCTCCAGGGAGAAGGGGGAAGTGGATGAGGAATGGCTTCCTATACCCCATTTTTTCCATTGGATGCTGCTGGGCTGGGATGACTCTAATATGGCCACTGAGGAGGCAGTGCCAGGAGCCTGTTGTAAAATGGTTGCCTGTGGAATGTGAGCTCCTTGTGCCAAAATGGCTTCTGTAACCCTGCTGCAAAGGGAAGAGAGAGCACTGACGGGGAAACTGAAGAACGGAGAGGGTGATCTGACTGCAGCACACCCAGGGTGGGTGTGTCCCCTGGCAACACATGTAGGCCCCTGTCATGGTACTTTGGCTGGTAGAGGGGAGGAGGGAAGGTAACCAGGGCCCCATGGGATTTACCCTGCACTGGATCTACTGACTGGAGCTACTGGGGCCTCCACATTACACCCTCCGGGGGTGAAACACCCAGTGATGGGGTCTGGTCCATGTCAGTGGCCAGGGATTGAGCCCTCCAGGCCCTTTCTTCAGCACCTTGCCTTTCTGGGACTCTTCCTTTGTCCATAACTGCTGCTGTGCTGTCCTGTTGGGGAAAGGCTGGCAGCCTGGTATGGTAGCAAGACTGGAGAAGCAGAAGGAACACTTTTCCACTTCAATACACTTTTGCCAAGGGTGCTGAGCACAGGGTACAGACCCTGCCCTTTCTCTTCTTTTTCAGCCATTACCAGGGACTAGTTTGGGGGGGAGAGCATGGTAAAAGGCCTCACAATTGCCTACAACTCTATAGGGTACATTGAAATGGCCAATAACCCCAACCTAAAAAAATAAATAAATGGAGAGCTGAGGAAAATAGGACCTGGAAAAAGAAGAAAAAAGTAATTGGGTGATGGACAGCATACAGTAGAACAGATTCTTAGCCTGCTTCACCTTTGGCGGCAGAGAAAATTCTGGAGAGGCTCTTCAGCTGTAGGAGGTATCTGGCAAGTCCACCTAGCCAATCAAAAGCATCTGACTGTGCCTCCTATAGTATGGGGGACTGAAGAACCCATCATGATTGAAATTTTGGATCCATCTTCCACAGTGAGAATCTGTTTAACAATAAAAATAATTAATTAAATATATACATATCTTTCTCTGAACTTCTTGAGGATCCATAGCGCAAATATGGCATCAACTATGCTCCTCCCGGGCTTGAATCCATACTGACCATTCCAAACTTCAACCATTCCAAGTAGATGCTTTTCAATAATCTTCTCCCATACTTTCATAGCCTGTGACACCAGCTTATTTGAGCAAAAATTAGCACACATTGTAACATCTGCTTTGTTTAAAAATAGGCAATCAAACTTTTATGCCATTCATCTGGCATTTTCTCTTGCTTAAGAATATCGTTGAACAAACTTGTCAGATACTTGATGCCTTCACTTTCCAATGACTTCACCCCACCAACTGATACTTCTTTTTTCCTTTTTCCTTTTCCTTAGTTCCTCTGCAACCTCTTCCTCATGTATGGAATCTATCCCGTCCCAGATAGGTTTACATATTGTTAGTTCCTCCCTTGGGATCTTCTCATTCATTAGCCTTTCAAAATAATCACTCTAAACTATGTTGGTTCATTCACCATTTGTTTGCAGAATATTATATTCATTTCTAATATAAACAAACTCATTCATATCTTTTGCCATTTTATCTCTTTCCTTGGTGAGTCTATAGCTAGTCTTTTCTTCATGCCTTTGAAATCAGTTACATAACTCATCATAAGCCATACTTTTAGCTGTTGCAACACTTCTTTTGTCCTCCTTTTTTGGCCTCTGTATATGCCATCTATCACTGCTCAAGCCACTGGCCTGCTATTTTTTGAAGGCTACCTTTTTTTCCCTCAGCAGATTCTTTAACTTGAGGATTTCAGCATCAAGTCTCCTTTCTTGTCAGTTTTCAGAATGGAGAGAGGTAAATAGTGGTGTTCCTCAGTGGTCTGTTCTGGGACCAGTCCTATTCAACATATTCATAAATGATCTGGAAAAAGGGGTAAACAGTGAGGTGGCAAAATTTGCAGATGATACAAAATAACTAAAGATAACTGCAAAGAGCTACAAAAGGGTCTCTCAAAACTGGGTGACTGGGCAACAAAAATAGCAGATGAAATTTAATGTTGATAAATGCAAAGTAATGCACATTGGAAAGCATAATCCCAACTATACATATAAAATGATGGGATCTAAATGAGCTGTTACCACTCAAGAAAGAGATCTTGGAGTCATTTTGGATAGTTCTCTGAAAACATTGACTCAATGTGCAGCGGCAGCCAAAAAAGCGAACAGAATGCTGGGAACAATTAAGAAAGGAATAGATAATAGGACAGAAAATATCATGTTGCTTCTATAGAAATCCAGGGTATGCTCACATCTTGAATACTGTGTGCAGATGTGGTTGCCCCATCTCAAAAAAGATATATTGGAATTGGAAAAGGTTCAGAAAAGGGCAACAAAAATGATTAGGGGTATGGAACGGCTTCCGTATGAGGAGAAATTAATAAGACTGGAACTTTTCAGCTTGGAGAAGAGGTGGCTAAGGGGAGATATGATTGAGGTCTATAAAATCATGACTGGTGTAGAGAAAGTAGATAAGGATGTGTTGTTTACTGCTTCTCATAACACAAGAACTAGGGGTCACCAAATGAAATTAATAGGCAGCAGGTTTAAAATCAACAAAGGGAAGTATTTTTTCACACAACGCACAGTCAACCTGTGGAACTCCTTGCCAGAGGATGTTGTGAAGGCCAAGACCATAACAGGGTTCCAAAAAGAACTAGATAAATTCATGGAGGATAGGTCCATCAATGACTATTAGCCAAGATGGGCAGGAATGGTGTCCCTAGCCTCTGTTTGCTAGAAGCTGGGAATGAGTGACAGGGGATGGATCACTTGATGATTACCTGTTCTGTTCATTCCCTCTGGGGCACCTGGCATTGGCCACTGTTGGAAGACAAGATACTGGGCTAGATGGACCTTTGGTCAGAACCAGTAGGGACATTCTTATGTTCTTACTCTTTTTGGCATTCCTAGGACTTCATGTGCCGTTTCCAGCAAAGTTAACTTTAGTTTGAACCAATAGTCCTCCACACATCCCTGTCTACACATTATTCCTGGTTTGACAGTTTTTTCATTCCCAGCTTTAAGTTTCCACCACTTAGGCTTTTCTAGTGTCTAGGGATTCAAATGCTTTGGCAGTCTGCATTCTGAAGTCCATAAGAAGTCTGTGCTAGCTCACAATGCACTTACAGGTATTACTTTCCAATTCACTATTTGTGCCTGATGGGAGTTGACCGCTCCTACACAAATAAATATATATATGCATGTCTAATTCTCTTAAACAACTTTTTTTTTCTGTTGAATTTAACAGAGCTTACTATTTGCAATAAATAAACTGTTGGGATACCCACTAGTACATCCATCAGGAATGTGTTTCATCAAGAGATTAACTTATTCTTTTGGTATGAGAATAAAGTTCTGCTAATGAATTTTACCTCTCAATCTGCCAACTCTTACTTCAAAATCCAGTGAGAAGATTTTGATTAATCAAAAATAAATTCAATCTTATTAATGCAATTAGATCCATTTCATTTCCAAAGTTCAAGCAGCAAATGAGATGTTTGTAAATCCAATGGCCTTTAAAAAAGTGACTTTTTGAATGGTCTAACTTTGGAAAAGGCATTTCATGATACGAATAGAACAAGAGTTTGTACTTTTTGGCCTGGTCTCATCCAGACCTAGCAAAAACAATCGAAGTATGATGAAGCTGCCAACACCCCAAACTGTTCTATTCTGACTGTGGATTTTCTGCTTATCTGCTTCCTCTTCTGAAAAGCTAACTCTTGTCTCACCAGAATCATGTGAGCTTCTGGGAGTAGTCATGTGAGAGCTGGAATCTTTTGTGTCTGCTACCTTGGAGAATTGCTCCAGGACATGGATTCTAGGATATATTTGGGAGTGAAAGCCAAATGCAACTGAGCTAAAATGGGGGCACCCTTTAGAAGAAGAATTGGCATATAGGACTGAGTTGGACGTTGAGTTCTGTGGATCAGTTGGCTTAAAGCAGAAGGGGACAATTCTGCAAACGGGCATGAAATTCCATCACAGTATAAAGTGCCAATGCTCCTGAGCCCAGCCCTAATCATGGCACAGCAACTACAATCTGAATATATTTTAAATTTAGAGTGTTCTTGACTCTTGCATGCAGTTTGAATTGCCCACTGACTTGCTGGTATGATTTCCCATTTCTCCCTGTTTTGTTTTGCACTCTCGTGCTTGATCATACAAGGCCACGATAAAAATGGAATTTACCAGGTGATGAATAATGGTAAACTCATACTAAAACAAATGTTGAGGGTCTTAGTCACTGCTCCATCCATAACTCTGCCAGATAGATTGATATAACAATATGGTTTTATGGTTTACACTCAACTTCTATGACTGCCTTTCAATTATATTACTTTGCCCCAGCTGCCTAACATACATTAAAAAGACCCTTCGGCTACAGTGATTATATTCTGACCTTTTAAAGCTTACTTTCAGAGTAAAGATTTTTATCCTGTATTACAGATAATTGCTGACTGAGCTTAATACAATCCTCCCAGTGCACTGAAATGGAAGGGTCTGTGATTTCTGTGATTTAATAGATCAAGTAATTTGACTGGTAAAAGGGGGTGGGGGAGGCTACGGTAACTGGATCTTTGCTATTTGGTGTATTTTAGGTTTCCTACCTAGGTGCAGTTTGTAGTCTCTGCTCACAAGCCTTGATGGACTGCTTTGGATTGTAGCTGTCTGTGATGTATGCTAAGACACCAAAATTCAAGGGCAGATTTAGGATTTTAGGGGCAAAAAGGCTGTCTGTTACTAAGTTTCTCAATCAATGAGGTTAGAGAAGGAATAGAAGGTGCATTAACCCCATGCACCAACCTCCATGTAATAACCCTTTTTCCAGTAGCCATACCATGTATATGGCTAGAAGGTATTTCAAATGGAAAATAAATTTGATAGAAACCATGGCACATTGATCTGTCTGCTGCAAGTCTATTGGTGCAGTGTAAGGTAGTGTACTCACCACTCGCAGTGCCCCCTTCTTGAAACTTCCTTTTTCTTCTACACTCTCAGCTCAAACAGCTTTTCCACTGCCACGCCCACCAACTATAAGCTTAGGGTCTCCTTGTTCCCCTGCCTGGTATCCTCTAACATTCTCCAATCTACCTGAGTGTTTATGACTTGAACCCAGAGGCCATCTCCCTCCATAGCCACCCTCTGTTGGGGTCTCCATTCAGGAACCTGTCTCCCTTATTACAGCACTGCCTACTGTCTCCTAGACCTTATGTCACCCACTGTTTCATCATGGAAGAAGTGCCCCCCCAGTTGTGAGGGGGAGTCCTCTTTTTTATAGGGGTTTTTCTTTCAAGACCCCTCTTGCACCCTCCTATTCCTTAACCAGATTGTACATGGGGGTACTCCCTCCTGGGTTTCCTCTCTCATCCAGCTTGCATAGTCATTGTAGCCCCATGTCTCCTTACACTGTCCAGAGAAATCCTGATGGGGAGACCATATCTGCATGTTCTGGAGCTCTTGCTAAACTCACTTTATCATCTCAGTCACCAACAGCAGGTCAGCCATGGAATCCACCTCCCTCATGGTTATCGCCTTCTGCTGCTCTAATGTCACTGCTGTTGTTGCAGGATCTGCATGACTTCCTCCATGTCCAAATTGCTTCTCCATTCCAACTCCCAGGGGGCGATCCTGTCTCTTGTGGATTTCTCTTACTCTATTCATGATGGGAAACCCTGTCCTCAGTCCTCCTTCTTTGTTGGGCGGGGACCCAGATCCCACTTCTGGTACCAGTTTGTCACATGCCTCAGTTACCCTTTTGGCTATATAAATCAGTCTTGATTCAGACTTTACCTTCAAAAACCCCTTGTTTGGGAGGAGTTTATTCATTAATAACCAATAAACTTGCAAAAGAAATAGTCCCAGGCATCAGTTTCCTCTTCACAGGAGTCATCATCTTCTTGTTGTTTTCTCTCATAGGTAAATTGCCAGCAGCCCCCACTTAACTGCCATAGCTGCTCTGCCTCCATCCACACTGGGGTTTAGGCTCTTGTTTGCTATTCCTCACTGGAAAGCTTGCCTCTTAGTTAACTGCTCCCTCTTTAGGGCGTCTCTCTCTTTGTCAACACGCTTCATCTTCCTACTCCCTTTACAAGAGTCAGGATCAAACTGTAGACTCTCTGGTCTAGAGACAGATACCAGCTCTCTTCCTGGAGCTTACTGACCGGAGCTCCCCACTGTCTCCCTTCCTCAGGGACACCAACCATTCTCTTGGGCCTGTCACTGTTCCCACAGAGGCCTACTCCTCCTCCTGTGGGTTCCTCCAGCCAGCAACAGCCACAGGGCTTCTCTAGAGAGTGCTTCTCCCCTCCACTGGGCAACTTCCTCTTTATACTGTCCTAGCAGTCTCCTAACTCAGCTTCTCCATTTCTAATTAGCTAAAGGGGCACCACCTTGAGCATCTTACTGCTCCCAGATATTACGCACAGGGGACAGTTACTCTTATCCTTCCTGAAGGGGCACTGGCCCCATGACAAGCATGTATCCTGTATGTACTAGTTATGCTGGGCAGCGCTGGAGGATACTACCATCCAATGATCATTGAGTACAGGGATGAGGGTCAGTGGGATGGACAATGATAAGGGACAAGGGACGTTTTAATACTATTCCAGAGTCAAAATTAGAGCATCTGGGGCCTAAACAACAGTGTTCTGCATCTTTTGCCACCATTTCCTCTTAACCTATTACATTTCATTAGCTCATTGGCTCAAAAGGTTAACTCAAAACACTTGCATTTTTAGTATTTGTTTTTATTCCTGTAGGGCCTAAAGGTTGCAACTATGATCGCAGCCCGAGTGTGCTATGAGCTGCATAAACTTATAGTAAGAGGCAGTTCTGGCTGCAAAGACCTAGCATTCTAAACAGAAGAGGCAGAGAGAGGAAGTAGTATTGCCATCTCTATTTTCAGATGGGGAGCTAAGGCACAGAGACATTAAGTAACCCTTCCAAGGTCACACAGGAAGTCAATGGCTGAGGTTGGAACTGAATGCAGATCTCCCAAATCCCAATCCAGGGCCTTCCCCATGAGACTAACCTTCTTCTCTTAGTTTAATATTTAAATGCTAATGATACAGCACATACAGAGAGCGCGCTCACTTTTCACTGACAGATAGGGTGACCAGCCAGCAAATGTGAAAAATCAGGAAGGGGGTGGGGGGGTAATAGGAGCCTACATAAGAAAAAGACCCCAAAATTTGGACTGTCCCTATAAAATCGGGTCATCTGGTCACCGACTACATAAATTCAAAGGATATAACACATGTAGCAGCCAAAATGTTAGTGTTATCCTTTTATTATGAGCAAAATCCAAACTAGAGGCCAACTGAGTATTTACAAGCCTAACTTCTCAAACTGTATTCCTAAATACCAGGTGGAGTATGGTAACACAGGCTTTGCACACCCAGACCTTGTAAACACCATCGTAGAGGCTACTTTTGAAAACCTGATACAAAATGAATGGGGTTAAAAACCATGTGATTTAGTGTAAACCAACAAAAAGCCAGCAAACCCAGAGTTGAAATCTGAGATAGCAAGGTTGTGAAACATAGATTTTTAGATCCTGTCTTGTTTAGTTCCTTCCCACTTCTGCATAAAAATATTCTTGATAGATCATCTGCTTGGGCTGATGATTCCTGTCCCTGCCAGCCAAGGAAGGGGAACAGAGATGTTAACTGATTTATTCTCTCTACAGAAATCCTGCCGGTATTTCTCAGAGGGGCTGATAAGGGAGGCACATTCTGGAGCACACCTTGCTGCTACTCTGAACAGGAAGAATGTGCACCTTGGCTGTTGACAGGAATATACTTATTGGTTGGCTGGGGGTCAGGAAAGCTCCTTTCTCCCCACATGCCCACACACAAAACCACAATCCAGGCTCCATTTGACATGTGGGTCTTAAGCACTATGTAGTGAGCCTTTCTTGGTGCTTATGCATAGGGAAAATGGCTTCTATAGCTTCTCTCCCTTTGTAGTGCCCCTAGAAAAAAAGGATTTATCCCTGTGACATCACATGAGGAATAAATAGATGAATTTTTAAAAAATCGTGATGTCATGCTAGTGTTGCTGGTAACTAGGCTGAGCCAGATCAGATGAATTATAAAACACAAACCTTCAGCCAAGACAAACTGATCCCAACATTTTTGAAATTCAAAGAGTTTGATTTTTTTATGTTCCTTTAATTTTTGCATTTCTTGAGCAAGGGGAGAGCAAAATGGGGTGAGAGTGAAGAGGCAGGGAAGGTGCTGTATTGAAAGCCCTTGAGAGGGAAGCCCTCTGTTAATCCACTGAACAGCAACAGCCACAGACAGGGCCGACAAGAGGAGGGGGAAGCCGGTACAAATTACCGGGGCCCGGCGGTCTGGAAGGTGGCCCAGGGCCCAGCTTCCCCCCCAATCTCGTTGCCTTACTGGGGCCCGGCGGTCCGGAAGGGGGCCCGGCTTCCCTGGCTTCCCCCCCCTCGTCGGCCCTATTTAGCTGGTCCGCCCTTGCTGGGGGCCCGAAAATTTTTTTTCACCGGGGTCCGAACCTGCTCTCTGCGGCCCTGGCCACAGAGTAAGTGTCCCTGCACCATCCCATCAACATACCTGTCCTGTGTCCAAGAACCCACCTCAAGGAACCAGGTGGTAGTTTGGTTTCTTTGCCCACTCATTTCTTGCCCATTCTTTGCTGGGATTATTACCAGGCATGATTTTGAAATGTGGACCTGTGACTAGGCAGACAGGTGATTTCATAGGATCACCAACTTGCCATCACATGATAACCCTTATTCACTACCAGCCTGGGCTGGATTTGTACTAACAACCTAGAGTTGAAAGGCCATGTATCCTGTGCCTCACCAGTCCCCTGATCACCCATTTCCAGGCAATCTTTATTTTTTCACTGGATAGCTTAAGTCAGACCCTCGGTATTTGTTTTAATAATTTTCTGTCTTTAATTTACAGTTTGCTCCTGGCATCCATCCTTCCCATGTATTCTCTAAAAGAACACTAGCTGGCTGAATGTTAAAAGCAAACATTTTAGTGGCACACCCCCACAGTTTTCAAAGGCTGAACTTTTGTTTCATCTGTGATGTTATACAACCCCTATTTCCATGGCAAATGTACAGCCACAGGCTTGTCAAAATGCATGGTCTATTTAGCAAAATTGTTGAGACACATAAATGCCATATGCAATCTCTATAATCTACTCTATAAATATGTTTTAAAAACTGTCTTTTCCTGCTCTGATTAGGTCTGTCTTTTGGGCACTTCAATGGATGTATTCAGCATCAAAGAATGATTCCAGCCTGGCTGTCCATAAACAAGAATACATAGTTCAGAAACAATCACCGTACCCTTTTATATTTTCCCCTATCTTTTATAATCCTCCCTTATATATGGTATTTGTTCCCTTCCACCCACCCACACTTATTTATCATGTATTCAGAAGCTTTTCCTATTGGGTTGTATAATTCAAACACCTGTTTGCACTTGAAGATAGAATAATAATATTTTGAAGCTCAAACACATTTTATCAGTGGGTCTCAAGTAGCTGTGTAACCATCAGATACCAAAGCCCCTCAACTCTGCAGCAGCCAATATGACAATAGTCATTGTACACGTGGGGTGACAGAAACAGAGGGATGTGTCTAAGGAAAGGGAAGGAGACCTCCTACCTGATGAAGTGGCAGAGAGTTAAGAGAAGGCATGTACAGATGAAGTTTTGTGGGTCTCTGCCCCACCCCTAGGACTCGAAAGGAGCTCCCTTCATTGCCAGGGAGGGGAAGGGAGAAAGACAGCAGCAGACAAGGATGGATTAGGTATAGGTACCATAGGCCCATGAGTCAAATGATGAGTAGAGCTGATCAAAAAATGGTTTGTTTTTTCTCTGTGGAAAACTTCAACTTTTGGCAGAAATTCAAAAAATGAAATATTTTGTCTGAAAACAAATATTTCAGTGAGGAAATACTGCCACTTCAATGGTCACAGGCCCTTGGCCTGTATGTGGCATTCAGCACCTGCAACCCCTGCAAGCATAGGGGGCCTGAGGCAATGAGGGGGCCCCATGAGAGCCAGATCTGGCCCACAAATACCTTCCTTTTGGCCCACCAGGCATCAGTTGCTCCATCCTGCTCCCCGCCTCGCCACTGGGGGCTCTGCTATATGGATGGCCCTGCTACCTGGCTCCTGCTCCACCCCAGCCTCCTAGCGGTTCCGGCACTTGCGCTCCCCTGCCTGGTCCTGGCTGCAGTGGTCCCATGCTGACCTGCCTCTGAGCACCTCCCCCCCCCCCCACCAATTTGAGAGATGCTCTGCAGCTGCGAGGAAAAGGGGCCACCTGGTAGCCCGGGAGCACAAGGACCAGAGCTGCCGGGAGCTTAGGGCCAGCTGGAGCCAGGTAGCAGAAGCCCACAGTGGGGAGCAGGAATGAACAGCTGGCATCCAGCAGGCCAAGCAGAAGGCCCTAGGCAGCAGCCCCCGAGCCTCCGCCCCTGTAGGCCATCGTCCAAGCCAGCAGGTGCTACTGCCAGGCCTGGGAGGGGGCTGCTCAGAGGTGGGTCTCCACAAGCTGCTGCACACTGGAACTGGGCAGGGGAGTGCAAGCGCTGGAGCTACTGGAAGCCCGGACCAGGGTGTATCCAGTGATGGAGCCAAAGCTGGAGTAGCACAGCCGCCCAGACAGCAGAGCCCCGGTCTGGGAGCAAGAGCTGGGCACAGGCATGGGGAGGTAGGAATGGGATGAGCTCTAGGGGGAATCATCCCCTGCTTCCCTGGGCCTCTCCCAGCTCCCCCATTGCCCCCATCTTCCTCCCACTACCAGCTCCTCTCTCTCAGGAAGTACACTGGCAGGGGCCCCAGAACTGAACTTTGCAGGGGGGCCCCACAGGACAAACACCACCTCTGGTCTATGTCCCAGTCCTGTCTCTTCCCCATTACATCACAGTGCCTCAGCCCAGTGAGCCCTGCCCTCCCCAGCTCCTCATCCCAGTTTCTGCACTAGGCTCCTTGTTCCAGTCTCCTTGCCCAGCCAGTTCCAGTCTTTCCCTGCCATTCTGGCTTCTCATTTAATATCAGTCTTGCCCCCTGCCCTGCAATGGTGCCACATCCCTACCCATTTCTACCGGTCTCCCCCCTCAAATGCCTTATCCCAATGTACTCCCTTCACAACCCACTCCTTCCTCCAGTCTAGCTCTTGTCTCCTCTGCTTTCAAGTCAGGTGGCCAGGCTTCCTCCTCCACACTGCCTGGGCTAGGCACCAGCAGGGAAGCACTTAGAGTACAGGAGAGACAGGATCCCTGCTCTCACTTACGGTGCCTAGTGCCACAGCGCCCTGCACTGGCCAACTGGAGCAGTTGCAGGGAAAATCCTGCTCAAGTCCCTGAATCCCTGTGCTGGAGCATGCTCAGTACAGATAGACTCTTTGGAGAACTCAGGCGCCAAATTCTAACAAATCTATACTGATCATGTCCAAACGGAGATTCTACATGTCTAGGAACTTGGCCGCATTTTGATGCTTTTTTAATGGAACAGCAAAGGGCACATCTGACATCATGGCAAACCCTCTACCAAATTTCAAGCCCTTGCTGTAAAGGCACTAGAGCGTCTCAATGAAATGGTTTTCAAAACTTTTTTCAGCATGGACACAATAACATTTTTTCCCTAATCTCATTCTCAGAAATAGCTGAATGGTTTTAGCTGAAACTTTCAAGCAAAATTCTGAAGGCAGATACCCAGTATGGAAAATTTCATCTGAGTTAAAGTTTGGCAAAGTTCTAAACAACTGAAAGGAGTCTTATAATGGCAACTGTTTGGCATCTTAGCTACCAACTATCAGGGGGTAGTCGTGTTAGTCTGTATCCACAAAAATAACAAGGAGTCCGGTGGCACCTTAAAGATTAACAGATTTATTTGGGCATAAGCTTTCGTGGGTAAAAAACCTCACTTCAGATGCATGAACTGCTACCAACTGTGCCTATAATAATAAAGGTCATACAGCAAATTAACTATCATCATTGGCGATCCCTCGAGGTCAAGGATGATCTCTTTCAGATGTTTTATTTTTCATGGGTCCTTTGGTGACTGAGGAGTCCAATCCTAGAGCCACAGGCTCGTTGGCAGACATTGCAGGTGGTGTTGGAAAACACGACTGGGCCACGATTGCTGCATGACAGTTGTCTTTCCTTTCTTTTCTGGTGTTTTTCTGCGACCAGGGCAAAGTGATTTCCCTCAAAAGTAGATGTTCCCTCTCTGAGAAGTCTTCACCAGTTATCCCTATCCTGGGCTGCTGTCTCCCAGTGTGTGGTGTCGATGCCACATCTCTTGATGTTTAACTTGCAGGTGTCTTTAAAGTGTTTCTTTTGGCCTCCCCGTTTCCTTTCTCCTTTGGTGAGTTGGGCATACAGCAGTTGGTTTGGCAAGCGTACATCAGGCATGCGCACACAGTACCCGCTCCACCTCAGCTGGTGCAGGATAATCACCTCAAAACTGAAGATGTTGGCCTCTGAGGACACTGACAGCAAACTAGTGACAGAGCAAGGAATAGATGTAAGGAGTCCTGACTCCAAGTTTCTTACTCTGATGACTAGACCACACCAAATGACACAGACACGCTTACATAATTTGGGGGGGAAGGTTGTTTAAAGATACATAAAAAAGAGGTTGGTCTGAACTGGAATTTTGGATCTGAACTCCCCCACCTCATGAATGTGAGGAAATTTCCACTTAGAACCAGAGCCAAACTTCACGCTTGGGCCTTTCTCTAGCAAAATAAAAAATTAGCTGGCTGATGTGGGAACATGCACAAAGCAGTAGTATACCAGGGCAGAAAATCTATTAAAAAAAATCTAAGAGAAAGTGGCAATTAAAGTAGAGCAGAGAGGCAGGAAAGTTTCTTAATATTGCCATTAGTATAGACTTTTTGGCTAATAATCCTCCTCTCAACTTACCAGAAGCGGAGCTACTGGCATGTGGTGCTCTGCAGATGGCTACACTGCAGTGGCATTCGTACAGCTGTACACATTGTAAGGGATGGACAGCTGTTCAAGGTACTGTTTTGCCAGCTTGCTAGACATCTTTGGGGAATCTCCAACTGTTGTTATGCAGAGAGAGGGAGAGAAAATAGTTTAATAATTTTCCTCACTTCCTCCCTGCTAAGCCTTGTTCTCTGTCACTGAGACAGTCAACCAATTATCTTTATGTACCCTTTGTTATCTGCTCTGATAGGCAGTCCCCAAACATGGCCTGACTCATTAGGGCTGCATGAATACTGGGGGGAGAGAGAAGCTGAGAAAATGTCACAAATACTTCATGAATTCTAATTTGCCATTTGATGTGACCATGTTTTATATAAAATTCCTTTTTATTTATGTTCTCACAAGCTTTTATATAGTACAGCTTTGTTTGTATGAATGTTTCTGGAAAATGAATTTAGGGTGCATAGCTGACCAGAAAATATTAGATTTGCTTTGCACACTGTCTATTCCAAGTGTCAGCTCCTGAGTGCTGAGACTAGACTGGTGGATCTGTGTGTGAGCATACATACAGACACACATAACTAATTGAAATCAAATGGTTTTTGGAAAAGGATATGTCCTTTCTGGAAATAAGTCAGTGACCGATGATCATGTTATGGAGAAGAAACGTATTAGTTCTCAAACAATTCATCCATATTATGCTCCTCCTCCAGCTCTGTGTCCCACCATTACTAGCCATGTGTTCTGGCATTTGGTAATCAAGGAGGAGTTCATGTATTTAAATGAAAAGCATCCTCCCAGTATCATATCATATGGAGAGGCAGATAAGTCTGTTGGTAGAAACCCTAATGTATAATTTCAAACTCTGCCTGAGGATTTAGTAGTGTGACTCCCCATTAATGTTAATGGGACTGAAATCTCACGTAAGCTTTTGAAAATGTAGAGATCTGTATTCACCTCCATACTGAAGCCCTTTATGGAGTAAGATACGTGTAAGAAATGGCCATCGTGTACTGCTTTCCACACATTTTGACTGTTGCCTTAGGCCATAACTGGGGAAGAAATAAGAACTAGTTCCAGCACCTGTGCCTTGGGTCAGCAAACTGGTTTCAGGGGGTCTGCAGCTGAATTCCGCAGCCCCCAGGCACACCCCGCAGGCTCCAGTGGGGCTCAAGCCCTGTGCCTTAGCATGCCCTGCGGGGCTCAAGCCCTGAGCCCAGGTGACCCTCCCCGAGAGTCCCACCTCACACCTAAAGCCCGGAGCCCTGAATGGCAGGAGGCTATGGGTGGGCTTCAGGAAATACACTATGAGAGTCTAGTTCAGCCACCATGTTGCTGGCTTGCTTCCTTCTCTCATCATCCGAGATGGCTATAACAGAATGCAGGTAAAAGAGAGCCGGAGACATACAATTCTCCCCCAAGGAGTCCAGTCACAAATTTAATTAACGCATTATTTTTTTAACGAGTATCATCAGCATGGAAGCATGTCCTCTGGAATGGCAGCCAAAGCATGAAGGGGCATACAAATGGTTAGCATATCTGGCACGTAAATACCTTGTAATGCAGGCTAAAAAAGTGCCATGCATATGCCTGTTCTCACTTTCAGGTGACATTGTAAATAAGAAGCCCGGCAGCATTATCTCCCTTAAATGTGAACAAACTTGTTTGTCTGAGTGACTAACTGAACAAGTAGGACTGAGTGGACTTGTAGGCTCTAAAGTTCTGCATTGTTTTGTTTTTGAGTGCAGTTATGTAACAAAAAAAAATCTACATTTGTAAGTTGCACTTTCATGATAGAGAGATTGCATTACAGTATTGTATCAGGTTAATTGAAAAATACTGTTTCTTTTGTTTACCATTTTTACAGTGCAAATATTTGTAATAAAAATAATAAAAAGTGAGCACTGTACACTTTGTACTTTGCGTTGTAATTGAAATCAATATATTTGAAAATGTAGAAAAACATCAAAAATATTTAATAAATTTCAATTGGTATTCTATGGTTTAACAGTGCAATTAAAATTGCGATTAATCGCAATTAATTTTTTTAAGTTAATTGTGTGAGTTAACTGCACTCAATGGACAGCCCTAGTAATAATAGGTATTTCCTATAAGGAAACAATTTAGTTTTTCCAAAGTTTATAAGAACTTGTGGCCATTTTCAAGAATAGGTGCCAAAAGTTAGGGTCCAAAATCCTTACTTATGTGGGTAAATAAGTGGCCTAGTTTTCAAAAGGGCTGAGCAGCCAGTAACTCCCACTGAAGTGAGAGCTCAGCAGTTCTGAAAATCAGGCCACTGTGAAAATCTTGACTTTGGTATTCAGGACAGTAGCACACAACTATGGTTTTGTTAAACCAATGGAGGGCTGAGAACAGAGTTAAGTGAGAGGCTGTTAGCTGATTTATCTAGAAGACTCACTGCCACAGGATTTATAGAGGCAAACAGCTTAGGAAGGCGTGTGCTACACACACAGTTGCCATGGTTTCACTGTAGGTGTTGTAATAGAGTCCTTCATGGATTAGATAGCCCAGTGTTTAGCACACCTAGCGCTCCCTCATGGTTGGCCAGGCTTACAGTCATGATCCTCCTCTACTTGGAGGTACAGTGAGGAGTACAGGTGGTTCAAGTCTCTCCTGTAGTGGGGGCAGAGGTAGGGGAGTGTGGGCCCACTAAGCTCCAACCCAGGGTCCTAGAAGGGTCAACAGTGTCTGGCCCCCAAAGATGCCGGGGGGGGGGGGCTGTCAGGGGGCGGGGGTGTGGATAGGAGTCGGGGCAGTCAGGGGACAGGTAGGGGGTGAGGTCCTAGGGGGCAGTTAGGGTGCGGGGGGGTCTCAGGAGGGGGCAGTCAGGGACAAGGAGAAGGGAGGTTTAGATAGGGGGTGGGGTTCCAGGGAGGCAGTTAGGGGCAGGGGTCCCAGAGGGGGGATCAGGGGACAAGGAACAGGGGGGTTGGAAGGGTTGGAGGTTCTGTGGGGGGCAGTCAGGGGGCAGGAAGTGGGAGGGAGTGGATAGAGGGCAGGGCTACCCCCTCCCTCCCCATGGAGTGTCCTCTTTTTTGAAAGTTCAAATATGGTAACCCTAGAGTTACCCTTCCTAAGTCACTTCCTACCACTGCATTCCTCTCCCAGCTTTCAGTCCCAGCTATGGTGAAAAGAAAAGGTAAACAAACCATCAGCCCCTGCCAGGCTCATCAAACAGTCTTATTCCTCACAGAGGCTTCTCCAGCACTCTTGTCAGGCCCCTTCAGGGTAAGGCTGTCCTCCTTCCCATCCTCTCCTTTCTGAGCTGGGCTGCTCCCTTTACAACCCCTTCTCCAGTTGGAGCATGCTCTGTAGGGGTTGGGCTACCTGGGCCCAGTACCGTCCTTTAACCCCTTCCAGCCCTGTGTGGGGTTTGTACACCCCATCACAGGTGTGATTTTAAACTAATTTAAATAAACCAAAGCAACTCTCTGTGTGAATACCCTTACACCGATTTAAACTTGACGTGTATTGGTTTGACTAGCACCTGCACATTTATAAGTGCAAGATAAAGTCATAAATATAAAACCTATATATAAACACCCAAAGTAGTACCAATTTAATTAAATCAGTTTTTAATTTGATTCAAGATAAATCAGTGCAACTTGTATGTGTAGACATGGCCTATGTTTCAAAAAAGCATATAAATATGAACAAGAATAGCACACGTAGTTTTAAATTATTTTAGCTAACGTAAAGGCTATCAATCTTCATGCTGTAGGGTATAAACTAACCACCTACTATTGTAAGGAAGTACTCTTTCCACATTTAGGTCTATTATAGGTGTTTAATGCCTTCTGAAATAGCCTGTATCACCAAATGCCAAAGAGAGGCTACCGAACTAAATGGATCGTTGGTCTCTTTCAATATGACAATTATGGTCTTATGTAAAACATAACAATATTATCGTGATACTGGGACCAAAACAAAACTAATGGAAAGAGGAGAACAAGTAATCCCATTCCACCTGACCAGATTCTTTTCTTGTCATTAATGGAATGGGGGGTCACCAGTAGAGTTAGGTTTGTTAGCCAAATGAATAGTATTACAGAAGTCTCTTATGTCATATGTGCCAAATCTTGATTTAATCAATCTGATTTATATAAAAGATCGTTTTTAATCCCAAAAGTCAGAATTTTAGCAAGGATTTCTGAATCTAAATCTATCAGAGCAGGAGATCGGGTCATGTTCAGCTTTGGAATCTTAACATCAGGAAAACATCCTTGTGAGCTGTTACTGAATTCTTACTGCCCCATATACTTTTTAGGGTTTATTGAATTAAACTGCCTATATTACTTTCTTCGGGCTGGTCTACACTACCACTTAAGTCAATGTAATTTATGACGCTCAGGGTGTGAAAAAGATACCCCCCTTGAGCGACTTAAGTTACATTGACCCAAATGCTGTCCACACCACTGACATAGCTTCCATCTTTGGCCACGGTGGAATAATTATGCCAATGGGAGAGCGCTCTCCCATTGGCATAGTGCGTCTTCACCAGATGTGCTACAGCAGCGCAGCTACACCAGTGCAACTGCGCCAATGTAGTGTGGTAATGTAGACTTGTTCTTTGTTTGTGAGTAGCAAATTCATGGATGGAACCAGAGAGTTTGAATTTCCTGATTGCTATGTATTTAAAGTTTCATCCATAAAGCTGCATTAATTCTGAATTTTAGTGCTGAATTATAAAACGTGGCTTAATGAATCAGTCCTGAGAACCCCTGAGGCACCCAACTGAGAAATGGGAGCCAAGTTTTGTTATGAATGTTTCTTGCTTCTCCACATCATGTGCTGTAGTAAAGTGGTCATCATGGGGTTAACTGGATTACCCAGAGTATTAGGGATGGAGACATCTTCCTTCCACGCCTCCCTTCTTTTGGTTTGTCAGTGGGTGTTCTCTCTCCCACCACCCTCCCCCAGTTGTCCATGAGGCTGTTAAATAAAGCAAGAATTTGCAGTTTGTAATCCTGTGGGTACAGTGTTATTTTGGTTGCACTGAATGATCCTTTGACAATATGAGCTAACCTTCACTGCACTGCTGCCTGTTTCCCATGCCCCAGCAAGGCCCCTACCACACCTTAACTCTTCCTGGCTCTTCTGAGCAGGCAAGAGGCCTTATGCTCCCCTCCCACCTTGAATGAACTGCAGGCTACTACTCTGTTGCTCACCCCACCAGGGGCATGAGATGCTTGCACGTTACTTGCTAGCAATGCATTAATGTTTACAATGCAATCAGAGGTGTGACTGAAGCATGTGTCCATATATGCAAGCTAGCTTTGAACTAGCTAGCTCAAACAACAATATCAGTGAAGCTACAGCAACCCGGGCTGCACCAGCCCATGACCCTGGGTATGTACTTGAGTGGCTAGCCTGTGCTGCTGCCCATGCTGCTGTAGCTTTAATGCTATCATTATTCCAGCTAGCTAGCTCAAAACTAGCTCAGGTACATCACCACATGCCGCAGTCACACCTCGGATTGCAGTGTAGACATACCCTAAAATGCATTACTAGCAAGTAAGAAGGACAAACATCTCTACATCAAATTAAGTGAATATTACTAGTGTTAGTTCCTCTTCCACTCAGCAACTGTTGTGTGCCATTTCCTCTACTTGATTTATGGGAAGGGTTGGATCACAACAGACATGCAGTTAGTGGGGGGGTGGGGTCAGATTATAAATCCTAACAGCTCTTCCTCCATACCCTCACTCCCTCTTCCTCACCAAAAGCTTCTTAGAAGCCAGTTCTAGTCCCCCAAACTAGTTTGTGTTTAAAGTATGTAATCTCTAAGATTAAAAGCAAATTTTACTAACAGATTATTGTTTTGAGATCCCTTTTGCTAACCAGATACACCTCAGGGGAAAATAATTATTTGGCATTATAGCATCAGTCCCACAACTCTCCTCTGGTTTCTTCCTCTATTTCTCACATATTTTATCATTTTAGCCAGAAGTACTCCCAAAATCTGAGCAAAACAACCTAACCCCTATGTACTAAAGCTCACAAGCTTTGCAGGGCCAGTTTAGTTCTGCTTGCCAATAGGGAAAGTGATTCATTGGAGCTCTGCAATGCAGTTACAGCTGATTGGACTTTACTTGTCATAATATCCCAGACATTTAAGTAAAAAATGTTAACATTAATCATCAGTTGCCAGACTCATTAGACTATATAAAAATGTTAGTGTCTAGGTTTTTGGGGTTTTTTTGTATTGGTTGAATTACCTCCACCTATATAAAGTAAGGTTTCAGAGTAGCATATAAAGTAAGTCTATATTCCAGTAGTGCTTGCAGACCTAGGGCCAGCGTTATTTTATTATAAACTAAACGGGTGCATTCAGACTTGTTTTAATCATATTGAGAAAGAAACATTTCTTTTATTCAAGCATTATATTACACAGAAGGAATATATATCCCCTAATAAACTTCTCATTTCTTTATTTCTCATTTCCTTACTTTTCTCAGTACTAGTAGACGAAAAATAGCTTAATAGTTCCCCAAATGAGAATGTTTTTCCCCAAGCCGTTTGCTGTGTATAAACTGAAATCTTTGGAAAGGGAAATATGCTTTCAGATCATTAAAAATGGTTATGTTATTGCTTTTGCAGTAACCAAGAGACCACACTGTTAAGATAGATGTATATCTGAATATATTTAATGGCTGATTGTAGGACACTAGAGATCATTCCAAAACAAAACCAGTCCAGAAACAAGATGAGGAGCTTTCTGAGACACTGATGTGAATTTTTAACAAATCTGGGAAATTCCAAAAGATTGGAGGACCGCCAGTGTAGTTCCTACATTTAAAAGGGTAAAGGTGAGATCACTCAGGGAACTATAGACAGATTAGCCTGAAGCTGAGCCCAGGTAAAATAATAGAATAGTTAGTTCAGGACGCTGTCAACAAAAATATACTTAGTCAGTCAGTATGGTTTCACAGAAGGTAGTTCTTGTCAAACAAAGCTGTTCTCTCTCTCTCTCTTTTTTTTTTTGGACAAGATTACAGATCTGGTTGCTAAAGGCAAGTGTGTTGATATAGTGTACTTGGATTTCTCCAAGGCTTTTGCCTTTGTACCACATGACACTTTGATTAAAAAACTTGCTTTATATGGAATTAACAGGGCACTCTATCTCACTGGCAGCTCTCCAAATGTAGCTACTAATGAGGAGATATCACGGAGTGGGGCCATTGCTAGCCAGATAGAGCAGGGATTGGTTCTTGGTCCAATGCTATTTAATATTTTTATCAATGATCTAAATGATGATATAAAGTCTTTACTGGTAAAGTTTACAGGTGACACAAAGATTGGTGGTATGGTAAATAATGGTCAGGGCAGGTTACCGTTCCAGAGTGATCTGAATCACCTGGTTAAATGGTCACAATCCAATACAGTGCATTTTAATATAGCCACATGAAAAGTAGTACATCTGGAAACAGACTGCAGATTATACCTACATGTTGGGAGATTCTGCCTTGGAAATCAGTGGCTCAGAGAAGGACTTAGAGGGCATCGTAGATAAGCATCTCAACAGAAGCTCTCAATGCAATGCAGCAGCATAAAGGGCTAATGTGATCCAGGGATGTATAAATAGGGGACTGTCAGTGATCTTGCCTTTGTATGCAGCATTGGTAAGATTGCTACTAGAATATCGTGTCTAGTTCTGGTGTCTGCACTTCAAGAAAGGAAGTGGAAGTACTGGAGAGAGTTCAAAGGAGGCCACAGAAATGACCCAGGGGCTGGAAAACGAGGTTTATGATGTGAGGTGTAAGATAAGGTGGAGAGGTGACTCGATTGCTGTGTCTAGGTGCTTACATGTGGAAAAGATAGCTGATAGTGGGGGCGGTTTTCAGCCTGGCTGACACAGGCAGAACAAGATCCAGTGTCTGGAAGTTGAAGCTAGATAAGTTCAACCTTGGAATAAGCTGCAATTTCCTAGCTGTGAGAGTAATTGGAACAGTTTAGCAGCAGAGGCACTGGGCTCACAATCACTTGAAGCCTTTAAAATAAAATTAGGTGTTTTTTCTAGAAGACATGCTTTAATCTAGCTTCTGGGAGAAATTCTGTGGTTTCTGTGTGCGGGGGAGGGTGGAAGCAGCAGGTGTTAGGCTGGATGGTCGTGGTGGTCCCTTTTGGTCTTATAATCTGTGAATCTATGAATCCCCCTGTTCATTCCCTTCCTTCATGGGCCTTGGGGAGAACAGGATTGCCTGCTTTGCCCTCAATATTCTCCAAACACATGCAGTGCTGCATTAAGACAATGACTAAAATCATATCCCATGCTTCAGGGCTTTAACTGGTTGCCTGCAGGGAGCAGCAAGGATCCCCCCCTCCCCCCCCCAATGCACAATTGCCCAGATGTATTCTGGGGTTGTGGGAGGGGATTGTTTGTTTTTTTGCCTTCCTCTGGAGCAACAGAGATTTGGCCATAGCTGGAGATGGGACACCAGAGGGAGAAGACCAGCACTCTTAGATAGTATAGGTAATCCTCTCTTTTAGATGCCTGGCTGGTGTGTCTTCCTCACATGCTCAGAATCAAACCGATCACCAGATTTGGTGTTAGGAAGGAATTTTTCCCCAGGTCAGATTGACAGGGACACGGGGTGTTTCTCCTTCTTCTGAAGCATGGATCATGGGGCATGGATCACTTGTTGGGATCATCTGGGCATGTCTCACCTAGTTAATTCCCTGCCATTGCGGTGGCCCCAGGCATTGGTGAATCCTTGGTCTCTCCTGTTCTCTGCCTGTGGTATACCTAACAGTTTAGTCTCCTGAGGACTGAAAAGCTTTAGTTTAACGAAAGTCATTGGGCTCAGTATCATGGTGCATGGGTGAAATGTAATGGCCTGTGATATACAGGAGGTCAGACTACATGATCTAATGGTCCCTTCTGGCCTTAAACTCTATGAAATCTATGAAAAGCTCAAGATGAGAGCACTCCTTTGAGAAAGTCCAGCTCCTGAATGCACATTATGAGGGTAATTAACCAATGGAATACACTACCAGTAGATGTGGTAGATTCTTCATCACTTGGAATCTTTATATCAGAATTGGCAGTTTTGCCACTGACTTTAGTTAGATTAGGAGTTCACCCTAGCTGTTTTCTGAAAGAGATGCTCTAGTTCATCCACAAGTTATTGAATGCTATGCAGGAACTACTAAGTGAAGTTTTATGGCCTTTTTTATGCAGGAAGTCAGACTAAATGAACATGATCAACCCTCTGCACCCTTACAATCTCTAACCTCTTAACACTGCAGTTTGGGCCTATTCTGCAGTGGATTTTTGCACTTCTATGACACCTTCCATCTGAGGAGTTCAGCGTGGCTTACAGACATCAATGAAATTAGTTGGTATACCTAACAGTTTAGTCTCCTGAGGACTGAAAAGTTTTAGTCTAACTAAAGTCATTGGGCTCATGATGGTGTATCCACCCCACACAAGGCAGAGGAGGTTAAATTAGGTCAATTAACCTGATAGGCTGCACCTGGGGGAGTGCGAGGGATTGAAAGGCTAATTTATGATCAAGCCCATCTGGGCAAAGGCAGACTGAGCTTGTGTGACATTGTCTGATTAAAATATAACCATGCAAATCATTATTGCTACCACTGTTATAGAATTGCAACAAATATTATACAAAATATAACTCATGGCCAGAAAGGGTTAAACAGCTTGCAGGCTGGATGACCCAAAGCCAACCTTTAAAGTCATGTTGAAAAAGTATGCAAATGGTAATTAGGGCATTCATGCTAAATAGGCTAGAACTTTGAAATGCAAACCTATGTTGTTAAAAGTTAGAGGTAATATTAATTGTGTGTATCTTAGATGCTACCTGTCTGTCACTATAGCTAGTAATCCAAAGATCAAAAGGGAATAGTAACATTTAGATGAATCTTGGGTGAAGTAATGTCATTTTCTATATGTCTCTTTGAAGTTTGTGATATATTGCCTAATGGATAAATTGCCTTATGTTAATTTGTGTAACTAATTACTGGTAGTATTTAGAAAGCTAAAGGTTACATCAAAAGCCTATTGTTTACCCAGGACTGCATGGTCAAGTGGATGCTAGAACACTGTATAAAAAGACCCCTGGGTCCTCATTCTGCCATCTCAGATCTGCTTGAGGCTTCATACAGGCGAAGTTTAAGCCATAAGGACTGAGATCCCAGTCCTAAGCTGGAACACCCTGAAATGGTATTGGACATTGGACTATAGCCTATGAACTATTTGTGAAAGAACTCATTGCAACTACAAAGCTCACCATCTCTCCTATGAATCTGAACCTTAAGAATTGAACTCATGTCTGTATGTATACTGATCTTTTAACAATACTCTCTCTTTTGTTTTTTGATAAAGTTTAGTTTAGTTAATAAGAATTGGCTATATGCGTGTATTTGGGTAAGACCTGGAATATTTATTAACCTGGGAGGTAATGTGTCCAATCCTCTAGGATTGGTAGAACCTTTTCTTTTATATGATGAAATAAGATTTTCAGAAATCTTCATCATATTTGACTTGGGTACCTGGATGGAGGCCTAAGGATGGGTACTTTAAGGGAACTGTGTTACTGAGTCCTGAATAACCAGTGAGGTAATTAAGAAGTTGTTTTGTGCTGGTTTGGTAAATCTAAGTATTGAAATATCCACCATCTTTGGGGATTGTCTGCCCCCTTCTTTGCAGTTCACCCTAATTGAGTGACCTCAGCTGGCCCCCACTGGGACCCTGGTCACAGCTTGTCTAAAGCCAGCAAGCTGAGAACAGAAGGGGGCAGCAGTCTGCATTCACTTCCTGTGAGGAGGGAGTTTGAGCCGGTAAACTCGGGGGGGCAGAAGAGTGTGCAGAGAAGCAGGAAAAAGTCCAGGGAAATAGCAATAGGGTAGCAAGTAGGGAGCAAGTAGACTGGAGTTGTTAGACATAGAGTCCCTGGACTGGAACTCAGAGTAGTGGGGAGGCCCGGGTTCCCCTACCAGCTATGGGAAAAGCAGCAAGGACCTGGCCTTGGCTTGGAAGATAGTCTGGCATAGATGAGGACAGCTGATCCAGTGGGACTTTGAACCCCAGAAGGGGGAAAAAGCTATAGTGGCCTGGTTGGAGGGCCAAGCCATAAAGATGGAGCAACTGAGTCACGGAGAGAGAGGATATGGGATGTGTGAACGAGAGTCGGGAAGGGGATTCAGCTTGGGTGGAGCTAATCCCCAGAGCAGCCCATGACACCTTGCTACCGCAATATAAATAACGAATAAAATAATAATAAAGGAATGCTCCACTGCTGTAAATTGTCTCACAATGGCAGGATTCGGTTACTGGCTCACCACAGTATATAACTCCCCAGTCACACAGTCCCCTGTTCTTTAGAGAAGCCTGTCTGCTTTCCCTAATCTTTGCTGTGTCAACTGTTCATAACAAGAAGGTTCAACAGCAGGGGACAGATCCTCAGCTGGTGTAAATAGCCATAGCTCCATTAACCAGCTGAGGGTCTGCCCCCAGGTTAACAAATCACTGTTGGGCAAGGCAGTAGGGAAAGGACAAAAATAGGCCTGAAGCAATGCTACTTTGGCAGATAGAGGATAGGCTGGAAGGGATGATATTTGAGAACAGTGTTTAAGCAAAAGCTCCTATCACAAGAAAAGAGTTAACACAATAATGTAATTCTATTGGAAAGGCTGCATTGGTGTCACTTTCCATAGCACAGAGTTCAGAGAGAAAGAGAGAGGAGGGTGCTGCAGGGAAAAAAGTGTGAAAATGGCTAGGAAACGTAAGCTATTCATTGATCTTTAGCAATATTTTAAAACTAAAATGGACACGCTCAAGTTCCATAAAGATGCATTAATTCAAACAGAACAGCAATTCATTGCTTTATAGTTTGCTTTTCCTTATCAGTACACATGGTTCCACCTGGCCCCGGAGATCTATTTCATAGTCATATGCTTGACCTGATGCACAATTAATATATAGAGAGAGTGTGTACTGCAGCTGACCTGCATAATCTACTTGCGAAGGACTCACAGGTCAGGATGATCTTCTGAATTGCCGGTTTATATAACACCACTGATTGGGGCTCTGAAAGGCTTTTAAAATTCATTTACAGTTTAGGAATGAGTCATATTGCTTCTTCATTTAATGTGGAGAAAAAAAATGCCTAATGACTTCCTTTGGGATATTATCATGTTCCGATGGAGGAACTGTAAAATGTATTCATGCTGATGGCGCATATGTGTTTTCTGATCTTCTTACTTTGGGGTAAATATAAAATCCCACTGGAGGGCAGTGAATAGTCTTCCATACCCACAGCAGCCATGGGAGAGCCATTCCTCCAAAACTGTTACTAGAAAAGGAAACATCCAATTTGTTAGAAAAAGAAGACCCTGACATATATAGCCTTGTATATAACAATACTGCTCCAAAAAAAATTTCTGTTAGAGTAGATACTGGTATAGCAAACACCCATAAATGTTAAACCAATTACACTGGTCTACAATTTTTGAGAAGTCGTCTGCTTCAGAGATAAAATGTGCTATTTATTATGTATTTTGATGTGCTGAATTCAAATATGACAATTAAAACAACTGATTGGCTACTGTTTCTAAGATATTTAAGTTTTTACATTTTATGTCTATGTATATTGTGTAGATAGTAGAGTTTTAATCATACATTGTAAACCTAGGTCTTTTCATGTGTTTATGGTTGCTTTACATGATAATATTTCACCTGTCCTGTTTATGTAACACTTTAAAAATCAGCAAAAGGGTTATATAAATAAAATTTATTATGAAACAAAAGGCAAAAAACTATTATGTACATAGTTTAGTCCTATTCAGTGTCTACTCGGCGCTTCTTGGCTTGTCTCTTGTATTCCCAACTGGAGGCACCATGCAGAAGTAACAATTGCTGGTATGATCTGTTGGCTCTCTCCAAATCATTGGCACTGCAAAAGGCATAGATTTCCTTTGCCTGTTCAACCACTGGCGAAGATTTGTTGCACAAGTGTTGCAGCATATGTGTGGGGCCCACCTCTTGTCCTGATCTCCAATTTTGCAGCCAAAATAAAGGTGATAGGCTTTCTTAACCATAGTAGTTATACTGCACTTTTGTGATGCAAAAGTGACTTCACCACAAACATAGCAGAAGTTATCTGCACTGTTCACACAAGTACGAGGCATCTCTGCTCACTTTGGCTAAACAGAAATGTGTCCCTTTGCAAAATCAAACACTGACAAATAAGAGAGCACGACACTGTATGATTTCTAGAGCTGATATAGGGCAATTTCTTCAGCAGAGTGATGTAAGCTTCGTTATGATTGCATCATTCATGACTTCTAGGAATAACATGATGCAATTCATATCATGTATGACGCAATACCAGCTTCAGATTGCATCATTCATTGTTTTGCCTGAAAGGCAAGTACTGTCCAAACCCAGTCATAGATTTATTCATAGATCCAGTCAAAGATGTATTTTAGTAATTTCTGTTTTAAATTGAGATCCCTTCCCTTTATAACTCACTTATCCTCCGCCATTCCCAAGTCAAGGGTTGTATATACTGACCCAATAGCATATCTTGAAAACTAGAGCCAATCAACAATTTTAAGCATCATTTTCATTCTCAGTGATCCAGAATTAGTAAAGTTTGACTATATTTATTTCAGAAGCATTTTGGCTGTAGAGCAGTGTTACTTGTGTACATGTACGTATATAACAGTGCTAAGCCAATTTCTGTGTATTTATTGGCACAACATTACTACACCAGAAACACTGATGTTACCTACTATTGGGTAACAATTCCTTTTCTTAGACTCATAGACTTTAAAGTCAGAAGCGACCATCATGATCATCTTGTCTGACCTCCTGCACATTGCAGACCACAGAACCTCAGCCACCCACGCCTGTACTAGACCCCTAATCTCTGGCTGAGTTTCTGAAGTCCTCAAATCAGAATTTAAAGACTTAAAGTTACAGAGAATTCACCATTTATACTAGTTTAAACCTCCAAGTGACCCATGCGGTAAAGGAAGATGAAAACCCCCCAGGGTCTTTGCCAATTTGACCCAGGGGAAAATTCCTTCCTGTCCCCACATATAGCAATCAGCTACACCCTGAGCACGGGGACAAAAGCTCAATATCCAGGTTTCGTAACCAGAGGATCAGCTCTGCGTCAAGGGAGACTAGGCATTGCAAACTGCCTTCCAGATGTCTAATTAGGCACTCTTCCACCACGAGTTATTGTCTGCAACACTGCCCCACTGTCGCAGTGTGGAGAAGAAACCAGCCCAAGCTGGTGCATAGTTGCAGCAACTCTGGACAAGCCAGAGAGTCACCTGATGAGTCAGGTCCAGGATCTGTGATCAAGTGGACAGGGAGCAGGTGCAGCAATGGACGCCTGAATGTAGTTAGTTTGTGAGATTTTCTTTCCTACAAATGCTTCTAGAATAAGAATACAGTTTTCAGCTCCCTGGTGGTGCTGATCATCTGTGGAATGCAAAGGCCAGTAGCATTCTTGTCCAGGAGAGCATGAGCTCCCATAGCAAAGGGGTGTTGAGAGCTCAGCCATGGTGTCACACCCCTGTCTGCAGAAGTGGGATCCTTCTCCTGAATACAAGCAGACCTTCAAACTGGTGCTGAGTATTCCTGTCTGAAAATGAGGCATCGGTCAGCCAGAGATGAAATAGCTTGCAGCTGTAATAGTACTGGCATCTTGTCAAAGCTTTGGCACATACAAACTGGAGGTTGGTATCTAATTCAAGCAGCCACTAATAATACAAGTAGCTGAATTCAATAAGCTAAGTGTGGCAGCTGCGCCCCCCCCCCATACTGCGCCCCCCCCCCATACCAGGACCAATACAGATGTATAAAGGACTTAAGGATCTGCTCCCAGAAGGCTCCCAATAGTTTTCATATCAAGGCAATATGGGAAGAGATCTTTATTTTCAGGTATTCTAGGTGTTCTGAGGTCAATATGCCAGGCCATGGTGGAGTTTTACTCTCAAATATGTGCCAACTGGTTGAAATAGCAGTAATGGTCCTTGTACACAGATCGAGATGAGTCGATTTAGCAAGTTGTTTAGATGGAAAGTAGTTGCCACTGTCTTGATTTCATTAAGAATTAGTCTCCATTGCGGTAAGTAAGTGGTGAAAATATCCACAGCTTGGCTGAGATTCCCTTCAATCCTACTGATATCGTTTCCAACGTCAGCAGTACAGATGTCATCAGCATACACATACTTCTCAGCCTGTTTCAAGAAGGTCATATGTGTGTATATTGAGCAAAAGGGGAGCTAAAACTGACCCTAGTGAAAGGCCATTGAGGAGATGTTTCAGGCAACTAAATTTTCTCCTGGACTTGCAGGATGAGGCTTTGGTTGCTAATCATTCCTTGGATGAACTGCACCATCAGTCTACAAGGGATAACTTGCAGCAGGTTGCCATAAGCTGGACATGCCAGACAGTGTCAAAGGCTGCTGTCAGATCAATAAGGACAGCACCAACTTTCTTTCCCGATTCTTGTGTTTTTTATATTTTGAGTCAGACAAAGTATCCGGTCTTGGGTGCATCATCCCCTCCTGAATCCAGCCTAAACACAAGGTAGCTGGGGAACAACTGCCTCATTAATCCACATCAGGATTCGTCTCTTCATCAGCTTGTAGGTAACACTCAGCAGAGAGATCCTTGTATTGTATGGGTACATGTATTGTATGGGTAGCTCTTTGGTCTCTCAACAGTTTCCCTGGCTTGGGAACAGCTACGCTTGCTCTGTGCCAGGCTTTTGAGATGCTACAATCCTGGGTACGATTCAGAAATCAAAGCAGCTAGCTTTTGGTGACTGGCCCAAAGTGAGAGAGAAACTGGTTGTGGATGTTATCTAGACCTGGAGCCTTGTTATGCTGTAATTGACATATAATGAGGTTGAGCTCCTGATCAGTAAAGGAACCATCAGGTTCGTGTCCCCACTTGGAGCCTGCCATCTCTCAGAAGCCATCATTTTAACTACATGACTGAAAACTTTACCTGCATTAGGAGCCCTGCCATTGGCCACCAGCAGGGATGCAGTGGAGTTTGCTGTGATTGGGTATGCCCTCTTGCTCAGATTAGAATCTCCTCTGTCTATTAATATCTTGCCAGGCATTGTGGCTGGATTGTGTGAAGTTCAATTTGGAAACAGATTCTTTCAGTTGCTCTTGCCTGGTTTGATGTAGAAGGTGGAAAAGGCCTCTACTGCTGACAAAAACCTCCTCTTTGTTCTTGGTGGATATGAAGACCTCCTGACGACTGTGAAGAAGCACAAGCTGAAGTGGTATGGCCATGTAACAAGATCATCTGGCCTATCAAAGATCATCCTCCAAGGGACAGTGCAGGGGAAGAGACGAAGAGGTAGACAGAAGAAGAGATGGATTGACAACATAAAAGAGTGGACAGGAATGGACTTCGCGGAGATTCAAACACTGACACACAATCGTCGGAGTGGAGACAATTGGTTGATTGCTCATCAATGATGGTGCCCCAATGACCAATGTGGTTATGGGAGTGATGATGATAGTCTAGTTGTATCGGATGATCATCCAGAAATTAGTTGTTGATGAAATACCCGGGGTATCGTTTTCTTTGCAGCAACCAGAACTTTATCACAGAAAACTTAGTAGATGGAACTGTTCCAAATATCTGATTCCGGGCCTTTACCCACAAGAGACTCCACCTCGAATTGGAACAGATGCCTCCATTCTGCAGAGTTTTCTGGAGGCCACATGTAGTTGGAATTTGGATGCCCATTGTGATTAGGCATAGCTGATGCTGGGATCTAGGAAACAGATCTAGCACTTCATGCTTTATGACCGCTGAAAGGGGGTTTCCCAGTTATAGAAAAGGTGAAGTCAGGAGAAGAAACTGAGGTCTGCCTTTTGCCATAGGAAGGGGTTGGCTGCTTAGGATCATATAGACGGTGCAGGTTGACTGTCAATGGCCACTCCTCTAGCCTTATTCCATCCACATCATCATCCCCAGGGGGAATGGTGTGAATTAAAATTGAAGACTAAGGGTTCTGAGAAGATGGTAAGAAAGGAGTCAGACAGTTGGAAGATGGAGGTTTGTAGACATTGATAAGAATCAGGTCCTTCATTTTTACAGCCTACCATTCAATAATCATGTGGATCTGATGCTGGTGCTGAAGTTTCTGGAATGCTTTCCCTAACATAGGATGCCATCCCATATTGCCTGTGATGGAGATGAGGCACAACAGCAAAGCCAGGAATTGGTACTTGAGTGTCAGTAGTAGAATGTGTTTCCTGAAGCAGGGTGATGTGTGCTTCATGGTCTGTGGCCAACTGGAGGAAGATATGGAGGAAGTGGCCCTCTTGGCCACTTAGGGCAGGTCTACACTAGAAGTGCTGCATCGGCACAGCTGCACTGATGCGGCTGTAGTGCATCTGGTGAAGATGCCGTATGCCGACGGGACAGTGCTCTCCTGTCAGCATAATTTCTCCACCTCTGCAAGAGGTGGAAGCTCTGTCAGTGAGAGAATGTCTCCCGCCAACATAGTGCTGGTGTGGACAGTGCTTAGATCGCTGTAACTTGTGTCACTCTGCGGAGGGGGGGGGTTCTTTTTCACACCCCTGAGAGATGTAAGTTAGATCAACTTAAGTGGTAGTGTAGACCTGCCCTGAGATTCCCTCAATATTGAGATACAACACCTTGAGAGCAGACCCCAGTGATAAGGTTTATAATGCTAATGGGGACCAATTGGATGATCATTCCGTCAGGCTGTATTTGTCTTTCACTTTTTACAATGAGAACTTGAGCTTACATTTTGCATTTACAATGAGGAGTACTTGTGGCACCTTAGAGACTAACACATTTATTTGGGCATAAGCTTTCGTGGGCCTGATGAAGTGGGCTTTAGCCCATGAAAGCTTATGCCCAAATAAATTTGCTAGTCTCTAAGGTGCCACAAGTACTCCTCGTTGTTTTTGCTGATACAGACTAACACGGCTACCATTCTGAAACCTGTCATTTTGCATTGAGTTGACTTTAGCTTTGCTTTTCGCTGCTTGCAGGGGATGCCATGTGAAGGCAGTAGACTTCCAATTGATGTACTACAACAAAGAGAACCTATGCAGCACTTGCTTGTAAATAATCTATACTTGCTGTTTGGAACACAAACTAATGATTATTTTTTAAAAGGGTAAACAACAAAGGAAGAAAAACTGATGTATGTGTTTCTTGATTCAACTCCTTACCTCACATTTACTTTTTTTTAAGAAAAAGTTTTAAGCAGAGATGGGTTTAATATCAAAGTGCTATAGCCACAATCTAAACATTTTGCAAGTTCAGTATAAAGGCTAAACTACCTGGAGGCTACATGGTTTTGTGGTAAAGGCACTAGCTTGAGATGCAGGAGGACTGGCTTCTATTCTTGGCTCTGCCACAGACCTCCTGCATGACCGTGGGCAAATTACTTAATCTCTCTCTCTTTCTTTTCCCTCCACCCCCATTCCCAATCTGTAAAATGGGGATCATGATTTTGTCTTGTCTACTTACATTGTAAGCACTTTGTGGCAGGGAGTGTTTTCTTTCCATGTACCTTCAAAATCACAATGAGCCCCCGAATTTGTTTGAAACCTCTACATAATACTGCAATATGAATTAAGAATAATAATTCAGAATTGTTTGAAGTAGTAGCAGTTTTTGAACATACAGCTTTTAAAATGATATATTCATATTCCAAATTCATACAGTGCTAGTGAGATGCTTACTGAGGTAACAATAAAAGACTGGTAACCAACAGTATATTTTGTATTTGCAATCTTGAGGAAAAATATTTACACATAATCATCATCTGTGTTTATAACTATTGTATGAGAGATTTTATTACCTTCCATGCCCAAGAAAAAAGCTTGAGAAGAGGCCACATTATCAGGGCAGAGTTGTAAATTATTTGACCCCATGTGAAACAAGATGCTATGTCTGTTTATGCTGGGACTGGAGGTAGAACTGGGGGTATACTATTTACTCTGCTTTTGAAAAAAATGCAGTGTGAGAGTGACCATATTAAGCATAAGGACACAGCAGGTTATACAAGCTGTTCTCACTGACACTATGCTTTAGTATTTGTGATCCAAGAAATGGCATTTTCCAGCTTTCTATAGTTGGAGCCAATTTTTTTCTTCTATGATCTCATATTTTGCAGTCACGGTGTGTCTGTATTTCCATGAGCAGGTATTTGCAATTGAAAATTAGGTAGATGAGTGCGCAAATACCCAAGCTCTGTTTTCAGCTTTGGGGTTTTGTAGAGTCAAATGGGCACTCAGGAAAAATTAGAAACTGGTTTGAATTGATTGATTATTACATTCTAGAAGTAGATGAAGTCAGCTGTCTCTTCGTTAAACCACAATAAGTACCATTAGAAAATATATAACATGGAGCCTAATAAACTTTAAAGTAAAACATATTAAGGCCATTTTATTACTGGAATTGCGAGGCCATTTGGAGAGTGTCTTTCTAAAGACTACTTAAGGTTTAGATTAATTTTATCAATGGTGATAGCATAGTTCAGGATTGCTGGTTGCACACAAATACTATGGGTTAAACAGTTGTATCATCAGTAATTTCCTTCATGATAGGCAGGGCCGGCTCCAGGGTTTTGGCCGCCCCAAGCAGCCAAACAAAACAAAACAAAAAAAAAGCTGCGATCGCGATCTGCGGCGGCAATTCGGTGGGAGGTCCTTCGCTCCGAGCAGGCGTGAGGGACCGTCCGCCGAATTGCCGCTGAACAGCTGGACGTGCCGCCCCTCTCCGAAGTGGCTGCCCCAAGCACCTGCTTGGTAAGCTGGTGCCTGGAGCCGGCCCTGATGATAGGAATATAATCAAACCAAATTTTGGAAAGAGGCATAGACCATAAACTGGACTGAGTTATTCTGGTACAAAATAAGGCAGTCATTTAGACTGCTGTGTTCAAGAATGACTGTCAAAAGGGGCAGAAGAGGCAACTAAATTATTCAAGACTTTGGGAGTAAGTAAAAAGTGACATCTCAATAGCTTAAAAAAAAAAAAAAAGACGGATGGAGTTGCTCAAACTAGGGTGACCAGATGTCCCGATTGTATAGGGACAATCCCGATATTTGGGGCTTTGTTTGATATATTTCCCCAAATCCCCTCCCCCCCCCATCCCCATCCTGATTTGTCAACATCTCTATCTGGTCACCCTAGCCCAAACTCAAATGGAGGATACAGCAAGGAACTGGGGCCAGATCCTCAGAAGCCTAACTACCTCTGAAGATCTGGTTCTTAGTTCATACAGCTAAAGATAATGGGCCTTATTCTTCTCTCTTGCCCTGCACCATATGTAGTCATTTATTCCAGTGCATTGTGGGTAGGAACCACTGTCATTCTGACTTTGTCCTGGTGTAATTGATTGCACAAGGTCCAGGGCAATGGAGATTCAGGCCCAATATATGCAACTTACTACTAATCCAAATTCAAGAGGAAAGGACTGGTGCTGAACAGAGCACTGCCACACATTACAGACTGAACAATTTAATAATATGGAAGGTTGCTGGAATACAAAACAAATAGCCAAATTAAACAAAAGGGGGAAAATAAGGTCAGCCAGAGGGATTTAGACTTTCACTTTCAGGTGACATTGTAAACAACGGGCAGCATTATCTCCCGCAAATGTAAACAAACTTGTTTGTCTGAGTGACTGACTGAACAAGAAGTAAGACTGAGTGGACTTGTAGGCTCTAAAGTTTTACATTGTTTTATTTTTGAATGCAGTTGGTTTTTTTTTTACATAATTCTACATTTGTAAGTTCAACTTTCATGATAAAGAGATTGCACTACAGTACTTGTATGAGATGAATTGAAAAATACTATTTCTTTTGTGTTTTTATAGCATAAATATTCATAATCAAAAATAAATATAAAGTGACCACTGCACACTTTGTGTTCTGTGTTGTAATTGAAATCAATATACTTGAAAATGTAGAAAACATCCCAAAATATTTAAATAAATAGTATTCTATTACTGTTTAACAGGGTGATTAATCGCGCGATTAATCACGATTAATTTTTTAAGCACTTGACAGCCCTAATTATTACCTCTAAATTACTGCCTTCCAATGTCTAAGAAAATGATCAACAAAACTGGCATCACAGTCTAACCTTTATAATTAGAGCCCTACCAAATTCACGGCCATGAAAAATGCATCACGGACCGTGAAATGTAGTCTCCACCCCTGAAATCTGGTCTTTTGTGTGCTTTTACCCTATACTATACAGATTTCATGGGGGAGACCAGCATTTCTCAAATTGGGGGTCCTGACCCAAAAGGGAGTTGCAGGGAGGGTCACAAGGTGATTTTCGGGGTGGGGGGGTCACAGTATTGCCACCCTTACTTCTGCACTGCCTTCAGAGCTGGGTGGCTGGAGAGCAGTGGCTGTTGGCCAGGCGCCCAGCCCTGAAGGCAGCACCCCCCCAGCAGCAGCGCAGAAGTAAGGGTGGCAATACCATACCATGCCAACCTTATTTCTGCGCTGCTGCTGGCGGTGGCTCTGCCTTCAGAGCTGGGCTCTCAGCCAGCAGCCGCTGCTCTCTGGCCATCCTGTTCTGAAGGCAGCGCCACCACCTGCAGCACAGAAGTAAGGGTAATAGTACTGCAACCCCCCTACAATAATTCTGCGCCCCCTCCCCCACACACAACTCCTTTTTGGGTCAGGACCCCTACAATTACAACAGTGTAAAATTTCAGATTTAAGTAGCTGAAATCATGAAATTTACTATTTTTGAAATCCTATGACTGTGAAATTGACCAAAATGGACTGTGAATTTGGTCGGACCCTACTTATAATAAATGGAAATAGTTCTCTCGAAGCACAGCCACCAGTCAGTTTCCCTTGTGCCCCAATGGCAGATGATCCACTGGATCCACTGCACCAACTTATTTAATCAGGTATCAGTTGTACTATCGTTAGAATGAGCAGATGAATATTCCATTGAAAAAATGAGGTTTATAGTGTTTACCTATCACATTTAATTATGTAAACACTTAATTTCTGCTTTATTTGTATGCTATTTTTTAAAAGACCCAATCCTTGCATTTTTTCTCCCATAACCCATTTGGCTGTGGAACTCAAGGAAAAAATATGCCCATTTCTTTCTCACTTTGCAATGAAATGGTGACTAATTTATTCATCTTTAAGGCCTATTTGCACACCTATGCCATATTTCATATGTGTACAATGAGATAAAGCGCATTGTTTTCTGAATTTGGGGTTTAATTAAGCCCACTGAATTTCAGCTCATAGGCTACAGGGAGAGTCACAAGATCACTCAGACTTCTGTGGGTTGTGTTTTGTTGTTAAAAACCCTGAACAATTTCAACAGTTGTTTTTGAAATTAACATCCAACCTTTGAAAACAGAGGTTACTTACTGCATCAGTCTAGTAATAGACTCCATAGAAAGTAAATTGTTTCCTTTGGGTTTTTTCCTTCAGTCATACAGACAGGCTTCACAGCTGAGTATTATGACAAATACCATATGTTCACCTTCAGGCCACTGCGTTATTTGCTGGTAACTGCATTTCCTGATGCTGTAGTTATGCTGTGAAATGTAGATATGCTATGCCACTTTCTCCGTACAGTGGGCTACCTTATGTCAGTTTATATTTATAGGCAACTTTTTAAAGTCAATGCCCCACGAAATGGGTAGAAATGCATGTAGATTCATTGTTCAAAATAGCAAAACATGAGGAATATTTGCATTGTTTAAAGAAATGACAAATAGCTAATACAGTAACTCCTCGCTTAACATCGTAGTTATGTTCCGGAAAAATGCTACTTTAAGCAAAATGATGTTAAGCAAATCCAATTTCCCCATAAGAATTAATGTAAATGGGGGGGGGGGGGTTAGGTTTCAGGGAAATTTTTTTCACTAGACAAAAAACTATTTTACAGTATAACTTTTAAACAAACAGTATAACTTTTAAACAAACAATTTAATACTGTACACAGCAATGATGATTGTGAAGCTTGATTGAGGTGGTGAAGTTAGAGGGTGGAAGAGGGTCGGATATTTCCCAGGGAATGCCTTACTGCTAAGTGACGAACTAGCATTCGGCTGAGCCCTCCAGGGTTAATACATTGTTGTTAATGTAGCCTCACACTCTACAAGGCAGCATGAATGGAAGGAGGGGAGACAGCGTGGCAGACAGAGACACACACCCTGTGTGTGTGGGAGATAGAGAGAGATGTGCATTGTCCCTTTAGGTACTCCCAGCTATCTTCAAGACACCACTGACTTCCTGAGGAAACTACAATCCTTTGGTGATCTTCCAGAAAACACCATCCTAGCCACTATGGATGTAGAAGTCCTCTACTCCAACATTCCACACAAAGATGGACTAGAAGCCATCAGGAATAGCATCCCCGTTACCATCACAGAAAACCTGGTGGCTGGACTTTGTTCTCACCCACAACTATTTCAGATTTGGGGACAATTTATACCTTCAAGTCAGCGGGGCTGCTATGGGTACCTGCATGGCCCCTCAGTATACCAAAATTTTTATGGCTGACTTAGAACAACGCTTTCTCAGCTCTCGTCCCC